>NC_060120.1:74222951-74847951 GCF_021461395.2 Schistocerca americana
GTAATTCCTAGGTATTTAGTCGAATTGACAGCCCTTAGATTTGTGCGATTTATCGTATACCGAAAATTTATCGGATTTCTTTTAGTACCCATGAGGATGAACTCGCACTTTGCTTTGTTTAGTGCCAAGTGGATGAAATATTATTAGCTTTTATGCAAGATGAGTCAGTGGAATGTGTAGTGTCGTATACTCTCGACTGTGCGGACAATTTACATGAAGAGTACAATGATGACGACACGTGCTTAACAAGCGAAAGAGATACTGAGACAGGTGTCAAACCACGTAGTGCACCATGCTGTCAGAGCGGCAGCCATAAATTCCCTCCACAGCGAAAAGTAATAAGTACAATCTTTGTCCTACGAGCGGTACTAAACATAATTACGTACAATGAAAATCATCAGCAGCATACAAAAAAATTATGAACAGATTTTGAATAAGTGCCTAGCAATATGCCAATGTAGTGTATAAAAAAAACTGCGGACATTCAGGGGAGGGCAAACCCCTCTTGTTGCAAAACCTGGCTTTTACGCGTTTCGAGGATGCTCGGTACAATTTACAGGATGTGCATGATAGTGATCTAGTAATTTAAAGGGAAGCAGTAGATGGCTGCGTAACTGCAAACAGTGCTGTAGAACTAGATGATGAAAGATAGCGTAATTTCAAACAAAGCGTCGACTTGACGATGCACAGCAAACTACGGAATCGGCCTGAAAATTTGTAGATAAGATAAACAATCTTATCCCATCGTTAAGTAAGAAATTTGCTTTCAACTCCGACTAATCGAGATTTGAAGAAGAAATGCATGTGAAAGGAATGCTGAAAATTAGAGGTACAAAGGCAGTTGAATCAGGATCAACATCAATGCCTTAACACATTCGTATACAATTATGCCGACTGTTAATCTGAAAGGTAAACTGGCTGGGAAGTTGTTCATTGTGTTGTGAAAAGTTGGAGGTGCTCTGCCCCCTCTGATTCTTTCTCGTGTGCGTGATGTCGTAAGGGTAGTAGGGAATATCTACGTCACAGTAAGTGACAGTGGGAAAATGGGCGTAATAGTGCTACAACTATGGTATGAGCATTGCTTTCGGCCAATAGCTGCGCATAAGGACTTGCTTTAGCTTGATTCCTGATCTGCGTATAAAAATCATATCCCTTCAGAGCAAACCATCCCTCCTGTAAGGCGCATAACATTCTACTTCATAGCACCTGGAACCACTTCAGCCTCAGAATGTTTGTTTTTTCGGCGCATATAAAACATACGAGGATTGTCCAGAAAGTAAGTTCCGATCGGTCACGAAATGGAAATCACAGTGAAAACCAGAAATGTTTTATTAGCAACAGTTATGTACACCTTCCAACTACTTCACTACATAGTCGCCGTTCCAACTTCGAGTTGTGTCGTAGTGTTGTATCAACTTTCCAATGTCCTCGCATAGAAAGCAGCCGCCTGTGCTTTCCGCCAGTTATCTGCACTGGTCTGCAGCTCGTTGCCTGTGGAAAAATTTTGTCTTCATGGCCAGCGGTTCTTGTAAGCAGAGATGAGACTCAGGGGGGCCAATTACGGACTGCACTGTGAGTGATCAAACGCTTCTCATCGGAAACGCTGCCCCTGCATTGTGCGGCCGAGAATTGGCATGACGAAGGAACTGCTCGACAGTTGTGTTATGTGGGCTGCATGACACAGGCGAAATCTCTAACCAGGCCCTCGTACTTGGCGGGAGACGCTATTCCTTACGCATCTTTACATGCTCAGCTGTTCTCTCAAAACTGAAAAGAGCGACACGACACATTCGACTAGCATACTAGAGACACTGGCCACACATCTGCGCAAAGCTTTACCGGATTTTCCCAGTGGTTTGCATTTCCCGACCGATCGGAACTTACTTTCTGGACAATCCTCGTATTATCGCACTACCCCCAACCACGCCTTCACGATAAGCTCCACGACAGACTGTTTCGCATTTGGCTGCACGTCATCAGATTTCAGCAGTTCTCATCACCCTATTACACCAATATGATTCCATATGCATTCATTGGGAGTGAGTGCCTAGCTGAACGTCCCGCATGCTTTGTGACTCCCAAGGAGTTCGCCTTCGATCTTAATGGTGCGAATCTTTGTGATCATTGTGGCGCGCCATTTTTCATTCAGTCGTGGTTTGATTTGAACATTTCTTGAATGTCGGCGATATCCTTCTCGTGAAATGTAATACATTGATCCTGTAGACGGTTGATCTCTGCACATCCCAAACACTCATTTTCTGTCGCTCTCCTGATGCACATGTTAAGTCATTAGCAGCTAATATTTTTCTGCCATAATTCTTGACACAGCACTTTCAGGTGAGCAGATGAGCCTTGGTAAGGATTGAGTTTTCGACCTCGCACTCAAGGGATTTCCTGTACGAGTCACTTTTTTTACAAAACGTGAATTCAGTTCCACTGTGTTCTCGGTACTCTGTTGCACGTCAGTAGTCTTGTTCAAGTGCCAAATCATGGAGAAAATGTTTGAAACTTCATTAGTAGATATTATATGACCTTTGCGCCAAGCAGTACTTCTCTCTGGAGTTCTAACTGCCAAGCGTCAAGGTCTCCCCCATTTAGTTGATGCACGGTTTGTGTGGTAAACAGAGTGCATGTAAGATTTTGTTTGTATAAACAAAATTTCTTTGGAATTGAAGTGAACGGATAAAATAAATGAAATGCATCTGCACTTGCGAATACAAACAGCCTTCAGCTGTATAAGGGAATGACGAGAAAGAAAATTTGTGCAGGGCCGGGATTCGAACACGCATTTCCCGTTTTACGCGAGCGGTCTCCTTAACAACTATCTTTTTTCACATCCCATCCACACTCCCACCTTTTTTTCCCTTCTTTGGCTAGCTTCTATGCTTCACCTTCTATTTTTTCAAAATGTATAACATAATGTCATGTAAAAGAAATGTCCGAAGTGGCATCACCACATTACTGCCACCTCTCTGAAGGAAACCAATTGACTTGCCGTCTTCCACAGCACTGGTAAGTTCATGATTATTCACTATTTAATCTTTTTCAGGTGCATGATAGTAATTTCCTCCGGCGGCAGGCGTAACTATGAAGTTCGTCTCCTCAGGGTGCCTTGTGTTCACTCCGGTGTATTTCCGTCCTTCTTATACTTTCCGCTGTCATCTTCCGTAACTTCACGCCCTGCTGTTCGCTTGGGGATCCGTAATTCTTGCCGGCTAGCGTGGCCGAGCGGTTATAAGCGCTACAGTCTGGAACCGCGCGACCGCTACGGTCGCAGTTTCGAACCCTGCCTCTGGCATGGATGTGTGTGATGTCCTTAGGTTAGTTAGGTTTAAGGAGTTCTAAGTTCTAGGGAAGTGATGACCTCAGAAGTCAAGTCCCGTAGAACTCAGAGCTATTTGAACCATCCATAATTGTTTTTATGAGAAAGTTTATATATGTATTGTTTAATGTGGAATCCGCTGAAGTCTGCCGTGTTTTCAGGTGTGTCCAAAAGTCCCCAACACTACGTTGCATGTTGGAGAGAACGTAATATACCACCTGTCCCTTCAACCAATTGACAGCGTTTAACTACGCATTAGGGTAAAGGTCATTCTCCGGGAATAAGAGACCATTAAGAGTAATGGCGTGCGGTCACGTACTTTGGAGGAATACCAAGAGGTTGTTGACATCTCTCCATAATTCATGCGCCATTCCACAAACAAACTGGTGTTCAGCAGCATCTTATACGTGTCAAGTTGCACAGAGGTGGGACTCTACCGAATGTACCGAACGCAGTCGCAAATTCGTGGAAATACGCTACTGACCACACAATACCGCAAGGCCCTCACGCATGTTGTCAAATGTGGGTTATGGACACTTTTCCATATGGTGCTCCTATCGACCTTCCGGTACTTACTTCTATATCGTTCTTGGCGTGCGCCGCAATCAGATATTTGTACACTGCTCGGACTGAGGCTAGCTGCGTCTCGGGCATTCCCACGCTGATGAAGCTGTACTCAGTCAAAAAATGCTTGAGATGTTGGTGGTCATTAGGTATGTGGTGGACGTCCACTGGCGTTTCAACGTTAGCCGGCATTATTTCGTTCACTAAAAATGTGATGGTACTATTTGGCGAATACTTCCACCTTTTCTATGTGGAACTTATATACAGAGCCCTTGTCTTTGTATACACATCGGGGACGTTTAGTTCGCCTACTGGATTTGGAAAAGTCAACGTAGAACTTCTGACCTAGTCTTGCCATTATAACGGTACTTTGCGGGCAGGCGTGTCAATTAGCATCATATTAATTAAAATCGGGGATAAATAGACTTTATTTTGGAAGAATTAAAAAGGGGAAAGTAATACGAAACTTTAATAACTGCACAGTATTACTAAGAAGCAATATAATGAAAAGTAATAAAAAGCAAAGTAGCAAAGACCAAGCGGGACAGAAAGATATAGGGGCGCGTTTGTTTTTTAATACATATAAAAGAACATGTAACATTATTGAGCTCTCTACCTTCAGTTATCGCGATGGGGCTAGTCGATGAAAAAGTGGTGCGTGACTGCGAGATTCGTTAAGGAGATTAGTTAAAGACTCTTCAAGCACGTTTAAAATACATTACGTGTGATGAAGTGATCAGAGACGTTTATTGTCGGGTGAAGTGAAAATGATTCCAACAACATAATTCGAACTTTGTGTTAGCTGGGAAAAACACTCTTGGGAAACTATTATGGTCGTGGAACCCACGAAAGTTGTACGCAACGGAAAGCTATAGTTTACGTAATTCGGCATCTTATAAAATGGTGAAAAGCGTGTGCGCGGAACATTAATAGAATCTTATCCTTGGACGGTTGCGGGGGTAACTGATACAAACAACGCGCCAGCATAAAAATAGCTCGCTTATTAACTACCAGATATTAATTAACGGGGGCCTAAAATACTAAAAACAGTGCATACACCGTTAAATTGAACCCTGCGTGTGAAAGATAATCACATCGAACATTTCGAGAGCGAAGAATAGACATTTAAGTGCCGAATTGAGAGCCTGGGTCGTGTCGATATTTGGACACTGTATGACACGCGTTATTCAGAACACGATATCGACCATTCTAATACTGAAATGAACGATAGGATCATCACCTCCAATCCCGATTCATATTTCATATTTAGTGAAAAGAAAAGTGTTAATAAACAAACTACATTTCAATTTTATCCACGATTTTGGCTTCATTACGTAGTCTTGACTACATGAAAAACAATATCTGTGGAAGTTGTATACAACGTATCGTCATAATATTTAGCCAACAAATATTGTGGGACACCAAAAATGTAAATGCATGAAATTTTTCTTACAGCGGATGTATAATGTGAGAGTGCGACGGGGTATATTGAGAAACTGGAAGTCCATTACGTACTTGCATGGATATCTGCGAAAATGGTCCTTGACGGTACATCAGCATAGAGTTCGAATAGAATCGCTGGAACACTGCAAACCATTCAGATTAAACGAACATCTAAATACGCATAATGCTGGTATCACCAGGATGTATTCTTTTTCCTCACCCCCGTGGCAGTAATTGAATTAAAATCAACCGGGAATAACATTTAAATCAATTGACAACCATTGAGCTAGCGTCACGAATTGTCAAACGACCACTGCCATGTATGAAGGCGAGTGACACCACGAGTGCTAACGTCGATCGAGGGGTGTCGTCGTGATCGTATTGAATGACATTGAGCGGTCACACCATATATATGAATATGTGGTGTCTGTTATTTCAGAGATGTCCGAAAGAACAGATGCCACATGTAATAAACCACTGTGATATATACTATGTAAACTGAAGGTAGATGGGAGAGAAAGGAAAGAAAAGGGATAGAACTAATGGTATCAGGTGCACCGGGACTTTGTGGGAATCAGCGTCGTAAAAACGTGTGCCAGACTGGGACTCGAGGTTGGGATCTCCTGCTTGTAGGCAGTAGCTTTAAGCACTGCGCCACCTACGCACAGTGTTTATCGCTAATGGGTGGATTGTTTCAGCACGCTACTCGGCTGACCAACACGCTCACGCACACTCAGTACTCGTCCATGTCCCCCGTGCTCGCTAATTTTAGATTCCCGAGGTCGAACGTAAATGTGCATCTGGATTGAAGGCTGTGCGTGCATTGCCCAACGAGGCGAATTATTTTTCCTTTATTCTTATTTTAAAACCTTGTACAAAAAGTAGGCCGGCAGCGGCCTATCTACACCACTCTTCGGCCATAGAAAACCAGAGAACAGAGAACATGTAGTCAGATATACAGAAAATATGAATATGAAAAAACAGGTGACACATATAATGATAACGAAGACGTTCGAACTGAGGACACTGAATTGCATAAGCAAGTGCAGCCCTACACGCACGAAGGCACACTGAGTACACCGTTGAACGCTGCAGGACACTGAAGAGACACAATTGCACTGGAACAGAGAAACGCTGCACAGAAAACATTGACGATGATCTTCAAAGCACTGTACACAGTATTGCAAGAAAAAAAGGGGAGGAGGCTGCCACAGGGAATGGGGGAGGGTAGGAGGGAGAGGGAGGTGGGGAGGACGCCAGTGGGAGAGAGGAAGTGAGGGGAGGGGAGAGGGTAGGGTTGGGTGTGGAAGCCTGGGGGAGAAGAGGGAGAGAGGAGGGGGAAGGAAGTTAGGAGGGAGAGAAGGGAAGGAGGGTGCCCTGGAGGAAATACTCATGAGGAGGAAGGGGAGGATCAAATTGTGGTGTCACCGCCAGACACCACACTTGCTAGGTGGTAGCTTAAATCGGCCGCGGTCCATTTAGTACATGTCGGACCCGCGTGTCGCCACTGTGTGATCGCAGACCGAGCGCCACCACAAGGCAGGTCGCGAGATACGGAGTAGGACTCGTCCCCAGTTGTACGACGACTTTGCTAGCGACTACATTGACGAAGCCTTTCTCTCATTTGCCGAGAGACTGTTAGAAGAGCCTTCAGCTAAGTCCATGGCTACGACCTAGCAAGGCGCCATTAACCGTATCTGAAGATAGTCTTATTCGTCTCAACAAGAAGAACGATGTATACAACAAAGAATAAAAGTTAAGTATTTGAGGAGCTGCATACTTTTCTTATTAGAATTCACTACTTATCCTGTTCCAGACTTGACGCCAGTCGGCGTGTGTGTACGCGTGCCTTTCGGCTCCCTTCTCAGTGTGGCGTAGCTAGCATGTTACGCCACAACACAAATCTTGTAGGAGGGGTAGATGGAGGGGACGAGGGCATCATCCGGGAGGGGGAGGTGGCGGAAGCCACCTTGGGCAAGGGTACGGAGGGTGGTAAGATGGAGAGTGAGTGGGATGCAGGAGTACAGGCGCGGCGGCGGATTGGGGTGGGAAAGAACGGGAGAGACAAGTGGGTGAGGGGGATCAAGTTTACGGGAGGTGTAAAGGATCCATCGAGGCGAATCAGTTATATGAATGCATGGTGTCCGTTCTTTCCGACATGCCTGAGTGGAAGTCAGCAGAGCAGCCCACCGAGAGAGTCCACGAATTTGTGGTGAACACTGTGTCTTGGTGGCGGAGTGGTTAATTCAACTGCCTAGGAAACAGGAAGGAGATCCTGGGTTAGACTCCCAGGCCGACACACATTTTCACTCGTCGCCGCTGATTCCGGCTATGCAGGTGACATCTTTAGTTGTTTCCCATTTTTTCCTTTCTCCCCCCTCGTCTTCAATTTACACTGCATTGCCATATCGTTTACTTTATGTATGAGTTAAAATTTACTAAGGTGACACGTTTTAGTTCGTCTAGGGATCGTAGATTCTGTTGACGCATACAGGCGCGTGTATTATTAAATAAATCTTTCTGCCTGGCTGCAACCAGGCGTCGAATGTCTCAAATGAATTCCACTTCCAGACACTTCACGAGTGTGACCTCCTTTATCTGTTCTTGTATGGGAGCCCCTCGTCCGCAGCCAGCATTCAGAACACCGGACTTCACCACATTCAGCTTACCTCCCTCCGTCTTCCTACATTGTTCTACTACTCATATGTCTATTGCTGCTTGTATCTGAGTGGTGGTTTTGATTAGAAAGGCCACGTCGTCAGCGTAGGCACTGCAGACGAACTTATGACCCTGTGTCGTGACTCCCTGGAGCTGCCTTTCCAACGCAGTTAACAGTGGTTCGATGGCTATAGTAAATAGCGCCATTGTACCGGGCATCCTTGTCCAACTCAGCTGCTGATTTGTATCGGTATAGCGGACTGAGAGTTCCGCAGAAGACGTGCCATGACTGTCGCGGAACGCCGTGGGAAGTTCATTGGCTGCATGGTCTTCAGTAAACGTGGTTTACCCTGTGAAAGGATTTGTCAAAATCGAGAGTAACCATGGCGCACTGAATGCGACAGGCGGTCGTTATGGCGACTATGTCACAATACTCACACAGGGCATAGTGAATATGGTGATTGTTTCGGACACTGGTTTGTTCAGGGGTTATGGCGGTGTTCGTTACTGGTTTTAGCCTCCCAGCTGCAATCGTAGTAAATACCGTGTAGTCCCTGTTTAAGAGAGTTAACGGACGATAGTGTTGTGCCGATTTTCCCATTGGCGTTTTAGTAACCGGTATAACCAGCCTTCGGTAAAATTTTGTGGGATGTATTTTTCAGGGACCATCAATTCCTGGCTTATGTGCGTTAATTTCGGTAACACCTGGCTTTGAAATTGGTGGGACAGTTCCTCCGGTATACCATCTGGCCCAGGTGATTTGTTCTCCGGCCTTTCGTCAGCACATCGTCCACTTTCTCTTCCGTCAGTTCAGCCAGCAAACCAATTTCCTCCTACTGGTCCATATTGCTACAAAATTTTGTGAGTAATGGCTGGTGGCACGCAGATGTGGTCAAGTGTGAGTGCAGAATGGTTCGTGACGTGTGTAAATCCCGGTCGACCGCCATTTACGCACTTCCAAGTATCAATCAAAGGCAGATCCCGTATTATAGCAACCAGTTCTGGGCAATTGTTAAAATGTGGCCTGTGGTCCTTCTGGGACAGGGCGTAGTTGTAGTCAATCCCGCACATAACGCGGTCGTAATTGCCAGCGAATAATGGGGTCATTTCTTCTTTGAAAAATGCCGCCCGTCTCCGTCTGTTTCCAGAGCCTGAGGAGCGTAGTGTTAATGAAACGTGTGTTCTGTATAAGCCCAATACCTCGGACTGTTCCCATGTACTCCCCGTCTTCCACACTGTTCCTTCCTTCGTTAAGTACTGCTGTCCCAAGCTCATGCACAATTCCCAGATAACTGAAAGCCGTATATCCCCTAACCCTGTGGAGGTCTATGTTCGACACATCTTGCAGTAGGACAACATCCAACTCGATGGCGTTCTGCATACCACGTAAAATTTGTTGCTCCACGCCGCTGCTTATACTACTGACATACGCTTGTGCTGGAATCATTCTTTGAGGGGAGGCTGAGTGTTCCTGCCCTTGCCTGAGACTGCTGTTTAGTTTGTCTGACACTGATGGGTCATTGCCCCATTCGTGAGCCCTTTGACTCAGTGTACTACTCCAATCCCGACACTATCGTCGTTTCATCATTAATACCTGCACCCGAAAGATCACACTTCACTTTAACTGCCCAATTGCCTGTCGTCCTGAGGCAGTTGGCGCTGTTCCGCTGTTGTAACATTGCACGGATAACCCATACGTTGGCGTTCCTTGTGTCCTGTCCACTTCTGTCTGACAGGTGGGTGGATTCTCTTTCTCGAACGACGAAGGAATTGCCGCCAGATGAGGACTACTCAAACACCCAGTCGCCAGGCAGAGAAAAACCCCAGCCCGGCCAGGAACTGAGCCGGGACCCCGTGATCCAGAGGCAGCAACACTCGCCACTGGACCACGAGCTGCGGACCTGCACTGGATGAGGTTGTAACACAATACAGGAAATTTTCGCAGTATTAATGTTGTAATTTTGAGTAATGAAGTAATTTTTATGTAAAATATTTTGACAGTATTTTGTACATATTTTGTTATGAATAAATAAGATTACGTTGTAATTTAATTTAAATATATAAAAAGAATTATGTCGTAGCGGCCCCTTGTCAGAAGTCCCGCACAACAGACAAGAAAGGTGGGCTGTCGACCTCCCTTCAAGAGCTCATATCAAAACATCGCCAGTGAGTGTAAACATCAACAGACTTTCTGTATAAACATGGCACTACTTCGTGAAAAGCCGTGTGACAGAGATCCAACAATTGGAACTAATGTGACTAAGTGTAGCACTTAGCAGAATCGGTGTTATAAGAACGCCAGCAGAGTCAGACCGGCAGTGTGTGCCTACAGCTAGGTCAGCTCCGGCCGGTACCTATGCCAGCTCTAGCCCAGTAGTCACTTTGCTGTAGTCTTCTGTAGAAATTTGTATCTTGTTGGGCGTAATGCCATTTTGGAATTGTGTAGCGTAGTATTTTGGGTGTTATCATTTCTCTTCATTGTCTCGCAACTTTAGTCTGGCTTTTGCCACCACAAGAATTATTGTTTTTCCTGTTGTTCTTGGCTTTGGAAAATTACTGCGCGATAAGAAGGCGTTTTAGTAAAATAAAGTGTGTTCAAACTCGATCTTTAGTTCTCTCTTGCTGACCACAGGACACTACAAATTATGAAATAAGCACTCTGGTCTAGTCAGGAAGATCTGCTATTGTCAACAGTCAAAGAGTATATCTGAAATAGGGAACATTGTCGCCGGGTGCGGACGTGCGCAGTGCAGTAGAATCTGGCGCAGGCTCTTGTGCCTAGTTAGTAGAGTCTGACAGAAGTGCTCAGGTGTAGCCTATGCGGCACATTGTAAGGTATCAAACTGGAAGAACTGTATGTCATGGCCAAGCATAATTACGGTTTTCACTGGGCACAACGCAAAAGCATCAGGTGGAATTAATATGAAAAAAGAGCACTGTGGGCCCAAAATTGTTTGTTGCTAAGAAGAGCCTGTTGCCATGCATTGTCGGCGATTGCTAGGGTAATTTGGAAAGTAAGGAACGGTCGGTAGCGAAATGGAAACCACAGTGAAAAACCGATGAAGTTTTGCACATGTGTGTTGGGCAGTGTCTCTAGAGTGCCAGTCGATCGCATTACGTCGTTCTTTTTAGTTCTGAGCACACAGGGAGCACGTAAAGATATCTAGAACAATAGTGTCTCCCGCCAAGTATGACGGAATTGTGAGAAATTACGTCTGAAGCTATGCAGGCAACATTACATAACTGTCGTGGGTTTTCTTCTTCAAGACAATTCTCAGCCGCATTCTGCAGGGGCAATTGAGATGCCCCTGCATCGCTTTCAGTTGGAAATGTTTGATTACCCACAATACAGCCCGTAACTGTCTCCCTCTGAAATTCATCTCTCCTCACATGAACCGTTGGCTATGAAGACGACATTTTGGCGCAGACAACGAGCTGTAGACCAGCGTAGAGAATTGGCGGAAATCACTGGCGGCTCCCTTCTATAACGAGGGTATTGGAAAGTTGGTTCAACGCTACGACAAACGTGTAAGTCGGATAGGCGATTATGGAGATAAGTAGCTGGAATTTGTGGTTAACAGTTGCAAATAAAACAGTTTTCATTTTCACTGTGGTTTCCATTTCGCGACCTATCGTTCCTTACTTTCCGAATAGCCCTCGTATAACCTTATACAGCACCAGCAGCCGCTCATTGAAGTAAAACCAGAGCAACTTTAATATTCAGAAGTGTAACAAGGTTAGCCATTAGTAGTTTCATTTTGTGAATTATTACCAGCTTAATATTAATGCTATGTTACAGCTACTTAAACCCGAGCAGTTGCCACATAGGGCAATATCCTATCATCATTAACTCAAACTGTCAGTCTTTGTTGTGGTGTCACCGCCAGCCACCACACTTGCTAGGTGGTAGTTTTAAATCGGACGCGGTCCATTAGTACATGTCGGACCCGCGTGTCGCCACTGTTAGTGATCGCAGACCGAGCGCCACCACACGGCAGGTCTAGAGAGACGTACTAGGACTCGCCCAGTTGTACGGACGACGTAGCTAGCGACTACACTGACGAAGCCTCGCTCCTTTGCCGAGCAGATAGTTAGAATAGCCTTCAGCTAAGTCAGTGGCTACGACCTAGCAAGGCGCAATTAGTAACATTGCATGTATCTATGGAGTCTCACTTATATCGTCAATAGCGATGTACCAACGATGGATTAAAGTTAAGTATTCCAGAAGCTATGTACTTTTCTTTATAGCATTCATTACGTATCCGGTTACAGACCTATCTCTTGCCTGCGTGAACTAAACGCGTGCCTTTCGGCTACTTCCGTGGCGTGGCTGTCTTGCTACGCCACAACATTTATGATAAAAAGACTCAAATTGCTAAGCTAATTTAATTTTGATAATTTGTTTTAAAAAGTTAAAGTTATCAAAACTTTAAAAAATAATTCGGAGGATAGTTAAAGATAATGGACTTTGTTGCTCAGCGAAACCTTCACTTAAAAACCACCATTAATATTCAGTTATAATGAAAAAGTAATTTCCGTAAGTATTTTAAAGATTATTGTAGCGCGCAGTATTTAATTTCCTTGTGTAATCAATAATTTCTGCTCTCATTTCCGAAATATGTAACAATGTTATGCGGAAGTTAATGAGGAGCTATTTAACGAAACTTACTCACTAATAAGACATATTTTGCTTAATAGAAAATATTTATTTAAGAACAGTTGCAACAGTGGAAACATTTACAGCGGGCATTATGGTAGGCTGTGCGAAGCTATTTATTACGCAAAACTGAATGTCAAACAATTAGCAGTCAGGTCCATATGCCTTGCGTGATTTGCTTTATTGATTTCACGACTAGATATATTTCATGTTGCTAACTGTGATTTTGAATCTGAGCTCCACTCAGTATTATTGTGCCCGTTCCCACCCGATTGTCTTGCATTAATTATTATGTAAATATCTTTCCAAATTGATTACCAACCACACAGTATTTATCGTTCACATCACGACCTGGCGACCATTTTCTCTAACCATTGAAATCCAAACCAAAAAATATTTCACCTCATTATCTGAAATATCACTAACTACTTTGCATTTTTTAACCATTTGTCAAAATTCGTTCGATCGTTTTTGGATAGAGGTAGTCCCACAATAACGATTTGGTTATAGCTGATTTCACATTTTGTTTTGGATTTGATTTGTACTTCGGAACCGATGCTTTTTGCTTTCTCCCATCAACAGGGACATTAGGTAAATGTGTTATCAATTATTTCGGTTATCCGAAAGTGTGGGTCCGTTATAATGTAACTTGTGTATTCCGTCTTGGTGGCCTTCCGATGTTCCTCCCTTGGTGCTTGCGATCCTCTGCCCTCTTTCACGCATATCCCCCACCTTTTGGTCTGTGTCTGGGGGCGCTATCTGTCCTTTTTTGTATTTTCGTGATGAGTCCGCGCTCTGCCCGCGTCACCATCTGATAGTGTGCTCGCTGAGGGTTTTATACGAGGGCCGTTTGAAAAGTCCGCTTTTTTATTTTTCGACATAGTCTCGTTTTAGACTTATACTCTGCGCCCAACGCTGTTCTAATATTTTGATCCCTTCCGAATAATAGGAATTATCCAAGTCTGCAAAATAGCTATTAGCTGCTGCAATCATCTCCTCATTTGAATAAAATCTTTGTCCCGCCAGCCACTTCTTAATTGGGGAACAAGCAGTAGTCCGAGGGAGTCAAGTCTGGAATCCTATTTCCAGTAATTTTGCGACCACAACTGCTGAGGTGTGTGCTGGTGCATTGTCGTGATGGAAAGGACTTTTCTGCGGTCCAGTCGCCGGCGTTTTTCTTGCATTTCGTTTTTCAAACGGTCCAATAACGATGAATAATTTGCACCTGTAATACTTTTACCCATTTCCAGGTACTCGATGAGGATTATCCCTTGCGAATCCCAAAAGACAGTCGCCATAACCTTTCCAGCCGAAGGAATGGTCTTCGCCTTTTTTGGTGCAGATTCTCCATTGGCAACCCATTGTTTAGATTGTTGTTTGGTCTCAGGGGTATAGTAATGTATCCATGTTGCATCCACAGTGACGAAACGACGCTTAAAGAACAGCTGCAAACCATCCTAGTAACACTTCACGTGATTCCGTTTTTGGTCAAGTGTGAGCAATAGCGGAACCCATCTTGCTGATAGCTTTCTCACATCCAAATGTTTATGCAAAATATTATGTACCCGTTCATTCGAGATGCCCACAGCACTAGCAAGCTCACGCACCTTAACTCTTCTGTCATCCATCACCATATCATGGATTTTATCAAAGATTTCTGGAGTCGTAACCTCCACAGGGCGTCCAGAACGTTCAGCATCTCTTGTGCCCATTTGGCCACTCCAAAAATTTTGAAACTACTTATAAACTGTTCTAATCGAAGGTGCAGTCACCGTAATGTTTATCAAGCTTCTCTTTAGTTTCCTGAGGCGTTTTGCCTTTCATAAAGTAATGTTTAATCACCACATGAAATTCTTTTTCGTCCATGTTTTGACAATCACTCGATTTCCTTGATTCACATGAATGCCAAACACAAAGTGGCTGAAACTTGGTGTGCGTTCATTCCAAAGATGCTACTAACTAAACATGACCTCTATACGTGCCAGTGGTGCCATCTCTCGGACTTTTCACGAACTTTTCAAACGCCCCTCGCACTTCCTGTCACCCAACACAGCAATAACCCAATTATTGTTGTGAAATAAGATGGCGCAATTCACTTGGTGCAAGATTCGCTCCAAATCAACACGATAATTGAACCAAAAACGGTTCAACCGGAAAAGCTAGAAGAGCTGCTACAAAATTCCAATGGAGTCACTGTTTACTCCACGATCGATTTAAGATAAATAACCCTCGAAACTAACTGTCGTCATTTCTTATGTTTGGCAAGTGCTGTCAGTTATGAAAAGCCTCAGGAATCTCTGCCGCATCTACTGCACGAAAAGGCACGCCACCTGGGATACCGTCTTACACTATTTCCAGGACGTAATGAATGAGCTGCCTCTCGAAGTCACAAGAATGGTACCAGTGACCGTGCTAAAAAATAGGCAGCCCAATGACCTGATTCGCGAGATAACTGACTTTCCGCCGCTAAAACGGAAACAACATGAAAATAATGTAGAACTCGCTCTGAGTCTGCGTCTAGCTGGTGTGAAGAGAATGGATGGGAAACACGAAACCTCGGAAACGAGAGTTTCAGAATGGTCAAAAAGTCCTCGTAAAAACTCCCGACTATCGAATAGGCAAAAGCATTTGTTCCACAAAATTTTACCCAATCTGTATCGAACCTGCTGGAGTTCGTTGGATAGCTCATCCAAACGCGGTGGAACTCGAAACACTGAAATCCAGGAAGTCCTTAGGGATTCATTACATCGGCCATTTGAAAACCTTCATAGAGTAAAACTTGTGCAGTTAGACCATTACGTTAGTGTCAAGATTCATTTGTTACCGATTCATTTACGCAGCCATTTATTGTGTTGTTCTTTACTTGTCTGCTATTACAGTTTTTGCGAGGTTTATTATTATCTCATCTGACGTTTCCCTAATGTCTCCAACCTCTGCTTTTACACCCTTAGCTTCATTCCTGACCTGATTTACGTTTTTAACAAACTCATCAGCCCTCCTTTGAATTTCCTTAATTTCTTTCATTACTTCGATCTATCTCTTTCCTTCCTTGTCTTGTTGCTTCTACATCTCCTGTCTTTGGTCTTCTACCTGTCGTCGTCTCTTCTCTGCCTCTTGCATAAATTGAATGATCGATTCTAGCTGTGTACTTCCAGTAAAGTGTCCTGGACTAGAGGCACACAACTCAGCTACTCTATGGCGCATTGTCCGCGAAATCGTACTGTTACTTTGCCGCTTTCCGTATTTACAGAACCTACGTAACCTGCCGCCTTTGCGTCGTTTTCAGTTGCATTTCCTACGTGATCCGAACCCTCATCGTCGGAGTACTGTGCATGTGATATTTGTACCCCGTTTACTGAGGATTTAAATGAACTACTTCCACCGTCCTATCCCGTTTTTAATCAATGACTGGTTCATGTTCCATTGTTGACGACATTAGTGCGCAGCCTTTCTCACTACACATACGAGCTTTGCTTCTCGTAAAAATTCAAATCAATTGCTACTTCCACAAATTACCCACTCTAATGTCCCTAATGTATCACGCGCCACAACTCTGATCTTCTTTCAAATAATGCACACATTCAAGCCTAAGCCCATGAAACAAAACCTACTCTAATACACTACTGGCCATTAAAATTGCTACGCCAAGAAGAAATGCAGATGATAAATGGGTATTCGTTGGACAAATATATTATACTAAAACTGACATGTGATTAGATTTTCACGCAATTTGGGTGCATAGATCCTGAGAAATCAGTACCCAAAACAACCGCCTCTGGCCGTAATAACGGCCTTGATACTCCTGGGATTGAGTCAAACAGAGGTTGGATGGCGTGTACAGGTACAGCTGCCCATGCAGCTTCAACACGATACCACAATTCATCAAAAGTAGTGACTGGCGTATTGTGACGAGCCAGTTGCTTGGCCATCATTGTCCAGACGTTTTCAATTGGTGAGAGATCTGGAGAATGTGCTGGCCAGGGTAGCAGTCGAACATTTTCTGTATCCAGGGATCGAATGAAGGGTAGAGCCATGGGTCGTAACACATCTGAAATGTAGCGTCCACTGTTCAAAGTGCCGCAATGTGAACAAGAGGTGACCGAGACGTGTAACCAATGGCACCCCATACCATCACGTCGGGTGATACGCCAGTATGACGACCACGAATACACGCTTCCAATGTGCGTTCACCGCGATGTCGCCAAACACGGATGCGACCATCATGATGCTGTAATCAGAACCTGGATTCAACCGAAAAAATGACGTTTTGCCCATCGTGCACCCAGGTTCGTCGTTGAGTACACCATCGCAGGCGCTCCTGTCTGTGATGCAGCGTCAATGGTAATCGCAGCCATGGTCTCCGAGCTGTTAGTCCATGCTGGTGCAAACGTCGTCGAACTGTTCGTGCAGATGGTTGTTGTCTTGCCTGTCACCTCGACTGCTAGTGATACGAGGCCGTTGAGATCCAGCACGGCGTTCCGTATTACCCTCCTGAGCCCACCGATTCCATATTCTGCTAACAGTCATGGGACCTCGAACAACGATAGCAGCAATGTCGCGATACGATAAACCGCAATCGCGATAGCAAAAATCCGACCTTTATCGAAGTCGGAAACGTGATGGTACGCATTACTCTTCCTTACACGAGGCATCACAACAACGTTTCACCGGGCAACGCCGGTCAACTGCTGTTTGTGTAAGAGAAATCGGTTGGAAACTTCCCTCATGTCAGCACGTTGTAGGTGTCGCCACCGGCGCCAGCCTTGTGTGAATGCTCTGAATAGCTAATCATTTACATATCACAGCATCTTCTTCCTGTCGGTTAAATTTCGCGTCTGTAGCACGTCATCTTCGTGGTGTAGCAATATTAATGGCCAGTAGTGTATGTTGCACACATCCCCTTAAACAAATTTCCTCCACAAAAGCGTACGTAACGCTGCTAGCAACGACTCAGCATCAAACAAGATGTGACGCAAACGTCACTGACAAGATACAATCAGAAACAGAAATAGATGACACAGACAGTACATACACTGGAATAAAATGACTACAACGTACTACAGATTACTGAGATACAACGCGTAGCGCCAAAACCAAGTTAAATGTTCTCAATGCACCATAGTGTCACTTTGGAAAAAAAAGAAAAGAAAAGCACGGGCCTGCTTCGTAAGATAACGCACTATCTAACTCACAGAAGTGCCATGAATGCTGATGCCGACCAAGGAACGCCAGCTGCAAGCCATCGCTTGCTTTGATCATAATTATATATCCGATTGATGCTAAATGTTATTATCTTCACATAATGAAAAGTGTTATCTTCTCAATAACCCTCAAATTGTGAGCTACACCCTTAATTTTTATATACGAAATTAGTGAATTTTCTTACAGTGCTTTTGTTGCCTATGTCTGCGGCTAGTTGAAGAACTCAAATTAATAATCAAATTAACTAATTTAATAAGATTGAACCTTGTATTTCTGGTGTCCCCTGTATGACCACAATAAAATAAAAGTGAATAGTTGAGGGAGTATGAGTGAGAACTGTGACGTATTTAAGTTTACAAAAATAATGACAAGTTTTTATTTATCCTTTTATAACTACAATGAGCTGATAAATCTTACCATAAAAATTACAAATTCAAATCAGAAAATGGATGATGCTTGATTGGCAATGCATTCATTTGGATGGAAGCTATACAAATTCTCCCCTGAAATAATCCCTTTTACAGCGAAACTTGACTTTGTTTACATGTGTGGTCCAATTCTATGCAAACGGAATCTACCACAGCCAAGTACACCACAAACTATGGTCCACCAGAGAACAGGGTGTTTTGAATATCATTTAACAACCCTACTGCGGTGCAGTAGAACTTTACGCTTTCACCTCGATTCATCTGCGGCAGCTGTAATGTTCTGCCGCATACTAGAAAATTTGCTAACTACATGGACTGGCGTTCTGATTATTAGAACATGGGAAACTTTCGTATCAGAGCCCCGAAATCCCGGCAGATTTCAATGTGAGGTACACCCGTTCGCTGGTCTGGCCAAACGAATATGACTTACAGGCACGACAGTGCTGGAATTGCCAAACGCCAGATGGCTGACTCAGGATGAATACGTTCACCGTTTTGACACACGGTATGTCCGTGACGACATGCAGGTCCACTGTCGGTATAGTTGGAAACTGCCACTGGCTCTTAGTCCACCACAAGTTACAGACCGCAAGTCTCATCCTCTAGGGAAAGATCTGTAGTTCTCCATCCGCGGATGACCAGAAGCCAAAGAAGGCAAAGAATCACAACCAATTTCCTACAAGCCTTGGTACTGGGGGCGAATTAGCAAAAACGAAAGCTCCTACACATTGTAAAACCAATCAAACTATCCGCTACTCGTTGACTCTCCCTCTCTTGACTGTTCTGTTGGCCTGGTAGCCAATCCAGCCACAGCTCCAGGGTTCCTACACTGGTGGGGAGGCAAGCCTTTGCTTTGCATATCCTGAGAGGAGCCAGTCAGCGACTCGGAATCTCTCTGGTCTGAGAAAAGAAGGCTTTAGACGAGGGAGATGTCGTTCTCATCATAAGCATGGCCATGTTTCAGCAAAATACGTTTACCTAGATCGGGCCACTGTCCCTCATTTACGGAGAGAGCTGAACTTTCCAGGTTGACCATTTGCAATTTCTGAAAGAAGGCTTTTAAACTTCCTACACTGTCATGTTTTTGCCGCTTGCTAAAGAACCTGGTGACTCTCTGGCATCAGAGGAGTTACAGTCTTGCCTCTACTAAAACACATGCACCAGCTACTCTGTCCCTATGGTCCCAGCTTCTAACACGAGAATGCTCGGAGTTTTGTGACCTTCCGAACGTTTGCACAAAATCTCATATTACAGCAGTCTCTCTTAAACGGCTCCCTCCTCCCACTTTCTGCCAACTGGCCACCTTCATGACGGACTTTCACCTGACCCAGGTAAAACGATTTGTGAACCAGTGCCCTCCTGCTCTGACTCTAAGTAGAAAGAGGGGAGTGCCACAGCCCGAAGTCCCTCTACGGGTACAATCCGCAGAGTGCTGCTTCCCAGAATCATTCGCACAGCCAGGGCACTGGACTCAGGATTTTTGCCGGCAATCCATCTCTCTACCTGTTCTCCATCGCCTCCACTACGGCCTCTCATGCATAAGTTCTGGTTCAGATGGCTTTGAGCACTATGGGACTCAACATCTGAGGTCATCAATCCCCTAGAACTTAGAACTACTTAAACCTAACTAACCTAAGGACATCACACACATCCTTGCCCGAGGCAGGATTCGAACCTGCGACCGTAGCGGTCGCGCGGTTCCAAACTGAAGGGCCTAGAACCTCTCGGCCACAGCGGCCGGCGCATAAGTACTCTTCAGGCTACCCATTCAATTATATGAACATTCTGCCCACAGTTTTCTCATGTAAAAAAGTCATAAACTCCACATTCCAAATGTAGTATTGGGGAACATCGAGGTCATGATGTAAAATATGAATATTAATCGGGCTGACAGTTTTGTTAAAGTGAGAGAGTGGCATGCCACCTCTCAACACAGGGAAAATATACATTTATTTATAAAGAACATTCCATTTGTTTCATTTTTTTTAAAAAAAAGCAATACATTTCTTTCATTGTTCGACTACAAGTTTCATTCCGTTCCTGCCGTCACTTTTATAAATTTTATTATGAAAAACATAAAATTTGTCTCATTGTCCAATAACAAGGGACACTCTGCTAGTTGGCGCCATATGGGAAATCTCACAAGTGACGATCACAGCATCTGTGATCATAAAACATTATTTTGGCTCTCCAGTCACTGGTTGGTCTCAACACACATTTCGATCAGAGAGCAGAAAATGTGGTGCAGCCCTTCTGCTCAGCATTTTGTACATCATATGCTCGCAACATGTCTTTATTCCTCTTCACTTTCTTCAAACTCTTCACAGAGACTTGAGACTCCGTTGGAATAAGTGCACGTATACCATTCAGCAGCGTGTACGTACAATCACACACCAACTGATTTTGCAGAAGATGCATCCAGTTCGAAGTATGGCGTTGTCGACATTTGAACGAAACAAACAGAAGGAATAAGACCGAGCACCACCCGACATCCCAAATGCCTTTTACAGAATCCTTGGCAATCAAACAAGACGTTGTACAAGTTTCTAGAAAAAAATAAAACACCACAATGAGCAGTCTTGTACTAGCGTAAAAGAAAGAAAGTGAAGTGGTCCCCCTTACTTTGAGTAAGATGTCTGTCTCCTGTAATACGCAAACTGCGAACTGACTCGCAGCTTGTATACACCTCCCAGATACACCCATAACCGAGAATTGTGTATCCACTTGCCTTGAGCAAGATGGTCAGCAGACTACTGATCAGATGTGGCTACCAAGGCTTTTTATATACCCTACAGATCTAAGATGGGCGCACTTACGATCACGTGATCCTGGCGTCACTTCCAGGGAGAAACTGCGAGACTCCTTCCATATATACAACACTAAATCTCCCAAATATGGGTACGCCTTATTACCTAGTTGGTTGAAGATGTCATATCTATAACAGAATCCGGAATAACCGGGCAGTGTGCCATCATATTTGTTGGAAACTGTTGTTTTTGTTTCATTTCAGTTCTCAAATGAGTGACGGACGACTTTGGTGTTTCTTCGCCTTGGCCAGAAGAATCGATGAAATGTATGGGGTACTTCTGGAACTCTCCATAAAATAGCGACTGAAAATTGTACATTTCATATGCTTGTGCAGTATTCTTTGTCCACAGTATTCTTTGACTGCAACACCACTCTGATTATAAGAGGCAGTCAAATGAACACGATACAGATGAAAAAGTAAGTAAACTCTTTATTATTTCCAAAGGACTCGCCATAACTGTTAATACATTTATCTCACTGTGAGACAAGATGGCCAACGTCTTAACAGAAAAATGTTTGTGGTTGCCAGTGGAACCATGGTTGTACCTAGATGTGCACCTATTCTTCCAAAGTAAATTGACGGCCATGAACGTCTCTCTTCTGGGTTCCAAAAATGTGTAAATCACTTTGGGAGAGAGCAGGGCTGTA
This sequence comes from Schistocerca americana, assembly GCF_021461395.2. Lineage (NCBI taxonomy): Eukaryota > Metazoa > Arthropoda > Insecta > Orthoptera > Acrididae > Schistocerca > Schistocerca americana. The sequence continues at coordinate 74,244,682 of NC_060120.1, forward strand.
GCGAGAATTTGTAACGGCCTAGCAGCGAAACTGCTGCAACCTGCTCGAAACAACCTTGGCAATACGTGGGTGGGCATTATCCTGCAACAAAATGATGCCGTCTAGCGACATTCCTGGGTGTCTGGACTTGACCTCAGATGTTAAGTCCCATAGTGCTCAGAGCCATCTGAACCAGAACTTATACATGAGGGGCCGTAGTGGAGGAGATGGAGAACAGGTAGAGAGATGGATTGCTGGCAAAAACGCTTCCATTTATGCAGAGTGTTCATGTATCACTGTCCATTAATTGTGGCATCGTGTTCCAGAAAGTCAATGAGCAGGGGCCCTTGCAGTCAAAGCAAAAATGTCATGATGACTTCCCTCGAACTGTCGTATCTGTTGTTTTGAATGAGCTGCATGTTTAATAGAATGAGTTGCATCTTTCTCTGGAAGCCCTCCACATCTTCCATACAGTCACTAGTAGGTCAGGGAGAAAATGCACAAGAATTTCGCAATAATCAGCATCAGCGCTTTCGCATCTATGATGTCATATTACAGGTGAGAAAATTGCGCATGTCATATCATCACCAGCACTTCCTTATCTCCAAGGTTATTCCAGGAATTATGACATCTGGCCATATGCTAAGGCCAAGGAGGTGATGATGAGGGAAGGGCCTGCCCTCTCGCGCCTCCCACCGCGTCCCCCGAGCCGGCCGATGGTGGCCGAGCGGTTCTGGCGCTACAGTCTGGAACCGCGCGACCGCTACGGTCGCAGGTTCGAATCCTGCCTCGGGCATGGCTGGGTGTGTTGTCCTTAGGTTAGTTAGGTTTAAGTAGTTCTAAGTTCTAGGGGACTTATGACCTTAGCAGTTGAGTCCCATAGTGCTCAGAGCCAGCCCGTCCCCCGAACACCCCTGCTCTAATTCATAGTCAGTAGCAGGCAATTCCCGTGTGTATTGTCAGCTTGAAGCATGTCCCGTCCCAAGCGCCCCAACTCGGCAGTGAATGGCGTGCATGTTGTCAGCATGAAATATAACGCTAACTGAGCTGCAGATGTAGCACGCTTGGCCGGCCGGGGTGGCCGAGCGGTTCTAGGCGCTACAGTCTGGAACCGCGCGACCGCTACGGTCGCAGGTTCGAATCCTGCCTCGGGAATGGGTGTGTGTGACGTCCTTAGGTTAGTTAGGTTTAAGTAGTTCTAAGTTCTAGGGGACTGATGGCCTCAGAAGTTAAGTCCCATAGTGCTCAGAGCCATTTGAACGATTTTTTGTAGCACACTTGCTACACTCGTGCTTTTCATGACAGCGAAAGTAAACATGCAGTAAACACGCTAACTTCACGCTTTTCGTGACAGCGAGAGTGGGCTGTATTTCACACGAAAGTGCAATACGAATTCGTAATCTAATGGGCGTGCATGTGCACCTGCTTAGTGCCTGGAACCTGAAGCATACACACGCCCCCACAACCTCGCACAGCAGATAATCTGTGACGTCACAATATTGTAACTAAAAGTACGTATGAACAAATTAATAATTTTTTTTCGTGCGTGATTGGATCCACCGACGCACAGTGTTTCATATGTTGGAATTGCTTACCACTTTTTAAAACTGCCTACCAAGTTTCCCACCATGTAAAAAGTGTTAGCAATTACAGTAAGTATTCATCTATTTATTATTATTATTATATTTTTTATGACATTATACTTACGGTTTTTTGTTACTGTTGCAGCGCTATTAAAGGTGTTTACAGCGCCAGCAGCAGGTCGCAGCTTTTAAAATATCCATGCACAGTGCTCTCTCGCTGCACTTGCATCTTGACAATGTCGACGATTGTTGAAGACAGTCCGCTGTAAATATTTGAAAAAAAAATCCACCATTTTCGCATCCCGCTGCTAAGCATGCAGTTTCCTATATTTACTCATTTTTTTTGCACGGCGCCACTTAATTGAAGCACGTTGCTGCTGCTGTTATGGTGTTCTGGAAACTATAACGAGGATATTGTCGGCTGATATGTAATAATAAATAATTATTGCTTAAATAAGTGTGTATAATTGCATGGAAAGTAGCGGTACTCACATCAGTCAGGGGTAATATTGTAATCACCAGCGTTCTACATCTACATCACTACTCCGTAATCCACGACGTCTGTGGCAGACCCACCGTCCTTGCGGCTTTCCGTACGGTGGTGAACAAGGTAGGTAGGATTTTAGTTTCCTTTATTTTGATATCATGTTTCGCTGGAAGGTATAGGCTGTAATGGGCTTCAGCAGCCCGTAACTGACCTTCAAGTGCGTCGTGTCGCTTGGTCTTTCCTACTAGAGCCTGATGTCTATGATTAAGGATTGTTGGCTATTGTGCAGAGTGGTACTTCAGGTCTGTGATTTGGCTGTTAATGAACAGTCCCTAGATCGTGCAGCTCCGGAAGGTGTGGCGCAAGTGATGGATTTTATCGGAGTTTCGTTTTATTCCGAATGGCTTCTTTTTGTTCATCTCCGTGACTTCGTGCATGTCACATATCTTTTCCGCGTGGGGGATTTCAGAACCTAGTGAAGATTTCTGTTCAAGTTGTGTGATCGAAGCGATTCCGCAGGCGATGCTGCCGTAGAGTAAAGCCGGGAGGGCTGTTGCCTGATAGAGAGTATTTTTGAACGTTTGTGTGAGCCCTGGCTGAGGAAAAATGACGTGACGGTGTGCGCCATCTGCAAGTATTTTTGCCCCTTGTCTTGGATTTGTTTGACAAAATACAGGTTGGAGTTCAATACGACTTCCCATGGCTGTCCGTGGGATCCTGTAGCCCTTTAGTTCGAATAGGTCCTGTGTGGGTCGCTTCCTGGAGAAATAAACTGCTGTCGTCTTGTTAGTGTTCAGTATCATTTTGTTGGTCCGGCACTAAGTGGTCACTGTTCTCATTTGTCGTTGTAATCGGTCACCGTTGGCAAAGTGTTGCCTGCCGCTTGTAAAGAACGCGGCTTCATCCGTGAATTGTGCGAGATGCGCTCCCCTCTCCAAGGGAAGGTCGTTGGCGTAGATATCAAATAAGGTCTTAAGACTCGAATGTTTCCCTTCGATGGAGGGTAGATGCTTCGATCCTGAAGGACGAAGTCAGTGAGGTGGACATAACAGAACGTGATCTGGGTAGCAGTCTTCTGAATGAGTTTCGCAGGCCAGATCTAATCGTATGCCTTCTCTCAATCGAGGAAGACTTCGGCTGTTGATCTTGATGTGTTGAAGTGCAAGGCTACTGCACGGACCACCTGCATCTCAACCGAAAGCTTCTTTTGGAAACCAAACTGCTCCGGCCATCAGCAGTAAATGGTTCCAAGATTTTTGTGTGAAGTACCATTTTGAGTGTCTTTCTTATGGTAGACAAAAGGCTAATGGGTCTGTAGTTATCTACACGTTGGTGGTCCTTCCTCGCTTTCGGTATGGGGACCAGTCTCGTCTTCTTCCATTGTGGTGGGAAGAAATGCTGTTGAAAGCAACCGTTGATAGCGCTAGTAAGGAGCACAGGCGGATGGTCACTATTTATGTAGTCAGCATCGGGGTCAAACGATCCTTTCCAGCTCGTGATAATCTTTAGCGTTGCAAGCAGTGGCTGGTTGATAACTGGTAATTTTGGAAATCGAATAGGAATTGTGCTGTATCATTTTTTTTCGAGGAGCTCGAGGTTTTCTGCCTCTAAAATGTGTTCTGGCACATATCCACCAGTAGTAAAAGATCATACTCTGTATTATGTGCCGATGTCAGAGCTCGTTTAGGTTGCCTACATCACCTAGTGACACCTAGTTGCCACTCCTGTTTATTGTGTAAGTGGAGAACCTCTATTCTCTTCCCATTGTTCCCACTTCAATTCAGCGAGTCTAGTTTGCAGTTCCCCCCGGAGGTGATGCATGGATCGTCTGTTCTTCGGGTTTCGATACATTTGCAGTGGTCGCCTGAACTGACTTTTCTGGTATCGTAACTCCTGGAGGAGAAAAAATTTGGAAATTTGCGGTAAGGTTTTATGGGACCAAACTGCTAAGGTCTTCAGTCCCTAAGCCTACACACTACTCAAGCTAACTTAAACGAACTTACGCTACGGACAACAAACACACCCATGCCCGAGGGAGGATTCGAACCTGCGACGGGGGGAACCGCTCGGACCTGCAGGAGAGGTGACAGATCTGTCTAGTGGACGTGGAATATGGTCTTCGTGTGGTAGCGTTCTCGCTTCTCACGCCCGGGTTCCCGGGTTCGATTCCCGGCGGGGTCAGGGATTCTCTCTGCCTCGTGATGGCTGGGTGTTGTCTGATGTCCTTATGTTAGTTAGGTTTAAGTAGTTCTAAGTTCTAGGGGACTGATGACCATAGATGTTAAGTCCCATAGTGCTCAGAGCCATTTGAACCATTTTTTATGGTCGTCGTAGTCCATTTGAACCATTTTTTATGGTCGTCGTAGTTGCTTTTCCCAGGTTAATTGCAGTTTCCGTGTCAGGTGGTCGGCAGCGGTGGTGATCTCTTCTTCAATTCTGATGCTCGAGATGGTGCTAACTGTACTGTGAGATGGCTGCCTTATGTCTTCCAGTCCGTTACTTTAGTGACTTTGGTGGCCATTGGGACAGCGACTCTTCGAAACTGGATAAAGACTGAGTGATGCTCCAAAGTTAAATTGTTGATAGTCGACGAATCACAGGTAACTGGAACATTCCTGGTAAGAACGATGTCCAGGAGGTCTGGGTGGTGGGGACGTAATGTAGGTGAGCTCCGCAGGGGCATGATTTCCAAAATTCAGTTCGTCTACCAGATCCAGTTGAATGTTCCCTTTGATCTTCGTCTTGCGGCAGTGTCAGAGAGGATGTTTAGCGCCAGACCTCCCTGGCTTTGTGGATTACCAAAGATACACAAGGAAAGTGTTCCGCTGAGGCCCACTGTTAGTGCAATCAGTTCGCCCACCTACAGACTTGATAAACATCTGGCAGGATTATTAGCACCAAAATTGGGTCATTGCGAACACCATGTTGTTAACTCGCAGAAATTTGTTGAGACACTCAAGAGAATGAAGATCGGCCTAATGGTTAGCCTGGACGTTGTGTCACTTTTTACGAAGGTGCCAATACAAGATACGGTGGATCTTTTGGTCCAATATTTTCCACCTGGAGTCATTAAGTTGTTCCGTCACGTCCTAGCAACAACGTACTTTTTGTACTGCGATGAATATTATGAGATGACGGACAGCACAGCCATGGGATCACCACTGTCTCCAGCAGTCGCAAATTTCTTCATGGAGCACTTTGAGGAGCAGGCTCTGCAAACTGTGACATTGAGGCCGTGTTGCTTTCTACTACGGACTGTATTCCTGCCATACAGTGGAGCAAATAGTAGTCACTTAGGACGTCTGCTGCAGAAACATGGGCTAAGACCAATGTTCCGGTCCACCCCCAAGATACGAGATATGTTGCGCCCTGTTAAAGACGACATTGCTCTTCGTGTGTCCGGTGTGTACGGTGTACCCTGTGAATGAGGCAGCATGTATATTGGATAAACAGTTCGCACGGTTGCGGAGCGTTGTACTGAACACAAGCTCCTTATAAAACAAAGGGAACTTGACAAGTCGGCCATAGCGGAGCATTCCCTAGAAAACGGACATAAAATAAGGTTCGAAAATACAAAAGTGTTGGCTCATGCGTCTACATATTGGAACTCCGTTATAAAGGAAGAGGCCGAGATTAGTTTAAGGGGCTCCGGAACGCCCTATACTTGCAATGTCAAAATAACGCTTATAAATTACATCTTTCCTCACAAAGTATTTGAGGTAGGAAGTTGAACTTTTTACAGATTATTTATTGGAATATGGGCTATAACTTAACATAGGGATTTTACAAAATTTTTGTTCAGTTATTAAAGATGATTTTTTTTCAATTGTAATGAAAATTCACAACATTTTTTGCAATTTTTTATTTATATATTCAAAAATATACAGTTGTTTGGAAAAAGGCTGTGTTAAATTATGCAGAAGGTACTGCAGAAGGTAACATTTACTGAAAGTTTGAAACAAATGTGTTTGGAAGATCCTTAGAAAACATGTAGTTAGTATGAGAAAATAAAAGTTTTGGGACTCGAGCGACAAAGGTTGGATTAACTTTTTAGTGCATTCCAGGTCCATAGGATGGATTGTCTTCATCCTCTGCAAACTCCTCCTCCAGCTTCCTCTTGTTCCTCCTCCTGTTTACTCTTCCTTGTATTTCTAGACTCTTTACAGCCCTGTCTGCAGCCCGAAGGCGTTCCTTGTCTAAAGCAAGCATTGCTCGTTGTTTTGTTCGTAGATTTTGCTACCATTTTCTTCAGTTGCAGTTACTGCAACACCGTTCCAAAAGGTGGTCATGTTTGAACACTTACCACATTTCAGTTGTATTTCACTAGCAAGTCCTACGTGCTTTATTATGGAGAGTTCCAGACCCACTTCACTACAGTGAATACATCTTACACAGTTTGAAAAAATTCCTTTGAGAACCGACATATCAAATATTTCATTCACATCCGATTCGCCCATAAAACATTCATAGTTTTCACTCATTGAACCAAGCTTCTTCTGTGAAGTATTTTCTTTCCCACTTTGACTACTATGGGCAGGTGTACTTGAGAGGTTAGGTTCACTCACTTGGTTATCGTCTTTATTGTTTACAGTAATAACACATACCATTGGCTTTCCAACATTTCTCCTTTTCTTAAAAGCCTTCAGAGGATTTCTAATAACTTTACTTTTACTCATTATTATACTTCAACAAAACAGAGACTCAAGAAACAGAATTAATTACGAATATTTTCGAGATAACGACAGAGTAAATAAACATGAAACAATCGACAATCACACCAGCGATATATATTGAACCATCACAGGTTAGCCACAACACATACTTTATCTCACATCACTAAAATGTACCTGATGAACACGGACGTCAATAATAACACCATTTGACAGCAGTTTAACAGCGCCACAGTGGGTCACGCCCATGTAGAACACATTTCAAAAAAAATTTAAAAATAGTTGTAGTCTTCGGAATCGAATAAATTATATATCTATTAAAAGGTAATAGTCTGCAGATTCAGAAAACGCAAAAAAGTAAAAATTGAACTTTTCATGATTTTGAGCCTTTCCGGAGCCCCTTAAGCAACAACAATTTCAGCAGAGACCAGGGATACACACTCAGCAGTGCATGGGGGCGAGCGTTAGACATCGAAAGAAAGCAAAGACAGATGCGCGACGTGGGAGCGGTAGTTTCAAACGTGGCGCCTGCCCCTGGCACCACCTGACGTCACCGGTGCTGCCACGGGCAATAGCTCCGCTAGCTGCCCGGGTCGACTTACGCCCGCCCGCCACATTGGGTCGATCTGATTGGCTGCTGATGATGTCATCACGTCATAAGAGAGAAGCCGTAGCAGCCTCGGCAGTCAGTGAACTCCTGACGGCGATGGCGAAGATGGCCATCGAAAGATCGAGGATTTTATTCGAATTGACGCGGCTGGAAAAGCGAGACCGTTTTATTCATGTTAAGCGTTCAGATCGCCGCCGGCGAATGTGGTATTCGGTAGGTTGACAAGTGCATCCAGATCATCTGTGGGGAGGCCCTGACTGTGGCTGAGGTTTGCCACATTGAATCTTATTGTGCCCACGTTGGGCGAGATGATCGCTGCCGTGACGTCGACACTGCTTAGGTCAGGAATATCGTCCTGAAGGCGGTAGAGAGAGTTTGGAATGAAGATTGCGTTGCCACATCCTCGCCTGAGTGGCCTGTCAGTATTGTGCGAGACAATGTTGCACACGTGGAAGTGTTCGTCACGAAGCACGTGTATTTCACTAACCAGTAAGTCGTCAGTGTGATGCATGACAATAACATGCTCTGTTTCCGTTTTGTTGCCCTTTATACCGTTAGTATCCCGAAAAGATACGCCGATGTCTCTAGCTGGCATGGGCCATCAATGGAAGATAGCTACTATACCCAAGATAAGGACCAAATCTTATTCATGGTATCTCTACTATTTTCCAATTTTCGTGGCAGTTGCTTTAAGTTCTGTGATGGTGACCTTTTTCATGATTGTTGACAAACTTACGTGACTGCCCTTAGGGAATCGCCAGAAGACGTTTTGACGTCAGGTTCTGTGGTGTCAAGAAGTCTTGGAGACGCCCAGTAAGTATGATCTTACAGGTCGTTTTTTGTTAAGGCGTTCTCGTGGCGTGCAATCAATGGATGAAGTTGATGGTCCTGGTTTTCTCGTGGTCATACGTTGGAATCGCGCCGCCGTAACGTTGAAGGGCCTCAGAGCCTTTCGATATTCGGGAGAACCTTTCCATCTGGCTGGCTGTCGTTCAGTACCATGGAGGATGCAGGTCGCCTTTTGGTTGTGGGCTTGTGCATTTCACACATCTCGAGGGGAAGTGGCAGAATTTGGCCATATGACGTAACCGTCGACATTTTTGCGTTGCGTAGTTCTCTATTCGTACTGGAATGTAGCGGATATATTTCTCGTTTTGTCTAATTGCTTTCTCTTCAGGAATGGGATGACGTACGTTGGGCGTGGAATGAATTTCTTCGTTGTCACGTCTCGCCTTGCGGCGGGGCGGGTTATTCAATACTTTTCGTTCGTCGTACTGCTCACCATTGATTGTCCACCCACCTCAGTACAGCGTCCTCTCTCTGTCCTTTTTCTCTGCAAGCGTAGATACCAGACGACGAAAAAGGAGCGTTGAAGAAAGACGTTGCCTAATATCTATCCTACAAAGTCCGCGTAAACTCTAGTAATATTTCAGGTCCTGCAATCTCTCTTTTATCGGGATTTCTTGTGGTAATATGATGCATTTGACTAAAATGAACGTCCTACAATTTTCAAGCTAGTAAGGTTTATTGCTGAATAACAAAAGTTTATGCGCTACCAAGTCCGCATTTAGTGAAAAACTATTCTATCATTCTTAATGCTCAGTCAAACAACAAACTCCACACGCAAAGCAGCCAAGAGGTTTACACAAGTCTCACTCGATTCAAGACACGATCTCACAGTCACAGATCCGCTACTATAAAGGAGGTTCACATTCGGTCCTTTTCAGTGGGATTCTTTAAAAGAAACTGCTCGCCAAATACTCCATAAATGATTACAGAATACGCCACACAGAATGTTCACAAAGGCCGAATGTTCACACGCTCGTAACTTTCCAACAAAACAATCCAAAAACACCAAAATTTCATCAAACTGACCGTAATTGCAACGGCTTTCATTACGACTAGTTTTAAACGCACGGCACTCAATAATTCTTTATCTTACACATAATGAACACTGAGACATTTAACATAACCTTTGCGCGACCGAAGCTGGCGAGCGACTCTCTCGATACTGCCTCACTCACAGCATATCTAACTACCTGTGCGCGGGAACTACCTAATTCTGATTGGCTGATCAGTCTGACGGACGAATCAGAATGATCCTTTGAAATAATTCTCACGGCCAAACTCGCCTAAGGCAATCACTGTTCAGAAAGTAACTTATGTCATCCCAAAATGCAAATACTAACACAATGTTTAATACAACAAAACGAAATAAAATTAATCTTGAAAATAATTTACAAAACGATTGCACTTTAAACTGATATTCTGGCTGCCTTCTTACAAAAACAATCACCCCTAGACATACGCCATCAGCAATGTGGATAAATTACATCTTTCCCATTTTCCAATTACGTAATGTTGTACATAATATAATACTGAATTTTTTCGTATGTCCCACATACACACTCTCACTCATCCTCATTTATTCACGCAACAACATAATAAACAGATACTAACTTTTTCTGAATTTTTATACTACCAAATGAAGAGTAATTAAAGTTTTAAAAATAAAAATACAAACTAATTGATTTGATATATTGAGAACTCCGTGAATAATTTCAAATGGTACCAAAAAACAAACTGTAATCGTTTCTAATTGAATTTTTCACCCTGAGTGTCGGTTTGGTGGGTTTTAGGTAATTTTCTGAATCTCCGAAACTTTTATACGTACAGCTTTCAAATTAATCTTCAATAACAATTAATCTGAACTACAAAACATAGTATACCAAGTTTGAAAATAATCGATTAATATTTAACATGTTTCATTTAGATTCATAGGGGGTATGAATATACGGTCATTTTAAGCGACACAGAAGCCTGTTCTCATGCTTGCTAGTAGTGACAGATGTTCTTATGAGTCATTGCTAAGACACAAGTTTGTAGTCTCCTGTACGTTCACCGGGCTCCACGTCTAGGTATCTTACTGCAATAAATGTTATCCCGTAATGACTTGGGACGTCACACACCCCCTAAGAACCTAAAATTGCTCCTGAGTATATTTTATGCTTCTTATTCATGTCCCACTTATTATTAATGAACTGTCTACCAATACCGACATTTTCAACCATGGGGTGTTCTAATGAAAATTTGCTTTAACTGAAAAATTTTTTCAAACAAACAGAATTCTAAATCTACATGATAACATTATACATGGTTACATCGAATATCAAAGGCTGGGACTTGATATCATACAATCAAATTAATTTACAAAACTTTTTTCCCAAGATACCATTTTTCTCACAAAAATTTTTCAATTTAACATTTCTCACAAAAATAGAATCAACAAATTAATTATATTACAAACTATTTAATTTTTTTCTTTGAAATTACAACTTTTTCGTGACACAAAAAATTTTCAGTAAGTCACATGGAAATGAAGCAAAACCAACTTCTTTTTCGCTTTTTTTACAATCCAAGAAATTCACTACACTATGGTTTCGACACTGTGGAGGTGTTCATACTAATTTCCTCATTTTGTCATAAAATATAAGATTATTTTTTAATTTTGGTATGAATGGCATCCATGAACTCTAACAAATTATATAACTCGCTACGAATGGCGTCTTTTTATCTATCACTTTTTTCACAATACTTTGGGGTTCTGATAACAGTCTCTTGATGAAGCAAAAGGGGCTCTAACATCTTCAGCTCAACACTTACATACAGGTTACATTATGGGCTCGTCACTGGGATACAGCATCCAGCTCTGTCTCAAATCAGGTTTCTCACAGTCTCATGTTGGGTTCTTTACAATTTTTTTTTTCGTACCTGCAAAATACAGTACATCTAAGTGTCCATTCTTAAAATTTACATCCTAACCTAACACACATATATACTTTAGTTAGCCCTTGCTGCTCTCAAATTTAAAAGTTAAGAACTTTATGAAGAATTTTCCTAAACTTTGCTGCGCTTTTAAATTTTACTTCTCATTTACACAAAACTTTCTCCCCAGGCAAATTCAGATTCAAGTCCGCATCTTCTTTACAGTAGTTACATTTAGTATTAATCACCTCAGTAAAAAGTGAATTAACTGTCCCTCAGAAACTATTAATTTACTTTTCTCTCAAAAAAAAAAAAAAATCTTCTGTCTTAAGCAAGCTCCTGTTGACAGCCTTGCTTATTTCAGAAATATATACATTTTCTTTCTTAACTTTATATCATCATTGAGCTATTATATCCAAAGATAATGAAAAAGAGAGAGAGAGCATACAAAATTAATGAAAATATTAAAATCATTGGTGTCATCTTTGGCTGCTCTCTAAATTGTACATCATAACAAAACATACAAAGAATCCAAACTTTTTGGATGTACTGCAGTCCACTTAAGCTCTGTGGCTCTGAAACACATCTTAAAAACAATATTTTTACAGATTCCTAATCTTCTGAAAACTAGTCACATTCCTGTACTTTTTTTTTAACTCACTTGCATTCCACTTCCATTCTGATTAGTGTTTTAGTCATCTTTCTTTCAAAAACTTATTACTTTCAAAATATTATCAACCTTATACCTCTTTATTTACCTATATCTACTACATACTTCTACTCTCATTTCCCACCAGATTACTTTCTGCGGAATCATAGATATCCAATATAAAATGTCCCAGTTTCTTTTTATGAACTCTTAACAACTACTATGTACACTATCTACAATTACAGGGAAGAAGGAATGAAGATAGCCGAAAGTTTCGAATGATGAAGAGTGAGGTTGACAACACGAAATGAAAAGGAAGTAGTATTACCAACAACACGGGTTGCCTGGTGTTCGTCAATCACATGACGACGCATTGAATGTGCGTCCCCTGAGGCTTCATAATTACTGCTGTCTCTGTGCTCCTTCAATATGTTTTTCGTCAAAATTTGTGCATTACACCATCCCCTTTTCTCAGAAGGACCTACTACCTTACTTTCTCCATATTCATTATAGCCCTCGATCATCTCTGTGGTACTACAGTATCGTATCGGAATATCATTTTGTTCTTTGTCTTCATAATGTCTTTTGCCAACGAAAGGAATAATTGCCAGTTTTTCATTCATTCTAATCATCGCATCATTAGTTCCAAAATTGACCCATCATTTGTAGTTAGTTAAGAAATCGGCCCCTACTAACATCTCTACACATAGTCCATTAATAATGGAAAAGTTTTGTCCTATTTGTACCCCATCTACAGTGATTGGTTATCTAATTTCTTGTTTAACTACCTTTTTACATTTTCCCGTAGTCACAATAACTTTTAATACATTCACTGGCATGATAACTAGTTCTTAGCTTTCAGGTAGAGCATTTACAAAATTTTGTGACACTGCACACACCTCAGAACCACTATCTATCAAACAAGGAACATTTTCTTTAAACACTGTTACATCAGTTATAGGTTGTCCGATATATTCTTTTCTGACTACAGACTCAGGTTCATCTAGTAAATCGTGCACGACTTCAGGTCTATAAAAAGCTATCCGTCCTGTGGAAAGTTCACATACCTTAACTGGGTCCTCTTTCACTTCCTTAGTAGTGGCAGCTTTAACAATCCTGTCCACTGTTGATAAATTGAAATATTTCTCTAACTTCTCCCCCTCTCTAATAATCTCTGTTTCTGCAACCCTCTCCAACGTGTTGCCACAATTTTCAAAATCATTTACTTCTTCCTCCTCTCCCGATCTCTCTTCCTCACTTTCTGAAATTACTTCTTTTAGTCTATTTACAACCTCCTCTGCTCTATTATATTCTTTCTTTGGTATTGCCAATACTGTTTCCCTTATTACTGTGCGACTTCCACCGTCTACGGAAAGCTCCTCCTCTGTTACGCAGTGCTCATTAACCCCCAGCTCCTGATCTGAATCTTCGTTTTCTCTACATGGTTCGTCATTAATATATTTCCTATGATCTTTATTTTGACTTCTCTTCTCACAACATGTTACTTTATTCCCTGGATAAACAAACTTTGGTGCAGTGTCACTCTCCTCTGTATTCTTGTATTCCATAATATTACTCCCAATGTGTTTAGTAGGTGTCCTTCTCACAAATGATTTCGCTAGTGGGTTTAACTTACTCGATTTCAGTCTGTAAACGCTAGCCCCATTACAGACTGCCTTCAGTTTCCCTCCTGTATGGGGTCATTGCCCCCGACATTCCTGTCACCTGGCGGTCTGCGCCAATCCATTACGTCAGCTGAGAGCTGCTGCGTGCTGTCGCCGTATCGCTCTCGGTCATTGAACCGGCTTCCAACGATACCTCCTCTCCCTCGGTATCTGTCTCTATAACTGTTCGTTCTCTGTACAACAGTTCTGTTTACATTAGCTTCAACTCTGTTGTCATTTGGTCTAGTGGAAGGCCTATAATCTCTCCTAGCACTTTCCTCCTCTTTTAAAATGTTTTCTACCCTTTAAAGATAGTGAATCAACCTGTCAATATCATCCCTGGGTTCCAAAATTATTTTGATCCTCCAACACAACGGCAATTTGTTTTCAATTCCCATAAACATTTGCTCTGTTTCGACTTTAGAATTCAAACAGGATACGTTTCTGTACAAATCTTTTGACACTTTGCCGGCTGGTGTGGCCAACCGGGTCTAGGCGCTTCAGTCAGGAACCGCACGACCGCTACGGTCGCAGGTTCGAATGCTGCCTCGGACATGGATGTGTGAGACTTCCTTAGGTTAGTTAGGTTTAAGTAGTTCGAAGCTCTAGGGGACTGATGACCTCAGACGTTAAGTCCCATAGTGCTTAGAGCGATTTGAACCATTTTTGAACCGCTAAGGATGGTGGCCAGTAATAAATTTCCCCTAGGTTGTTCGGTGGTCGCTGCAGTGGCTTGTGTGTCCATTGTTTATCCTGTTTCCAGAGATGCGAATGAGTTTGCAGTTGGCACACCGTCGTCATCGGATTTTTGATGCGTCGTCTTTTCTTTGTATTCTTTGTCACCACCCCAAAGCCAGCATCGTTTAAACATCCTCTGAGGGGTGGTCTTCCGTTGGCTCTGGTCGGCGGACCTCGGTTTCATATCTCGGCTTCCAACCGCCTATGACAAATCTCCGTCGGTATCGGGTGATGTGTCGATTTGATGACACGGGGGATCTTCTTCATCCTCTGAGTCACTTCTGCGGCGTCTGTGTTGTGGCTTTTGCACAAGAATTTTCACAGTATTACTCTCATCAGAATATCGCGAATTTGCTGCTCTTCCTCCGACGTTGTTGTTGTTGTTGTGGTCTTCAGTCGTGAGACTGGTCTGATGCAGCTCTCCATGCTACTCTATCCTGTGCAAGCTTTTTCATCTGCCAGTACCTGCTGCAACCTACATCCTTCTGAATCTGCATAGTGTATTCATCTCTTGGTCTCCCTCTACGATTTTTACCCTCCACGCTGCCCTCCAATACTAAATTGGTGATCCCTTGATGCCTCAGAACATGTCCTACCAACCGATCCCTTCTTCTGGTCAAGTTGTGCCACAAACTTCTCTTCTCCCCAATCCTATTCAATACCTCCTCATTAGTTATGTGATCTACCCATCTAATCTTCAGCATTCTTCTGTAGCACCACATTTCAAAAGCTTCTATTCTCTTCTTGTCCAAACTATTTATCGTCCATGTTTCACTTCCATACATGGCTACACTCCATACAAATACTTTCAGAAATGACTTCCTGACACTTAAATCTATACTCGATGTTAACAAATTTCTCTTCTTCAGAAACGCTTTCCTTGCCATTGCCAGTCTACATTTTATATCCTCTCTACTTCGACCATCATCAGTTATTTTGCTCCCCAAATAGCAGAACTCCTTTACTACTTTAAGTGTCTCATTTCCTAATCTAATTCCCTCAGCAACACCCGACTTAATTTGACTACATTCCATTATCCTTGTTTTGCTTTTGTTGATGTTCATCTTATATCCTCCTTTCAAGACACTGTCCATTCCATTCAACTGTTCTTCCAAGTCCTTTGCTGTCTCTGACAGAATTACAATGTCATCGGCGAACCTCAAAGTTTTTATTTCTTCTCCATGAATTTTAATACCTACTCCGAATTTTTCTTTTGTTTCCTTTACTGCTTGCTCAATATACAGATTGAACAACATCGGGGAGAGGCTACAGCCCTGTCTTACTCCCTCCCCCAACCACTGCTTCCCTTTCATGTCCCTCGACTCTTATAACTGCCATCTGGTTTCTGTATAAATTGTAAATAGCCTTTCGCTCCCTGTATTTTACCCCTGCCACCTTTAGAATTTGAAAGAGAGCATTCCAGTCAACATTGTCAAAAGGTTTCTCTAAGTCTACAAATGCTAGAAACGTTAGGTCTCTGATATCCTGCGGCTCATCAATCGATGCGGTGGGGTGTGGGGTGTGGGGCTATCTGGGCTGTCCGCATCGCCTTGTCCTTGTCCCGCCCTTGTCCTTCGCCTTCAAGACGCTTGCTTTCCTTGCTGTAGCAGTGAGCCCTGGCCTTGGTACAATCCTCTCTAATATACCTAGGGTTAGACTAGTCCTGGCCATCTCGCCTGTCCTACACCACCCTCGCAATGTGTGACACGACAGTTTGCTTGTACTCGCACACTTTGCACCGACTGAGTTGCTCAACACGACAACTTGCTTTGCAGGGCAAGCGTGCAGTCTGGAAGCTGTCAGGCCTCCCGCCTAACGGATAGTGTGAGTTTCTTTTCTTTACTGTTGTTTCAGTTCCCGTCTGCCGAGTGCTATTGGCACGAGGGGTGCACTCAGCTCTTGTGAGGCAAACTGAGGAGTTACTTGATCGAGAAGTAGCGGCTCCGGTGTCGTAAACTGACAACAGCCTGGAGTGTGGTGTGCTGGCCACATGCCCCTCCATATCCGCATCCAGGGACACCTGTTTGCTGATAACACGTTGGCCTTTCATGGCCTGTTCGGGTGGAGGTTAGTTTAGCTTTTTAATTTTACAACATGGGTGGAATGGCAGCCGATAAAAACCGCTCTTCAGCCAAAGGTTACATAAAAAGTATTTCAAGATGGTTAAAATAGAAGGGGACAGTAACAGACGATTTTGTAAAAAACACATAGGTGGACGATATTGACGATTATTACATAAAACAAGTGAAATAAACGAGGATTTTGTAAAATACACAGAGAAGGAAATATTGGAGGCTTTTAAAACTCGTTTGACGGTTTTATATACAGTTGAAATATAGTCAATGATGAACGTAAAAGATACCATGGTGTAATGGTGATGCTAGGTGACATATGAAAAAACTGTCATGTTGAAGGTGCGATGATGAATATGACAATGGGGCCCTGTATAACCGCAGGCAGCGACAAGCATTCAGCAAGGTGGATGAATGGAGAATGATAAAATGGGAGAATGATATAAGGTGGAGAAGGTAATTAAGGCTGGAAAGAGCTGTATATTTCGGAACGGATTTGAGCGTTAGGGAGGAGCAATTGCTTGAAATTGCGGTAGGAGAGGACTGATAAGGCATGGAAGTGCATGGAGGGTGGAATATGAATGTAGTGGTGTATCATGGTACTTGGATAGGTTATTGGTGGGTGAGAAATTTGCTGTTGGGACTGGGTCTTGCGATTAATGTATCGGATCCGAAAGTGCTCTAGGAAGAGTAGAAGGTGTGGGAAGTGGATGAATTGGTACAGGATGCGAGTTGGGGAATGTAGGTGGATGAGGAAGGAGAGGCGGAGTACATGTCCTTCCAGTATTTCAAGGGACTTATAGAATTTAGTCGAGACAGAAATCCAGACAGCGATGGCGTAGATTAGAATGGGGCGGATGAGGGGTTTATGGCTAAGGAGAATGGTGGAACGATGTAGATCCAACGTGAGGTCTGTTAGAAGTTTTAGGCGATTTCGCCCTTTACGTTGGATGGTAAGGAGATACGCGTTCAATGTTAGTTTCCTGCAGAGATTTAGTCCTAAATACTGCACTGTGTTCCTCAGAGGGATACGTTGGTTATAGATGGAGAGACGGAAATCTGCAGGACGGAAACGCCGAGTGATGCGACCAAAGAAGGTGGCTTGGTTTTTCTGTGGATTACATCACTCGATCTGGGATTCAGGTGACGTTGGAGGGAGGCATGGAAGAGTTGAAGGATGTGATGAGTGGCTAGGCCGGCGGTGCTGTCAGCGTATTGTATGAGGACGGTACATGAGAAAAGCTTTTTTTCTTATATACTAGTGCTGTTTTCGTGAATTGATAGGGTGTTGAGGATGAGGAGGGGTAGGAGTGTTTGACGTCCTTTATTGGTGCAACTTTATTTCTTGTTATTGATTGATACTTACTTTTACTTTTTCGTGTCCGGAAACTACAATTTGTTTGCCCAGTATTGGGCAATGTCCAGTGCTTCTTCTTTAGCCAGCCATAGATCGTCGAGGGTGCATCTCTGGGGGCAGGCAGGGCATTGTAGGAGATGTTCCATGTTCTGTCGAGTGCCGCAGTCGCATTTGTCGTCACTTTCGTCCAACAAACCCAATTTGATCAGATTAGATTTCACAGGAGCCACCCAAGTTCTGATGCGGTTAAGCATTCTCCAGGTTTTCCAATCACCAGAAACGCCGCTTGGTGGATCCTCTCTTAGTGGATAGTAGATGGGGGGCTCATCTAAGGCGCAACTTAGGAAACGGCGTCTGGATTTGAGTCTGCTGGGGCCACACTCTAGGCCAAATATTGAGTGACGGGCATCAAAGGTTTGTTTTAGCTTCTCGGTATGTTCATGGGCTTTCCTACGTCAGTCAGGGTTTGTGAAACCTGCAGCCCTGTGAAGATTTTCTATGGGGGTTGGTTTCATGCAGCCCGTCACTATCCTGCATGTTTCATTCAAGCTAATATCTACCTTTTTGCGTGGGCGGATCTGCACCATACCGGGCAAGCATATTCGGCAGTTGAGAAGCACAAAGCTTGGGCTGAAGTTCTGACCACGGTAGGTTTGGCACCCCATTTGCTGTTGGACAGCTTTCATATTAGGGAATTTCGTGCTTCTACTTTTTTGCGTGTTTTTTCGCAATGATGTCAATGTTCTGTCCAGCACGACGCCAAGGTAGGTGGGAGTATCTGTGTGTTCTAGCAATGTCCCATCCCAGGTACCTTTGAGCCTGTACTTTGCCTGACTCGAGTTCAGATGGAATGCACTCTCTTGAGTTTTGGATGGATTGGGTTTTAGAGAATTCTTTTTGTAGTAGGTTGATATTTTAGAAAGGGCGGTTTCTAGTTTCTCCTCGATGGCTTCAAACCTGTTGCCTTGAACTGTTATTGCCAGGTCGTCTGCATATACAAAAGTTTTGGTTTTGTCTGGAGTTGGTTGGTCATTTGTACATATTTTGAATAGGATTGGCGCCAACACGCTCCCTTGGGCGAGCCCATTTTTCTGATTCCGCCATCGACTCTTTTTCCCCTCAAGCATTACGAAGAACTGTCTATTTTGGAGCAGGGATTCGATTATCCTGACTAGGTGGTAGTCTTTCATGGTCTCGTAGGTTTTATGCAGTAGTGTCCGGTGATCTACTGTATCATAGGCGGAACTTAGGTCGACTAGTGCCAGCCCGGCGATTAGTTTATTCTCAAACCCATCCTCGATATGTTCCGTCAGTGCCAGAATTTGACAGGTACAGGACTTTCCAGGTCTAAAACCTGCTTGATATCTTAGCGTTGGTGAAAATAGTCTAACGAGAAACGGGCGGCATTTGTGACGTAGCGCTGTTTACTTGCTGCTTGGTGCCGGCTGCGGCGTGCCAGCACTCTATGTACCTGGGGGCCGCTGTGGTCTACTGTGAACCTGTATGTGTTGCTTTGTGAGAGGTGCCATTGCGTAGCGCTGTTACTGCTGGCACCCAAGACTCTGGAAGTGTGTACCTATCCTCTTTGTTCATGTCTGCGTGTCGCTTGTCTCGCCTCTCTAATCTTCCTCCTCTGTTTAGGTAGTACACGAAATATCTTCTGTTTACGCCACTTATGTAAATATATCTTTCATGTTCATGTACCAGTGTGCTATTCCATCGCCTGTCACGCTTACGCACACTAGTCCACACTCGTAGCCGATTTCGCAGACTCGAGCAGTACGTAGACCGTCGACTGCATCTTTCGTTGAGGCAAGAACATCTTTTACTTTGTTGCTGCTTCGGAAAATTGGGTTGATACATGCTCGGCGAAGAATTTAGCCCACACATTTAGTGTTGGTACCTTGTACGTATTGTAAGGGGGGGGGGGGGGGGGGCTGTTTTATGCTTCCTTTGCTCTTCTCTAACGCTTTCCTCCTTTGTCGCCATAGTTTCGTTTCACATCCTCATTCCATAACCATTGGCACCAAAAATGCACCTGAGGTTTTGTGGTCCCACCTTCAGATGTTCTTCATCACTGATCCGGAGGGCCTTGTTGGTTAAAGCCCAGATCACGTAAGGAACAGATTGACCGTCCTTACGGAGGAACAGGCAACCGTAAAAATAGTTTTCCCGTCGGTCAACAGATGTCGCAGGCGACGCTACAATGCTAACTGACCTGTCCATGTCGCGGAATTGGCAACGCTGTATCTTCGGTGACTTGAATGACACTGATTTGCGTTCGGCTAGAGCGCTGCGCGCGAAATGCATTCGTCACACAGCTGACTGTAGACTATGATCGGCTATGGTTTTTCCCGAGTTTTCAATCGAAGAATGTAGATTAGCTCCTGTAATTCCACAAACCAAGTTTATTTCTACTGTAGGGATACTTCTTACAATCATATGCGAAATGAAAAGTAATTCACAATCTGCTCTCGCGCAGACATGTTACTATAAGCAGTGTTGTTTTCGAGTGAAAGCTGTGTGAGGATTATTAGCGCACAGATAAAAAAAATTAAAATAGGCAGCGTCTATAGTTTGCATGCTATGCTCGTTCTCTTCTATCCTCCTCCCTTCATTCCAGTATAAACGTTTGTTCACATGTATAAACGAATGGAACTGAACATTGGCGAATTATCCATGAATACTCATTTGCAGCAGTGTAAACGAGGTTTAACACTCGTTCACTTCGTTCACTCTAGTATATACCAGGATTTAGAGGGACCAATGACCTAGCAGTTAGATGACGGCTATTATTCATTTATTTCACTGTTGCGATCTCAGTTCTAGAGCCATTTTCAAGTACCAGGGGAAAGGTCTTGTAAGGTAATGCTTCTTAAATTGTTTACCAAATGCTACCACACTATGATTTGCGTTTTGTTATCCATATCTTATATTGGTTTCAGTTTTCACATTGCACACAAAATTGCCTCTACAGCCAAAATTACGATAGTGAAGTGAATAAACAGTTTAAAAAAAAGTCCAAATCGCAGCAAAGATTTCATTTAAAAATTATATGATATGCTTCTTGTACAGGAAGGGCTGCCACGTTATATCAGAATATAAGATCGACAAAATTTAGATAGGATCGAATGCTTAGGGATCTTTATTAATTCTTACTCGTAACTAATTTATAGATTTACCTGAATTTAAAATCCACTCGCGTAATCTTTCTTTATTTTGGACGGGAATCTGAACATTTTCAGTTCAGGATTTGTTCGTCTACTCCTTCCACAGTTGATACACTCGCAGGCCCTCGGCATGACGACTCGATCCACTACCACCGGTATGTCAGAAACAGCTGTACTTCACAGACGCCAAATAGTGGAAAGCTGCACGCGTTCGGCCGACGTTGCCACATATTTCACAGAACGGAGTGCCATCTAGTGGTTGATTCGACAAGTAAGGGTGTGACGCTGCTGCCGCCTGGTGGCCGTTCCCTGAAAAGGGTTGCCTGCTAGACCAAGCGATTGGGCAATCTGTTTCTTACGTGATCTGGGGTTAAAGTATGCAGGGCGAATTTCTTTTGCGTATAGTGTTGGTGGGAGGAGGCATGTAATTACCTGTCTGTAATGATGGGTTTTCTATATACGGGGTGTGCAAAAAGTCCGGGAACACTTTCAGTTATGTATTGCACAAGAACTAACCATTGTACAGATGTCATATATTGCATTTTGAAGAGAATTTCTGAAACTCTTTTTTTTTTTTTTTTTTTTTTTCAAACATTCGATATGCGAATCATGAGTGACCCGGCAAACGTCAGTACGGCAATCGAATTCTTGCCATAGCCGTCCCAGGATGGCATCATCGACTCTGGCAGTCGCTCCCCATATTCTCTCACGGAGCTCTGCTACATCACGTGGTAGAGGCGGTACATACACCACACCTTTGATGTGTTCCCACAGAAAAAAAGTCACACGGAGTGAGATCTGGTGTTTTTGTCGAACTCCAACGCACTGAAAGCTCGCTCCTCACTTGAACTCGCCATATTTGCGACTAGCACTGAGTATCAGCAAATTACCAAAAAACGCTGTGGCGGTATACGTAAAAAAAACTTTCAGGGTTTCTCTTCAAAATGACATATGTATGACATTGGTACAATGTCTGGTTCTTCTGCAGTAAATATTTGAAAGTTTTCCCACCTTTATTTATGCCCTGTACTTTGTGGCCCTACTTATCATTTGGCTCTCGATCAACTTCAAAAAGGTTCAAATGGCTCTGAGTACTATGGGACTTAACTTCTGAGGCTATCAGTCCCCTAGAACTTAGAACTACTTAAACCTAACTAACCTAAGGGCATCACACACATCCATGCCCGAGGTAGGACTCGAACCTGCGACCGTAGCGGTCGCGCGGTTCCAAACTGTAGCGGCTAGAACCGCTCGGTCACCATGGCCGGCTGATCAACTTCCACATCGAAGGAACGCATTTTGATTTTGTTGTGCTGCTGATTGAGGTGTTGATAGAAGTTCTGTAGTTCTTGTTCTCCGTGTGGCCAGAAAAAGAAGGTATCATATACATACCGCAATGAGCATTCTGGGTGCATTGAGGCAGACTGGAGAGCTGATTCTTCAAATGTTCTCATGAATTTGTCTATTGCAATAAGCGAGAGAGGGTAACCCATAGCAACACCGTACGTATGTTCATAGAATTCCCATTTTCACCTGAAGTAGGTGGTCGTTAAACAGCGGCACACTAGCTCGCAAACACTGGGTGCCACGTGCTGCTCTAAGATGTTCACGGTGTCTGACACAGGCTGAACGCGGTGGCCGAGCGGTTCTAGGTGCTTCAATCCAGGACCGCGCAACTGCTGCGGTCGCAGGATCGAATCCTGCGTCGGGCATGGATGTGTGTGATGTCCTTAGGTTAGTCAGGTTTACGTAGTTCTCGCTCTGTAAAGAAGTATGGGACTCATCATCATCATCATTAAGATCTAGGGGACTGATGACCTCAGAAGTTGAGTCCCATAGTGTTCAGAGGCATTTGAACCATTTTTTTCTGACACCGTTACATTCGTAAATAAAGATTTCCATCATATCCGTAACCGAGATACATTTTTCTTTAAAAGTGAACAAAACGGAAGAAATTCCTACCGTTCACATCTGTGTGGGCCACTAGAGGTTAAAGCTTGGGAGTCAGCTGTTTCGTTAGTTTATAGGTCGGTGATTAAATACTATTAAGCATGGGCCTTACAGAAAATCTTCATTGTGGATCTTTGGTACTCCATATGAATATCAAGAGTTCAGATGGAAACCCAGTTCTAACCAAAGAAGGGAAAGCAGAGAGGTGGATGGAGTATATAGAGGGTCTATACAAGGGCGATGAACTTGAGGACAGTATTATGGGAATGGAAGAGGATGAAGATGAAATGGGAGATACGATACTGCGTGAAGAGTTTGACAGAGCACTGAAAGACGTGAGTCGAAACAAGGCCCCGGGAGTAGACAACATTCCATTAGAACTACTGACGGCCTTGGGAGAGCCAGTCCTGACAAAACTCTACCACCTGGTGAGAAAGATGTATGAGACAGACGAAATACCCTCAGACTTCAAGAAGAATATAATAATTCCAATCCCAAACAAAGCAGGTGTTGACAGATGTGAAAATTACCGACTATCAGTTTAATAAATCACAGCTGCAAAATACTAACGCGCATTCTTTACAGTCGAATGGAAAAACTGGTAAAAGCCGACCTCGGCGAAGATCAGTTTGGACTCCGCAGAAATGCTGGAACACGTGAGGCAATACTGACCCTACGACTTATCTTAGAAAATAGATTAAGGAAAGGCAAACCTACATTTCTAGCATTTGTAGACTTAGAGAAAGCTTTTGACAATGTTGACTGGAATACTCTCTTTCAAATTCTAAAGGTGGCAGGGGTAAAATACAGGGAGCGAAAGGCCATTTACAATTTGTACAGAAACCAGATGGCAGTTATAAGAGTGGAGGGGCATGAAAGGGAAGCAGCGGTTGGGAAGGGAGTGAGACAGGGTTGTAGCCTGACCCCTATGTTATCCAATCTGTATATTGAGCAAGCAGTAAAGGAAACAAAAGAAAAATTCGGAGTAGGTATTAAAGTCCACGAAGAAGAAATAAAAACGTTGAGGTTCGCCGATGACATTGTAATTCTGTCAGAGACAGCAAAGGACTTGGAAGAGCTGTTGAACGGAATGGACAGTGTCTTGAAAGGAGGATATAAGATGAACATCAACAAAAGCGAAACGAGGATAATGGAATGTATTCGAATTAAGTCGGGTGTTGCTGAGGGAATTAGATTAGGAAATGAGACACTTAAAGTAGTAAAGGAGTTTTGCTATTTGTGGAGCAAAATAACTGATGATGTTCGAAGTAGAGAGAATATAAAATGTAGACTGCCAATGGCAAGGAAAGCGTTTCTGAAGAAGAGAAATTTGTTAACATCGAGTATAGATTTAAGTGTCAGGAAGTCGTTTCTGAAAGTATTTATATGGAGTGTAGCCATGTATGGAAGTGAAACATGGACGATAAATAGTTTGGACAAGATGAGAATAGAAGCTTTCGAAATGTGGTGCTACAGAAGAATGCTGAAGATTAGATGGGTAGATCACATAACTTTATTTAGCGTATGGCTAATACAGACATATCATGAAATTACATATACATATGTACATATTGACACACAAGAAACTTAAGTTTGTCTTTACAACTGAATATCCAGTCCTTCAATCCAGCGCACTGCATCTGGAGTAGCTAGCAGGAAGTCCTCTTTGGCGCCGTGATAGGCTCGAATCCTGCATTCACTGACAATGTGGTGAACAGTCTGGAATGGAGCCCCGCAGTCACAAGCTGGATCAGGCAGCTTCTTCCACTTAAAGAGAGCATCCCTGCATCGCCCATGGCTGGTACGGATTCTGTTGAGAGTAGACCAGGTCTTGCGTGGTAAGTCGAATCCACTTGGAAGTGTATCATTTGAGAAGATGTCATGCAGGTGCACATCTAGCACTGCTTCCCACCGTCCTTTCCATTCTTCAAGAGGTTTGAAATTCTTAGCAACCATGTCAGCAGCATCGCACAGAGTTGTATGACGTGATTTCAGTCTCTTGCGATTTAAAAGTGGCAGGTCGCTATGCACGGGTAGGTTAGAATTCCTGGAGATCTTGTGGAATTCTCTCATAAGGGCAGAACATCTGCGTAGATCAGGAGGCATTATACCGGTTAACAGTGGAAGCCAATAAACTGAAGTAGATCTGATTGCGCCAGATATTATGCGCATTGTGGTATTCAGCTCGGTATCAACAAGCCTTGTATGATGACTATTCATCCAAACAAGTACACAATACTCAGCACTTGAGTATACCAAGCCCAGAGCTGAAGTTCGCAGGGTGGTTGCTGAAGATCCCCAGGTAGTTCCGCATAGCTTATGGAGGATGTTGTTTCGAGTCCTCAGCTTTTGAGCTAAGTTAAGAAGGTGTTGTTTGAAGCATAGTGTACGATCCAGGATGACACCAAGATATTTTGGGTTCCAATTGTGACGAAGAATTCTGCCTCTGAAACTTACTTCCAGTTTTACGTTCGCCAACTGGTTATTTAGATGGAAGCAACACGCTTCTGTTTTACTCACACTGGGTTGGAGTCTCCAGATTTTGAAGTAATTGTCTAATGCAGACAGGTCATTGGCTAAAATCTCTTCTGTTGTCTTCATTTCCTGGTGTTTGACGGCTAGAGCCAGGTCATCGGCATAGCAGTATTTTCTGGACGAAGTGTCAGGTAGATAAGATAGATATAGGTTGAACAGTAAGGGTGAGAGAGCTGATCCTTGAGGCAATCCGTTGTTCAGCTTCCTCTCCTTACTTATGTTGCTTCCAGTGATTACCTCGAACTTCTGATCACTTAGCATGCTGTTAATCAGTTGAGCCATTGTTCTGCAGGGTATGATGGGGAGAAATTTGTAGATAAGGCCTTCCCTCCACACAGTGTCGAAGGCGGCAGTTAGATCAACAAATGCCACAGATGTTTTCTGCTTCATTTGGTATCCTGACTCTATGAAGGATGTGAGAGACAATACTTGGTCGCAGCAGCTGCGCCCTGGTCTGAAGCCTGCCTGATCAACTGGAATGTTCTCTAAGATAGCGCTACTTATTCTGTTATATATTAGCATTTTAAAAAGCTTGTAGCAGCAGCTTAGTAGGGAAATGGGGCTATAGTTTTCTACCTTGTTGGTGGGTTTGCCAGGTTTCAGAACAGATATTATCTTCACCTTTTTAAACTCAGATGGAAGTTGACCAGTCAGCAGGATGTCAGTGAAGAATTCTGCCAGCCATTTCTTAGCTTTTCCTCCCATATGGATCAGGAATTCTGGATGGATACCATCGAATCCAGGTGCCTTAAGAGGTTTGAGGTCCTTCAGTTCAGAGTCAATGTCTGAAACTGTGAAGGGATGGGTACACTCAGATGAGGGAGATGCCTTCTTTTCCAGGTCACGAACCTGTCGTCTGGTATGTCTTGTATGTTTCTTGTCAGGAGGTACTCTTGAGGTAGTAATGATGTGGGAAGCAATTTGGTCTGGTGTTACTTCGAAATTTTTTCTGCATGCTGGTGCACTTCCTCCCAGTTTTCTCACAAGACTCCATGCTTTCCTCCTCGAGTGGGTAAAGTCCATAGTTTTGACTGTTTCTGCCCATTTCTGCCTCCGAGACATGTTCAAGCTGGACAATAGTTCCGTAGCTATCTCTGGGTCACCACTTTGCTGGAAGTATTGGTACAGTGTTTCACTTCCCTCATTCCATCCTGGAACATATTCTTTTCGGTATCCTCTTGGCATACACTTTTTAGCTGTTGCTGTTACTGCACCAATGAAGCGTTGATAGTTATTATGTGATGGAGGTGTCCATCGAATGGTCTTATCCAGTTCCGTTGAAAACTTCATCCAGTCGGCTTTCTGGAAATTCCATCGAGCATGCGGAGTTGATCGTATGACAGGAACAGTGCAGCCAATTTGTATTATTACAGGTCTGTGTTGGCTGTGAGGAAAGGCATCTATCACTTTCGTTGTGGTGTTGATGGGAAAGCCAGTTTCGTTGCAGCTAACAAAGCATAAGTCAGGATTTGAATCCTTGTCCCAAGCAGCTGACCTGAAAGTGCCTTGATCTTTGGCATCAAACACTAGATGAAGATTATTCTCTTCGATCCATTCTGCAAGCATGCTCCCATTTTCATCATTTTGAGAGTACTTCCAAAGTTCATGGTGACTATTGAAGTCTCCTATGTAAATTGCAGGATGTTCTGCTGTGTGTAGGACAAAATCGGGCCATGTTGTTTTGGGTGGTTAGTAAACATTTGTAATAGTAATGCCGTGCAATTGTATGACAACTGTATGTATATCTGCCTCCACACTTACAGAAATCAGTGAAGCTTCGTTTATGTTGTTACGGACATACGTAGCAAGAAACGTAACAAGAAACATCACATAACTAATGAGGAGGCATTGAATAGAATTGGGGAGAAGAGGAGTTTGTGGCACAACTTGACAAGAAGAAGGGACCGGTTGGTAGGACATGTTCTGAGGCATCAAGGGATCACAAATTTAGCATTGGAGGGCAGCTTGGAGGGTAAATATCGTAGAGGGAGACCAAGAGATGAATACACTAAGCAGCTTCAGAAGGATGTAGGTTGCAGTAAGTACGGGGAGATGAAGAAGCTTGCACAAGATAGAGTAGCATGGAGAGCTGCATCAAACAAGTCTCAGGACTAAAGACAACAACAACAACAACAACAACAACATGCTTATAGAGGAATTAAAGTTCACACGGAGGTTCATCGACGGTCGTCGTCCTTTCCACGCACTACTTGTGAATAGAACAGGAGGACGACAGGGGGTTGAGGGGGGGGGGGGGGCAGGAAAAGGGGGAAGTCGAAGATAGAGAGGGGTAGCAGAAGGACCGCCTCTCTGCTCCCCAAACACACCAGAAAGTAACTTGCGGAGTGTAAATGAAGATGTAGACGAACTGGCAAAGTAAAACATTCCAGAGCATACGAAATTCTATAAGGAGACAGCTACTTATTTTTACTGATTTAAGACTGACATTCAAGACATGTACGCCAGAATTCAGTTGTGGCTGTACCTGTCGTGAAAACGGTCCATATGAATAGCATTCAAAGTACAATCATCATGTAAAACACTCAGAAAGTGCACAGCAGAGTACTTAATGATCCATGATTAAAGGATATGATGCAACTGAATAAATGAGCACATTCAGAAAATGTTTACAGTACTTTTTAGATGAATAAGCGACTGCGATGGAGCTTTGTTAAAGATAAGTCCCGCATTTGTTGTGTAATGGTGTCGCGGAGAACAGAGTGGGCGAATGGCTTTCTGCTGGAGGAAGCTGGCCGGGGTGGCCGAGCGGTTCTAGGCGCTACAGTCCGGAACCGCGACCGCCACGGTCGCAGGTTCGACTCCTGCCTCAGACATGGATTAAGTCCCAAAGTGCTCAGAGCCATTTGAACCATTTGCTGGAGGTAGATGGAAGTATAGACCATGAAAGCAGCTGAATATTGTCACTGTTCTGTATTATTAACTATCGTATCGTCCAGAGATCGCGGAGCCACAATGAAATCGACGACCCGAATCGATACCATGGATATTAGTGAGGGCTCAGTGCAATCCATAACAAGCAATGGGAGGCACTCCGGAACACCATGCCTCCATCTCAGTATAGCAGTGCCCTCACACTGAAGTTAACATAGTGCCGAGCGGCCGCCTCCTTAACTGAGTGGTCAGCGCTTCTGACTGCCATGCGGTGGGCCCTGGGTCAGAAATCTTATCCACTCAGGCACTGGGTGTTGTGTTGTCCTCATCATCATCGACACTCAAGTCTCCCAATGTGGCGTCAACTGAAAGACTTGCAACTCGGCAGCCGATCTTCGACAGGTGGAGACTCCCTGCCATCAATGCCATACGATCATTTCAGTTTCGTGTCGAGTATGCAGGAGCTAAGCCCAGTTTGTGACCTCTCCTACAGCAGTCAACGTCACAATGTAAGAGAGTGAGACTTAAGTCTTTGATAAAATGCTCTTTCGTAAAGTTTGCATTTTGTACTGCAAGAGAGCAGTTTGTTAAGGGGCTCCGGAAAGGCTGAAAATCATGAAAAGTTCAATTTTTACTTTTTTGTGTTTTCTGAATCTACAGACTATTACCTTTTAATAGATATATAATTTATTCAATTCCGAAGACTACAACTATTTTTAAATTTTTTTTGAAATGTGTTCTACATGGGCGTGGCCCACTGTGGCGCTGTTAAACTGCTGTCAAATGGTGTTATTATTAACGTCCGTGTTCATCAGGTACAATTTAGTGATGTGAGATAAAGTATGTGTTGTGGCTAACCTGTGATGGTTCAATATATATCGCTGGTGTGATTGTCGATTGTTTCATGTTTATTTACTCTGTTGTTATCTCGAAAATATTGGTAATTAATTCTGTTTCTTGAGTCTCTGTTTTGTTGAAGTATAATAATGAGTAAAAGTAAAGTTATTAGAAATCCTCTGAAGGCTTTTAAGAAAAGGAGAAATGTTGGAAAGCCAAAGGTATGTGTTACCACTGTAAACAATAAAGACGATAACCAAGTGAGTGAACCTAACCTCTCAAGTACACCTGCCCATAGCATTCAAAGTGGGAAAGAAAATACTTCACAGAAGAAGCTTGGTTCGATGAGGAATTTTTCAAAGGAATTTTTTCAAACTGTGTAAGATGTATTCATTGTAGTGAAGTTGGTCTGGAACTCTCCATAATAAAGCACGTAGGACTTGCTAGTGAAATACAACTGAAATGTGATAAGTGTTCATACATGACCACCTTTTGGAACAGTGTTGCAGTAACTGCAACTGAAGAAAATGGTAGCAAAATCTACGAACACAACAACGAGCGATGCTTGCTTTAGACAAGGAACGTCTTCGGGTTGCAGACAGGGCTGTAAAGAGTCTAGAAATACAAGCAAGAGTAAACAGGAGGAGGAACAAGAGGAAGCTGGAGGAGGAGTTTGCAGAGGATGAAGATAATCCATCCTATGGACCTGGAATGCACTAAAAAGTTAATCCAATCTTTGTCGCTCGATTCCCGAAACTTTTATTTTCTCATACTAATTACATGTTTTCTAAGGATCTTCCAAACATATTTGTTTCAAAATTTCAGTAAATGTTACACAGTACCTTCCGCATAATTTAACACAGCCTTTTTCCAAAAAACTGTATATTTTTGAATATATAAATAAAAAATTGCAAAAAAATGTTGTGAATTTTCATTACAATTGAAAAAAAATCATCTTTAATAACTGAACTAAAATTTTGTAAAATCCCTGTGTTAAGTTGTAGCCCATATTCCAATAAATAATCTGTAAAATGTTCAACTTCCTACCTCAAATACTTTGTGAGGAAAGATGTAATTTATAAGCGTTATTTTAACATTGCAAGTATAGGGCGTTCCGGAGCCCCTTAATTAGTGCATCATGTGATGCAATGCTTTCATAGTCAATGACAGTCGTTAATCATCAAGCAACAGACATGTGTCTAGATTAAGGAAATCTTTTATTCTTTTACGTGATAAAGTGAACTGATATTTCACATGTTCTACTTTGATGAGCGTTCTCCCAGAGGAATCAAAGAATCCACAATTAAGTCCGAACGGAATTAGTTTCGTTGGGTCACAACATTAACCATAAACAGACGTAGTGCAGCATGCCTGCAGTAAGCAGACGACAGACAATGGGCGTTGAATCGTGCAGCCAGGCTCGCTAGCGCTTCTCGAAGAGGTAGCTCGGTAGCCTGCGGCCAAGGTTATCGGCACATTCCAAGTGGTTAGTTGCTGCTGAGTCAGGATGCCGCGACAACATCCTGCTTCTGGTGGCTGGTGCGAGGCGCAGTGATGACGTCCGGATGCCTAGAACTGTACCAGAGGCTGGGAAACTGCGTCTGCCAGCGTCAGTCCCCAGCTGGAAGGACTTCAATTCGTACCTCGGACCATGAGGCAGTGGCAGGATCTCTGACTGATGGTCTCACGGAGATGGAGACAGAGTAAAGGCTATCTGACGGCTGGGCCGTGCGGCAGTGGTCCTTGGCTCGCAGCTGGCTGCGTCGGTAATATTGAAACGCAACTTGTTGCACCGTTCCAATGTTTTATTAAATTGCTAGCACGCAGAAATTATTAGCAAGAGTATCTTCTCTTGCAGGTAATACCTCAGCTGGTGTCCAAAAGGAGAGAATGGACTAAACAGTGTTGTTTATTCAATTTTTTTCTGTTGTGTACCACGTTTCCCATTTTCCTTTCCTTTGTGCGGCCTGGACAGTACAAATGAGTGAGTGTATGAACTAGCAGAAAGCTTTATGCACAGATTATAACACTGCATGAATGGTCGTTCTGGGGTAGGGTAGTACCAACCCCCCAAGCGTGAACAAGTTTAGCAGAAACCAAGTTTGCAAGTCAGGGCAAAGATGGTTGGCGCGCCACGCCCACCACGTTTGTAAGCGGAACGGTTAGGCGAATTCGGTTGGAAGAGCACTTGTTCCTGGGTCGTGGTACTGGACAGACATGGAGACGCAGCTCTCGTTTTGGTAATGTTAACATAGGTATTAGATTGTCTGAAATCTGCTCTGTAATGATGTCCAGATGTTGAAATCAGGTGCGAAATTGCCACTGAACCCCATAAGGGAATTGATTTTCTTAATTTACTCGAATTTCAGTAGACCTTGCGTTAGTGCCTTGTTCAGGCAACGCACCATGTGCCTTAAGCTCACGGTCTCGTTATTGCCCTGTGCTTAACGGAAATTCCCTCATTCAATGTATTTTAATCTGCTCTTCCATTTACAGTAATATTTTGGAGATTTTTATTTATTTTCTATATGTTTTCTTTGTGAACTTGCTTTCGCGCCACGTGGTCGGTTGGAGCAACCGCTGCATTGATAAATTGTAGTTTCGGTCTGAAAATATATTGTACACGATGAATAATCATACGACAGTGAGCGAGTGTAAAATAGGAAAGGAATAATCGTGTGTGTCCATATTTTTCTGGGTTTCTGTTGGCTACTGAAACTTGGCCATGTGGGTTCAACAGCATTGAAGTGATGTTTCTTGTGCACCCCCATAACGATTTGATTTGTTGGCGATGTTGTGCGTTAAGTAAAATACTCGTGCCACTAGGAAAAGTATCGGATTTTAATGCCCACTGATTTGATAAAGACTTGCGAAATACTCTTCCACCCTGACCTAGTTTTGCTTCAGTTGTCTTTGCGGAACTTGTTCTGAGTAATCTATAGCAACTGAATGTAATAACCGAGAGTTTAGGTATAAATGTGCGGTTGTATAAAATTACATTTAAGCCAGGTCTGCGCTCCTCTGCCCCATTCCACGATTACGTGGCGAAACTGAACCATGTTAACTAGAGACCGATTTTGATGATGTACATTGCAAGAGAAACACGACTAGTTGTTGAAGTACCATCGGTACTGAATAAATATCAATTAATCTCTACCCTCGACTGATTATTTACTCCGTCCATCATAAAGAATAGGTGGCAGTCAGTACCACAGTCGAATTCTGGGTCATGAAACCAAATAAAAGCTATATACTGCCTATTAAGCCCTGTATAGGTGCCTTCCGTAGTGGTTCAAAAAAAATGCGTTATCCGTTGCGTTCACAATTTTACCGGTTCGTTAAAATCTTCCGCAATAACTCGCAGGAGCCAGTAATTTCGTGGACCACACGAATTTAAGAAACCATTTACTACAGACGGTAGCTTGCAGGAGCGGTAGGACAGGTCAAAGCGACGGTAATCTACCTACTTAGGTAGACTTTTCCACCACCAGTACTGGAAGGTTACGTTGCAATATCTGCAGCAGAAGAATGTCGGCGAACCCAAGGAGGATATCGATACACGGCGGAGGTCCATGCATAGTCCAACTGTGCCTATGATCTAGTCAGCTGGCCCAGGGTGTTCATAAAAAAGGGAAGAAAAGAAGTTCCCATAAATAAATAACTCATATCTTCAGAGTTATGGTTTGCACGTGTACAGGGAGCATATCTTGCACATAGGCACGAGAAAAATGAGTAGGGCACTACAATACAAAATATAGCGGTCAGGTATGTTATTTACATCTGGTGTACCCGTAGTGCTCATATGGCGCATTGAATGTTTTCACACAGCAGTGCATTACGTAATTTGTTTCCATGTCAGTCACTGGACGTATAGATCCCAAAGGGCTTACTATTCAACAAAGGAGATGGCGTATAAGGTCGCCTGCTATGGACAAGCAGGTGGAAGCAGCATATGGGCATGTAATCTGTTATGTTGCCAAACATCCATGGTCCCGCACACCATATGTAAAGATGTTTAGTATTCTCTTCCGTCACCTTTCGGAAACTGGATCCTATGCACCATGAACGTGAGATCGTGGCAGACCTCAAACAACTCACACGCCTGATACGTAGCAAGAGGCGTTGGAGCATGTGGAGGGAAACCCTGGAACGACTGTCCGAACAATAGCTGCAGAGGAAGGTGTTTCTAAGCCTGGACGGTGGATGAGTCCGAACTCTGCTGTCACACGATAGGTTCGCCAGACTGCAATTCTGCCGGTCGTTTCTCAAACGTGTGTTCATGACCTGCAGTTCATGCCAAAGATGTCGTTTACTGATGAGGCGTGCGAAATCGTAAATTATCATAACGTGGCATGTATGGGTCGATGCCATCCTGCATGCACTTGAAGAGAGACGACACCAGCACACATTTAGTATCAAGTTTCAAATGGGTCTGAGCACTATGGGACTTAACATCTGTGGTCATCAGTCCCCTAGAACTTAGAACCACTTAAAACCTAACTAACCTAAGGACATCACACACATCCATGCCCGAGGCAGGATTCGAACCCGCGCCCGTAGCTGGCACGCGGTACCAGACTGAAGCGCCTAGAACCGCACGGCCACACCGGCCGGCTTTAGTATCAAGGTTCGGGCAGGTGTCCATGGGGACAGATTGCTAGGTCCCTATATTCTTCACAACGCAATGAATGGTGCTAGGTAGCGTCACTTCCTTCGGAACTAATTACCTATCTTCCTTCAGAATGTGCCATTACGCGAACTATTGCATCTGTAGTATATGCTTGATGGGGCACCAACCCCATTTTCAGCTGTGGGTGAGGTGATACCTAACATGATGAGTGCTGTTCCTATAAATGATGTGGATATAGTACGACAGCGCGTGTTCAATACCTGCGACGCAATCCGGCAACAACCAGGGGTGTTCCAACGAATGCACAATCCCTTGACACGTACGATGCAACGCTGCATTGCAGTCAACGGCGGACATACAGCCAAATGGGGCTTGTTAATGCGGAAGACACTGGCGCATACTTGAATGCTGTCGGAATTTCCTGAAGGTTGGTCATTGCCCGGAGCGCTGGATCGCCATTGTGAGAGCCGTCGGCAAGGCGAAATGGTGCGTCGGGTGACTGCAGACAACGCCGTACATGTTGCACTAGCACCGCTACACTTGAATGCCGTCCATAAACGAAAACTATTACGAATTTTTTTGTAACAGTTCAATCATTTTGAAAAGAATCCAAGTGATTTTGTGCAGCTGTATGTTGCTGCGAAAGATACGTGACCATCACTTCAAGAAAGAAGTAAAGCAGCTATCAAATCAGTGCATAGAGGCTGGTGAATGCAACAGACAACGTGAAAAACATTTCATCTGCCTTACGGCTTCTATACAGAAGGTATTTTGTAGGATGGAAACGAGAGCATTAATTATTTCCTTCTGTATTATACTCCACTCCCACTGAACTACGCTTTGCTCTTTTACTTACCTCATTAATTACCACAACTGAAAATATTAGTCTTCTCATTATGTCCTAAATTTTCATTTTTTTATTTTATTGTATACTTCTTATCGTTTAATCCCCTGGATTTCTACGTGCTGTTCATCGCTATAGGCTGTTATGGCCTATGTCTGCAGATAGCCACAATGTAGTCGGCATCCTTCTTTATTATCTGGCCTCTTTCATGTATAGTTTCCTCTCTTGCAATTTAAGAAACGTGTATTCGTTCACTACTTGAAATCTATGACAGAACTCCGCAAGGGTCTTCCCTTCTCGTTCACGTATCCCATAAATATTCTTTTGTAACCATGAAAGCTCTGTAATAACGTTTCAGTAATGTGAGACTGTCAGATCCCTATTTCCTCACATATTCTATTTATTCATCATCAGATTGAGATGTGTTGATAACCTAAAGTTGGTGACTGATGTTCTTTAGGTTCAGTTGTAAGGATAATAATTCTGCAACAGAGTTGCTCAAAGTAAGTCACTCTTATACATTCGTTTCTGTTCATAAAAATGACAATACCCATAACACCTTCACTGATGCTGTCGCTATTCGTCAACAAGAATAGTAATTCGATCACAGCGTTGCTCAAAGTAAGGCAGTTTCATAACATTCACTTCTAATCATAAAGATGCCAGTATCTGCAAAACCATTCATTGATACTATCGCTATTCCTCAATAATCATCTGACTAAAAATCTGTACGTTCTTTCCATTTCACTTCATTAATTCCGAACAAGTCTAGCTTAAGCCTACTCATCTCAATGCCTACAGTTTCCTAATAATATTGAGATTTCCGACACACCACGCTGAAACTCGTAGAACGTTAGCCTTCACTAACTCGTGAGTGTCCCGACTTTAGCTGCAGATTCTCACAATAACAAGAAGATTCTTCCTGCGTATTTCGTTATATTATAGCCCACAAAATGCTGGAAACCAGCGAAAGAGACCGACGTTAGTCATAATAATATGCAGTTTTGTACCTTTATTATTTTACAATGAATGACTGCATTATGTATTCGATCCGGTACCTTACTTTACAAGTAAATGTGCTGTTTTCTTTACTTGGAATTTTTCACTGATTGAGTATTTCCTGATAAATGTGAACAAAGAACAGGCTAACGTCTCGCTGTGATCAGCGAGAAACCTGCAGGAATTCAGTCTGGACCTGGTACGTTGTGCGTTATCGACAGCCTCGTTTACTTCTCATCAGTAGTGTCTGCCTGTTTACCACTTCACGCCAGCTCTTATCGACGGGTGTTATTGTGATGTCATTAAATGGTGAGTAAGACCTTTCCCCGTGTCTGGTACTCTAATGAGCTCCTGACGTTAGAAGTTTGACATGTGGGGCAACTAGAGAATCTGTAGTAATAGAGGAAGCTAAACCGTAATACTAGAAACTGTAGGGGTCCATTTTTTCCTTTTGCGCGATAATATTTGAATGAGAAATTTATTACGAATGCTCTATCTAGGAGTCGATTAAATACTTTTACTTAATCCTCGAAGTGTCAAGACAAAAATCAGAAATTTAACGTTAACTTACATCCGTGCTTGACATGAGAAGATAATAAAAAACAAAAACAAAAAACAAGAAAAAGTTTGTAGAAGGGCAAGAAAGTGCCTTGAATTTGCTTAATCAAACTCTTAGTTTATATCAGTACACATGGCAGCTGAATTAAGGTGACCGATGCTTCTTGCCTTCGGTCTTAATACGAAAGCCCATCTTTTTTTCATCTTTCGGCATTGTAATGAGTTCGAGGCTCTCACCAAGACAGGCTGGATGGAGTTCCATACTTGTTGCACTTTTGTGGTCAATACAGGGTCGATTAATACTGTCTGTCAATGACGCTGGAGTTGTCATTCGATGGTGTCCCATATGTGATCGAATGGAGACAGATGTGCTGATCGAACAGGCCAAGGCAACACGTCGATACTCTGATGTGCATTTTAGGTTACAACAGCTCATCATTGATTGGTAGGGTTGTTGGATGTCCTCCTGAGGGATATGGCATTGGAAAATACCCCCTGGAATGCTATTCATGAATGGAATCAGGTCGAATCACCAGAGTGAAGCACAAATTCGCAGTCAGGGTGCGCGGTGTAACCATAAGAGTGCTCCTTCTATCACACAAAATCGCACCCCAGACCACAGCTCCAGATGTAGGTGCGTTGTGTCCAACACGCAGACAGATTAGCTGCAGGTCTTCAACTGGTCTCTTTCCAAGCAACACACGGCCATCACTGGCACCGAGGCAGAACCAGCTTTTATCAGAAAACACAACAGACGTCTATCCGGTCATCCAATGAGCACTCAAGTCGCAAATGGCTGTGGTTTGGGGTCAGTGGACTGCATGCTACAGCGCTTCTACCTCGGAGCTCATCTTGAAGTAACCAATTCGGAACAGTTGGTTGTGTCACTGTGTAACGTCCTGTTAGAAAATTTATGAATGACTGTGCTGATAAACCCCTTACGTTATTTGATTTTCAAACAGCTGAGCAGAACTTAACGTACTTAGACATTTCGCTCTTTACTTATTCTGATCAACACTACACTGACACACAATATTTTTAGCGCAACGCAATCTGGCTTTCAATAATCCCTACAAAAGAACGGCCCTGACTAACAAAAACCTATACCTTTCATGAATCACTTACCTCACAAAAATCTTCGTTACGCGAACTACTGCAATACAGCGAGCGCCGATACTGCCATCTAAATAAAGGATTCTAACTACTAAAGGCACTAACTACTGATAGGCATAGTAAGCAAATGAAAGATTTTGATAGGGAACAAACAATGTATTTACCTTAATAGTGTTCAAAAGTCATCATATATACACTCCTGGAAATGGAAAAAAGAACACATTGACACCGCTGTGTCAGACCCACCATACTTGCTCCGGACACTGCGAGAGGGCTGTACAAGCAATGATCACACGCACGGCACAGCGGACACACCAGGAACCGCGGTGTTGGCCGTCGAATGGCGCTAGCTGCGCAGCATTTGTGCACCGCCGCCGTCGGTGTCAGCGAGTTTGCCGTGTCATACGGAGCTCCATCGCAGTCTTTAACACTGGTAGCATGCCGCGACAGCGTGGACGTGAACCGTATGTGCAGTTGACGGACTTTGAGCGAGGGCGTATAGTGGGCATGCGGGAGGCCGGGTGGACGTACCGCCGAATTGCTCAACACGTGGGGCGTGAGGTCTCCACAGTACATCGATGTTGTCGCCAGTGGTCGGCGGAAGGTGCACGTGCCCGTCGACCTGGGACCGGACCGCAGCGACGCACGGATGCACGCCAAGACCGTAGGATCCTACGCAGTGCCGTAGGGGACCGCACCGCCACTTCCCAGCAAATTAGGGACACTGTTGCTCCTGGGGTATCGGCGAGGACCATTCGCAACCGTCTCCATGAAGCTGGGCTACGGTCCCGCACACCGTTAGGCCGTCTTCCGCTCACGCCCCAACATCGTGCAGCCCGCCTCCAGTGGTGTCGCGACAGGCGTGAATGGAGGGACGAATGGAGACGTGTCGTCTTCAGCGATGAGAGTCGCTTCTGCCTTGGTGCCAATGATGGTCGTATGCGTGTTTGGCGCCGTGCAGGTGAGCGCCACTATCAGGACTGCATACGACCGAGGCACACAGGGCCAACACCCGGCATCATGGTGTGGGGAGCGATCTCCTACACTGGCCGTACACCACTGGTGATCGTCGAGGGGACACTGAATAGTGCACGGTACATCCAAACCGTCATCGAACCCATCGATCTACCATTCCTAGACTGGCAAGGGAACTTGCTGTTCCAACAGGACAATGCACGTCCGCATGTATCCCGTGCCACCCAACGTGCTCTAGAAGGTGTAAGTCAACTACCCTGGCCAGCAAGATCTCCGGATCTGTCCCCCATTGAGCATGTTTTTTGACTGGATGAAGCGTCGTCTCACGCGGTCTGCACGTCCAGCACGAACGCTGGTCCAACTGAGGCGCCAGGTGGAAATGGCATGGCAAGCCGTTCCACAGGACTACATCCAGCATCTCTACGATCGTCTCCATGGGAGAATAGCAGCCTGCATTGCTGCGAAAGGTGGATATACACTGTACTAGTGCCGACATTGTGCATGCTCTGTTGCCTGTGTCTATGTGCCTGTGGTTCTGTCAGTGTGATCATGTGATGTATCTGACCCCAGGAATGTGTCAATAAAGTTTCCCCTTCCTGGGACAATGAATTCACGGTGTTCTTATTTCAATTTCCAGGAGTGTATATCAGTTCATGATATACAGTATTACAAATTTACTCTTTCTGATGGACACACGTCCAGATCGTCCGCTCTCAGACTTCTGCCATCTCTCTCCCCACATCCACCACTGCTGGCGGCTCACCTCCAACTGCGCAAAGCTACGCGCTCTTCACATCCAACTGCCCAACACTACAATAGCAAATATTCCAACAATCCAACCAGCAACAGACTGTACACAGCACAGTCAG
Source organism: Schistocerca americana (assembly GCF_021461395.2). NCBI lineage: Eukaryota > Metazoa > Arthropoda > Insecta > Orthoptera > Acrididae > Schistocerca > Schistocerca americana. Next base: position 74,283,628 of record NC_060120.1, read on the forward strand.
TGATTTTCATACAGAGCGCTACGTGGCGTTTCCAACATAAAAACCTAAAAAGCCTACTTACAACTGTGGTGCCAACTGCTATTCAGACTGCTGTTGCAGATGCATTATTGGCTACATTTCTGCCAAGTCTTTCTGCAGTATCACAGAAGGAATATCCAGCTTCTCGTAGCTCTATGATACGACCTCGTTCAAACTCATTACGGGATTGATAATGGCGACGTCGTCGTCTTAAAAGCATTCTTGACTAACATCGTCTCACCATATCCAACCTCAAAGGTAACTAACGCTCACGACCGTTACAGACTGTATTTAAAGCAAAGGTAAATTGCATATTCATAGTGGCGCTACTGGCGCCAGTCTTATGCGACTGGCGCGAAATTTGAATAGACATCACCTTTCAGTTGTAGAAACATGCCTACCAACTTCCGTTTATGTTGCATAGCTCCTGTTGTTTCCGCCTGTGTACATTAGTTGTGAAGAAGACGCGACACCTCAGTTATATTCTATAACATTTGTTATTTAAGCAATCTCTTTTTCACTCTTACCGGTTTCAGGTACAAAGATAAGTATTATGTAGTGCTCTTAATATTTGTGTGATCAAATATTTCAAACTACGTGTATCCAGAAAAATCTCTCATTTGAGTGTTGAGGACGGCAGTTATTAAAGATCGATGTAAGACTACAATGAGAAGAATTATTTCGTTGCAAAATTCTTAATGAAATTTAGTTTTATTTCGATCTTAAACAAGTGTCATTTTTGACAATCAACTGAAACACTTTCGATGCACCTACTCTAACTTTTTGAATTCACAAAAAAACTCGGTCACACATATTTATCTCTGTACTCAATATTGGCCTACTAGGTACAAATCGATTAGCTAAATGCCGGCCAGTGTGGCCGGGCGGTTCTAGGCGCTTCAGTCTGGAACCGCGCGACATCTACGGTCGCAGGTTCGAATCCTGCCTCGGGCATGGATGTGTGTGATGCCGTTAGGCTAGTCAGGTTTAAGTATTTCTAAGTTCCAAGTGCCTGATGACCTCAAATGTTAAGTCCCATAGTGCCTAGAGCCATTTGAACCATTTTTTTTGATTAGCTAAATAAAAAATATTGTAAAATTTTACCTAAGTGTCATGTGTTTTCCATCTGAACTGGGTTTTCTCTACTGTTTAGCAGGATATTTCACTCAGTCTGTGTAACAATACTGACATCATATAGGTCCTATGAGAAAAATCTATTACAGAAGTTGGAAATCACGCTCAAGATACGATAAGCGGCTACCGAAATTATTCAATAGTTTTGGCAGCGAGAGACATATTTTTGAAAATGGTCCGTTGGGTGACGCATTTATTTCTCCATAGTTTCTTCGTAGTGTGAATGTTGTCAGTTACTTCATCAAATTTCAGTAGCTTTCGTTGTATCAAAAGAGACATTTTTTTAGAATAGACTACTGTTGTATTTTGTTAACCCAGTTATGTTCTAGCACCACTAAGCCATATTCAAATGCTTTCTCCAGACTGAAACACCGTATATGTAGCAAAACTGGCCTGACTAGATCGTTGTAGAATTCATATGCTCCTCTCATGACAAGAGTAGATTCTTTTCGATAGTCATTATGTCTCAGAGTACGTTATATCTTTTGAGGTCGTTTGTTGGTACGAACCATAGATCTTTTGTGAAGTAAAATATGTGAGCAAAACGTCACTACCTTGTGTATGTCTATTTTATGTTTCTTTAGAACACACTGATACTTCCTAAGCGTAGTCAGGAACTAAAGTCCAACATGTCATACTTTTATCTCTTATTGCTGTTGTGTTTCTCTAAGTGTACATCGAGACAAAACGTCAAATGAGTGACTGACAAGCTGTTTGTATCGAGCCGACCAGAGTAACAACACCATCCACTTATGTTGGAGAAAAAAGAAATGAAACTGTAGAAGTGATCTATTAAATGGTCGTTATAATGACTGCCAGCTTGCAACAGGTTTACTATGACTTACCTTTTCTCCTCTCCTCAAGACCCTTCGTTGCCCGTATGTATGGAATACTTCTAGCCATGTAACGATCTTTGTCAACTGTGACTTGTGAAATGGTCTCAATAGGCAACTGAAATCGATACATACAAACCGCTTAATACGTCCATATTTCCAGTTCCATCGTGCATCAATTCATGTGTCATAAGTATCCAGTATTCTGAGTTCTTTGCTATGTAGATATATTGGTAAGAAATTAACATACCGGACCCAATGAGTTCTCATGTACAATATACAGGGTGGTCCATTGGTCGTGAGCGGGCCAAATATCTCACGAAATAAGCGTCAAACGAAAAAACTACGAAGAACGAAACTTGTCCAGCTTGAAGGGGGCATTTTGAGCATTTATTGCATTAATTTGGTATTTACAGGTAATCACGCTGTAACAGCATGCGTTCTGAGAAATGGTAAGTTCACAAAGGTACATGTATCACATTGGAACAACCGAAATAAACTGTTCAAACGTACCTACCTTCTGTATTTTAATTTTAAAAACTTACCTGTTACCAACTGTTTGTCTAAAGTTGTGAGCCATATGTTTGTGACTATTACAGCGCCATTTATCACAGAGCGAAAAGAGTGGTCCAACTAATTCATATTTCTTTACGTACTACACGAATGTGTAATAAAAAATGTGGGTTCCTAATTTTAAAAAAAACGTAGTTGATATCCGTTTGACCTATGGCAGGGCCATCTAGCGGGCCAACCATAGCGCCATCTGCTTTCCCCCTTCAAGCTAGACGAGTTTCGTTTGATGCTTATTTCGTGAGATATTTGGTCCGGTCACTATCAGTGGACCACCCTGTATAGATTAGTTGGTTGGTTGGTTTGGGGGAGGGGACAAAACAGTGAGGTCATCGGTCCCATCGGACTCGGGAAGAATGGGGAAGGAAGTCGGCCATGCCCTGTGAAAGGAACTATCCCGGCATTTTCCTGAAGCGGTCTAGGGAAATCACTGAAAATCTAAATCAGGATAACCGGACGCGGGTTTGAACCGTCGTCCTCCTGTATAAGACAAATGTCACCTGGCCGCTTGCAAAAACGTGTCGTGGTTGCACAGGAGAAGGCACTTTTGTTTGGCGATATAACTGCGTACTGACTCTTTGCCAGTACTGATACATAATGTGATGTGTATAATGTAAATCCACATACCCATGAATGTTTCTTAGTATGATGACTGTCACGAGGCCACCAGTGGCTGCATTAGAGTTTCATGCCTGAAGGCCGTTTTCCGCTATGGGCTGCAGCAGGTAAAAGTTATCGACAATGGCTGGATTGCAGTGCAGTAACTCTGTGCAGCGCCTCGCGGCAAGTCCCGCTTCGCTGTTTGTACAGGTCGAATCGCTGCAGCCGCTGCGTGCAGCACCAGAGTTTAGTGCAGTCAGTCACAGAATACCCTGAGTGTGATGTCAGCTGTACCCACAGGAGCTGTGCATATTCTTGGCAGAGAGCTGTAGTACGTGTGCAATAAGACATCCGATTTTGTGAAAAGTATTCAGTGAAATAATTTGATTCTTTGCATCTTACAAAAAATTTTCAAATGTGTGTGAATTCCTAAGGAACCAAACTGCTGAGGTCATCGGTCCCTAGACTTCCACACTACTTAAACTAACTTACGCTAAGAACAACACGCACACCCATGCCCGAAGGAGGACTCGAACCTCCGGCGGGTGGGGCCTCGCAATCCGTCACATGGCGCCTCAAATCGCGAGGCCACTCCGCGCGGCAAACATCTTACAGAGTGATATCTTCACTCAATACAGTACTGAATATCTTTTTGTCATTTGGCATAGTTACTTCGCTGCATCATATTAAGTAACCTTCTGCACAAAAATTTAAGAGTTTACTGTGGTAAAACACACTGGGTAGACTCTGTGTTTGCATCACTTTAGGTCACACATTGCTGGTATCAAATGTACACAACATATCGAAATTGTGCTTAACATTGAGAGCAGAACGATATCTTTCTCCATTCTCGAGATATTGAGATATCTCGATGCACAACGATGTACTGTTTGTGACCTGTACTGTTTGTACAGTTTGTGAGATGTACTGTTTGTGAGATATCTCGAGATATTGTGCATCAGGAATCAGACCAATCGTCGTATTTAATAAATAGTTTAAGGTATCGAGATTTTTTGCTAGTGGTAGTATGCAAAGAGGCATGTATTTCTTTATATGATTAATACTGAAAACTATTTATGCACCATGATGTGGAACAAACTATAATTTTTTTTTTTTTTTTGATGGAACGATTTACTTTTCTTAACAAATTTTAATATCTCATCAAAGAAGAGTGCAGTAGCATGATACACATTACTATTTACGATATTCTATGTGGGCTGCTGGGCTTTAATTAAAACCTCTTTGTTGTAGTCTCACAAGAGTTTACGGCTCTTTAACCACATAGTTGTCATAATATGACCAGCGTGACGGACCGCCGTCCTCAGGGGCCCGGGTTCGATTCCGGGCTGGGTCAGGGATATTCTCCGCTCAGGGAGTGGGTCTTGTGTTGTCTTCATCATCATTTCATCCCCATCCGGCGCTCAGGTTGCCCAGTGTGGCTTCGAATGTAATAAGACCTGCACCAAGGCGGTCGGGCCTGCCCCGTAAGGGGCCTCCCGGCCAATGACGCCAAACGCTCATTTCCATTTCCATAATAATTAGATTTACTGTTTCCATTACAAATGTAATGTTACGACAGTAGATTTGTTGGTTGACTGCCAAAATGGCGAATGTGCTTTTGATTAAGCTACATACCCAAAACAGATAATGTGGCGTCGATAGTTACGATTCCACAACATAGGTGCACGCTCTCGTAAGTTGGCACTACGAGAGAAGACTAACTACGCCGACCACAGAGCCCTCTGGCCGACGCTGTGGCGCTCAGCGAGTGCCGTCTTGAATTCTGCCCATTTCATCAAGAGCGGACGGCCTGGAAACATCGCTTCGACTACCGAGTGGGCTAGCTTGCTATTGAGACTTTGATTAGACACGGACTACAGCTTCACACCTACGTGCTCAACCTAGCCAAAGTTATGTATGCATCTATTTACTTGTGTTTGTAACTCTAGTAAAAAGTGTTCGTTACATGCAGTACCGAAGTGCTTCACTTCACCTGCTCCTACTCGCTTCCTTCACTCTCGGCCTATATTACAGAAGCAGTTCACAGGAGCAGATCCACATGCTGCCTATCCAGGTGGGGTACAAAATATAATAATTAAAATAGTTTCATATGGCGCCTTTAGGTCAGCCTGTGTTTGGCTGCCTGATATTTGTAATCAGCAGGTAAAGCCCGCCTGCACGAAATACAGATGACAGAATATGGTTCAAATGGCTCTGAGCACTATGGGACTTAACTTCTCAAGTCATCAGTCCCCTAGAACTTAGAACCATTTAAACCTAACTAACCTACGGACATCACACACATCCATGCCCGAGGCAGGATTCGAACCTGCGACCGCAGCGGTCGCGAGGCTCCAGACTGTAGCGCCTAGAACCGCTCGGCCACTCCGGCCGGCATGACAGAATACTATTCAGATATTCTGCCATCGCTGAACCCTACACAGTTTGAGAACTGCCATTCTAAAGTCACCAGCAAAACGTAATTAGTCATTTGTTAATTCAGAAAGGAACCGCAGAGTTTAATGTTTCCTATGGATAATGCTACAGAGCGTAGAGTGGCCAACTCAGTCACTTGGTGACAATAAGTAGACTACATTACAAGCCGACAATAGCAACCTTCATACACTATCTAGTCATATATCTGTGTAAAAAAGCTGATAAAAATGCTCTTAACGTGTCTTTAAGAGACAGTCTTCACTCCTTCCGATCTAATCATGTAAGCGTAGACAAGTTGTGCGATGATTTCAGAGAGATAGTATCGACAGCAATTGAGCGATATATACCACACAAATTAATAAGTGATTATACTGATCCCCGATGGTACACAAAACGGGTCAGATCGCTGTTGCAGAAGCAGCGAAAAAAGCATGCCAAATTTAAAAGAACGCAAAGTTTTGCAGAAGTTCGAAATACATCGTATACTTCAATGCGAGATGCTTTTAATAATATCCACAACGAAATTCTGTCTCGAAATCTGGCAGAAAAACCAAAGAGATTTTGGTCATACACAAAGCACACCAGTGGCAAGACGCAATCGATACCTTGACTGTGCGATAACAACGGTGAAATCACTGATGACAGTGCCACTAAAGCAGAGTTATTAAACTTGGTTTTCCGAAACTTCTTCACCAAAGAAGACGAAGTAAACATTCCTGAATTCTACTCAAGAACAACTGCCAAGATGAGAAACATAGTAGATATCCTCGCAGTAACAAAGCAGCTTAAATCACTTAATAAAGGCAGGGCCTCCGGCCCTGATTGTATACCAGTAAGACTCCTCTCAGAGTATGCTGATAACAATAGCTCCATACTTGGTAATTACATACAACCGCTCGCTTACAGAAAGATCCGTACGTAAAGACTGGAAAATTGCTCGAGTCACACCAATACCCAAAAAGGGAAGTAGGAGAAACCAACTGAATTATAGGCCCATATCACTAACGTCGATTTCAGTAGGGTTTTGGAACATATAAGGCGTTCGAACATTATTAAGTAACTCGAAGAAAACGATTTATTGACACATAGTCAACACGGATTCAGAAAATATCGTTCTTGCGAGACACAACTAACTCTTTATACTCACGAAGCAATGAGTGCTAACAACAGGGGATGTCATTTGATTCCATATTTTTAGATTTCCAGAAGGCTTTCGACACCGTTCCTCACAATCGCCTTCTAAGCAAACTGTGTGCCTACGGAGTATCGCCTCAGTTGTGCGACTGGATTCGTGATTTCCTGTCAGAAAGGTCACAGTTCGTAGTAATAGACAGAAAGTCATCGAGTAAAACAGAAATAATATCCGGCGTTCCCCAAGGAAGTGTTGTAGGCCCTCTATTTTTCCTGATCTATATTAACGACATAGGAGACAATCTGAGTAGCCGTCTTAGATTGTTTGCAGATGATGCTGTCGTTTACTGTCTTGTAGAGTCATCAGATGAGCAAAACGAATTGCAAAATGATTTAGATAAGATATCAGTATGGTGCGAAAAATGGCATTTGGACCTGAATACAGAAAAGTGTGAAGTTATTCACATGAGTACTAAAAGAAATCCACTAAATTTCGATTACGCGATAAGTCACACAAATCTGAAGGCTGTAAATTCAACTAAATACTTAGGGATTACAATTACAAATAACCTAAATTGGAACGATCACATAGATAATGTTGTGGTTAGAGCAAACCAAAGGCTGCGATTCATTGGCAGAACACTTAGAAGGTGCAACAGGTCTACTGAAGAGACTACTTACACCATACTCGTCCGCCCTATTCTGGAGTATTGGTGTGCGGTGTGGGATCGGCATCAGGGGGGACTGACGAATGACATCTAAAAAGTAAAAAGGGCAGCTCGTTCTGCACTATTGTGAAAGGGGGAAGATAGTGCCACAGACATGATACGTGAATTGGAGTCGCAATAATTAAAACAAAGGCGTTTTTCGTTGCGACGGGATCTTCTCACGAAATTTCAATCACCATTTTTCTCCGCCGATTGCAAAGACATTCTGTTGGCACCCGACTACATTGTGAGAAATGACGATCACGATAAAATAAGAGAAATCAGGGCTCCCAAGGAAAAATTTAAGTGCTCGTTTTTACCGCGTGCGTTTCGAGAGTGGAACGGTAGAGAGACAGCTTGAACGTGGTTCATTGAACCCTATGCCAGGCACTTCATTGTGAAGAGCAGAGTAATTATGTAGATGCAGATGTATAACTCCAACTCAAATTGCTATTAACATTGTCATAGCCAAGAGAGGCATGAAACGAACACCCACCCATTGCGGTGGTAGAAGTTTATGTGCCTACTAAGACCACAGGTGATAAACAGATTGAAAAAATGTACGATGAGGTATAAGAAATTATTCAGGTGTAAACATTTAAAATGCAATAAGAGAGAGAGAGAGAGGAATTCGGTAGCAGGAAAGGGAAGAAAAATAATAGTGGAATCTGGGCTCAGAGGACGGATTGAAAGTGTAAACCACTTGGCAGACTTTTGCATAGATCAGAAGAATCGGCACTAACACTTCAAGAATCAGGAAAAAAGTATTCTAACCAGACTTCAAATTGTAAGACATTTTCAGGCGCAGATGCAGACTGATGATAGTTAATTTATTATGAACTGCAGATTACAGCTTCAGAGATAGCAAAAGCATGACATGGAACCTGGAAATATTAAGATGAGGTCGTCGATAACCTCAAAAGGCTCATTAGGCAACTATTGACAGAACCAAAGAAAAGAATAAACTACAACACGAATGGATGCCTTTGAGAGAAGAAGTAGTGAACGTAGCAGAGGATGAAAATGAGAAAAAGGTGCACTAGAAATCCTTGAATAAAACATAAGATACTGAGTTTAACTGATAACAGTGAATAACATAGAACTGCAGTAAATGAAGTAGGCAATAAGAAATACATGTTTCTAAAAAATGGCATGACAGAAAGTTACAAATGGCAAAGGAAGAATGACTAGGAGGAAATCTCAAGGCTGATGAAGCATCCATGGAAAAGATAGATTCTCCATATAGGAAAATTAAATTAAAAAATCTTTGGAACAAAGAGAAGCAACTGTGTGAATAACAAGAGCTCAGATGACAAGGCAGAACTAAGTAAAAAAGATAAGGCTGGAACGTGACAAGAATATGTATAAAGGCTGGAGGGATATACAAACGAACTTGAGCACAATGTTAGATTACTGTGAAATGACTGAACACCTGAGGCGCTACTGCTCTTACCACTTATCTTAGAAGATAGACTGAAGAAAGACAAACCTATGTTCATAGCATTTATAGATTTACAGAAAGCTTTTGACAATCTCAACTGGAATACATTCTGTGAAACTCTGAAGGTAGCGGGATTAAACACAGGTTATCTACAACTTGTGCAGAAACCAGACCGCGTTGTAGGAGTTCAAAGACTTGAAAAGGAGGCAGCGGTTCAGAAGGCAGAAGTTGAGACGATATAAAATGTAGGCACACAGCAGCAAGAAAAATATTTCTGAAAAACAGTAATTTGTTGATATCGAATATAAATTTAAATGTTGAGAAGTATTTCATGAAGGTTCTTGTGCGAAGTGTAACACTGTATGTAAGTGAAACGTAGTTAATAAATAGTTCTGCCAAAAAGAAAATGAAATATTTTGAAATTTGATGCTAAAGAAGAATGCTGAAAATCAGACATGTAGACCGTATTACGAATGAAGAGATACTCAACCAAACTGGGAAGAAAAAGGAAATTATATCACAACTTACCTAAAAGAAGGGATTGGTTGTCCGGACATACTCTGCGGCATCTATCAACCGTCAGTTTCGTAACGGAGATAACATTGTAGAAGGAGACCAAGGTGTGACAACAGCAAGCAGATTCAAATGCATGTAGGATGCATTAGTTATGTACAGACAGGCTAGAATGGAGCGCTGAATCAACACAGTCTTCTGGCTGAAGACTACCAGCACTAACTAGCAATACCTTTGATTAGCTAGGTCAGTTGCCGAAATATGTGCTTATATAGCCTCTTGTACGTATCACTTGTGATGTATTTGTGTACACATGTCTGTCACACACTTCAGACAGACTTATATTAACAAAAAGATAAAAATTGCAATGCAGTTTTCTTATGGCAACCGTTAGCAAATGAAAATGTTGAATTACCATGTTGTCTACTATGGAGTATGTGGCATTTTCCGTAGGGCATCATAAATTCCTTCATGAACTGACAGTCAATGACTGGTTAGGTATTAACCACGACTTTCGAAAGCACTGGCAGTTCAAAAAATGTTTAAAAGTCATTGCTGGGAAACATATCGAATGCTGTTCTGCAAATGCTGCCATATGTATTTGGTGCATGGGGGGCTTTTCTGCTGACTTCAAACGTCATGTGGCCATTCCCAGGACTATTAAAGGCAGCACTAAAATTGTATGAAACTATGTTTAGCTGTCGTCGTCTTCGGGAAGCAGGTGAATCAAAAAATAAATACGGTATTTTGGTAACCAAATATCGAATCCACCATTGCAGCATAGTAGTTAATTGCAGCGTCCTCCTTCGTGAGCCCTTGTTTGCGAGTAATTGATGAAAAAAATATCGGAATTCCACGTGACACCATAGGGACTTCAAAATAATGGTTATTTACAGATTGGTGGCGTAGCGTATTGGTTATGGCGTATTTGTAAAGTGCAGAAGGTTATGGGTTCGAATCTCGTCAAGGGATTCGATATTTCTATTTATAATTCGTTATCGACATGACTTTGACCATTATTTTTTGCAGTTAATTGCTTCAATATTTTTTTTATTTTCACTTGTTTGTAACGACACGTTAGTGGTCGTAGTAATGTTTCGTTTGTCTTCTTTTCTTTCTTCCTATCACTGTTTTACGTATTGGAAACTTTGTGCAAGTGATTTGGAATATTTTTATTCGCATATCATAATACCGCAACGTTTGAAATTGGCGATCTATCAGTTAAAAATCAAAGTACGAAATAATATATTCATATTGACTGTGCCATGCTATCTAAAATGTGTTTTTCGTTACAAGATGTAAATGTTGTAGATGGTAAATCTCACTCAAACATTTGAAATATGAATTATTGTAGTACCGTGGAAAATATAACCCAGATGAGGTTGTAAGAAAAATAAGGGATTATAAGTAAAACCGAACTTCATAATGAAGATAGTAAGATGGACGAAAACAAAAGACGTTAAGACGGACGAAATGAAATCGTCGTGAATAGTTACAAATAATCAAAGTCGGATGAACCAAGATGGCAAATGAGAAAAGAATGATAGGAAGTAACAATGAGAGCAAATAAGAAAGTTCATACAATAATTACAATGACAAGACATAGGAAGAAAAATAAAAAAAAATACGTTTACGCCATGTAACCGAATAAACATGATGATCAAAGTAGTTTTGATAAAGATTTAAAAATAAAAAAATGTCAAAGTTCCCAACGAGATTAGAACCCACAACCTTTTAGATGCGAACCATTTACCTTTACCACTATGTTACGCCACGAATCGATACAGTAATGTTATGTTTACGGCACAAGTGTAGCAAACAAGATACCGATGGTTTCAAAACCAGAATTCCACCACTTGGGTCCTCTTCATGTAAGTCAACAGCCGTGAAGGTAACGAAAACAAGGAAAAATAATTATAATGATGAAGCTATAAACAGGAACATTTCTCAAGTCGTTAATGGAACAAAAAAATAGTCAAATACGAAAAGTAACAATAATTATTGACCACAGCTGCTTAAAGTGTCCGCCTCCAACCTGAATGCATGCACTGCAACACTGCGGTATGGAGTCTGCAAGTTTTCCAGAATCAAAAGTTCCTCTGATTTGATCAAAGACTAAAATTATTCTCGGAAGAAGCGATGATATCTGCTAGGGCCGCGTAGACAGTTTTCATCACATCAAAATCTCAAGTGGTAACATCTGGCGAACGACCAACTCGGCCAATGCACTCCTGCGGATACAATGCTCCCATACCGCAACAGCGAAATGCGGCAGTGCGGCGGTGCGGCGGTGCAGCGTCATGTTGGTACCACATTACCTGACGTACCGCCAGAGGAACTTCTTCTGAATACAATGGAAGGACGTTTACATGGAACGCTCAACACGAATGTTTTCCAAAGGGATAGGAAGAAGGGCGGGATCCAATAAACATTCGCTTAATATACCCGCGAAAATGTCCACGCCAAACTTATGCTTATATGACTTCACATAAGTGCCTCGCGTATTTTCGTCGTTACAAATGTAGCTGTTTCTGGAGCTGAAAGGCCCTTCTTTGGTGAAACATGCCTCTTCTGCCCACAGCACACTCGTTTAGAAATTTGGAAACTGCAAATTTGTGGTAAGGTCTTATGGGACCAAAGTACTGTGAGGACATCGATCCCTAACATTAGATTAGATTTACTTTCATTCCAATTGATCCGTAGTGAGCAGGTCCTCCAGGATGTAGAACGTGTCAGAAAAACAATAATACATTACAACCTCCGACAGGGGAAGCCGCGCGGACCTTGACAAGGCGCCTTAGACGGCGCGGCTATCCCGCGCAGCTCGAAATTTGGAATTTCGATGCATTGATTTAAGTACCACAGGGAATAATGATTCCTAGAATGATAGTCCTCTTCCACGAATTCTGTACATTTTGTAGGTGGTACGTCAAATACCACAGTGCGCGAAACTTGCAAACAAACGGATACATTTTACCATGTCTAGTTTCAGGCATAAATTACTCCCGATGAATTACCACTGCGATGTACTTGAGGACAATATTATGGAAATGGAAGAGGATGTAGATGAAGATGAAATGGGAGATATGATACTGCGTGAAGACTTTGAGAGAGCACTGAGAGACCTGAGTCGAAACAAGGCCCCAGGAGTAGACAACATTCCATTAGAAATAATGACGGCCTTGGGAGAGCCAGTCCTGACAAAACTCTACCACCTGATGAGAAAGATGTATGAGACAGGCGAAATACCCTCAGACATCAAAAAGAATATAATAATTCCAATCCCAAAGAAAGCAGGTGTTGACAGATGTGAAAATTACCGAACTATCAGTTTAATAAGTCACGGCTGCAAAATAATAACGCGAATTCTTTACAGACGAATGGATAGCTAGTAGAAGCCGACCTTGGGGAATATCAGTTTGGATTCCATAGAAATGTTGGAACACATGAGGCAATATTGACCCTACGACTTATCTTAGAAGCTAGATTAAGGAAAGGCAAACCTACGTTTCTAGCATTTGTAGACTTAGAGAAAGCTTTTGACAATGTTGACTGGAATATTCTCTTTCAAATTGTGAAGGTGGCAGGGTTAAAATACAGGAAGCGAAAGGCTATTTACAATTTGTACAGAAACCAGATGGCAGTTATAAGAGGCGAGGGACATGAAAGGGAAGCAGTGGTTGGGAAGGGAGTGAGACAGGATCGTAACCTCTCCCAGACGTTATTCTATCTGTATATTGAGCGAGCAGTGAAGGAAACAAAAGAAAAATTCGGAGTAGGTATTAAAACCTGTGGAGAAGATATAAAAACTTTGAGGTTCACCGATGATATTGTAATTCTGTCAGAGACAGCAAAGGACTTGGAAGAGCAGTTGAACGAAATGGATAGTGTCTTGAAAGGAGGATATAAGATGAACATCAACAAAAGCAAAACGAGGATAATGGAATGTAGTAGAATTAAGTTGACTAATGCTGAGGGAATTAGATTAAGAAATGAGACACTTAAAGTAGTGAAGGAGATTTGCTATTTGGGGAGCAAAATAACTGATGATGGTCGAAGTAGAGAGGATATAAAAAGTAGATTGGCAATGTCAGTGAAAGTGTTTCTGAAGGAGAGAAATTTGTTAACATCGAGTATAGATTTAAGTGCCAGGAAGTCGTTTCTGAAAGTATTTGATGTAGTGCAGCCATGTATGGAAGTGAAACATGGACGATAAATAGTTTGGGCATGAAGAGAATAGAAGCTTTCGAAATGTGGTGCTACAGAAGAATGCTGAAGATTAGATGGGTAGATCACATAACTAATCAGCAGGTATTGAACAGGATTGGGGAGAAGAGAAGTTTGTGGCACAACTTGACTAGAAGAAGGGATCGGTTGGTAGGACATGTTCTGAGGCATCAAGGGATCACCAGTTTAGTATTGGATGGCAGCGTGGAGGGTAAAAATCGTTGAGGGAGACAAAGAGATGAATACACTAAGCAGATTCAGAAATATGTAGGTTGCACTAGGTACTGGGAGGTGAAGAAGCTTGCACAGGATAGAGTAGCATGGAGAGCTGCATCAAACCAGTCTCAGGACTGAAGACCACAACAAGAACAACGAACTACCAATGGCGCTTAAGCTGGTAGTAGCATTTGCAACAGAGCGTTTACTTCAAACTAAACGATCCTCATGTAGCGTTGTAGTCCAGTGTCGTCTTAGTTCACAACAAAACTTCCGGGCTCCCTTAATCGTCTGTCAAGCGCGACAAACGTATTCGCACACGGAGTAGCACAGTTCGAAAATGTTGTGTTTGAAAATTGTGCGGACCTCCGGGGCATTTTGACCCCTATCACCGTATCCTAAATGCTTATCGTCATATTCGTCGAGGGAATACCGAGATCTCGCCTTGGTACCCCTACTTTCACTGTTGTGGAATTATGAGTCACACCTACCTCCATCGTCGTCCCATCGCACCTCTTTTCGTGTGTATTCACAGCCAGACGAACGCTTCCGACAACTATTGACTGGGTCAATACAACTTCCGAAGATTATCGAATGACTAGCAGATAAAAGTCTGCTACGCTAGCTGATACAAATAATGCCAGTTGTTCTCGTAACATAGGCGGTAGAGCACAAGATTCCTGAGCTGTTGGTGCAGGTTCGGCCCCCACCCCCTATCGAAAATTGTTTAATTTTTGTATTGCTCTGTTGTTCAGTTCGAAGAAACCAAACGAAGAACAAGTTTGGCAACACCACCTCCATCAGGTTGCTTGAATTTGTGCGCACGACAACCTTATTGGTTAACTTCAATGATAAATGACTCGGAAACAGCACAGCAAATCGAATTTTTTATTTAGCAATTAATTCTCATCACAGCCGTACTTGCAACACCCTTAGAAGCTTCTCACTCTTCGTCTGACCACCCTGTATGTAACAATACGTATGTGACACCTGATAATGCTCATGGGCCGTGCGCTTTATCGGTTCCTCATCGATAGCGTGCGGCTACGTCTTTGGTGGTCGCTGAGCAACCTCCTTGATGAAACCTCGCGAAAGGGAGCACACGTGACTGGCCACGGTGACGTAACACTGAGATGCTTTGGCTCTAGGTCAATTCCTTCCCCCAGCTGGAGGAGGAGGTTCCTGAACATCAGCAAGTGCTCGTTCCGCGGGTCTGTAAACCGACGAGCGTTTCTCGGCGCTGTTCTTGGATCTTGGATTGCTAAGCTCACTTGTCTGAGAAACACGACGCCTGAGTTCCAACACAGCCTTTGTTCGCCTTTGCTGTTTGTCCTGTGGGTATACAGACATAGTTGAGCAGCGTACACGTGTAGATTTGTTTGACGGGCGTCTTGCTTGGTGCCGTGGCGTGCTGTGCTCAGTGGTTAAGCGTACCCACTTACACGGAATGTGCAGCGGTAAGAGTGTTATTGCCGACGTGCAACTGCAGCACTTACCTTTTGGTGGGTATGTTTTTAACAAGTGTCTGCCACATCTGTGTAGTACACGGGCAAGTTCAGGTTTCGTAGTGTTGTGTTTTTGAGCCCACTGAACTAGTCTGCGTTGGCCATATTTAAGTGTGCTCGGCGAGGTGAAGAGGTTTTCTTAAGTATGAGCCAGCTGAATCTTTAGAGCTTTACATCACTGCTACCTCGTTTTTTAAATCTCTTGTTCATTTTTTTAGGTATTGTTTAAACTGAAAATTCATTTTTGAGGGAATTTTACTTGCACAATAATTGCAGTTTTTGATCTGTGTGTGTTTGTGTGTGTGTGTGTGTGTGTGTGTGTGTGTGTGACAGAGAGAGAGAGAGAGAGAGAGAGAGAGAGAGAGAGTGTGAGTGAGCATTTGCTTTGAGTTTATTATTACTGAAAAGATATTCTTGTATGTGTAGTGCGGGCTTTGTTGAAAGTTCAGTATTTTGAGCACACTTGTTCGTACAATACCTGGGGCCTCTTTTTCTTAATCGTACTGCCCACTTGTTCTTATAGTCATTGCTTATAATGCCTCACTGGTTGATCTGGGTTAATTTGTAAACCTTCTTGAATGCTGCTTTTCATCGATATGTATAGCGTAAATGTTTTCTATGGTTCAGTATTGTTTGTATGATACAGACTGAACCAGGGACAGCGCAGACTACAACTAACTAAAAAAAAATGGCTCTGAGCACTATGGGACTTAACATCTGACGTCATCAGTCCCCTAGAACTTAGAACCACTTAAACCTAACTAACCTAAGGACATCACACACATCCACGGCCGAGGCAGGATTCGAACCTACGACAGTAGCAGCCGCGCGGTTCCCGTCTGAAGCGCCTACAACCGCTCGGCCACTCCGACGGCACAACTAACATAAATTTCACCGTTATGTATCTCCTTTGATAAGTTAAGTAATACAGCAATGTTTTTACATTGTTACTCATTTGCTTCAATACTGTTTTAACAGCGAAGTCTTTTACTAAATTGTTATACTCACTGACTTACATTCTCAAACTTTCAAATTTTTCTAAATTCTTTGAGCACTAAGAGCCATTCATTCAGCTGCCACAAGCAAGCGTTTTGTGATAAAGAACAAAAGTGAATATCTGAATTTTTATGGTAATTAATGTTAACTAAGGTTTTCAGATAAATATCTTTTCTGGCGCAGATATTAATTTTTACTTCCCGCACCTTACCACTCCCAGCTCCCCACTAGCTGCCCCATTTCATTTCATGTGATCGACTTTAAGCTTTTTATTCAAATAAGTCAGCCTGGGTAGAACCATGACGTCTTTTAATCTATTACAGCCTTTACGGTGATAAATCCTGTATTTTCTTTCGTATTCAGCAAGCACCACGGTATAAGTGATGAGTAACCCAGATTCTTCCCAGTTGAAGTAAATTGTTGAAGTTTACTTAAAAGTAAAAGTGAAATCCGTCTGGCGCAACAAAAAGGGTTCAAATGGCTCTGAGCACTATGGGACTTAACAT
This sequence comes from Schistocerca americana, assembly GCF_021461395.2. Lineage (NCBI taxonomy): Eukaryota > Metazoa > Arthropoda > Insecta > Orthoptera > Acrididae > Schistocerca > Schistocerca americana. The sequence goes on from NC_060120.1 coordinate 74,300,461, forward strand.
CCGAGGTCATCAGTTCCCTAGAATTTAGAACCGCTTAAACCGAACTAATCTAAGGACGTCACACGCATCCATGGCCGAGGCAGGATTCGAACCGGCGACCGTAGCGGTCGCGCGGTTCCAGACTGAAGCGCCTAGAACCGCTCGGCCAAACCGGCCGGCTCTGGCGCAACAGAACATGATTTTTCTACTTGGTATGAGAATGTACCCTCCCTGGGAGAATATTTTGTAGACGTTACGACTGTAAACTGGGCGGCGTGTTATTCATACATATAAGAAATGGGCAACATAACTCTGCTGGAAATATTAGAAATTGAGGCGCAAATGTTACAAAATTCGTTTTTCTTGTAAGTTCCTCAGGAAACTTGTGCGTATGTTGAAAAGGAGACAGTTCCTGCTGTAGAATCATCTTTGCCGTTCTTTAAGTTAGTCAATTTCTGTCTGAATAAGATCACTGTTCAAGATAAGCTTTATATTTGGAAATACCTGTTATAAATCTGAAATACCTTTCTGTTCAATTTTTTTTTCATCTCTGGTTGCGACAGTCAGTTAACTGCTGATGGCATAAGAAACCGCAAATTCCTGTATAAACGAATCAAAAACTGTTTCAGTACATCGAGAATCAGCATCCCTTCTACGGTCATACGTTTTTTCTTTAGCAAACATAGAAAAAGAAGGTACATAGTGCTTCAGTTAGCATAAAGAAAACAAATGAAATGTACTTCGTAACAGATTGTTATAGATAACCAGAGGCCTTCTCCTTTCTGTAACAGTTCGACACAGAGCCACACACAAAATCGGCACTGTGGGCAGCTGTTTTCTGATCACTTTGGAGGAACCCTTCTCATCGCTCCTGAAGAAACAGATGACGCGGTTGCCTGCAAAGTGAGAACAGAGCCCCGATCCCTGTTTACGCTGGGGGAGTCTGCAGGCGGCCAGCGAAGAGCACGTCTCCTGAAACTTGGTCCACCAGGAAGAACGCGAACGGGTGGTCGGCCTTGAAAGTCACCGGCCGATGAAAGCGTATTCCGCCAGACCTTGTAGATGTTACCACAGCTGCAACAAGATAAATAATGCATTTCCTAAACAGTTCTCGTAAACATATACCACAAAATCGTACTAAATGAAATACTAATAAAAGGCCAGCTTTGCGTTTCCATTAACGACGGGATTTCGAAATAACCAGCTATCTAAAACCAGTAACGCACTGGGAGATTCTTACACAAGTGATATGACAAAGTTTTAAATTAGCGTTAACGTGAAGATTGTGACTGACAACGCTGACAGTAAAATTACACAAATATTCACGAAGGCTACCTTTTGTAACATGACAAATGTCCCCTCTGGGTGCCTTTCTTTTTCTGTTTTTCGGGCTGTGTACATGAAAAAAACTGTCACGGTGCACACTGAGTTTATCATAACAAATGGAGCATTAATTTAAAGCTAAAGACCAATGGATGACTTCATGTATTTCTGCTGAAGTGCGTCAGGCATTTAGTGATGCTATTCTCAGGCCAAATCTACGGACTGGAATGCCAAGGTCTTGAAATGAACTCATGGTTGAAATTCCTGGCTGATTAAAACTTTTTGGCTGACCGGAACTCCAACCCGGGACTTCGCCTTTAGCGTGCATTACTCTCATTGACACATATATTCTGGGACTAAATATTTCAAGTCTGATTGTATGTCCCCTATCAAGTAATAGTGGCTGCGGTAGCCTGATTGTCGAGATCATATTTTTTAAATTTACTTTTTCTAGATGTTCTTATACACTAACAAAGGAAAACTCTTGAAATAAGTCTCTGTAGGATGCATCGCTGCCTCGTGGTGTTAATAAACAAAGAAAGCTTACAAGGGGAGGCCGCCAATTGTGAAATTCAGATTCGATTCATACTGCGCATAATAAAAGCTCATGGCCAGAGGTGTAATGTGGCAAAGCACCAAGATGCACTTCTCAGCCGTTGTCGAGAAAATCGACAGTTAAAAGAAACTGTTGCGGTGAAATACTCTCTACGGTTAACAATCTTCTGTGGCGTCGTGGCGCAGCCGTAAGCGCTCGGGTTCGTAATCCAAAGGTCGTCGGATCGAGTCCCGCGGCATGCAATTTTTTTTTTATTATTATTAGTTTTTTGTAATTCAAATATATATATATATATATATATATATATATATATATATATATATATATAATTCAAATATATATTTGAATTACAAAAAACTAATAATAAAAAAAGTTGCATGCCGCGAATTAATGAATTGCTTATGCATGTTGGTGAAGGCGGATCGCTCTCCAATTGTACCGCCTCCATTTTTCCGTTTGTTTAACAGGGTGTACCAAAGCTCTCACGCCCGCACTGATTTTCGACGATGTTATAAGTTGCGCTAGGGACCGCATCTACCTTCTTTCGAAGTTAGCAGGCAACTACGCTGTTACGCGGCGGCTCGTTTCGGCTCATTCAACATCTGTCCATCAAGTGTAACGAGCGAGTAACGGAGTTTATATTTCATACCTGCCACAGCAAATTTGAGTTCGTGGGGTCTCTATTCTAATTCGTTTCGGAATATCGTTTCTACGTCTTTCGTTAACTATTCGTGGTAAACATTATGAAGACAATTAATAACATTTGTGAAATACAACTTTGTTTGCGGAAAACATAATGATGTTCGAAGTCGCAAGTTTTTCCACGACAAACGACTTTCAACAACTTATTATATGCATAATTGTTGCAACTGATTGCCGGGAATTATATATATATATGTGTGTGTGTATATATATACACATTTGAATTACAAAAAACAAATACTAAAAAAAAAGCTACATGGCGCGAGATTCGATCTGGCGACTTTTGGATTACAAACCCGAGCGTTTACCGCTGCGCCACAGCGCTGTAGAAAACTGTTAATCGTAGAGAGTACTTCACCGCAACGGTTTATTTTTAACTGACGGTTTTCTCGACAACGGGTGAGAAGTGCATCTTGGTGCTTTGCCACATTACACCTCTGGCCATGAGCTTTTATTATGCGCAGTATGAATCGAATCTCAATTTCACAATTGGCGGCCTCCCCTTGTTAGTATCAAAACAAAAGCTTTATTTCTGTGTTATGGATGATTTCATTGCTTGTGTTACTCTGTCTGCAGTGCGAATAATTGTTAAATTTATTTAATGAAACTATGTGGTTCCAGAGGCCTTTGCAAGTCTCAAAGACCTAAGATGTACACATACAGCCTAAAGCGACGAAAGAAAATTTGTACGAAGACTGGGATTCGAAACTGGGCCTGCTGTTCACTAGGCAGATGCACTAATCACTACGCCGTCCTGGCACACTGGCTTTGCATAACTGCATGGACTACCCTACCATGCCTCCCTACTGAGTCTAAATTATCATTCACGCCTCAGCCAACAAGGTATTCCCCCTAAACTCGAGTAGCATTGCAGAGGCTCTCCAACTGTATTGGAAGAGCTTTTCAGCATCAAACGAACACCATGCGGGTTGAGGCATGATTGGAAATTTGGATTGAGGAAGGAGGCTTGCTAGGGTAATCAATATAGTCGTAGGAAGCTACCGTCCCACGATGGCGTAGTGGCTAGCGTACCTGCCTCGCGAGCATGAGACCTGGGTTCAAATTTCATTCGTCGCTTCAGTCAATATGTATACATATTAAATTTTTTTTTTTAATTTAATATGTATACATATAGTTTTGAGAATAAAAGCACAATATTTTTATGTCAAAAGAGATTAGATGAAAAACTGGTAGAAACAGAGTTTGATAATACAGAAGATCAATATCATTATTTTTTAAATAAACTACATGAAGCCGCCAAGGAAGCTTTAGGAGAAACAGAAGAAACACGTACAAACCATCCATTATACTACTGGAATGAAGAAATTAAAAAGGAAGTGAAATTAAAGAAAGGAAAATATTTAAAATGGTTAAATACCAGAAATCTTCAAGATAAAATAGAGCTTAATGCACAACAAGCGAAAATCCGGAAAAAGGTTGCAGAAGCAAAAAACAAAGCTTGGGAACAGTCATGTCAAAAAATTGAATCCTATATTGGTGGTAAAAGAAACACAGAAGCATGGAAAACTATAAAAAATTTAAGAAGCAATTCTAAAGAAACAACACATATTAAATATATTACTCATGAGTCTAGGGAAAAATATTTTAAAAGTTTATTAACAGAAAACAGGGAAGAATACTTGGGAAACCCTGAATATAACGAAATGATAGATCTACAAGCAGAGAATTACATCCGTTTGGAAATAGAGACAGTAAAAACTGCAATAAAATCTTTAAAGAATGGAAGGGCTACAGGCATTGGAGGTATTCCTGCAGAATTATTAAAATTAGAAACAAAGAAATTAATGGAATTGTTAAGAAACCTTTTCGAAAGATGTTTAAATGGGGAATATGTCCCAAATGATTTGAAAGTAGGATATATTTCAGTGATACATAAAAAAGGAGCGAAAGATGAGTGTAAAAATTATAGGGGAATAACAGTGACCAATACCTTCAGTAGATTATATGGAAGAATTATTAAATATTTGTTAGAACAAGAATACAAAGAAAAGGAGGCTGAAGAACAAGCAGGTTTTAGAGCTTGAAGATCAACAATTGATCATATCTTTTGCCTACAACAAATTATTGAAAAAAAATGGTTCGGGCACAACCTATACATTTAGTATTCATAGATATAGAAAAAGCCTATGATAGTGTGCCTTTATCCAGTTTATGGAAAGCTTTAATATCAATAGGAATAAATCCAAGAATAATTAAAGCAATTCAAAATTTATATAAAAATTCTATTCCAAAAATAAAAATTGGTAAATATCTATCACATGGATTCCAAGTCACAAAAGGATTACGTCAAGGATGTAGCATCTCACCTACATTGTATAAAATATATACAGAAGTAACTTTACAGAATTGGAAGAAAAAATGTCACGCTATGGGAATACCAATAAATGATAGAACAATATACTCGTTACAATTTGCAGATGACCAACTGATTATAGCCCAAGACTGTGAGGACATAGAGTATATGACCAGAAAATTGATTCAAGAATATAAAAAATCAGGTCTAAATGTAAACATCAATAAAACAAAGTACATGGTAATTGGTGGAGTGAATGGAGACTTAATATTAGAAGAAGGGATGGGAACAATAACAGCTACTGAGGAATATAAATATTTAGGTGTGAAAATTACAAATGATGGGAAACAGGACAAAGAAATTAGATCAAGAATAAATTCTGGAAAGACGACAATCTCTTTATTGAATGGAATTCTCTGGGACAAACACATAACAACTGATAACAAAATAAGGATTTTTAAAACAATAGTTAGGAGCATTATTACATATGGTTCAGAAGTGTGGACAACAAAATGGCAACTGAAATCAAAATTATTAACCACAGAAATGGATTTCTGGAGACGTTCAGCAAGAATATCAAGACGAGAAAGAATAAGAAATTAAGTAATCAGAGACAAGATGAAATGCAAAAATTCAATTATTGATTTCATCGAGCACAAACAACTTAAATGGTATGGACACATCAGACGAATGGAACAGGAAAGGCTACCTAAATGCATAATCGACTGGGTACCAATTGGAAGAAGAAAAAGGGGAAGACCACCTGATACATGGATACAGGGAGTTCAGTCAGCAATGAGGAAGAACAACATTCCTGAAGATTCATGGACAAATAGAGAAGAGTGGAGAACAATAATTAGTGACTTACTGTAATCTAGAATAGGTGCTGAAAAAATGTACTCACATTGTAAATCCAGAATAATAATAATAATAAATTTATTTTTAGAAAAACTGTAGTAACTGAAACTTTTGCGACATTTTTATAATTGTTACGTAAACAAAGGAAAAGTTAAAAGATTAGATGAGCCAGCTGAGTCGACATTCTATGAGAGCAGGAATTTACTTCCCCATACCTGTCGCTGCGGCTGCCTCCGTTCCCTCCTCGTTAACCTCTATGAAAGCCTTGTGCAGAACATGGGTCACTGTAAGTGACTCGTCACTGATGCCACTCAAGTTGGCCGATTTTTCATCAAACATGGATTTCATGCCGAGCTGAAATTTAAAACAGTAGAGCATTAAAAGCAAATATCTGAACTATTGATTATTCCTTTCTAACATCATACCTAACTTTATTCATTGAACACAGTTACAGGTAACTGACTTGCAACTGGAGGATACGCGCTAGCTGATGACCACAAAATCATTTAACACACAGAAAGCATCTCTAAAGTATGAGAAAAACAAATAATAAAGTGTAGTTCAGGGATAGAAACATTATGGTAACGATACAGGCAACGTGTCTCATCTTTATGTTCAACGGTCGTTTTCTAGAACAAAGTAAGTCCAAGGAAGTCTGGTAACGCACGACAGTTTATCCCAGAATAATGGCGCAATGTCTCATTGCATTACGGACACACAACACCGTGATTCCAGTACAACATTAATTTATTTCTCTCCAAGGAACGTACATCGTTGAATATAAAACATTAATTCAAGGATAATCAATATTTCCAGAGTGTCTATAATTACAAATATCAACCCGCAACACCCAGGTCAACTTCTAGAGGAATGACCAGTTGAACGGGACGTGAGATTATGGATCCTTCTGAAGTTCATAAGGTTACAGTTCGTATTTTCCCATCTCTTCCTTCATGAAGATCTATCCGCGCCTTCCTCCACATTCTATCGTGGACCAACATCCTCTTGTAGAAGAACGACATCACCCAGCTGGAGTCTTCCTGAACCTGGCCTTGGTTGATGAGTTTCATGGAAGTTTTTGAGCAGGAGCAGATATTCTTTCTTCCACCTGTTCCAGAAGTGTTCTACCATCTCCTGCAGCCGTTGAAATTCCTTGGACAAGTCCTTTCTAACTGGTGATTCTGGACCAGTAGGTAGTGTTGTGAGTCGATCACCTACAAGGAAATGTGCGGGCGTCAGTGACTCAGATTCCTCCCCCCCTTGTGTAATTTGTCTAGAGTTTAGTGCTGCTTCTATGCTGACCAGGATTGTGTTGAGACCTTCTTCGTCCAACTGTGACTGTCCTAAAACTTTTCTCAGGCAGCATTTGACAGATCCCACCATCCGTTCCCAGAACCCTCCCCACCAAGGCGCGTGTGGGGCGATGAATTTCCAAGTGATGGCTTGCTGGGTAAGGTACTTGTGCGTCTTGCTTGCCATGAGAGCCTGCCAGAGCTCCTTCAGCTCTAAGTGCGTGGCATGGAAGGTAGTAGCATTATCAGTGTAAATTGTGCTGGGCACTCCTCGTCTTCCGACAAACCTTTGTAGGGCTTGAAGAAATCTGTCAGTTGACATAGCTGAGCATAGTTTCAAGTGTATGGCTCGTGTTGTTGCGCATGTGAATAGAGCAATATATGTTTTCTTCGTAATATGTCCTTGTCTGACATATAATGGACGAGCAAAGTCAATACCTGTTACTGTAAATGGTTTCACTGGTGAGACTCATTCAGTTGGTAATGGAGCCTCAGTTTGTTAAACAACGCGAGCTTTCAACATCTTACAAGGTAGGCAACGGTGTAGAACATGTTTAATTGCCTGTCGAGCTATAAGGATCCAGAATTCTGTTCTCAGTTCAGAATACACTATGTTTACTCCAAGGTGATGCAAACGAATGTGAGTCTGCTGGATCAGTAAACGTGTGAAATGATGATGTCCTTCAAGAAGAATCGGGTGGCGTTGATCTCTGGGTAATTCTGCAAACTGCAGCCGTCCACCGAGACGAATAAGACCATTATCCAAGAATGGGTTGTAGCGAGCTACCTGAGAATTACGTGGTAGAGGCATGTTGTTGTATAGTGCATGCAGTTCGAGCGCAAAATGTTGCTGTTGAACAACTTGAATCCAGTAAGTGCATGCGTCGCCCAAATCTGATGCTGTTAGTTCTCCAGATGTTCTGTTTTCTTTCAATAAGTGCCATTTAAAGCGAAGTACCCATCCTGTAACTCTTAACAGCTTGAAGTAGCTATTGTACCGTGTAGCTGTTAAAATAGGAATCGTTGTTTGTACCATAAAGACTTGGTCTGTTAATTTCTTCTTTTCTGGCAAGGAGTGCTCTTCCGTCTGTATAATTTGAGGCCACTGTGTTCTGTTCTTTGTTAACCAAGCAGGTCTGATCAGCTGGATTTTCGTCACCAGGGCAGTGCTTCCACTGTGACGGATTCGTTAGTCGTCGTATTTCCGTAACACGGTTTGACACAAAGGTTTTCCATCGATTAGGGTCATGTTGTATCCATCCTAAGGCTACAGTTAAGTCAGTCCACAATGTTGCACGACTTCCATTATAGCTCGTGGCCTTACAGAAATAATGAAGTAGTCTTGATCAAAGAAGTGTCTCTAGAAGGTCCAGCCGTGGAAGAGTTATTTTTTTGATGGGAGCTAGTCGGGTTTTATTGCAAACTAAATGGACTGGTACCATATTTGTTGTGGTGCACGGTACATAAAGGACTGCTCCGTAGGCCTTTTCTGATGCGCCGCAAAAGACATGGATTTTTGGCTCAGTGTTTTCAGATACACCAACCCATCGGGGCATTTTTATGTGTGAACATGATGGCAATGTTGATACCCACATTCGCCAGCGTTTGCTAAGATCAAGGGGTAAAAGCTCATCCCATTCTATTCCTCTTGAGCAAATTTCTTGAAAAATTATTTTTGCAATGAGGGACACAGGCGACAACAAACCCGGTTGGTCATAGAATCTAGCAGTGTTTCGTAGTACTTCTCGCTTTAGTGGCAGGAGGATTTATAACATTGTTGGTAACATTGTTGTGAACAACACTGAGCGTATCAGTCTGTGTGTTCCAGTGGACTCCCAGTACCTCCGGATCTGTAGTGTTTATACGACACCTTCTGATTTCCATATTCCAATCAGTTGGCATGCATTTGTGGCCCACTTTGCCACTGGTAGACTGACCTGTCCCATGAGTGATGTAAGCTCATAATATAAGTTAATTACGGCATTGTCATCTTTAGCACCTGCTACAAAATCATCCATGTACATATTATCTTCAACAAGTAAAGCAGCTTGCGGAAAATTCGTTTTGTGCATTACAGCAAGTTCTTTCCGCGTGGCTGCAAGAAGAAACGGACTGCAGGTAAGTCCGAAAGGTAGCCGGGTGAAGCGGTATGTAATCCTTTCGTCAGTTGTAATATAGTTTCCTTGTTGATCTAAGATTACTTTGTACCAAAGAAACCTTGTGAGATCTCTATCTTTCCTGTGAAGAACTAACTGTATAAATGCTTGTTTGATATCGGCAATTAAGGCTACTTGATGTAGACGATATCTCAGTAATATTGAAAGAGTGTCACGAAGTAAATTAGGACCTATTTCTAAAGAGTCATTCAATGAACGTGCATTCTGGTCGTGCAACGAACCATCAAATACAATCCTCCATTTGATGACAACTAACTTTTCTTTCTTTACTGCATGATGTGGCAGATAAAATGTGTCACGCAATTTCTGTCCAGAAGGGGTGACTTCCACATGTTTCTTCTTGATGTGTTCTATCATTTGCGCCTCGTAAATTTGTTTCAGTTTCTTGTCCTTCGTAAATTTTTTCTCCAGTGATGCAAATCTCTTCTCTGCTTGCTGAAGATTATTAGATAACATAACGTTGGGTTTTCTGGGGAAAGACACCACTCTTCTTTTGTCTTCGATGCAGTAGGATTTTGAGAAATCTTGCAATAACGCCAATTCCTTCTGATTCAGAGTAGTTGTGTGGTGTCACCGCCAGAACTTCATGCGCCATTTCCATGCATGCATTGAGACTGGCGGTTGTGACTGAACAATTATGAGCTACGATGTTATGTGGTGGATGTCCATAACTCAATAAATATGCATCCCCGACCATTGGCTCCCTATCTCAGTATACGTAATAGCTTGTGGACCCAATATTACCCGTTCCATTTGACCCAAAAGTTTTGTGCCCTACTGTATAGAGCCGTGATGAGTGCAATAAGCAAACAGATTAAAAACTAACGTAGGACTTGTCAGTGCTTTGTGCGAGATATTGTGAGACGAAAGAGAAACAGAAGTGGCCTTAATGACTATGACGCTGATCATGAGAAACCAATGAAGGGCTTCTGAGGCGTTTGCAGGCCATATAGAGACAGCACATCTAGCCCTCCACCCAGCCTCTGAAAACTTCTGAACGAGTGGGCATAACCAATGAAGTGATGAGAAGCCCTTTGAGATCATGTCATCCAACCTCAGGGACAGACGCAGGTGAGGGTAGAGCCCAAAAAACGACAGGAGGCAAGGCCCTCACGAGCAGTGCAGTGGCTCAGGCAGTGAATCTCGGAGATATGCTATCAGTTAGCCTCGGGTAGGGTGGCAGACAGTAACAGTGTGCCGATCACACTTAGGCAGTGCATCGTTCCTGATTAGAAGCCTAGGGGTCGAGGCTAGGCAAGCTGAAGTGGGAGCAATTGGATTCTTGCTACTGCATTCCATACTAAGTTTTTAGGGTGGAGATTGTGATTCGGCGGGCCGACGAATCGGAAGAGAATGTCACTGTCTGCTGTGATCTGGCAGCTTTGCGGAAGTGACAGTCCGTGAAGGCAGATAATCACCTAATAATCTAGTGGATAATGCCATACGTCTTGTGATGCTGCTCACAGTTGATGCGGTTGTCTACAGCAATGTAGCAACGCCAGAAGACTGGCGAAGGGCAGGATGACGTGCAGAGGGATGAAGATTGGTGCTGCGACTGACAGTTGACCTGAACCTAGATATACTGCGCAACGAAATTAAAGAGTCACTTTTTCGAAACGTGGTCATTTTCTTCCATTGCGACGCAGAAGGTCTAAATATGGCTGGAAGGTGCCTACAACCTTCCCCCTTTAATGGTGCAGAAGCGTGCCGCTCTGCGGAGTCACGCACGGACTCGGTGACACTTTAACAAGCACTATGTCGATTTGAGCATAAAAAGGCTGGAAGACCGAAGTTAATGTGAGGCGTTAAGATGGATTAACGTTGTTACATTGGCACTACGTTTCTCCACAATTCTGCCCAACGCCACAGTGAATGTTTCACCCCATGGGAAGGTTGCCCAGTGTCCCATTACCCACGTCTCAACCCTTCTCTTGACGCCTCTGCGACAGAGGCAGAACCGCTGCATCCAGCGGTGAAATCACGCGGATTTCTTATAAGTGGTCGAAGAACACATTTTGGACACACTGCTACTCAGAGTTGACGCTGGACGCCCTCATGATGTATCACAAACGCCGTGAATGTAACCATACCTTTCCTTAGGGCGTTCGTTTAGACACATTTCGCTGTCGAAAACGACAGTTTGCAATTCACTGTGCAACAGGAAGGCTTCCTTGACAACTTCTGATACTGCTGACACCCTGTAAGTAGGCTGTTTAAGTTTTTATGTTTGTAACGCCACGTAGCGCTCTGTGCTGTGTTCAGTCTGTGGCTGGTTGGACTCACTGTTGGAATATTCGCTTGTGCACTGTTGGGTAGTTGGATGTGAACAGCGCGTAGTGTTGTGCAGTTGGAGGTGAGCCGCCAGCAGTGGAGGATGTGGAGAGAGAGATGCCAGAGTTTTGAGCCGACGGTCTGGACGTGTGTGCGTCAGAAAAAGGAAATTTGTTTAATTAGATGTCATAACATTTGCTAACTATATGCCTATCAATAGTTAGTGCCTTGAGTAGTTAGAATCTTTTATTTAGCTGGCAGTATTGGCGCTCGCTGTATTCCAGTAGTTCGAGTAACGAAGACTTTTGTGAGGTAAGTAATTTATGAAAGGTATAGGTTATTGTTAGTCAGGGCCATTCTTTTGTACGGATTATTGAAAGTTAGATTGCGTTGCGATTGTGTGTGAGTTTAGTGATGATCAGAATAAGTAAAGAGGTAACTGTCTGAGTACGTTCAGTTTTGCTCAGCTGTTTGAAAATCAAATAACGTAACAGTTTTATCAGCACAGTAATTCATAATTTTTCTAAGGGGACGTTTCAACCCTTGCCAGCCCCGCCTTCCCCCTCCCCAAGCGGGTGATTCATCTCCTCTCTGTGGACGTCATGGGGCTGCAACCCTATTGAACGTGGTCTCACAAACGTATTGTGACCGCAGTTTTCCCTCTGATACAATATGTGAAATCACTTGGGACCATTCAAAAGTGTTCGACGAGATCTCTAAACGTTATTTGAAACGTCTTTGGCACGCCCTCTTGTGGGGTCTGCAAAGGCGTGCAGTATTGGCAAGGGTCTTATAATGCTAATTACTTCATGAAGAAAGTATAAAATGTACAAGCTTCACGTTAGAATTAAACTCCACCTAACGCTGCGTTAAGCATACAACACGATAATTCACTTCAATACATTGTAAGAAAAAAAAAACAATGTATTACGAAGGAACTATCCGAATTGGACGGAAATCGGTAGATGTGACGAACATGTACAGACAAACAAATAATTAAAATTTCAGAAAAATTGGATGATTTAAACAGGCGAAAGAGCTTCACAAAATTAAACAAGTCAGTAACGCGTTGCTCCATTTCTGGCTTTATACAGGCGGTTATTCCAGTTGATATTGACTGACAGAGTTATTGGAAGTTCTCCTGACGGATATCGAAGCATCTTCTGCCTCATTGACAGGTAAGATCGTCAAAATCCCTAGCTGATTGGAGGGCCCAGCCCAAAATGCTCTAAACGTTCTCATCTAGGGACAGATCTGGCTACCTTTCTGGCCAAGGAATAGTTTGGGAAACACGAAAACAAGCAGTGGAAAGTATCCTCGTAAGCGAATGGGCATTATCTTGTTGAAATATAAGGCCACGTTGGCTCGCCAGGAACGGCAAAAAATCGCGGTGTAGAATAATCTCGACGTACCACAGTGCTGTAAGGGTACCGCGGATCAGAACCAGAGGGGTCTTGCTATGAAAAGAAATGGACCAGGTTGTCAGCCGTAATGGCAGGCGACAGTGAGGTTGGTATACCGCCACTGTCTGGGGGGGGGGGGGGGGGGGAGGGGGTCTCCTGACACATCAGTGCTACTCATCGGAGCTCAGTTCGAAGTGGGACTCATCACTGAAGACAATTCTACTCCACTCAGTGAGATTCTAGGCTGAAGATGAGTCTGGAGACATCCCACACAGCGGTGGAGTACCAATCTGGCTGTCACCTGCCATGTGGCCCGACAACCATGAGGGTTGGGTTTGGTTGTTTGGGGGAGGAGACCAGACAGCGAGGTAATTGGTCTCATAGGATTAGGGAAGGAAGGGGAAGGAAGTCGGCCGTGCCCTTTCAAAGGAAGCATCCCGGCATTTGCCTGGAGCGATTTAGGGAAATCACGGAAAACCTAAATCGGGATGGCCGGACGCGGGATTGAACCGTTCAGTGTGCTAGCCACTGCGCCATCTCGCTCGGTGACAACCAGGAGTGATGGTCTGTGATGCAATTTCTTCTCTTAGCAGGACACCGTTGGTAGTCATCCGCGGCACGCTCGCAGCCCAGTGATATGTCGACGATATTCTACGCCCCGCTTTGTTGCTCTTCATGGCAAGCCTTCCTCGGCTTACATTTCAGCGAGATAATGCCCGTCCGCATACGGCGACTGTTCTTGCCAAATATTACTATGGCCGGCGAGGTCACCGGATCTCGGCTCAACAGTGAACGTTTGGACCGATATGGACAGGGCCCTCCAACCATTTCGGGATTTTCGCCATCCAACCGGCTAATTGGACATCATGTGGCACGATATCCCTCAGGAAGACATCCAGCAAATCTGTCAATCAATGCCACGCCGAATAACTGCTTGCATAAGAGCCAGAAATGGAGCAATGCGTTATTGACTTGTTTAATTTTGTGAAGCTCTTTCGCCTTTTTAAATCATCCAATTTTTCTGAAGCTGTAATCATTTGTTCGTCTGAATATGAACGTAACATCTACCGATTTCCAACCCATTCGGATAATTTCTTCGTCGTGCGTCTTTTTTTTTTTTTTTTGTCCGAGACTGTAACTTTACATTTAAGAACTAATATTTACGGTAACTGTATACATTTAAATTATAGCAGTAATGGAGAACGCTCAATAATGGGCCAATGTATGCATTAGTACGCAACAACTTCCTTTATGATCAAGGAATATATGGTTATAATTATTCGGTATACTCACAGTTTTTAGAATTTCAACTAGGCTCTTTTCGTAGTCCATTTTGAATTTTGGTAGGTATACATCCACTTCTTCTTCGCCCATTCTGTACTGGATATCCTGAAGAGTTACATTGCCAAGTTTCTTCTCGACGTCTGTCAGTCCGTTTAATTCCTTAGGTAGTATCACTAACATACTGATTCGTGACCCCTATTAAAATTGTAAGAAAAGCACATTAATATTCTCAAAATCAGTTCACATGCCAGAGATCAGTCCTGGCTCATTATTAGGTTATAAAATCTCCATTTTTCAAACTTCAGACCTTGCATCCCTCAGTACTTCATTTCCGTATCCAAAATTCTTTTAAAAAATACAGTAATGTTTAATATGGCTAATTTATCTGTTTATTAACATTACAGAGCGACCCACTGCCTTGGTAACTGTGGTGGGTAGTTTGCTATCAAAAACTAGTAACAGACTGAAGAGACAGGCTCTTCGCCTTTTTCTACGGCTTCACTCAGTGCTGTTATTTTTCTTGTTTTGACCTAATTACATTGCTAATTAAAATAACATGTGATACATAAAAGTACATTTTGGAAAAGGAAAATAAATTTCACTATATTCTTAATAAGAAAATAATAGACGAAAGGAAAGATTTAGACAATAAAAGCGGTCCCTTTACCTGGCTATTTCCAGTGGGAGGGCTTCGGCGAACACTTCGAACCTGTCTTACCTTAATTAGCATGTTTTCTTCTACTACGGTTACTGCTATATGTGTGTATCAGATGATACTAGCCCTACGATGTCTGTGTGTGGTGTGTGACAGCACTACTTGTTATTACAATTACTTCCTCCATTTGCCCGCGTCATGAGCGGTAGAGGAGTCTCGGAAGGGGCCTCAACTCTCGTCTCCCCGAAGGTCACTCCTTATTTAAGTTGTACGTTCGTGTTTGTGTAGTTGAGTATTAATATACTGCATGCGTATTTTTTGTACAGTGTTATAAGGTTGACGTGTTTTACAGTTTGCATCTTGTACAGTTTAAATGTTACACGGTTTCATGTTCGAAAATAATGATCCAAAGAACTAAAGAATTACTTCTTTCATGTTGTACAAACAAAATCAATTTTTATTTTTATTGCTAACTTATTTCTAAATTCCATATATATATTCTTGCAGTATTGTTGCAGATGTGTGATCTGCTACTCCGCTACTATGTCGTGATGCTGATATGTTCATGTAATCATCTGTGTATGTATGTTCATCTGTTTCCACATCAGTGTTTGAATCTCTGTTGCCCCATATACGTGTTGTGGTGTAATGTGTGTCTGGTCCTGATCTTTTACATGGTCGTTGCTGCTTGTAAGTCTTGTGCAGCGCTCTTGGTATGTCAACAACGATGCGGTTAAGCATGCTCCATTTATCTGGGTCTCTTAATGCTTGTCCTACATGTTCGATTTCTGTCATCGGTCTTATATGTGTGTTTCGCATTGTAGTGTTATGCGTTCAGGGGATCCATGTCCCCTCATTCAGATGTACGAGGTGCATTCAAGTTCTAAGGCCTCCGATTTTTTTTCTAATTAACTACTCACCCGAAATCGATGAAACTGGCGTTACTTCTCGACGTAATCGCCCTGCAGACGTACACATTTTTCACAACGCTGACGCCATGATTCCATGGCAGCGGCGAAGGCTTCTTTAGGAGTCTGTTTTGACCACTGGAAAATCGCTGAGGCAATAGCAGCACGGCTGGTGAATGTGCGGCCACGGAGAGTGCCTTTCATTGTTGGAAAAAGCCAAAAGTCACTAGGAGCTAGGTCAGGTGAGTAGGGAGCATGAGGAATCACTTCAAAGTTGTTATCACGAAGAAACTGTTGTGTAACGTTAGCTCGATGTGCGGGTGCGTTGTCTTGGTGAAACAGCACACGCACAGCCCTTCCCGGACGTTTTTGTTTCAGTGCAGGAAGGAATTTGTTCTTCAAAACATTTTCATAGGATGCACCTATTACCATAGTGCCCTTTGGAACGCAATGGGTAAGGATTACGCCCTCGCTGTCCCAGAACATGGACACCATCATTTTTCAGCACTGGCGGTTACCCGAAATTTTTTTGGTGGCGGTGAATCTGTGTGCTTCCATTGAGCTGACTGGCGCTTTGTTTCTGGTTTGAAAAATGGCATCCACGTCTCATCCATTGTCACAACCGACGAAAAGAAAGTCCCATTCGTGCTGTCGTTGAGCGTCAACATTGCTTGGCAACATGCCACACGGGCAGCCGTGTGGTCGTCCGTCAGCATTCGTGGCACCCACCTGGATGACACTTTTCGCATTTTCAGGCCGTCATGCAGGATTGTGTGCGCAGAACCCTCAGAAATGCCAACTCTGGAGGCGATCTGTTCAACAGTCATTCGGCGATCCCCCAAAACAATTCTCTCCACTTTCTCGATCATGTCGTCAGACCGGCTTGTGCGAGCCCGAGGTTGTTTCAGTTTGTTGTCACACGATGTTCTACCTTCATTAAACTGTCGCACCCATGAACGCACTTTTGACACATCCATAACTCCATCACCACATGTATCCTTCAACTGTCGATGAATTTCAATTGGTTTCACACCACGCAAATTCAGAAAACGAATGATTGCACGCTGTTCAAGTAAGGAAAACGTCGCCATTTTAAGTATTTAAAACAGTTCTCATTCTCGCCGCTGGCGGTAAAATTCCATCTGCCGTACGGTGCTGCCATCTCTGGGACGTATTGACAATGAACGCGCCCTTATTCTAAAACAATGCGCATGTTTCTATCTCTTTCCAGTCCGGGGAAAAAAAAATCGGAGGCCTTAGAACTTGAATGCACGTCGTATCACTTTGTGTAAGGCTAAAGCGGCGCAGGTGTGTAGAGTAAGGGCCATGACCACGACTTGGGTCAACGTGTCTGAGCGCCAATCGTCCCTGGATGTTTGGGAAGAAGGAAACACCCGACGGCGCTTGTGAGATGTTTCCCATTCTTTTTGTCATGTCTCAAACTTCTGAAGAGTTAATTGACATTTTTCTGTAATATGCCCCCCTATTATCTTATATACCTTGTGCAGTCTCCCCCTGTTGAGTCAGTATGCTGTTGCTCTATGTCTAATGGTTATGTGAATGGGGTATGTTAGAAGTACAACGCATAGCGATCCCACGGACTTGGTGCCAAATGTTCCTGACTTTCTGAGCAATACATCTCTTTGTCCACACGCCTTACAATAGTTTTGTGGCTCGCGAAAGACTCTGATGTGCCCAGGCACTTGTTGCGAAGCACATAATACACCGAAAGACGTTGTATGTTACACTCATACTGTCTGCAGTGGTAGTCTGTAGTGAGATCAGCGTGGCTAATACCATCAGTGAGCTGGAGACAAGTCTTGTCATGGAGGAGCCATCTTGATCCTTGACTGATTCGCCGGGGCCCAGAACTCGCGGAGAATTGTCGGAGCTGCATCTGCGGTGCGGCGCGCGCATCTCGCTTGATGGTGTCCCTGATGTTCCCAACAGCATTTGAATCAGGCGGCCTGAGGGGACACGCAACAAATCTCATGTCTGTGGAGTGAATCTCACTTAACTCTGACATTTCAGAAGCTATACAGAGATGCAGTATCTTTGTGGAGATGCAGTGGTGTACATGCTGCAGGCAGAAACGCATGATCAATCAGCAGATAACTGTATCGTTCGTTTGTGAGCGATAATAGCAGACTGAGAGGTTAAGGAATGAACACTTGCGTCTGGTTTGAGTGGACCCGAAAATCATTTGGCTTCCCCTATCATCAACAATCACCCACGTCGTGTCGGTTACGCGTACGCTCGTCTGAATTACATTTTGGACTGTTAATCATCAAGATTGTTATTTGGGATAAACATTTACGATTTAGAGTGTAAACAGTGCAACCTGTGGTTTCCATATCGTCTCA
The DNA here is from genome assembly GCF_021461395.2 of Schistocerca americana. NCBI lineage: Eukaryota > Metazoa > Arthropoda > Insecta > Orthoptera > Acrididae > Schistocerca > Schistocerca americana. Next base: position 74,318,546 of record NC_060120.1, read on the forward strand.
GAATATAGATGTTCATACCAGACATAGGACAGTGTTGTGTGTTAACATTGAGTGGCTCCCCTAAACCCCCTTGCATATTTAGATAGATAATTTCAGGCAAGCTAACAGCAGTATGGAGCAGAACAGTACGACTGCCGCCGGATTTCCAGGAACGTGGTGTGGACAGGGCGCACGGTCAAGAAAAGCAGAAGCGACAGGCAGTAAAAAAAAAGTACCCCACTCGCACGTACTCCCGGGCGTGATACAACATGTATAGCATACAGTAATGAGGGATCAGAAAGAGAAGGAAATGAGGCTGGACGCTGCTTCAGAAAAGTGCAGTTTGCTCGTTCAAACTGCCAGACGGATCAGGGCAAATGCTCTGTCTGTGGGGCAGTAACTATGCTTAAAACGACTCCCCAAAATTCTCTGCTTTCTCAGCAACTTTCTAATATGTTTGTTGTACCAAGGTGGATCCCTTCGCTCCCCTATATTTTTGCTAGGCACATACTTCTCTAGCACATGGTGGACAATACCTTTAAATTCCGACCAAAGGTGCTCAATATCTTTGTGAATGCTTGGAGCTGACTATGAAGATATTCATTAATGACACTTTTACTTGCTTTCCCGAACAAGAAAACTCTACGCTGTTTCTTTGGTTTTTTTTTTGCAACTTCCACTGACATAGAAGCCACAACGACATTATGGTCGCTAATACCTTCTTATAGGTTAACTTCCTCAAAAAGATAAGGTCTGTTTGTGGCCAAGGTATCTAATATCTTCCCATATCGAGTTGGTTTTCTAACCAATTGCTCAAGGTTGTATGTTATGTGAGAGCGCTCCTAGAATAACTTCACACCAATCTTTGCTTCTGTCCCCTGCGATAAACGTGTAATTTTCCCAGTCAGTGGATGCCAGATTAAAGTCTCCACCTATAACTGATGGATAATTTGGATATTTATTTCCAATGTACTCAAGACTTTTCCCGAAACGTTCTGCGACGTTTGTTGCGAATGCTGGTGGTCTACAAAACATCATAATACAATGGTAAATCCTTGTCTGATTGACAGTTTTATCCAGACTATTTCACAGTCCGACCCAATATCGATCTCAACTGCGTTTAAACAGCTTTTAACTGCAATGAACACACCACCTCCCATAGCATCAGTCCTATCCTTCCTAAACATTGTCCAATCCGAGTTCAATATTTCACTGCTTTTTATGTCTGGTTTCAACCAGCTTTCGGTACCTAATACAATATTGGCATTGCTGCTATGTATTTCCCTGGCCACCGAACTCTCCGGATTTAAAGCCAATCGGGAATCTTTGGGACCATTTCGACCGGCCTGTTCGCGCCATCAGTCCTCAACGGAGAAAACCAGAGCAGCCGGCCACGACAACGAGTTAACACGGCTCCACATCCTTATCGGTGTCTTCCAGAGCCTCACTGGCTCCCTTCCTGATCGTTTCGCAGTGTTACGCGCTGCAAAAGATTGTTATTCAGGGTTTTGACAGGTGGTCACATTAAAATGGCTGGAGTGTGTATAATTTACCAGATCTGGCAACAATACTAAACATCAAAAACACGTGCACTATGGTGGGCGTTCTACTTGTCAAGAATAACTGCAACTGTAATCGTAAACACACCCGCCGATGACGTGTACGCTAAACACAGGAGTCGTTTGCAGCAGTTTGCGATCGGTCTCTAAACAACCGATGGGCCAAAACCAATTCAAGTAAATTGGATTACGCATTTATGTTCCCCTCACAAGATATGTTTATTAAAACACTACGGTAACTGGCAAGACGTATCTTGAGCTCCATTCAGTCACCTACACGACAATTCGTCCACCATGTACCTGAGTTAATGTAGTCCCCCATGCGGATCTCCGGGCGAGGACTACTCAGGAGGATGTCTTCATCAGGAACGACGAAACTGGCGTTCTGCAGATAGGAGCATGGAATGTTAGGTCCCTTCATCGCGTAGGTGGTTAGAAAATTTGAAAAAGGAAATTGACAGGTTGAAGTTAGATGTACTGGAAATTAGGGAAGTTTGGTGGTAGGAGGAACTGGACCTCTGGTCAGGAGAATACAAGGTTATAAATACACTCCTGGAAATTGAAATAAGAACACCGTGAATTCATTGTCCCAGGAAGGGGAAACTTTATTGACATATTCCTGGGGTCAGATACATCACATGATCACACTGACAGAACCACAGGCACATAGACACAGGCAACAGAGCATGCACAATGTCGGCACTAGTACAGTGTATATCCACCTTTCGCAGCAATGCAGGCTGCTATTCTCCCATGGGGACGATCGTAGAGATGCTGGATGTAGTCCTGTGGAACGGCTTGCCATGCCATTTCCACCTGGCGCCTCAGTTGGACCAGCGTTCGTGCTGGACGTGCAGACCGCGTGAGACGACGCTTCATCCAGTCCCAAACATGCTCAATGGGGGTCAGATCCGGAGATCTTGCTGGCCAGGGTAGTTGACTTACACCTTCTAGAGCACGTTGGGTGGCACGGGATACATGCGGACGTGCATTGTCCTGTTGAAACAGCAAGTTCCCTTGCCGGTCTAGGAATGGTAGAACGATGGGTTCGATGACGGTTTGGATGTACCGTGCACTATTCAGTGTCCCCTCGACGATCACCAGTGGTGTACGGCCAGTGTAGGAGATCGCTCCCCACACCATGATGCCGGGTGTTGGCCCTGTGTGCCTCGGTCCTATGCAGTCCTGATTGTGACGCTCACCTGCACGGCGCCAAACACGCATACGACCATCATTGGCACCAAGGCAGAAGCGACTCTCATCGCTGAAGACGACACGTCTCCATTCGTCCCTCCATTCACGCCTGTCGCGACACCACTGGAGGCGGGCTGCACGATGTTGGGGCGTGAGCGGAAGACGGCCTAACGGTGTGCGGGACCGTAGCCCAGCTTCATGGAGACGGTTGCGAATGGTCCTCGCCGATACCCCAGGAGCAACAGTGTCCCTAATTTGCTGGGAAGTGGCGGTGCGGTCCCCTACGGCACTGCGTAGGATGCTACGGTCTTGGCGTGCACCCGTGCGTCGCTGCGGTCCGGTCCCAGGTCGACGGGCACGTGCACCTTCCGCCGACCACTGGCGACAACATCGATGTACTGTGGAGACCTCACGCCCCACGTGTTGAGCAATTCGGCGGTACGTCCACCCGGCCTCCCGCATGCCCACTATACGCCCTCGCTCAAAGTCCGTCAACTGCACATACGGTTCACGTCCACGCTGTCGCGGCATGCTACCAGTGTTAAAGACTGCGATGGAGCTCCGTATGCCACGGCAAACTGGCTGACACTGACGGCGGCTGTGCACAAATGCTGCGCAGCTAGCGCCATTCGACGGCCAACACCGCGGTTCCTGGTGTGTCCGCTGTGCCGTGCGTGTGATCATTGCTTGTACAGCCCTCTCGCAGTGTCCGGAGCAAGTATGGTGGGTCTGACACACCGGTGTCAATGTGTTCTTTTTTCCATTTCCAGGAGTGTAGAAAGTTAAATAGGGGTAATGCAGAAGTAGGTTCAATAATCAATAAAAAATAGGAACGTGGTAAACTACTATGAGCAGGATAGTGAACGCATTTTCTTACCCAAGATAGGCACAAAGCTCACACCTACCACGGAAGTACAATGTTATATGCCAACTAGCTCCACAGATGCTGAAGAGCTTGAAAAAATATATGATGAAATAAAAGAAATTATTCAGATAGTTAAGGGAGACGAAAATTTAATAGTCCTGTGGGATTGTAATTCGATAGTACGAACATGAACAGAAGGAAAAGTTGTAGGTGAATGTGGACTACGGGTAAGAAATGAAAGAGGAAACCGCCTGCTAAAATTTTGCACAGAGCATAACTTAATCATAACAGACACCTGGTTTAAGAATCATGAAAGAACGTTGTATACATGGAAGAGACCTAGCGACACCTGAAGATTTCAGATTGATTATATAATGGTAAGACAGAGATTTCGGAACCAGATTTTAAATTGTAAGACTTTTCATGCGAATATGTGGACTCTGACCACAATTTGTAGGTTATGAACTGTAGATTAAAACTGAGAAATTACAAAATGTTAGGAAATTAAGGAGACAGAACATGGATAAGTTGGAAGCACCAGAGGTTGCTGAAAGTTTCAGAGGGAATATTAGGCAACGGTTGACTAGAACAGGGCAAAGGAATACAATACAAGAAGAAAGGGTAGCTTTAAGAGATGAATAGTGAAGGCAGTAGGCGATCAACTGGGTGCAAAAGACAAGGCCCAGTAGAAATCCGTGGATATACAGGACATATTGAATTTAACTGATGAAAGAAAAATATAAAAATGCAGCAAATGAAACAGACTAAATTGAATCTTAATGATAGGAAGTGCAAAATGGCTATGCAGAAATGGCTAGAAGTCAAATGTAAGGAATTAGAAGCATGTTTCACAAGGGTAAAATAGGTACCATCTACAGGAAAATTAAAGAGGCTTTTGGAGAAAAGAGAAGCATCTGTACGAATACCAAGAGCTCAGATGCAAAACTAGACCTAAGCAAAGAAGGAAAAGGTGAAAAGTGAAAGCAGTATATAGACGGTCTATAAGGTGATGTGCTTGAAAGCTGATGAAGATGAGATGGGAGATACGGTACTGTAAGAAGAATTTGAGAAAACACTGAAAGCCCTAACTTGAAACAATGCCCCGGGAATAAATGACCGTCTTTCAGAACTACTGATATCCTTGGGAGAGAGCGCCATCACAAAATTCTTTCCATCTGATTTGTAAGATGTGTCAGACAGGCGAAATACCCTCAGACTTCAAGAACATATAATAATTCCAATTTCAAAGAAAGCAGTTGCTGATAGGTGTAAAAACTGCCGAACTACCAGTTTGATAAATCATGGTTGCAAAATATTGACACGAACTCTTTACAGAAGAATGGAAAAACTTGCGGAAGCTGATCTCGGGGAGGACCAGTTTGGCTTTAAGAGAAATGTGGGAACACACGAGGCAATACTTACCCTACGACTTGTCTTAGAAGATAGGTTACGGAAAGGCAAACCCACATTTATAGAATTAGTGGACTTTGGGAAAGATTTTGAAACTATTGACTGGTATACTATCTTTGAAATTCTAAAAGTATCAGGGGTAAAATACAGGAAGCGAAGGGCTACTCACAAACCGGAATGTACTTCATGGACATCTAACTATCTGAACAGCATTACCAGCAATTACCTTAATCTTTATTGCACTCCCATAAGGGAACCAATCGTTAAGAAGGGATAAGGTTGTAGCCTACCCCCAATGTTATTCCATCCGTACACTGAGCAAGTAGTAAAGAAAATCGTAGGAGTAGGAATTCAAGTTCAGAGAGAAAAATAAAAACCTTGGGGTTTGCCGATGACGTAATTCTGTCAGAGGCAACAAAATACTTGGAAGAGCAGTTGAACAGGATAGACAGCGCCTTGAAAAATATAATTATTAAAAAAATTATATAAGTTGCGCAGTTTCCGAGTTAATTAGCACTGAGGTTAGCCACTCAGGCCGTTGGGCGCGCAGTTCACGCGACCCACCGGAGACCGTTTCGCCAAAAGGGTGCTTGGTTTGGTTCCCTAAAGCCGAGCCGGCCGGAGTGGCCGTGCGGTTCTAGGCGCTACAGTCTGGAGCCGAGCGACCGCTACGGTCGCAGGTTCGAATCCTGCTTCGGGCATGGATGTGTGTGATGTCCTTAGGTTAGTTAGGTTTAATTAGTTCTAAGTTCTAGGCGACTGATGACCTCAGCAGTTAAGTCGCATAGTGCTCAGAGCCATTTGAACCTAAAGCCGAACAAGAGAGCGATATAATAATTGGACATGTGACGGTAGTGAGGATCGAACCTGACCCAAAGACTGAGCTATCTCGTACGCTGTCATCCACGCTATGAGAACAGCTGACTAAGTTATTGTCTATCTGGCAGGCTGTTTGAATTTTCGCGCGCGACGGGCTAATTGGCTAACTTCAAAGCTAACTAACTCGGAAACAGGGCAACCTATCGAATTTTTTTCTTAACAATTATTTTTCAGCATAACCTACCCTGCGTCACCCTTACAAGCTTTCCAGACTGTTCCTGACCATCTTTTATACAGTATAATACAATACAAAACTCGAAACAGTTACAAGCACAATAGCAAGGATAATTCATTGAAAGTATTTTATTAATATACAATCGGCGTTTAAAATGGGTTTCTTGGCGGAAATATATGCAGTCTGTTTGTCTTTGTGTGTGTGTGTGTGTGTGTTTGTGTGTTTTGTTCTTGTCGCAGATTCATTTGCATTGTGAATGATACACATGGACGCCTTATAATACAAGAAAGGATTTCCTGTATTTGTTCTGGTTTGTAGACATAGTTTTTCTCTGTACTTGAATCACAAACCTGCTGTTTTGCCACATCATATAATTTATCAGATTTTCCACAAAACTTTAGATCGTGAGAAATGTTTTAAAATTCAATGCTACATCGCATGAGGAAGAAGCTGGGTTCGAATTGCCGGAAACCATGCGTACGAAGTTGACCTCCCACTCATAAGCTTCGGTAAGAAAACAATAAAATGGCTAAATATCACACAACTAATTTTGAAAGCTTTAGGATTATGAACAATTAAGTAAATATATTTTTCCAATTCAATACCTTGTATGGAAGAAGGATAGCTTGGGTCTTCAGTGGTTCCACTTCAACGTACTGGAATTTACCTTTAATATGCATCATATCAACAGACTTCACGTCTGTTGATGTTGAGTAGAAAGACATAGGTTTAGTATCATTTTTGTTGAATGGTTTCATCCAGTCGCCTTTGAAATAAATAGCATTCACTAGCACCAAGCGAGTTAGACCGTTCAGAACGCCTGGAAAGCAATAACACACAAACCTAAAATATATTTTTATGAATATTGTGGTTACATCTTATAGACAAATATGGTTAGTGACACAAAGACAGCTACAAGTTGTGTCGTAATTTTAAACAGTTGATAAATCACTTCAGTTACAATTACACAAGAGTTACCACTGCTTCTGTTGTTGGTGAAAATATGAGGGTTATGTTTCTATGAAATAATCACAAGTAATTTAGCAGCTGTAAAAACATTCTAAAAAACGGTAGGTAACAAAGAACACTTAATATCTGTTAAGACGGTAAATAACAGAACTGAACGTCGAAGTTCGTAAATGATGGTGAGTGTACTTTTACATCAGATGCACAGAGATATTGACAATTGCAGTACTGAATGCTTTTTTTCACGAGTCATAAGCTGCTTTTGGACGCAAAAAGTGAAAGCCTGCCGCAATGAATATACAAATCTGGCGAATTATTGAAATTTGGGTCTGAGGATAAAATGCCACTGTTTTCTAAATGAATAGGGACCACACCTTTTACAAGACTTATTATCTAACAAAGATATTGGTCGAATCAGTGGAACGTTGAAATTTTTGTGTCCTCCAAATAAAGCAAATTTTCATTTTCGGTACAACATACTTCTTACAAAAATGTCGACAATGTACTCAGTTGAGTGAATTGCAAGACGCGTCGAGTGCACGGCGCAGCTCACTTCCAAAAGTCAAACATTATCAAGAAATAGAGAATTTCCGAATAGGGTGACGGAGTATTTACTGAACAAAAACGAAGGAAGAACGGAAAGAAACACAGATGAAGTATGAATTTTTCCGCAGCGTTTTCAAAGATACCATCACTATCCTCACAGGAAAGTTCATTTTCGATGGGCGGATCGGAATTTGAGTCCTGTTACAGAAGAAGACAAAAGCTTGGTTCCAAGATGTATGACGTACAGTTATGTTAACACGTAATTAGAATCTTTTGAAAGTAAGGAAACATACTCTTTTTTTTATAAAAGTTGGTAATGGAACCTTTTCTCACAGTAACAAAACACTAAATGCAAGAACCATTACACCTAGCTGCCACACGTGATTGTACTGCTAGTTTCTGTAGAGGCGAATGTGCGACGAGAATCATTCTCTTATCTCAAGTGGGTCATCTGTAAGCAGACCAGTCATTGCGTACAGACCAGCTGCTATAAGTTGCCTACACTTACGGACACGGAAAAAGTATCGATACTTTAGAGTCTACTCGATACTTTTCAATCGATTCTTTTATTCAAAGAGTACTTCGTGGTAGGTATCGAGTACTTTTTAGAGCTTAGACTGTTGACAGTGACGCGATGGACTGCGGCGCCACAGAGATTAGGCTGGCAACACTGTCGCGACGCTACCGGCTATTCGAAACCCAAACGAAATACTGTACGTCCGCACGTGGTGCTTTGTGTTAGAAACGTTAAACGAACAATTTGGCTTTCTTGAAAATAAAAATTGGTTTTTCAGTTGTCAGTAAGTGGTCTGTATGCACGTCTAGGATGGTGCCTGTAAAAAGTGAGCTGTGGAAGCATTACACGCGATTAAACACCAATGGAGTGAAATGCAAAATTTGCTTCAAAACATTAAAATCATCGGGGAATACGTCGAATAAGAATGAACATTTGCAAAAGCATCCCACAATCACAATATCAAGGTAAATTTACTAATACGCTTAGAATATTATACTTTTTAGATTTTTACGTTTTCTGGAACCAGTTAACTTTTATTTAGAAAAAAAACTAAATCATCGTCTATCTAAGAATACAGGAAAAAACACATGTCTGAGGCGTTCTACACTGGATGTTTTTATTTCTTGTTTCATAAAAAAATCACTAATTCTGTATTTTTCAGTGAAAAATGAAATCTGGCACAGGGACAAATGACAATCGAGTTACCACCAAAATGGCCGAAGATAAAAGAGCAATAACCATCATCGCCGTCGCCCAGTGACCCTATCGACATAGACGTCACTTCTGGGGTTAAGGTCTTCAACCCTGTGCAATCATTAGAGAATTCAACGGACGCAGAAAGCAGACCGTCTAACAAAAAGAACCAACTTTCCATTGGAGAAACACTACAGAGAAAGCTATAGTATGCGGAGGGAGGGAGAGCGAACTCTCTGTTATGCAAATTGTTGCTTGATTTTATTTATGTGGACAAACGACCATTCGACATTGTTAAAGATAGTGTACTTCGGAAACTGCTGCGTCAGGTTTGTACATCTTTTAAAATTCCGAGCGTAGACACTCTTAAAGAAAATCTGGACAGTTTCTACAGCGTTATGCAATCGAAAATTGAACTGAACTTCGAAACTTAAAATCATAGCTCGCTAACCTGTGATGTATGGACCGAGATAATGACTACCACTAGTTATTTAGGTGTCACTTCCCACTATTCCGATAACAATAAACTCACTTCACGCTGCATTGTTACTGTTGCGCTGGATCAACGGCATACTGGTGACTACATTTCTGAACAGATGCAAGAATTTTGTCAAGGAATGAATATCAAATCTGAGAAAATCACCGCTATTATTACTGATAATGGTGCAAATATGGTAGCCGGTATTACGAAATTCATAGGTAGAGGGAAACATTTATCTTGTTTTGTCCATACCATTTATCTTATTGCAGAATCGATTATGTCGATCAACGATTTTAATGTATTGTGTAATAAAGTAAGAGATGTTGTTAAATATTTCAAGTGAAGCATGATTCAAAGTGATTTATTGAGGCAAAAACAAACTGGAACTACTTTGAAGTTGATGTTAGACGTAAAGATTCGTTGGAATTCTGTATATTATATGCTTGAGAGGTATATCGAACTGGCTCCTTACGTGCATCAAATTTTGATGCTTAATGCGAAAGCACCGCCTACTCCATCGGCCATAGAAATGCAGAATATTAAAGATCTGTTTCACGTTTTGAAGCCATTGGAATACGTTTCTAAAGAAATATCTGGAGAGCAGTAAGTGACCATCAGTAAAATTATACAGATGATCAACTGTTCAAAAGAACAAATAGATGCTTTGAATCTGTCTAGTGAAAGTGTGGCAGGAGCCCTTAGAAGCGAAGTCATGGAACAGATTCAGGGCAGGTTTGGACAAGTGGAAGTCATTTAGTAGCCATGTCTTGCTTACTCGATCCTAGATTCAAAAACATCCATTTTCAAGACGCCAGAGCTTGCACCCGAGCAATATCTATGATAAGGCGATTGATAGCAACAAATCCTGTCACCACCAACACTAGTTGTTGTTGTTGTTTTTGGGAAGGAGACCAGACATCGAGGTCATCGGTCTCATCGGATTAGGGAAGGAAGCCGGCCGTGCCCTTTCAGAGGAACCATCCCGGCATTTGCCTGGAGAGATTTGGGGAAATCGCGGAAAACCTAAATCAGGATGGCCGGACGCGGGATTGAACCGTCGTCCTCCCGAATGCGAATCCAGTGTGCTAGCCACTGCCAACACTAGTAGCGAAACAGATAGTGATTCGTCGGCTGGCACATCTTATGACTTTTGGAGCCATCACAAAACGTTGACCCATACAAAACGAAAAAAAAAAAGGGAAGCCACTTCCTCTTTCATGAACCCGCAATCTTCAGTAAATCTGAAGGATAAAATGACGCTATATTTAGCAACATCCGTGTCGCCACTATCTACGAACCCATTTGAACAGTGGGAAGATATGAAAAGTGTATTTCCACAATTATATAAGCTGGCTTTAGAATACGTGCCAATCTCAGATACGTCTGTGCCTTCAGAAAGATTGTTTTCGAAGGCAGGCAGTACAAAGTCTAAAACGCGAAATAGGCTATCACCAAAACGGTTGGACAAACTTCTATTTTTAAGTGATTGTACAGAGGAAGAATCGGAGGTTTGAAATATATAACCATAATTTGTATTTCATATTATGAAATATTTATGCTAAAAAAGTGTTTGATTACTTCAAATATTACTTATTATTTTCAATGTTAAAACATTCAAAGGGCTTGCAGTGTATCTTCTACGTAGGTATGTATTATGCTGTACGGAACAGACGGTACTGTGTCTTGTGCATTAGATTATTGTTTATCAATTGTATCTTACAAGTAGACTGGAAGTTGTAAAGTTCATTTAATTTACTCAAATCTCAAAATATGGATAGATGTTGAATTTGTATGAGATTAAGTACAAATTATACAAAAAACTTCATAGAAAATTTGAAAATACACCCCGAAGTATTGATACTTCCAATTTTTCTACGACGATATTTTGTAAACGTTCGTATTTCGTTCGAAAAGTCGATCGATACAAACGTATCGACTCCTTGTGGTATCGATATTTTTATATCGATAGTTTTACGAGTACTATACCTTTTCACCAATACTACTCTTGAGTACAGTATCGATACTTTTCATTCGATACCGTGTCCCTACCTACACTCAATTTTCAGGGCTTAGGCAATGCCTGATATAAGTGCAAACTCTCCAGACAATTTTGTTTGTCAGATATGGGTGGTTTGTTTATTTCTTCCCATTTGATCCCCCTATACTGGCCTACGACGAACATTTCCTGTGTGTCACTCAGGCCTTTAAAAGAAAATTAGTGGCATTTATCGTTGTTGTGTCTATGGGCTGTTCAAAAATGTCTCTGAGCACTATGGGATTTAACACCTGAGGTCATCAGTTCCCTAGAACTTTGAACTACTTAAACCTAACTAACCTAGGAACATCGCACACATCCATGCCCGAGGCAGGATTCGAACCTGCGACCGTAGCAGTCGCACGGTTCCAGACTGAAGCACCTAGAACCGCTCGTCCACACTGGCCGGCCCTATGGGCTGTCTGTCTCACTTCAAGGGGTAGTAGAGAGATACTATAGTCAAATTGACGACTGTGGTATTACATTACAAACTTTTCGAAGGATCCAAATTTCATGGCATTTTTAATGCTGTGATCGCACAAGTATTTTTCGTAGTTAGATTTCAGTCTTATTTGTAAGGAGAACGTACAAGAACAGTGACTGTTATCTGGGTTCTTATAGCTATAGGAACGTCGCTGAATTGTACTGTGGAGTAGGAAAATTTTTAAGCACCTGGAGTCGTGGGTGAGAGCTCTTGACAGATATTTGTAATACACTGGCTGACAGAACTACTGAAGAATCCAGAAGGAAGGAGGCAACGAAACTTCATAGGTTGAGAGGATATGCGATGTTTGATCAGTGATTACACAATGGAGTCAAATTTATAAAGAACCGTCGTATTTGGGTCCAAGTATCAGTGTGATGTCGCATCCACTTTGGTCGGGATGCATGCATGCATGCACTGATTCAGTAGAGAAGTGTGTCGTAAAGCTGTTGTATCCTTTCCTCAGGCAAGGTAGCCCACAGCTATTGTAATTGATCCTTGATACAGGTATTCTGGAAACCGGCATTCGAAGGAAGTTGGTATCTGAGCTGGTCCAGTGCATGTGCATCAGGGAAAGATTTGTGGATCTTACTGGCCACAGGATTACCCCAACCTCACGCAGTCAGTTGATAGACGTGCATGCCATTTATGAACGACTATTGTTAAAAGATAAAAAGCTGATGTGCTGTTTGATTAAAGTACTACATAAAGGAGTGAAAGTGATGAATGGATGTAGACTGCCAGGGAGAGGGTTGTCAGCGAATTATAGCATTTGGGATAGTGAGTAGGAGGGGTTCTGTGTGGTGGATGTTTGGAGGAGTGATTTGGGAGAATGAATAGGGATGCAGTTCTGAACCAAGCTGTAGGATGTAAGAGGAGGCTAGTGGTGAGCGAGGAATCCCTGACGCTGGTAGGAGGGGAGGTTCTCTTAGATCTGGTGGGATGGGTATAGATAGGTCAGATTTCAAGGTCAGCTAAAGAGAAGGATTAAATTTTCGTTAGGAGAGGACGTGGAGAGTGTGAATATGTAGTGTTGGGGGATGTGGTGTAGAGATGCAGCAGAGTACCAGGTTCAGAGAGCAGGGGGGGGGAGGGGGGGAACTAGTGGGTGGTTGGTGTAGAGTTTTCAGGTGGCATAGGATACTCAGAAGTGTTCGAGATGGAAAAGTAGTGTTGGGAATTTTGTAGGTTGATAGAAGTTTTGGGTAGGGGAGGGTAAGCAGATCCGAAAGGCTAGGTGGAATGGTGCCCTTCGAGGATCTGTAGGAGCGGAAATCCCTGCCACATTTGCATTGCAGAGGATGGTTCATATCAGGGATTTGTAGGTTTGGAGGATTGTTGAAGGGTGCAAGCCCATGTTTCATTGGTTAGTAGTTTTATTCTATAGTGAGATTTCCGTTTAATGGTTAGTAGATGGGGCTTCGTTGTTAGTCGGTCATAATGTGTTAGCCCAAGGTATTTTAGTGTGTTAATTAACTGGATAGGATGGTCGTAACTGGTAAGGTAATAGTTATGGTGGCAGAAGCTTCAAGCAGTTCAACCTAAATTATTGCCTGGGTTTTGGTAGGGTTTATTTTGAGGAGCCACTGGTTGCACCAGGAGGTTAACTGATTGAGATGGAGCTGGAGGAGTTATTGGAATTTGTGGAGGGTAGGATAGAGGTCGAGGAATGCGGTGTCATCGGCATACTGGAGGAGATGAATGGAAGGAGGTGGCTTTGACATACCATCAGTATAGAGGACATACAGGACAGGGTAGAGGACAGGTCCTTGTGGCACACCTGCAGTGGGATGGAAGATACAAGAGTTGGTATTGTTGATGGTGATATAAGGTAGGCAGTTAGAAAGGAAGCGATAAGTCGGGTGTAACTGATGGGAAGTGCGATGGTCTGGAGCTTAAGGCGAGGTCAGAATGCCGAACATGGTCAATGCTTTTTAGAGATCAAAGGAGAGAAAATTGCGGATTTGTGGTTGTTGATTTGCTAGGGCGGGAGATGACTGAGGCATAGGAGTTGGTCATCGGAGGAGAAATTGAGGTAGATAGGGATAGATTTGGAGTAGGTGTTTATGAACGCTTCAGGACATGATGGACTCAGGAACCTTACTAGACCCAGAGGTGAGGCTGATGGCACAGTAGAAGGAGGTGTCACTGGCAGGCTTGCTGGTAAGAGTAAGATTCGAGAGGTTTCTGCAGCTCTGGATAGTAACCAGTGTGAAGGATTATACTATTAAGAGTGGCTAGGATTTCCAGAAAGGAGAGGGGGCATTCTTTCAGTTGTCTATAAACGATGCTTTCATGAATGGGATCAGTGTCGCATTTGGTATGGAGTGTTCTTTCGAATGTCTTGCGTTGTTATTGGAGTACTGAATTCTGTCTGTGGATCATTGTCAAGGTACTGGAAGCTATTAGTGAGGGGAAGGAAGGAGATATTGGTACGCTCGTGAACTGTTGATAATATGGAGCAATCAACGTCAGTGTCAGATAGGTAGGATGCAAAGTTGTTTGTCTTTGCTTAGCTTGTCGAGTGGGGTTAAAAGGGGGCAACGTTGCTTGCAGTAAAATGGTGAAAAGCCTTCCAGTACCTGGAAGAGTTCATGGACAGTGCGGCGTTGAGATTGGTGCATGTTTGGCACCAAACACGTGGTTTCTTTGCGTTTATCAGATCTCTGATGTATCGTCGTACTTGTCAGTGGTATGTGAGTGTGTCTTGGTTATGGGACTGCAGGAAAGATCGGTATAGATGACGTGATTCAGGGAGAAGGAGCACAGCATGTGGAGGGAGAGTGGGACAATGTGGATAGACTTCGTCAGAATGTGGTGAGTTATGGCATTTGACAATGACTGCTGGAGGATGTGGCACCATGGTAGATATCAATGGACTGTTGGAAGGTCAAACGAAGGCATCTGAGTTGGGTAGCAATATTCTCTGTACACATCCAGGTTGGTACATGAGGAGTCCTGGTTATGTTTGGGAAAGACAGAAGGAGGAAGTGCATAAGTAGGTGTGGTTTGTAGGAGATTGCGAGTAGGACAGAGAGTTGGTCACCTCCAGTAGGGTAGAGGACTTCTGCAATAAAACACCCAATGAGGTTAGGAGGTGTGAGGATAACATCAGGAGTGGAATTGCTTTCAGGGGACTATATCACCACAGAGAGAGTCGCCACATTGACACCACCACTAGATTTCAGCATGGGAACGGCTATGGATGTTAAAGTCAGCAGCAGTAATATAGGTCGAGATGGTATGGTCTCTGTGGGTGAGGAAGTCATATGTGACTGAATGATGCGGTCATATACAGGGTGTTACAAAAAGGTATAGCCAAACTTTCAGGAAACATTCCTCACACACAAAGAAAGAAAATATGTTATGTACACATGTGTCCGGAAACGCTTACTTTCCATGTTAGAGCTCATTTTATTACTTCTCTTCAAATCACATTAATCATGGAATGGAAAAACACTTTATTACAGGAAATGTTCAAAAAGTTCTCCGTTAGCGAGAATACATGCATCCACCCTCCGTCGCATGGAATCGCTGATGCGCTGATGCAGCCCTGGAGAATGGCGTATTGTATCACAGCCGTCCACAATACGAGCACGAAGAGTCTCTACATTTGCTACCGGGGTTGCGTAGACAAGAGCTTTCAAATGCCCCCATAAATGAAAGTCAAGAGGGTTGAGGTCAGGAGAGCGTGGAGGCCATGGAATTGGTCCGCCTCTACCAATCCTTCAGTCACCGGATCTGTTGTTGAGAAGCGTACGAACACTTCGACTGAAATGTGCAGGAGCTCCATCGTGCATGAACCACATGTCGTGTCGTACTCGTAAAGGCACATTTTCTAGCAGCACAGGTAGAGTATCCCGTATGAAATCATGATAACGTGCTCCACTGAGCGTAGGTGGAAGAACATACTGACGAAACTAAAATGAGCTCTAACAACGAAATTAAGCGTTTCCGGACCCATGTCCACATAACATCTTTTCTTTATTTGTGTGTGAGGAATGTTTCCTGAAAGTTTGGCCGTATCTTTTTGTAACACCCTGTATAGATAGTGGCATGCACAAGAGTTATGATTTTGAAGAAGAGAGTGACAACAGGGTTCTTCTTGTGGCAGCCAATAACAGCTCCACCTCTTGCCAAGGGTAGTGGCGTTTCTGTTTGGTGGAGGTAACGTATGTAGAAGTGAGGAGCTTATGCTTATGTTTGAGGAAGATTTTGTTTAGGATGAATGTGCAAATGTGGTGTTGTGATGGGTGTGCATGGAGATGGGTTTGTTGGCTGGTAAGGAGCAGATACCATGGAATAGGATATTATACTGCTCTTTTGCCATGATTTAGGGAGAGAAGTGTTGGTGTGGATGGATGGCTGGTGCAGGTTTAAACCATGGTGCCATGTCTGGTGAAAAGCAAGTGGACCTGGTTGTAGGAATAGATGGCCTGTGTGTTGGGGTAGAAGCCAGCGAGGGAAATTTGTTGTAGGGTGTGTGTCCTCTGGAAGGGGTGGTTGATTTGAAGAGCTATGGTTATAAAATGGATGATGTATTCAGCTGTGGGAGATGAGCAGAGGGAGCTGTTGGGGTGGAGGGGGATGTAAGTAGGTGTGATGGAAACTGTCAGCTCAGGTTTGGAAGGTGAGAGTTGGGTTTTGCACTTTGAAGTATGGGTCAGGTGAGGTAGGTTACAGGTATTACATGTTGGAGGAGAAGTGAGGTTAGGATATCACTTGATAAAATGGTGGGATTTACAATGGGGGAAGAAGAAGGGTTTTTTCAGTCAGCACAGAGGTGGTCATTATACATAAGGAATCTTTGGCAGCATTTGGATTGAGGATGGGAGTTAGAAGGTTCAGCAGTGTGTCTCTGTTGGTAGATCAGGGTCCCAAGGTAGAGAAGGTGGCTGATTGTGGATGTTGATTCTGTAAAGATCTGGACTTGTAAGGTTGGGATGGAGCCATAAAAATGTAGACCAGGATGGACGTTCAGTATAGACTCCATCTCCTCCGCTGTGGTCTCTTGGTCCACCTGCTTTGATCATGGTGGCAAGGAGATCGTGGTTGCTTGGTCCAGGTGCTTGTGGAAAGTGCTTGCTAATTACGAGGTGGAAGGTTGTGGACTTCAGGAAGTTTTGGTCTGGAAAGGAGAGGGGGAAGGGTATGAAGCTCTGAAGAAGTGATGTTAGATGGGTTTGCCTGACAGTCCATAAAGTCTGGGCTTATTGTTTGCTTTGGAGTTTTTTTAATTTTTTATTTTTTTTATATCGGGAGTAGGAGATGTATCAGTGCTGAGGCGCTTCGATGTCTTCCTGATGAGTATAGGCAATAAGGTAGCGCTGGGCATTGCTGGGGGTAACAGGTGACAGAGTTGTTTAGCCGGACGTTGTGGCCGAGTGGTTCTAGGCGCTTCAGTCCGGAACCGCGCGACTGCTACGCTCGCAGGTTCGAATCCTGCCTCAGGCATGGATGTGTGTGATGTCCTTAGGTTAGTTAGGTTTAAGTAGTTCTAAGTTCTAGAGGGACTGATTACCTCTGATGTTGAGTCCCATTGTGCTCAGAGCCATTTGAACCATTGTGACAGAGTTGTTTAGAAGTGGATTTGGACAAAGAGGTTGCATCTGTCTGGGTTGGTGGAGATGCCCTTGGTTGATCGACATATGGTGGCAGTTCAGCTGTTGGTGCTACTCTCAATGATGCTGGTCCTCATGCAGAAGGCACTGCATCCAAAGGGGGCGCTACTGAGGGTAGTGTGCCTGGAGAGGAGAGGACCGGGGGAGGAGTGTAGTTCTGGTGGAAGGTGGAAATGCTCCATGTGGCGATTGTAGGGGATTGGAAGGGGCAGATGCAAACAATGGCGGAAGTGGGAGAAGGCAGGGTGGTGTGGTGATATGAAGACATGTGATATGCACAGGGGGGATGCGATAATTGTGGACCTATAAATTGTAAACCAAATTAGAAATAACACATTATTTTGCAATTTCTAGTTGTTTCTAATTTGATTATTGATTTATAAAGCCATAATTTTCACATCTCACTAAATAATTTCGTCCCTGTTCGTGTCACACGATCAATGGCAAGCAGTGAACGTTATATTTATTTTAGTGCGAACCAATAGAGGGAGCCCACGATACGAGTGCAGTATTCAAAATGATTACCCTTTAAATTAGCTAGTCTGGGTCGCATAAATTGTCAGTAAGATTCCAGATATACTCAGGCTCACATTAGTTTCGCAATATTATTTTTGTCAATGTATGTCACCAAATACAAATTACTCGCAATTTAGGAAATAACATTGCTCCCATACATATTCCATGTAAAAAGAATACATTCGTACCACTTTTAGATGTATATTTCGTTAAGAGACTGAATCTGTACCTCCCTCTCTCTCTTTCTCAGCCACCTCCCCTTCATCACTTCACGGTTGTAGCAGGTCATCACACAGGTGTGGTTGGAATAAGCTAAAATGTGGTGGGTACCTAGATCCATTGGTTACCACGTTTTCGTTATTGTCATTTGTTATAACTTGATTATCAGTATCTGGGAACCATCACGAAAATACAGTGTGCTATAACATTACCTTTTCTGGCTCACTGTCATCTAAATGAAATTCACCTACGATAATTAGTATTAAATAATGGCGTAGGTATCTGCAATGTATGATATTAATGGTTCCTACGGTACTAATCGTTCCTACTGATTATCGATCTACTTCGAATTTCTTATAATTACATAGCTCCGAAACAATGACAAAGCAGCCAATTGGGCGCAAAATAAAATTTTAAAGTATGTTGATTGCCTCTGCAGTTTTATCGTGTCGGTCGCAATTACGTGATTGTTTTGTGCACATAGGGATATTCTCCTCGTAAAGGTTCTTCGATTTTGAACGGAAAGCTGGATACCAATATTACATAACGTGCTACATGTAAGGTGAAGAATGCTACTGCATCAATATTTTCCCATGACTGAGAAAAATGGCACTGTGGGTCAAACAAGACAGTAGTTGCAAATCTAGTCACTATTACATTTCCGGATCTGCCACAGGTGAATATTAGCATAAATTCACGTTTCGGATGTAGAGCCTATGGGGCATCATCAGTTATCACTATACCTCAGGGTACCTTTTCAATTAATATTTGCTCACGGTCAGCGTGAAGGCTGATGCAATACCATAAATGTTTTTATAATGGAATGTCACCGCCAGACACCACACTTGCTAGGTGGTAGCTTTTAAATCGGCCGCGGTCCGCTAGTTCGTCGGACCCGCGTGTCGCCACTATCAGTGATTGCAGACCGAGCGCCACCACACGGCAGGTCTGGAGAGACGTACTAGCACTCGCGCCAGTTGTACAGCCGACGTTGCTAGGAAAGGTTCACTGAGAATTACGCTCTCATTTGCCGAGACGATAGTTAGCATAGCCTTCAGCTAAGTCAGTTGCTACGACCTAGCAAGGCGCCATTTATCCTTTGCTATGTATCTAATGAAGCATGTACAGTAACAAGACCAATGTTCACCAATTGTGGATTAAAGTTAAGTATTCCAGCAGCTACGTACTTTTCTTTATAGCATTCATTACGTATCCTGTTTCAGACCTCACGCCAGCCTGCATGAGTTTAAGCGCGTGCCTTTCGGTTACCCGTCACTGTGGATTGGCTGTCTTGCCAGTCGACAACAATGACTATTTATGATTCCTGTTATCTACTCCAAGTTATCTCATGACGTTCCCACCGGAGAATATTACCATAATTTTACGTTTCGGATGTGTAAACCTATGGTGCATAAGTAGTTACCGTTGTACTTCAGTGTATATGTGTAGTTAATACGTATTTACACATGACAGTGTAAAGGCTGTTGTCAACGCTGTGAAGTTTTCTGTGTTAGATAGTCATTAATCCCAATACATCTACGTTCACCTCATCTAGAAATTGAGTACTATCAATGTGTAATGATGTATACACTTGAAAACAGAAGATTTTATTGAACTAGTAGTGGTACTTGCTACGCAAAATTATAATTCCAATATATTCGGATTTAGCACATATCTCTGGCCTAACTTTAAGGCAGGTAAACTAGTTAGCTTATAGTGTATATGTTACAAGAAATTATATGTAACGTTGTTTATTGTTTATGGACTAATGTATGTGTAATTTTTTTTTTTTTAGGCAAGCACGTTACCACCCAACTAAGCAGCCGGACAACTGTTAAAGAAATTTCAATTTTTTAAAAATTTTGTGCACTGGTGTATCTGTGTGGAGCGAAGTCTCGAAATTGACCATGCAGTGAAACTTTTAACATCAGAACTGCAGCTGCGGCTATTTTATTTACTGTTAAAAAAGCTTAAAATTTAATGACTGTTTGACCTTAAAAAAATGAATTTGGAATACTGGACGGGGTTTGAGGTCCACAGCTCCTATGTGCGAGCACAGTGTATTGATCATTTTGTCACCATACTGCCCCGACCTTAGTTAACTCACAAGGGGACCGTACCTACTCGTCATCACCGATTTCGTCCAAATTTACGGTACATTTAGGCCTTGGCCAGAAATGAAAGTGGCAAAGTGGGAACTACATATGGCCAAGCACTTAGAAAAAATTGCATTTTTGGCTTGTTCGGGAGAGACATGAGCCATTCATGTTCGTATTGTTTCCAAGTGGCTGTTGACGTAGCAGAAAGAGTACAGAACTAATCCGAGTGTCGTAGGATCGAGTCCGTATGCGGAAACTTTTATTTTAAATTTTTACATTACTTACGCTTCAAATACACAGATATGATGCTCAATATAGTATATTAATACTTTTAAAAAATTCATGAAAGGGAAACCCAAAGGAAAATTTTAGATTGCAAATAAATATTCAGGAAAGAGTTGTAAGGCGTACAAGAGAAATACGTATGCAAAATTAGATACTTTTATTATTTTACACTGATCAGCTACACGAATTGGTGTGATATTCGTCGTAAAAATAAGGAAGCAGTAAGTTTCCGGAACTGTTGCACGCGTTATAAACTCCGCCTCTTTACAATTACATGCTTGTTTAACTCGGCAGCAAACTACGCTTAACGTATCATTTGCCCAAATATTGGCGAGGACAGCTGGTGACATACAGTGAAACGTATTTTGATGCAGTCTTCTCGGGATGAGATTTCTTTATCTCTCTCGTTGATATAAGAGTAGTTTTGAAGTTTTTTGATCAATGTCTTTGCCTGACGACTGAACAAACATCTCTGGGTTGCATCAGTTGCCGAGGGATGATCGAAGGTCAAAATGAAGCTAATGGAATACGCTGAGATGACAAAAGTCATAGAACAGCGATATGGTCTTAAACAGGTGGCGGTAATATTGTGCACCCAAAGTATGTCATTTGTCCTCAGGTGATTCATTTGAAATTGTTTCCGACGTGATTAAGGCCGCACGGCATTTCGGAAATCATTAGGAAATTGAATACTCTGAAGTCCAAAGCGTCAACAGTGGTTCAAATGGCTCTGAGCACTATGGGACTTAATATCGAAGGTCAGTAGTCCCCTAGAACTTAGAACTACTTAAACCTAACTAACCTAAGGACATCACACACATCCATGCCCGAAGCATGATTCGAACCTGCGACCGTAGCGGTCTCGCGGTTCCAGAGTGAAGCGCCTAGAACCGCTGGGCCACACCGGCGACCGTCAAGAGTGTGCCGAGAAGTAGTGGCCGAAAGCTTTCACTTAACAACAGAGAGCAGCGGCGTTTGCTTAGAGTTGTCACTACTAACAATCAACACTGAGTGCAATAATCGCAGAAATCAATGCGAGACGTACGACGAACATATCCGTTAGGACCATTTGGCGAAATTTGGCATTATTGTGCTTTGGTAACAGAAGACTGACGCGAGTGCCTTTGCTAACAGCACGAATCGCCAGCAGCGCCTCTCGTGGGTTGCTGACCCTGTCGGTTTGACCCTAGACGCCTGGAAAACCATGGCCGGATGAGATGAGTCCCGATTTCAGTCGGTAACAGCTCATGGTAGTGTTCGAGTGTGGCGCAGACCCCACGAAACCATAGACCCAAGTTGTCAACAAGGCACTGTGCAAGCTGGTAGTGGTTTCACAGTAGTTTGGGCTCTGCT
Source organism: Schistocerca americana (assembly GCF_021461395.2). Lineage (NCBI taxonomy): Eukaryota > Metazoa > Arthropoda > Insecta > Orthoptera > Acrididae > Schistocerca > Schistocerca americana. The sequence continues at coordinate 74,340,422 of NC_060120.1, forward strand.
ATGTGGGATGGACAGTGTCCTGTAGATTTTCCGCTAGTTGGAGACCATTCATGAATTTCATGTTCCCAAACAAGGGCGGAAAATTTATGTATGACAATGCGCCATGTCACAAGACCACAATTGTTCGCGCTTGGTTTGAAGAACTTTCTGCACAGTTGCAGCGAATGGTTTGTCCAATCAGATCGTCCGACAAGAATACAGACGAACATTTATAGGATACAATCAGAGGTAAGTTGCAGCACAGAATCCTACACTATCAATACTTCGTAATCATGGACGCCTACAGAGGCAGCATGGTTCAGTACTTCTGTAGGAAGCTTCCAACACTTGTTAAGTCAGTGCCATATCGAGTTTCTGCACTACGCCGGCAAAAAGGAGGTCCCACACGATATTAGGAGGTGTCCCATGACTTCTGCCACCTCTATATATGGAACGAAGACCTTTACGCTTTATTTGCAATCCCTTTTTTGGAGAATTATTTGCAGTGCACTCATGGAGGCTGTAAGTGCACTCCTTTCTTGGAAATTTATTTACAATCCCCAACTTTTCTTCACCTTTCTTTTTTACACCTGTCATGAAAATATTGATAAATACAATATGTTCGACATTATTTCGATTTACGCTACTGACCATTAAAAATGCTACACCAAGAAGAAATGCAGATGATAAATGGGTATTCATTGGACAAATATACTAGAACTGACATGTGATTACATTTTCACGCAATTTGCGTGCATAGATCCTGAGAAACCAGTATCCAAAACAACCACCTCTGGCCGTAATAACGGCCTTGATACGCCTGGGCTTGGATGGCGTGTACAGGTACAGCTGCCCATGCATCTTCAACACGATACCACAGTTCATCAAGCGAGGTGACTGGCGTATTGTGATGAACCAGTTGCTCGCCCACCAATGACCAGACGTTTTCAGCTGGTGAGAGATCTGGAGAATGTGCTGGCCAGGGCAGCAGTCGAACATTTTCTGTACCCAGAAAGGCCCGTACAGGACCTGCAACATGCGGTCGTGCATTACCCTGCTGAAATGTAGGGTATCGCAGGGATCGAATGAAAGGTAGGGCCACGGGTCGTGACACATCTGAAATGTAACGCCCACTGTTCAAAGTGCCGCCAATGCGAACAAGTGGTGACCAAACGTATAACCAGTGGCACCCCATACCGTCACGCCGGATGATACGCCAGTATGGCGATGACGAATACACGCTTTCAATGTGCATTTACCGCGACGTCGCCAAACACGCATGCGACCATCATGATGCTGTAAACAGAACCTGGATTCATCCGAAAAAAATGACAATTCGCCATTCGTGCACCCAGGTTCGCCGTTGAGTACACAATTGCAGGCGCTCCTGTCTGTGACGCAGCGTCAAGGGTAACCACAGCCATCGTCTTCGAGCTGATAGTCCATGCTGCTGCAAACGTCGTCGAACTGTTCGTGCAGATGGTTGTTGTCTTGCAAACGTCCCCATCTGTTGACTCAGGGATCGAGACGAGGGTGCACGATCCGTTATACTATGCTGATAAGATGCCTGTCATCTCGACTGCTAGTGAAACGAGGCTGTTAGGATCCAGCATGGCGTTCCGTGTTACCCTCCTTAACCCACCGATTCCATATTCTGCTAAGTCATTGGATCTCGACCAACGCGAGCAGCAATGTCGCGATACGATAAACCGCAATCGCGATAGGCTACAATCCGACCTTTATCAAAGTCGGAAACGTGATGGTACGCATTTCCCCGCCTTACACGAGGCATCACATCAACGTTTCACCAGCCAACGTCGGTCAACTGCTGTTTGTGTATGAGAAATCAGCTGGAAACTTTTCTCATGTCAGCACGTTGTAGGCGCCAGCCTTGTGTGAATGCTCTGAAAAGCTAATCATTTGCATATCACAGCATCTTCTTCCTATAAGTTAAATTTCGTGTCTGTAGCACGTCATCTTAGTGGTGTAGCAGTTTTAATGACCAGTAGTGTATTTGAAGTGTAAAGGACGTAATGATTGAAAATAAAAAATATTTCCCCATACGGACTCGATTCTACGACCTTCTGATTCCCGTTTGTATTCTTTCCGCTGCACCAACAGTTGCCTGCAAATTACACTGACGTAAATGGTTCATCCCTTCTCGCCGGCGCGAAAAATGCCTTTTTTTCTCATGTAGAGCCTTCACATCTGTCACTTTCATTTCTGGCCTAGCCCTGCATACACAACGAGTATGGATGAAATCGGTGAAGACAAGCAGGGGCGATTAGTTGGTTTGTTGATTTGGGAGAGGGGACCAAACAGCGAGGTCATCGGTCCCATCGGATTAGGTAAGGATGGGGAAGGAAGTCGGACGTACTCTTTCTAAGGAACCATCCCGGCATTTGCCTGAAGCTATTTAGGGAAATCAAGGAAAATCTAAATCAGCATGGCCGGACACGGGTTTGAACCGTCGTCCTCCCTAATTCGAGTCCAGTGTGTTAATCACTGCACCACCTCGCCAGGTGTAGGCGCGGTCCCCAGTTAGTTGTACCTGGGTCGGCCGGCCGGAGTGGCCGAGCGGTTCTAGGCGCTTCAGTCTGGAACCGCGCGACCGCTGCGGTCGCAGGTTGGAATCCTGCCTCGGGCATGAATGTGTGTGATGTCCTTAGGTTAGTTAGGTTTAAGTAGTTCTAAGTTCTAGGGGACTGATGACCTCAGATGTTCAGTCCCATAGTGCTCAGAGCCATTTGAACCATTTGTAGCTGGGTCAATCAGTCAGCGGGGGCACTGCCTGCGAATAAGGGCGCCTGTTATGAGGAGATGGCACTGTAAGGCTGAACGCCAGAATTTCCGTGGGCTCGCATCTTATCGTGAAGGGAGAGCATGACGCCCTGCGAGAGCGTTTGTGACTGCTGAGTGGGGCCTGCCGGCTGCGCTAGATTCAACTTACGGGCGAGCCACGCCAGTGTTTTGATGTTAGCCAGGACATGGCGGCAAGACCCAGAACACGACTACAGTATTCAGACTCAGTGACTGGCGGACGCTGAGAGAGTGAGAAATCCCACAGATGCAGGAGGGCAGCAGGTAAACTACGGCTTCAGCTCGGTCGCGGGAAAAACTTGGCGCGCTTAGCTGTTGCTGAGCGGCATGGAAGGGGTATCAACCATGGCAGAACTAAATTAAATCGGAATTATATTAATACCTTCAGCTGCTGACGGGCGTTGATATGTATCAACGGGGAGAGGTGAAAGTGTGTGCCCCGACTGGGACACTAACCCGGGATCTCCAGCTTACATGGCAGGCGCTCTATTCATCTGAGACACCGAGGGCACGGAGGATAATGCGACTGCAGGGACTATCTCGCGCACGCCTCCCGCGAGACTCACAATCTCACGTTGTATGTCCACACACTACATTCGTAGTGTCCCACCCCAACAAACTCATTACTCGTGGAAGACATTCTTACCAACTCCCGTAAGAGTTCGGGGAATTTGTGTGCATCCGCACAGAAGAAGGAGGTCATGGCCGGTATTGCCAGAACTATATACTTAAATGGATATCCATATAAGTATATGGCAGAACTAAGTGAACAGAATACTAACAATTGGCCAGAAATATAATAAAAATCGTTCCGAGACAGTTACAGAAAATTTAATAACACTTTTAAAAAGAAAAACTCAAGACGACTCTATATGTGAAAACATTTCCTCGACCAGGCAGGTACTTTTTAAGTTATTCGATGACAAGGTTTTCACAGTTAAAACAAATTTTAAAAACTGATTATCTCCTCAACGACTTGCCTATTTTTATAAAGCAAGTGCTCATGGCTAGACTTCGTGGAGTCCTACCACAAAATAACACTAGATTTATTATAACTATCTCTTGTAAACTACATGCCAGAATACGCATTCCGTGCACAAAGACGTGAATTTTTAGCAAAATAATTAATGAAACAACGAATGTAATGGCAGCATATTAAATCAGTCTTAGATATTGATGTATAAACATTTTTATTTTTATTTGTTCCAGTATATTAACAATGAAACTCCTTATAGTAGTGTTTAAACATACAAAATATTGAAAATTAGACAGACTAAGGAACATAGTGAAAACCAAGGCAAGAAGTTAAAAGCTAGTAAATTTACATGTTATCTGATGCATTGTGCGTATGTATAGCGTAAAATGAATAATTTTTAAGAATATAAGCAAAAACGGAAGTATGTTAATTTGTTTAATGACAATGCAAAGGCTCAAATAGCTGGTGGCCATCTTGCTCGTGGCCAGGTTGTGACAGCTGTAGCAGCAAAGACGTACATATGAGTTGCGACTAAGTGGCATTCCAGTAGTGTTAGGAAGATTTGCACGATATAAAAAGTAAGACATCTAATTTTTTATGTGAAGACTCTTTTAAGCTTTTTTTAACTAAAACAAACTTTGTTAACATTCTACGACTGTATTGTTCTACATATTTGCAGCCCTATGCTGCTAGAGAGTTCCGCATTGTAGCATATAACATGGTGGTGTATAACGTAACTATCTCAGTGCGTGAGGATCAGCATAAACGAGTTCCCATTTCGTAGAGTTTGTCTACGCATGGAGCACCCACTTGCTCAGCATGACTATACAAGACCACACATGAGCGCTGCGACATCTGCAAAAATCAGACGCCTTTGATTCACTGTCATCAATCATCCTCGATACAGTCGCGACTTCACCACATCCGATATTCATCTGTTACCAAAACTTAAAGAACACCTTCTGGGACTTCGCTTTGACAGTGATGATGCGGTGCTAGTAGAGGTGAAGTTGTGGCTCCTCAATCACAGTCAAACATTCTACAGTGACTGTATCAACAAATTGGTCTTTCAGTGGGAAAAATGTGTTCTTCACCAGGGTGACTATGTTGAAAAACAAATATCTTGACATGAGTAGGATAGCAAGAAGAGACTGGAGATAAATAACGATCTTCTTACGTCCAGTCTTACACATCCGGTTACCACCTTGGCCAACTTACATTCAAGACCACTCTCACTCCCTCCCCCGCAAGGAACCACGAGAATCGATCAAGGCAACCCATGGGAATCATCATAGACCTTACACAACCGTGTCAAGTGACATAAAATGGCGGTAACTCCCTCCCAGCCAAAGGGAGAACAATCAAATGGCAGGATACCACTCCCCATCCCAAGGGCGAATGAGGATCAAGCACCCCCTCAGGAGATGGAGAGCAAAGAGAGAGGCTCAGACTGTGTGTATTTGTTGATAACGAATTATATCACTCGAGGCATATTTGTTAATAATATTTAAAATATCGTCATTTGAGGTACCAGCAGACACCAAACCCAATCAAATAAGCAAGTACTCTCATTTTTTTCATATTTTCCACAATTTATGCATTTTACCTACTTACGTGAGTTTAGATCCCAATTCATTGCTTGTGCCTTTATCCCGCGGTTTCGCAGGGTCGGCATGGTTAGCTACGGATTTGGCAATGTTAAAGTTAAGGGGTGGCCAGATGCCCTTCCAGCCGCCACCCCCTACCCTCCGGAACAGAAAAACTGTACCCCAGCTGTGTGCGTAATCCATGGAAGAGTGGCAACGTGTCCAGATGTCTGCGAGTCGTAAAACTGAGGCGGGACGTGGGAACCAGTCCGGTATTCACCTATTGGGATGTGGAAAACCACCTAAAAACGACATCCAGGCTGGACGACACACCGGCCCACGTCGTTAATCCGCCAGGCATATTCGATCCGGGGCCGGCGCGCCTACGCAAGTCCAGGTAGCAGCGCATTAGCGTTCTCAGCTAACCTGGCGGTATGAATTCTGCCCCATTGTCACCTCAAAATCATGTCGCGTCATGTCACGACGTTGTGACAACATCACGATGTTATATGGCAGACTCATGTCGTGTCAAGACGCATTGTCAACGTCGCGTGTGTGGCATCGACGTCATGATACTCTCAGCCAATCACAGTGTAGCATGGTCACGATATTTATCACTGGTAAGTGACCACTCCATTACAAGTGCTTGTAACGTTATAGTGTATGTGTTAGAAACGAAAACAGTGGTAGAAATAATGGCAGCACTTCATGTAAATGATATAATACCAAATTCTATAAGCACTAACAAGTTATACTGAGAGTATAAGAAATACCACGCTACATTATTAGAGGTGTGCGTCACAGTAAAATTCTTATGACTACAAACAAAGCTGCTGTGTGTAGCACTGTGCTACGAAAAGTATGCACCTACAGACAGAGCAGGCCAATGCAGCGTAAAGCATGTCACGTGCACAGCAGCCCACCCTCGAACTCGTCATGTTGGGTGTAAGCGCTAACACTGCCGCCAGCCGCGCGGGATTAGCCGAGCGGTCTTAGGCGCTGCAGTCATGGACTGTGCAGTTGGTCCCGTCGGAGGTTCGAGTCCTCCCTCGGGCATGGGCGTGTGTGTTTGTCCTTAGGATAATTTAGGTTAGGTAGTGTGTCAGCTTAACGACTGATGACCTTAGCAGTTAAGTCCCATAAGATTTCACACATATCTGAACACTGCCGCCACCCCCTCCCCCACCCCTCCCCCAAATCTCGCCAATGGCAGATACAGTTGCATTATGATAGGCGTAATCCTGTCGAGCCCTAGTGGCTGACATAAAACGCACTGTTGCTATATCAGTTCTGACTGATGGATCTCCACCCCACAGTAATAATGGTAATAATGGCAAACAGATCCCAACATGTTGGTGGAAATATCAAAGACTGTTAAGAATACATGTCTAGACCACTAGGAACTGTGCCCAGCATTCGCACGTCAAAGGAGACAAGTGAGAGGCTGGTAATACATCGAACTCCAAGAGCAATCACGACCTCCACTGAATCCACGGCCATGAACGAGAGACTTCCACATGTCTTTGCGTTAGCCCACCACAGGTGAAACACCATCATTCAGGGAGAGAGCAGACTACCTAAGCAAACTGCTCGTAACTTCCAGATACCTACGTGCCCTCAGTAGAAAACCCATTTTCGTCAAGGCAGCACTCCCAGGCGGAAGGAATACACTTAATTATGATCATATTATGTAAACAAAATAAACCCTGCAATATGCACACGCAATGAATTCTGAAAAAAAAAACTGACTGCGTACACCTGATAACAATACAAACACCACCATATTTATGACGAGATGCTGCATGTATCAGTCGGTACCACCGAGCAAGGGGCCACAGAACCAACAATGGAAGCTAGCAGCTAGCCAGAGAAAAGTGACCAGACCGCGGCAGTCCATCACCTACACTATGTGATCAAAAGTATCCAGACACCTGGCTGAGAATGACTTACAAATTCGTGGCGCCCTCCATCGGTAATGTTGGAACTCAGTATGGTATTGGCCCACCCTTAGCCTCGATGACAGCTTCCACTCTGGCAGGCATACGTTCAATCAGGTACTGGAAGGTTCTTGGGGAACGGCAACCCATTCTTCACGGAGTGCTGCAATAAGGAGAGGTATCCATGTCGGTCGGTGAGGCCTGGCACGAAGTCACATACCAAAATATCCCAAAGGTGTTCTATAGGATTCAGGTCAAAACTCTGCGCAGGCCAGCCCATTTCACGGATGTTAATATCGCGTAACCACTCCGTCACAGGCCGTGCACTATGAACGGATGCTCGATCGTGTTGAAAGATGCAATCGCCATCCCCGATTTGCACTTCATCACTGGGAAGCAGGAATGCGCTTAAAACAAATTTAGGCCTGTGCTGTTACAGTGAGACGCAAAACAAGAAACACGACCACACCATAACACCACCGCCTCCGAACTTTACTGTTGGCACTACAAACGCTGGTAGATGACGTTCACTGGGCATTCGCCATACCCACGCCCTGCCATCAGATCGTCACATTGTGTACTGTGATTCGTCACTCCACACAACGTTTTCCCACTGTTCAATTGTCCAATGTTTACGCTCCTTACACCAAGCGAGGCGTCGTTTAGCATTTATCGGCGTGATGTGTGGGTTATGAGTTCGACCGTGAAATCCAAGGTTTCTCACCTCCCGCCTGTCATAGTACTTACAGTGTATCCTGATGCAGTTTGGAATTCCCGTGTGATGGTCTGGATAGATGTCAGCCTATTACACATTACGACCCTCTTCAACTGTCGGTGGTCTGTGTCAATCCACAGACGAGGTCGACCTGTACGCTTTTGTGCTATACATGTCCCTTCACTTTTCCATTTCACTATCATATCGGAAACAGTGGACCTAGGGATGGTTAGCAGTGTGGACATCTCGCGTACAGACGTATGACACAAGTGACACCCAAACACTTGACCACGTTCGAAGTCCGTGAGTTCCACGGAGCGCCACATTCTGCTCTCTCACGATGTCTAATGACTACTGAAGTCGCTGATATGGAGTACCTGGCAGTAGGTGGCAGCACAGTGCCACTAATATGAAAAACGTATGTTTTGGGGGGTATCCGGATACTTTTGATCACATAGTGTATCTATACATGTAGTCGCCAGTCCCAGGGAAGAACCGCCTCATTGGCTCCAAGTACCTCTGGGAAAAGTCTACGTAAGCTAATAAATGGAGGGCCTCCCCGAGCTGTGTGTGTCGCAAACAGTCATGGTTAGCAACACGTCCAAATGCCTTCACATGACAACTCGCACTGTCTTTCAAGACGGCGGTCTTTCATCCCTACTGTTCAGTCTACACATCAACGAAGCAGTGACGGAAGTAAAAGAAAGGTTCAAGAGTGGAATTAAAATTCATTGTGAAAGGATATCAATGCTAAGATGACGTTTCTATCCTCAGTGAAAGTGAAGAAGAATTACAGGATCTGCTGAATGGAGTGAACTGTCCAACGAGTACAGAATATAGTTTGACAGTAAATGGAAGAAATACGGAAGTAATGAGAAGCAGCAGAAATAAGAACAGCGGGAACTTAACATCAGGATTGATGACCACATAGTAGATGAACTTACGGAATAGCGCTACCTGGGCAGCAAAATAATCCATGACAAACGGAGCACTGGCAAAAAGGGCTGTCGTGGCCAAGTGAAGTCTAGAAGTATAAAAAACTCTTTAATTTGAGGAAGAAACTACTGAGAATGTGCGTTTGGAGCACAGCATTCTACGGTAGTGAAATATGGACCGTAAGGAAACCGAGCAGATGAAATTCGAAGCATTTGCGATGTGTTTCTGCAGAAGAATGTTAAAAATTAGGTGGACTGATAACGTGTGCAGTCAAGAGGTTCTTCACACAATCGGCGAGAAAAGGAGTATGTGAAGAAGGGACAGTATGGTAGAACATCTGTTAAGACATCAGGAAATAACTTCCATGGTACTGTAGAGAGCTGTAGAAGGTAAAAACTGCACAGAAAGACAGAGATTGCAATACATCCAGCAAATAATCGAGGATGCCAGGTTGCAAGTGTCAGATGAAGAGGAATTCCTGGCAGGCCGAATCAGAAGACTGATGACCCCCCCCCCCCCAAAAAAAAAGGACTTATCTTGCTCTTGCATCTAAGAAATTGTAAGTAGGCTGTTTAGGTTTTGTTGGTAACGCCACGTAGCGCTCTGTATAAAAATCACTGACTGTGCTATGTGCAGTCTGTTGCTGGTTTGCATTGTTGGAATATTTCCTATTGTAGTGTTGGGCAGTTGGATGTGAACAGTGCGTAGCGTTGCACAGTTGGAGGTGAGCCGCCAGCAGTGGAGGATGTGGGAAGAGAGATGGCAGAGTTTTCAGAGCGGACAATCTGGACGTGTGTCCGTCAGAATAACGAAATTTGTAAGCATTCATTTCAGTGCACACACTTCTGTTAGTCATAATATATGCACAATATGTGAGAAGTTGGGACTGTTAGTGTTTGCACATGTGTTAATAATTCAGCAAGGAACTGGTTAACAGCATTGCTGGTTCTAAGTGCAGTTCCAAAAACTTTGTGAGTGCACAAGTGGTGGTTTATGGACTTGCTATATTGTCCGCAAGACTTTTCGATGGTGATTGGGCACCTGGACAGTCGCAACAGATGGCTGCTGGCCATCTCTACAAGGACTGCAGTGGGTCTGCACCTTTGATGAGCCACCTATACCATTATTTCTACAAGGACTGCAGTGGGTCTGCACCTCTGGTGGCCCACCAATACCATACTCTCTACCAGGACTACAGTGGGTCTGCTCTGTGATGACCTACCTACCAATATTCTTCAAAACTTCGACTGACTCTGCTGTGGGTTTGCTCTGTTGAGGCCGATTACCTGTCTGCATGTCAAGAGTCAGTGCGGTCTTTCCGTTGGAAGGACAACACCACTTCTTCAAGACTGCATGGAAATCCATTACTTCCATGTTCATTTTCTTTTAATAATGAGACTTTGTGAAAAAAACTGTAATTACTATTGTGATAAATGATCAGGACTGTCTTTATGAGAACAATTTTTGTTTTTGACCAACAGTGTATCAATAAGTTTGTGCATTTGATGTCTTTGGTATTGTAATTATAAATTTTTTTTTCAAATCTGCATTGGCCACTGCCCAAAACAATTTGTAAAATTTTTTTGGAGGAGCACGGGGGCTATGTAAATAGGCTGTTTAGGTTTTTATGTTCGTAACGCCACGTAGCGCTCTGTATAAAAATCACTGACTGTGCTGTGTTCAGTCTGTGGTTGGTTTGCATTGTTGGAATATTTGCTATTGTAGTGTTGGGCAGTTGGATATGGACAGTGCGTAGCATTGCACAGTTGAAGGTGAGCCGCCAGCAGTGGAGGTTGTGGGAAGAGAGATGGCAGAGTTTTGAGAGCAGACGATCTGGACGTGTGTCCGTCAGAATAACGAAACTTGTAAGACTGGATGTCATGAACTGACATATATATAGTGTGACTTTTGAACACTATTAAGGTAAATATATTGTTTGCTCTCTATCAAAATCTTTCATTTGCTAACTATGCCTATCAGTAGTTAGAATCATTTACTTAGCTGGCAGCATTGGCGCTCACTGTATTGCAGTAGTTCGAGTAACGAAGATTTTTGTGAGGTAAGTGATTCATGAAAGGTATAGGTTTTTGTTAGTCAGGGCCATTCATTTGTAGGTGTTATTGAAAGTTAGATTGCATTGCGCTAAAAATATTGTGTGTCAGTTTAGTGTTGATCAGAATAAGTAAAGAGAGAAATGTCTGAGTACGTTCAGTTCTGCTCAGCTGTTTGAAAATCAAATAACGTAAGAGGTTTACTAGCACTGTAATTCATAAATTTTTCTAAGGGGACGTTTCAAAATCAAAGAATTGTGTTCTTTGCACATCGAACGAATACTTACGAATATTTCGGCGAGTTAGTTAGCATGTGAGCTTAGATAATTTAAATTAGATGAACAGTTTAGAACTCTAAAGTAATTTCCACGATTATTTCGTTTTGACTGGTTAGCTAATGCGGAACTTTAATGTTAAAAATAAACTGCTGAACTTTAAAGTATTTCCAAAATTATGCCAGAATTTAGACGTTTGTTAACATAGTATACTGCTCCACTTTTATTTTATTTTAGAGCTTTTGGCACAGTAGTTACATTAATTCAATATTAAAGAGAGTACAATGAACTCTTTTTTATTTAACCCAAAAACTCCACTGCATCGTGAACAATTTTTAATTTTTATTCACCGAAAATACAATTCCTGCCTGCACAGTTTTGATTATTGATTACTGAGTGACTAATTATCAAAGGTAATTGCAACAAATGCGTATAGTTGGCCCCTAGATATCAGTGTACTGAAATATCAAAAACACCAAACACAAATTCTAGAACCCTCAAGAACAATTAAAACTAGCTTTGTATTCAGCGTTATTTCAGCATTTGAGTACTCGCACGTTTGGGATCAAGAGCAACAAATAATAAGTGTACAACCTTTCATTTCATTTATATGTACAGACGCAAAGTTGTCATGTCTTTCAGGAACAAGGTTTTTGTCCGCTAAGAGTCACGAAGTCTGCGTGCTATAAAATATGAATGATCTTCCACGGCTATTTATTCCAATTCAGGCTTTCCCGTGCCTTTTCTAAACAGAGTAAGGTATATGTTAACTGAAGTATAATATGGCCATTCCCGTCCTTACAGTTTTCATATCCCATCATGTGAACTGTCTCTAATGACATTGTCATTGATGGGATGTAGAACGTTAGTTTTACTTTCCGTGATTACTGTCCTCTGCCGTTTACCCTCTTCTCTCCCCTCCCTCCTCACGCCCCGCTTACCCGCTTAAACCACCTCCGACCCAAATCATTATTTATTATCCAGGAATATGGAGGTTTATCTAGGAGTTACATGTGAATACATCGGTTAGTGGTTTTCCACGTTAATTTCTTCAAATGAATAGTTTTCTTTTCAAAAAACCAACCTTCAAATCATAAAGAATCGATTTGTTTTCTCAGTAATAATCTTCTTCACAGAGACAGGAACATATTTCGCTTTTCAACAAGTAGCATTTCTTTCACGCAGAGGTATGATCTCAACCCACAGAAAGTAATACGCTGGGATAAGGTAACTAATAATATTACTCCAAAATATTTCAGAGTGTCCTGCGTTCTTCACATCTATACGGACCCACTGATCACATATTTTATCTTGTTGCTTCCTAATTAATTTCAAAACAACAGTAATGTTAGGTTTAAGTTGTATCAACCTCATGAGAATTCTGCACTCCTTTTTGAAACAGTTTTTTTGCTTCTTAACTATTCCACCAGACAGATAGTAAGTCACCAAATCATCATACTCAGGATACTGGTAATGTTTGCGATCGTAAATCACTATGATGAAACAGCAGCATTAGGCTAAATTTCTTACCAGTAGGGATAATACTGTTAATCTTGTGATGCGTTTTTTTGTCTACCCAATCGTTTATTATCTTCCTCGCTATTTCACTCTGTGAAAAATTAACTTCTTCAACGTCTGCAAGAAGCTTTATCACAGAATTCTTATACTCTTCCTTGATCTGAAAATTTTCTTGCAAAAACATCGCGTTCGCCGTTTCAAGTGTGACGTCTGTTGATTCCTGCAACAAAATTACATCCATATTAGAAACAAATATTTCATTTACAGCAACAGTTCTTTCTCTGACAGCTGACACACACCATCCTAGACCAAAAACTAAGTCGAATACTGATAAGATGCCTTGTTGTAGCTAGATCTAACATATTCGTGTTGTTTCTTTAAAATCTGTACTGGAGCTAAGAAATGAAAGATCGAATTTAAATATTACATAGTTTCTTTATCTGAGACCATTCCAATATTTCATTTCATTCGGATGAGATTACAAGAAACATTTTTCGCAGAAGGATTGAAGGAGGACTTGAGTTTAGTATCTAGTTGCCAATGAAGTCTTTAGAGACAGGGCCCAAGACTGGATTGGCGAAGAACGAGGAAGGAAACAATCCGTTTCCTTTTCAAGGGCATTTTCGTGTAAGAGATTTAGGAAAACAACAGGAAAGCTGTTCCTAGAAAGCCGGACAAGTGTTTGGTCCACCATCCTGCCCAATGCAAGTCCAACAGCTTATCCTTTTTATGGTTCTGGCCTGATAGCCATACAGTGGTAATGAAAATTTGCGATTGACGTCATTGGCCGGGAGGCCCCTTACGGGGCAGGTCCGGCCGCCTTGGTGCAGGTCTTATTACATTCTTCGCCACTTTGGGCGACCTGCGCGCCAGATGGGGATGAAATGATGATGAAGACAACACAACAACCAGTCCCTGAGCGCAGAAAATCCCCGACCCAGCCTCTTAGGACGGCAGTCCGTCACGCTGACCATTCAGCTATCGGGGCGGACATTAGCTTACTAATGAACTACATTGCTCGATAATTGTAAAGTTGTAACATATAGCTATTAACTGGGCTTTCGAGGCATATTTATAAATCTTTCTACTTCAAAATTATAATGTTTTCTTATTGTATGTGGGGGAACTCGTAGAATGTTACACTTTCGTTGGTTACTAAACGCTTTTCTCATGGTCACCTCCACTTTGACAGACCACACCCAGAGATCCGAATGGGTAACGACTCTGGAATCTTTTTGCCAATGGAGAGATCATTATGACACTTTTTCAATTACAGGCAACATTTTCTGTGGATACACATCATGTGCCTTTAAAGCAGCGGATCGCGATGTCTTCTGCATCCTCACGCCGTTGATCATTGCCGATTCTTCCGCCTTTTGTGGGCAGTTTCCCACCCCAAGCGCAACAGAGTGCCCTGAACATCTCCCCGATCCTCTGTCCTCTTTGACAAGGCTCTCGGCAGAATGAGGGTGACTTCTTATGCCGGAAGTTTTCCTCCGCATTTGCTACTGATTTTTATTCACAAATTAAGCTGTTGCGAGGCTCGATACCGGGATCCAGGACGTCCTGGTCAGTAGCCAAAGACGCTACCCCACACCGCGGATGAACAGAAGCGTAGCAGGGGTAAAATACGGGGAGCAAAAGGCTATTTATAACTAGAACAGAAACCAGACAGCCGTTATACACTACTGGCCATTAAATTTGCTGCACCAAGAAGAAATGCAGATGATAAACGGGTATTCATTGGACAAATATATTCTACTAGAACTGACATGTGATTACATTTTCACGCAATTTGGGTGCATAGATCCTGAGAAATCAGTACCTAGAACAACCACCTCTGGCCGTAATAACGCCCTTGATACGCCTGGGCATTGAGTCAAGCAGAGCTTGGATGGCGTGTACAGGAACAGCTGCCCATGCAGCTTCAGCACGATACCACAGTTCATCAAGAGTAGTGACTGGCGTATTGGGACGAGCCAGTTGCTCAGCCACCATTGACCAGACGTTTTCAATTGGTGAGAGATCTGGAGAATGTGCTGGCCAGGGCAGCAGTCGAAAGGCCCGTACAGGACCTGCAAAATACGGTCGTGCATTTTCCTGCTGAAATATAGGGTTTCGCAAGGATCGAATGAAGGGGTCGTAAGACGTCTGAAATGTAACGTCCACTGTTCAAAGTGCTGTCAATGCGAACAAGAGGTGACCGAGACGTGTAACCAATGGCACCCCTACCATCACGCCGGGTGATACGCCAGTATGGTGATGACGAATACACGCTTCCAATGTGCGTTTACCGCGACGTCGCCAAACACGCATGCGACCATCATGATACTGTAAACAGAACCTGGATTCATCCCAAAAAATGACATTTCGCCATTCGTGCACCCTGGTTCGCCGGTGAGTACACCTTCGCAGGCGCTCCTGTCTGTGACGCAGCGTCAAGGGTAACCACAGCCATCGTCTCCGAGCTGATAGTCCATGCTGCTGCAAACGTCGTGGAACTGTTCGTGCAGATGGTTGTTGTCTTGCAAACGTCCCCATCTGTTGACTCAGGGATCGAAACGTGGCTGCACGACCCGTTACAGCCATGCGGATAAGATGTCTGTCATCTCGACTGCTAGTCACACGAGGCCGTTGGGATCCAGCACGGCGTTCCGTATTACCCTCCTGAACCCACCGATTCCATATTCTGCTAACAGTCATTGGATCTCGACCAACACGAGCAGCAATGTCGCGATACGATAAACCGCAATCGCGATAGGCTACAATCCGACCTTTATCAAAGTCGGAAACGTGATGGTACGCATTTCTCCTCCTTACACGGGGCATCACAACAACGTTTCACCAGACAACGCCGGTCAACTGCTGTTTGTGTATGAGAAATCGGTTGGAAACTTTCCTCACGTCAGCACGTTGTAGGTGTCGCCACCGGCGCCAACTTTGTGTGAATGCTCCGAAAAGCTAATCATTTGCATAGCACAGGATCTTCTTCCTGTCGGTTACATTTAGCGTCTGTAACACGTGATCCTCGTGGTGTAGCAATTCTAATGGCCAGTAGTGTAGATGTCGAGAAGCACGAACAGGATGCAGTGGTTGAGATGGGAGTTTGGCAGGGTTGTAACCTGTCCCTAATTTTACTCAATCTGTACATTGAGCAAGCATTAAAGGTAACCGCAGAGAAATTTGGAGAAGGAATCAACGTTAAGTGAGATGAAATGAAAACTAACATCGTAATCCTGCAAAGATAGCAAAACACTTGGAAAAGCAATTGAACAGAATGAACAGTGTCTTGAAACGAGGATATAAGATGAACATCAACAAAAGCAAAACAAAGATCATGGAATGTATTTGAATGAAATCAAGTCTGAATTAAATCATTTGATGCTGAGGGAATTAGATTAGGAAATGAGACACTTAAATTAGTAGATGAGTTTTGTTATTTGGGCAGCAAAATAACTGATGATGGCCGAAGTACTGAGGATACAAAATATAGGATGACAACGGCAAGAAAATCATTTCTGGAGAAGAGAAACTTGTTACCATCAAAATAGATTTAAGCGTTAGGAAGTCTTTCCTGAATGTGTTTGTCTGAAGTGTAATCTTGTATGAAAGTAAAACGTTGACAGTAAACAGTTCAAACAAAAGGATAATAGAAGTTTTGGTGCTGCAGAAGAATGATGAAGATTAGACTGGATAGATCACGTAACTAATGATGGTTCAGATGGCTCTAGGCGCTATAGGACTTAATATCTGAGGTCATCAGTTCCCTAGACTTAGAACTACTTGAAACCTAACTAACCTAAGGACATCAGACACAGCCGACCGAAGTGGCCGAGCGGTTCTAGGCGCTACAGTCTGGAAGAGTCTGGAACGGTCGCAGGTTCGAATCCTGCCTCGGGCATGGATGTGTGTGATGTCCTTAGGTTAGTTAGGTTCAAGTAGTTCTAAGTTCTAGGGGACTGATGACCTCAGAAGTTAAGTCCCATAGTGCTCAGAGCCATTTGAACCATTTTTTTTTTTTTTTTGACATCACACATATCCATGCCCGAGGCAGGATTCGAACCTGCGACCGTAGCAACTGCGCGGTTCCCGACTGAAGCGCCTAGAACCGCTCGGTCACAGCGGCCGGCGTAACTAATGAGGAGGTACTGAATAGAAATGGGGAGAAAAGTAATTGTGGCACAACATGGCTAAAAGAAGTGATCGGTTGATAGGACACATTCTGAAACATCAAGGGATCAATTTGGTACTGGATGGAAATGTGGGTGGCAAAAATTGTAGAGGGAAACCAAGAGAAGAATGAAGTAAGGAGGTTCCAAAAGATGTAGGTTGCATCAGTTATTCAGAGATAAAGGGGTTTTCCCAGAATAAAGTATCATGGAGAGCTGCATCATACCTGTCTTCGCATTGAAGACCCAAACACATATTACATCTATATCCAGCGTACTAATAGTGTAATAAGACACTACATTGAACTTTCTGGCTTTTTTCCTCTGGAAATAATAAATGTGTTACTAAAATATATATTTTTGTCAATTAAAGAACATCTGCGTTAAACTTCCTCTCTCATATCGAGAGCCTTTCCATGGATACGCCTTCCAATGACCTCACTGGAACATCTGCCACCACAATCTTTTGCTGCATCTATGTCCACCCTTATTCAAAAGGTATCCAACTTATATTGAAAAAAATATAGAAGCTAAAACTAAAGAGTATGTGTTACATGCAGGAACATATGCCGTAGCGTTAGTTTAGATATTTCTATTCATTTCAGTTAATCTACGTGAGCATGCTTTTCCTTAATACATCTTACTTTTGAGATGATTCGGACACTCATCAGTCCAGAAGAGTTTTGTATAAGTAGCGTGTTACCTCCTAATAATAGGAAAAAAACTCTTCCCAAGCACGTAAAATGTTATGGGTTAATTTTTTGAAAATTCTGTACTTACCACAAGGCTTTCCATCATTGCATATGCTCCTTCCGCAACCAGCTGCTTCTCATCCAGCAAGTGTAAGCCTTTCAAAAGCTCTTTGTAAGTTTCACCGCCTGCTCCAAGGAACACCAAAATGAGAGCTAAATGTATACTTATCGGCGAGAAGAATATATTTCCTAGTTCTTGTCCTATTACCTGAAAGAAAGTGATCAGAACTTCATGAAACCAGAGTAAATATAAATAAATACTGTAAATTAATGTACTAATATCTATAGTCGTGAACATGAAATACACTGCCTGCCTGCGTCTTGGGGTGGCTCATTCAACCGATATGGCCGTAAGTCATGATTATAAATAACTTCGGTAACATTTTTGTGTAATTGTGAATTATTTAAGAATTACCATTTCAACTGAATAGCTAGTGTACTAAGAACTTCCAGGAGCACGAGGTTATAATTAAGTCAACTTTTTTTGTATAAGTCTATAAATAGTCGAGACAATAGTGTCTCACTCTCATTTTGTCTAAGCTCATCTTGTCTCATGTTGTCTGTTTTGTGTTAGCTCGTGTGAGTGCTTATGATTTTTCAAAAAATGTTCAAATGTGTGTGAATTCATAAGGGACCAAACTGCTTAGGTCTTCGTTCCCTAGACTTCCACACAACTTAAACTACCTTATGCTAAGAACAATACACACACCCATGCCCTAGGGAGGACTCGAACCTCCGGCGGGAGGGGCAGCGCAGTCCGTGACATAATGCCTCAAACCGCGCGGCCACTCCGCGCGGCTTCATGATTTTTAATTCTGAAAATATATAGGGTGATAATCAAAACTTTAATTTCAGAAGTACTTCCCACCCTGTCTGAAAGTAAGTATCTTTGTGAAAGGGAAAAGTTATATTATTAAAAAATGATAATTAACTTTTTAGTGAATTCAGCAAGTGAGATAGGGAGTTTCAGTGGATAGGAATTAACTGAAAGTTGAAACCTTGAGAACTTTAATTATTATTGATCGCTACATTACGCAACGCAGCGCAGCGATCGTGATTTTTTCATCAAATCGAACGGAAGTTAACATAGGCATAACATCTTTGGCTTCCAGCGTTAATGAACATTGAGTTTATAATAACTTGCAAAAATAACTTGGCGTGAATTTAACTTACGTCAAAGAGTGTAAAATTAATTTGGACAGGGCTTACTTAAAGATGATCGTCTTTATTTATTGATTAATCCATCAATGTTAAAGAGAGAAAGATAGTACGAAATATTCAATTCCACTACGAACCCTGTTTTACGACGAATTTTAAAGACAATAAATAGTGTCGTCTTCTCGCAAAGAAAATTAACAACTACCAAGCCCTGAGATTGGAAAGAAAGTAATATTAACGTCTAACCACAACCAACTAGTCAAGAAATATCAAGATTACGAGAGCAGCCACATATCCTATCATCTTATCGCGTTGGATTCTGAGAATTACGTAAATTACTCATCATGACGTCCGTAACTGTATTGTATTGGCACGGTATACTAACTGTCTGTTTCATCTGGTCTCCAAGCCTTTCCAAATTAGGATTCAGATCTTTTTAATCGCATAATTTCGATTTTTCTTCTTCGATTCACGATGCGCTGGTCTCTGCTCTGTAGACAGCAACTCATAAGATAGAGGAAAGGTACGATTTAAAATTGTAGAAAAAAATAGGAATTATGATACAGACCTTTTTTTTATAAATTTGTATTTTGTTATTCACCAAAACTGAACATTTTAGTCCAAAGCAGAAAAAGCAACAATAAAAACATTATGAAACAATGCTCCTGCAAATTTTACTGTCGCAGCAAGACACTCAGGGGAATAACATTCGTCAATCATGTGAGTCATCTGAGTACCGCAAATTCTTCACCATAAAGAAAGGTAACGTAGTGTACATCTCTAGGAGCAAATGCCAGTACCGTTTTACTACACTACTGACGATCGGTGGCTGGAAACATTCTCAACCCTTCCGATAACCACGTGAGGTTGGTCCTACAAATGGCAGATGGTAGGCTAAAAATCGTTGAAAATTCTACAGAAACGTAACTCACCCATGAAAAAGATAGCACTCGAAATCTTCATTCGACTGATTCTTGTACCTGCTCTGGGATCTGAGCCTGGTTCCTACCAAAATTCGAGTCCATTTCGTTAACCACGGTAATATCTTGCACAGTGTTACATGCACTAAGTATCACGGAAAACGTTTGTGCTAAAATTCTGAGATCCTACGTTCCAAAACAATTCGATGCACATATTATTCACTCACATGCATCTCATATAAAACAAATCATATTATAACAACAAATTTTCATTTTTAATAGGCATGAAATGGGTACAGGTCGAACTGGTCATTTGTAAAGTGCCAACGAAAACACTGTAAATCTCTTCGCGATGAGGGCTAAATAGCATTACAAAAATGACAAAATTATACTGATTTTTATTGCGTTTTGTACCCTCTCTACTTCGATAATCGACAGTTATTAAACTGCCCAAACAGTAAAACACTTCGACTACTTCAAATGTCTCATTATCTAATGTAATTCACTCAGCATCGCCTGATTTGGTTCGACTATATTCCGTTATACCTACATGCGTTTGTTGATATTCATCTTACTATCTCCTTTCACAACTATTATTTCAACTGTTCAACTGTTACTCCAAGTATTTTACTGTCTCTGAATTGCAATGTCGTCGTCAAACCTCAAAGTCTTTATTTCTTTTCACTGAACATCAAGCACTTTTCCAAACTGCTCTTTTGATCCCTTTACTGCTTGTCAGTGTTCAGACTGAATAACAATGTGGATAGGTTGCACCAATTTTCAGCTACTGCTCTCATTTCATGCCCATCAATTCTTAAAGCTACCATTTAGTTTCTGTAAAAGTTTTATATAATCTTTCGCTCCTTGTAGTTTCTGGGATTAGGACGTCTCTAACACACCTACGGATCTACATGATGTACATCTACATCTATACTCCGCAAGCCACCTGACGAGGTGTCGTAGAAGGTACCTTGAGTAGCTCTATCGGTCCTCCCTTCTATTCCAGTCTCATATTGTTCGTGGAAAGAAAGATTGTCGGTATGCCTCTGAGTGGGCTCTAATCTCCCTGATTTTATCCTGATGGTCTCTTCGCCAGATATACGTAGGAGGGAGCAACATACCGCTTGATTCCTCGATGAAGGTATGTTCTCGGAACTTCAACAAAAGCCCGTACCGTGCTACTGAGCGTTCTCTCTTGCCGAGTCTTCCACTGGAGTTTATCTCTCATCTTCGTAACGCTTTCGCGATTACTAAATGATCCTTTAACGAAGTGCGCAGCTCTCCGTTCGATCTTCTCTATATCTTCTATCAACCCTATCTGGTACGGATCCCACACCGGTGAGCAGCATTCAAGCAGTGGGCGAACAATCGTACTGTAACCTACTTCCTTTGTTTTCGGATTACATTTCCTTAGGATTCTTCCAATGAATCTCAGTCTGGCATCTGCTTTACCGACGATTGATTTTATATGGTCATTCCGTTTTAAATCACTCCTAATTCCTACTCCCAGATAATTTATGGAATTAACTGCTTCCAGTTGCTGACCTGCTATATTGTAGCTAAATGATAAATGATCTTTCTTTCTATGTATTCGCACCGCATTACACTTGTCTACATTGAGATTCAATTGCTATTCCCTACACCATGCGTCAGTTCATGCAGATCCTCCTGCATTTCAGTACAGTTTTCCATTGTTACAACTTCTCGATATACTACAGCATCATCAGCAAAAAGCCTCAGTGGACTTCCGATGTTATCCACAAGGTCATTTATATATATTGTGAATAGCAACGGTCCTACGACACTCCTCTGCGGCACAGCTGAAATCACTCTTACTTCGGAAGACTTCTCTCCATTGAGAATGACATGCTGCGTTCTGTTATCTAGGAACTCTTCAATCCAATCACACATTTGGTCTGACGGTCCATATGCTCTTACTGTCTTCATTAATCGACTGTGGGGAACTGTATAAAACACCTTGCGGAAGTCAAGAAACACTACATCTACCTAGGAACCCGTGTCTATGGCCCTCTGAGTCTCGTGGACGAACAGCGTGAGCTGGGTCTCACACGATCATCTTTTTCGAAACCCATGCTGATTCCTACAGAGTAGATTTCTAGTCTCCAGAAACAAAATACGTGTTACAAAATACTACAACTGATCAACGTTAGAGATATAGGTCTATAGTTCTGCACATCTGTTCGACGTCCCTTCTTGAGAACGGGGATGGCCTGTGCCCTTTTCCAATCTTTTGGAACGCTACGCTCTTCTAGAGACCTAAGGTACACCGCTGCAAGAAGGGGGCAAGTTCCTTCGCGTACTCTGTGTAAAATCGAACTGGTATCCCATCAGGTCTAGCGGCCATTCCTCTTCTGAACGACTTCAATCGTTTTTCTATCCCTCTGTCAATTTCGATATCTACCATTTTGTCATCTGTGCGACAATCTAGAGAAGGAACTACAGTGCAGTCTTCCTCTGTGAAACAGCTTTCGAAAAAGGCATTTAGTATTTCGGCCTTTAGTCTGTCATCCTCTGTTTCAATACCATTTTGGTCCCAGAGTGTCTGGACATCTTGTTTTGATCCACCTACCGCCTTGCCAAAAGACCAAAATTTCTTACGATTTTCTGCCAAGTCAGTACATAGAATTTTACTTTTGAATTCATTGAACGCCTCTCGCATAGCCCTCCTCACACTACATTTCGCTTCGTGTAATTTTTGTTTGTGTGCAAGGCTTCGACTATGTTTATGTTTACTATGAAGTTTCCTTTGCTTCCGTAGCAGTTTTATAACTCGTGTGTTGTACCACGGTGGCTCTTTTCCATCTCTTACGATCTTGCTTGGCACATACTCATCGAATGCATATTGTACGATGGTTTTGAACTTTGTCCACTGATCCTCAACACTATCTGTACTTGTGATAAAACTTTTTGTTGAGCCGATAAGTACTCTGAAATCTGCGTTTTGTCACTTTTGCTAAACAGAAAAATCTTCCTACTTTTTTTAATATTTATATTTTCAGCTGAAATCATCGGTGCTGTAACCGCTTTATGATCGCTGATTACCTGTTCTGCGTTAACTCTTTCAAATAGTTCGGGTCTGTTTGTCACCCGAAGGTATAATATTGCCTCGAGTCGGTTCTCTGTTTAACTGCTCAAGGTAGTTTCCAGATAAAGCACTTAAAAAAATTTCACTGGATTCTTTGTCGCTGCCACCAGTTATAAACGTTTGAGTCTCCCAGTCTATATCTGGTAAATTAAAATCTCCACCCAGAACTACAAAATGGTCGGGAAATCTACTCGAAATATTTTCCAAATTTTCCTTCAGGTTCAAATGGTTCAAATAGCTCTGAGCACTATGAAACTTAACTTCTAAGTTCATCAGTCCCTTGAACTTAGAACTACTTAAACCTAACTAACCCAAGGACATCACACACATCCATGCCCGAGGCAGGATTCGAATCTGCGACCGTAGCGGTCGCGCGGTTCCAGACTGTAGCGCCTAGAACCGCTTGGCCACCGTGGCTGGCTTCCTTCAGGTGCTCTGCCACAACAGCTGCTGAGCCAGGGGTCCTATAGAGACATCCAATTACCATGTTCGAGCCTGCTTTAACCGTGACCTTCACCCAAATTATTTCACATTTCGGATCTCCGTCAATTTCCTTCGATACTATTGCACTTTTTATCGCTATAAAAACGCCTCCCCCTTCACTGTCCAGCCTGCCTCTGCGGTATACATTCCAATCTGAGTTTAGAATTTCATTACTATTTTCATCTGGTTTCAGCCAACTTTCCGTCCCTAGTACTATGTGGGCATTGTGACCGTTTATTAATGAGAGCAGTTCTGGGACCTTTCTATAGACGCTCCTACAGTTTACTATTAAGAAATTAATATTGTCATTTCCTGTTGTGTTTTGCCTACTGCTAACGGTTCTAGGCGCTACAGTCTGGAACCGCGCGACCGCTACGGTCCAAGGTTCGAATGCTGCCTCGGGCATGGATGTGTGTGACATCCTTAGGTTAGTTAGGCTTAAGTAGTCCTAAGTTCTAGGGGACTGATGACCTCAGAAGTTAAGTCCCATAGTGCTCAGATCCATTTGAACCATTTTTTTGTCTACTGCGTGTAGTGCACTCCTGAATTATTCAGGGGGACCCTACATTTCTCCAACCGATAGCGGAGGTCGAGCAATTTGTACCCCAGATCTCCGCAGAATCGTGTGAGCCTCTAGTTTAAGCCTTCCACTCGGCTCCAAACCAGGGGACCGCGATCGGTTCTGGGAACGACACTACAAAGTGAGCGAGGCTTTCCTCCTTCACCAACTGCGCCAACCGCCTGTACGAACTGAGTATGATGGAGTCATCTGTAAGCATAACTGTGAACATCGTAGAAAATTCTAGTCAGCATTATTGCACATATGGTGTCAATTTACCGTCAGGAATGAAGTCGAGGTGGGGGTAGGTAGTAGCTGGCGTAGAGTAATAATAAGTAATGTTCGTGTCAAAATATAATAGTCATGGTTGCTACGAGAACTGGTAACTGATGATAACTGATACTGTCGATATGGGAAAATAAAAAATATGTTCCTACACTACAGGAAATTTCCTTTCTTCCTACAGACCGCCAGACTCGCATAAATAAGTAACAAGACTTAGAAAATGAGTTTTGCTTTTTGGGCAGCATACTAATTGACGGTTATGGAAGTAGATAGGATACAAAATGCAGTGCAAATCAGTATCATATTGTCGTCGCTTTTTTGATACTATCTAGCCTTCATCGCGAAGAATAGTTCTTTATCTTTTTTACAAATGGGAGGTAAGGTTGGGTATACTCCAGAGAAAAGCACGTTATTTGTAAGGAACGTAGCCCTTCCGTTACGATCCGACGTGACATGTATAACTGGGTAGGGAAAACTGAATAGTAACTCATTTGGATAAGGACGAGGAAATAACCGGCTAAGGTCTTACTTAGGCAACCGTTGTATCGTTTACGTGGAAAGATTCAGACAAACAAGGAAATGGAAACGAAACGGAAATGCCTTTAACTGCAGGTAGCTATTGGATAGCTGCTACGCGACTGAAAGGTTAAGCAACAAAGTGAAGAGGTTGTAAGGGGAGTTGGAACGCCCTATACCGACAATGTTAAATTTAGTGACTTGGCTTCCCTGTATATCGGGAACCACTGTAGCCGATGACATGAAACTTTTACAGGACATTAAAGTGTATGTTCCGAGTCTAATGAATTACAATAATTGCATTTCAGCAACTGCTTTCGGAAATACAATTTTTTAATTACATAGTTAAAATTTTGTGTACTTTTTTGTCGTTATCCTAAATAATTTTATTTATACAGAACATTATGTTCTTCTTTTAGTTCAGTAAACTGAGGATATGTATGTTATTACTCCCTGAAAATTTGAGTACTCTACTCGAATTGGTTTCTGATATTTAGGGAAAATGTAAATTTTCAGGAACGGCTTCTAAAGTTCCAAAAGACTGAGACTTAATATATGCATAATTTTTTATTTTTAGTCACTCAGAAGCACCCCGCATCATACTGTATATCATCATCTTGATCTTTTACCAAGTTTTTTCTTCTTTTCTTCTTTCTGGACCCCTTAGTGCCAATTGTGCTGCATACTCTACTTTATCAATGCGAACCTTGTCCATCCGTTCAAGTTCTCTGATGCAATTTGCTCCTGGATTAATTCCCGTATGCTGTAGCATTTTCACACTAACATTGTTCCCATCATTAAAAACAATAACAGCATCACTAACCCCCCACTTTAGTGTCTTCATTCCAACAAAAACATTTTTTGGTAAATGAGTCCACATAAGAAAGGCCCCCGGAGTAGACAACATTCCATTAGAACTACTGACAGCCTTGGAAGAGCCAGTCCTGACAAAACTGTACCATCTGTTGAGCAAGATGTATGAGACAGGCGAAGTACCCTCAGACTTCAAGAAGAATATAATAATTCCAATCCCAAAGAACGCAGGTGTTGACAGATGTGAAAATTACCGGACTATCAGTTTAATAAGTCACAGCTGCAAAGTACTAACGCGAATTCTTTACAGACTAAAGGAAAAACTGATAGAAGCCGACCTCGGGGAAGATAAGTGTTGTGTCTAGACAAGACAGCCTAGACACAATGAGAGGAAGCCGAAAGGCACGAGCTTAAACTCACGCAGGCTGGCGTGAGGTCTGAAACAGGATACGTAATGAATGCTATAAAGAAAAGTACGTAGCTTCTGGAATACTTAACTTTAATCCATAATTGTAGAACATCGCTCTTGATGATACATGCTTCATATAATAAATATCAATTGAATACGGCGCCTTGCTAGGTCGTAGCAATTGACTTAGCTGAAGGCTATGCTAACTATCTTCTCGGCAAATGAGAGAGTCTTCGTCAGTGTAGCATCGCTAGCAAAGTCGGCTGTACAACTGGGGCGAGTGCCAGGACGTCTCTCTAGACCTGCCGTGTGGTGGCGCTCGCTCTGCTATCACAGACAGTGGCGACATGCGGGTCCGACGTATACTACCGGACCGCGGCCGATTTAAAAGCTACCACCTAGCAAGTGTGGTGTCTGGCGGTGACACCACAATAAGTTTGGATTCCGTAGAAATGTTGGAACACGTGAGGCAATATTGACCCTACGACTTATCTTAGAAGAAAGATTAAGGAAAGGCAAACCTATGTTTCTAGCATTTCTAGACTTAGAGAAAGCTTTTGACAATGTTGATTGGAATAGTCTCTTTCAAATTCTGAAGGTGGCAGGGGTAAAATACAGGGAGTGAAAGGCTATTTACAATTTGTACAGAAAGCAGATGGCAGTTATAAGAGTCGAGGGGTATGAAAGGGAAGCAGTGGTTGGGAAGGGAGTGAGACGGGGTTGTAGCCTATCCCTGATGTTATTCAATCTGTATATTGAGCAAGCAGTAAAGGAAACGAAAGAAACATTCGGAGGAGGTGTTAAAATCCATGGAGAAGAAATAAAAACTTTGAGGTTCGCCGATGACATTGTAATTCTGTCAGAGACAGCAAAGGACTTGGAAGAGCAGTTGAATGGAATGGACAGTGTCTTGAAAGGAGGATATAAGATGAACATCAACAAAAGCAAAACGAGGATAATGGAGTGTAGTCGAATTAAGTCAGGTGATGCTGAGGGAATTAGATTAGGAAATGAGACACTTAAAGTAGTAAGGGAGTTTTGCTATTTGGGGAGCGAAATAGCTGATGATGGTCGAAGTAGAGAGGATATAAAATGTAGACTGGCAATGGCAAGGAAAGCGTTTCTGAAAAAGAAAAATTTGTTAACATCGAGTATAGATTTAAATGTCAGGAAGTCGTTTCTGAAAGAATTTGTATGGAGTGTAGCCATGTATGGAAGTGAAACGTGGTCGATAAATAGTTTAGACAAGAAGAGAATAGAAGCTTTCGAAATGTGGTGCTACAGAAGAATGCTGAAGATTAGATGGGTAGATCACATAACTAATGAGGAGGTATTGAATAGAATTGGGGAGAAGAGGAGCTTGTGGCACAACTTGACTAGAAGAAGGGATCGGTTGGTAGGACATATTCCGAGGCATCGAGGGGATCACCAATTTAGTATTGGAGGGCAGCGTGGACGGTAAAAATCGTAGAGGGAGACCAAGAGATGAATACACTAAGCAGATTCAGAAGGATGTAGGCTGCAGGAGGTACTTGGAGATGAAGAAGCTTGCACAGGATAGAGTAGCATGGAGAGCTGCATCAAACCAGTCTCAGGACTGAAGACCACAACAACAACAAAATTATTGGACAACTCATTGGGATTTTGGGTCTGACCATGCAGACACTTCTTCAGTAAATCAGGATTTGCCAGGTCTCAGTAAATAGGTTCTATGATATTCATGACTGCTACTGGGATGGAATGTTTATGGCTGTATGAACTGTACAAGTACTGGGCATTGCGGTAAGTGCACCATAAATCAGGTCCAGGAGGGCAAAGGTGGTGTACTGGTCTTTCATCAGTTGAAAGTATGAGGGTGAAAGTAGCCCATACTGCCTGCTTCCTTTTCAACAAATCCTCAGTATTATTTCTAATGGCCATCCCATAATACTGTGTAGTCCATCAATCATTTTGTCTGTCAGCCTGCCTCTTATGGTTTTAATATCAGAAAGGTTCTTGTCTCTCAATCTTTGTTTCGACTTCCTCACCCTGGACATGAGCAACATATTTCACTTTTGTGATAATCTCACTATAAGGCTTAGCGGCTGCTACAGTGTTACATGCCTTTGAGTCTCCATCACTGAAGAACTTAGTGTAACACACTCCCCTTTCGTTCACGGATCAATAGCTGCAGAGGCCTCCATATTACAGTACCATTTGTTCCTTCATAATTTCTATCATAGATATGTCCTTCTTCATTCCCTGATTTACACTTATAGCAATGTTTGGTTAAAATCTGTAATTTATTACCTTTCCAGTATCCACACTGTTCACTGTAGAACAGAATTTTTAGAACTGTAACTGCACTTCTGCCACGTGGCATCAAAAGCTACTGGTATGTCAGTCATACCGTCATTTATTTCAACAGCTTCGTTTGCAGCACCCTTCATTGACTCACATCCAACAGATTTCACAGCAGCTCCAATAAATCCTGCATACTTGTCGATTTTACAAGGTGGGCATGGCATATTCATCATAGCACACATTGTTTCTGCTGCAGTGTGTCCTTTGCCAATAGCTCTCAATCCATAAAACCACCTAACGTTTACTTTAAAATAATTATCTTTACACTTATCAGAATTCCAAAATCAATGAGTATATTTGCAATTGGTACAATTAATGACACGTTTCCTGGCTAGTCCATTTGATACCTCACTGACTTCATGTAAACTAACTGGTCCTCCACATATTTTGCAACACACACATTCACCTAACACCTCTGTTAGGATGTGTAAATGTAACAGAATATAACCTAACCTACCATTTACATCACTTTAGTTTTGAGAAAACTGTGTATCACAACGTTTTATTTTAATCTTCGAAGCACTAATGAGCCGGCCGCTGTGAACCGAGCGGTTCTTGGCGCTTCAGTCCGGAACCTCGCTGCTGCTACCGTCGCAGATTCGAATCCTGCCTCGGGCATGGATGTGTGTGATGTCCTTAGGTTAGTTAGGTTTACGTAGTTCTAAGTTCTAGGGGACTGATGACTTCAGATGTTAAGTTCCATAGTGCTCAGAGCCATTTGAACCAATTTTTAAGCACTAATGGATGTTCCTCTAGATACTGACGTGTTTGCCTGCATTTCATTGTCTGTAACTTCACACGCCACATGTTGGACAAAATGTTTCCCTTTATTCGTGAATCTATTACCATGAAACCCACATTTCTTAAAAACACTTCGTTTTGGCGTCATACTTTACTTTTTCCGAGATTTACCGATCTATTCGTCACTTTTCCTCGCCAAAACGTTAGCACTTCGACGTACAACGCGTGTATATACTATGAATGGATACTATACTGACAGTACTACCAATACAAACACGTTATTTAACCTTAACGTAATTTAATACAGCAATCCACAGCCTTCTACACTCCTGGAAATGGAAAAAAGAACACATTGACACCGGTGTGTCAGACCCACCATACTTGCTCCGGACACTGCGAGAGGGCTGTACAAGCAATGATCACACGCACGGCACAGCGGACACACCAGGAACCGCGGTGTTGGCCGTCGAATGGCGCTAGCTGCGCAGCATTTGTGCACCGCCGCCGTCAGTGTCAGCCAGTTTGCCGTGGCATACGGAGCTCCATCGCAGTCTTTAACACTGGTAGCATGCCGCGACAGCGTGGACGTGAACCGTATGTGCAGTTGACGGACTTTGAGCGAGGGCGTATAGTGGGCATGCGGGAGGCCGGGTGGACGTACCGCCGAATTGCTCAACACGTGGGGCGTGAGGTCTCCACAGTACATCGATGTTGTCGCCAGTGGTCGGCGGAAGGTGCACGTGCCCGTCGACCTGGGACCAGACCGCAGCGACGCACGGATGCACGCCAAGACCGTAGGATCGTACGCAGTGCCGTAGGGGACCGCACCGCCACTTCCCAGCAAATTAGGGACACTGTTGCTCCTGGGGTATCGGCGAGGACCATTCGCAACCGTCTCCATGAAGCTGGGCTACGGTCCCGCACACCGTTAGGCCGTCTTCCGCTCACGCCCCAACATCGTGCAGCCCGTCTCCAGTGGTGTCGCGACAGGCGTGAATGGAGGGACGAATGGAGACGTGTCGTCTTCAGCGATGAGAGTCGCTTCTGCCTTGCTGCCAATGATGGTCGTATGCGTGTTTGGCGCCGTGCAGGTGAGCGCCACAATCAGGACTGCATACGACCGAGGCACACAGGGCCAACACCCGGTATCATGGTGTGGGGAGCGATCTCCTACACTGGCCGTACACCACTGGTGATCGTCGAGGGGACACTGAATAGTGCACGGTACATCCAAACCGTCATCGAACCCATCGTTCTACCTTTCCTAGACCGGCAAGGGAACTTGCTGTTCCAACAGGACAATGCACGTCCGCATGTATCCCGTGCCACCCAACGTGCTCTAGAAGGTGTAAGTCAACTACCCTGGCCAGCAAGATCTCCGGATCTGTCCCCCATTGAGCATGTTTGGGACTGGATGAAGCGTCGTCTCACGCGGTCTGCACGTCCAGCACGAACACTGGTCCAACTGAGGCACCAGGTGGAAATGGCATGGCAAGCCGTTCCACAGGACTACATCCAGCATCTCTACGATCATCTCCATGGGAGAATAGCAGCCTGCATTGCTGCGAAAGGTGGATATACACTGTACTAGTGCCGACATTATGCATGCTCTGTTGCCTGTGTCTATGTGCCTGTGGTTCTGTCAGTGTGATCATGTGATGTATCTGACCCCAGGAATGTGTCAATAAAGTTTCCCCTTCCTGGGACAATGAATTCACGGTGTTCTTATTTCAATTTCCAGGAGTGTACATAAGCTGTTTCAAAACATCAGTGTAAGGGGATCTCATGAAAACAGGTCATTCTAGCTACGAATTGCTGAAGTAAAATGATAGGAAACTAAATGTCGACAGGTAAAGGCCTCCTGTAGTTGATGTTTGTAGTGTTGTAACTTGAGTGTTGCGATATCGTTTCAATGCTACTGCACATTCGTGTCCACCTCTTTCCATAATTATTTTGCACTTTTTGTTTTCTAAAAGATTTTGGGTCTTTCTTATTCATATTATAGAAGTGCTATCTCAAAATCGATGTAATTTATTATAACTAACGTATTTTCCGCAGTTCTTGTTGCAAAGGCCACCGACTCGAATGTTTCATCAGTGACTAGAAATCTTAACGTCAGTTTATATAAGAAAGTAAACACAAGTAACACACTGGAAGTATTGCTGTTATGAACTACGTAGGAAAGTTAATCCAACAGCAATAGAGAGTTTTTTGAACCTTGTCAAGGAACAAGAGTGGCAGGATGTTTATAGTGCCGATAACATAGATGATAAATACAATGCTTTCCTTAACACATTTCTAATGCTCTTTGAGAGTTGCTTTCCATTAGAACGTTCTGAACGGGTACTAGCAGTAATGGGCAGCCTGGGTGGCTGACTAGTGGGACAAGGATAGCTTGTAGAACAAAGAGGGAATTATATCAGAATGTTATAAGTAGTCACAATCAAGCTACAGCAGCCCATAACTGACACTATTGTAAGGTGCTTAAAAATGTTATTAGGAAGGCAAAGAGTATGTGGTATGCAAATAGAATAGCTAATTCACAGGATAAAATTAAAGCTATATGGTCATTTGTGAAGGAAGTGTCTGGTCAGCAGCACAAGGTCGATGATATACAGTCAGTTTGCAGTAAAAATGTTTCTATTACAGATAAATCAGATATATGTACAGTATTTAACAATCATTTTCTGAGCATTGCTGGTTAATTAATTAAAAATTTAGTTTCTACAGGAAATCATATAATTTTCTTGGCATATGCTGGAGTCAATAATTAAATCAGTAATACTAAGGACTCTCATGGTTATGATGGAGAGACTTGCAGAATATTAAAGTACTGTGCTGCACATGTTAGCCCTGTATTTAGCCATATTTGTAATTTTTCCTTTGGGAATGATCAGTTTCCTGAGCGATTAAAGTACTCAGTAGTAAACCCGCTTAATAAAAAGGGAGAAAGGGATAACGTAGATAATTTTAGACCCATTCCTTTGCCATCAGTGTTTGCAAAAGTTATTGAAAAGGCTGTGTATGTAAGGATAATTTATCGTTTTATAGCACACGATTTGCTATCAAATGTACGGTTCGGCTTTAGAAGTAGTTTAACAATTGAAAATGCTATATTCTCTTTCCTCTGTGAGGTACTGGTTGGGCTAAACAAAGGTTTCGAACGCTTGGCATTTTTTTTTATTTAACTAAGGCATTTGATTGTGTTGATCACAAAATATTGCTCCAGAAGTTGGACCATTACAGAATACAAGGAGTAGCTCACAATTTGTTCACCTCTTACTTTAGCAACAGGTAGCAAAAGGTCATTATTCACATTGTTGATAACGGCTATGATGTGGGGTCTGAGTGGGGTACTGTCAAGTGGGGGGTGCCCCAGGGATCAGTGTCGGGGCCACTCCTATTCCTTATTTATATAAATGATATGCCCTCTAGTATTACAGGTAACTCTAAAATATTTCTGTTTGCTGATGGCACTAGTTGGTAGTGAAGGATGTTGTGTGCAACATTGCCTCAGTTTCAAATAGTGCAGTACATTACCTAAGTTCATGGCTTGTAGAAAATAAACTAACGCTAAATCACAGTAAGACTTAGTTTTCATAGTTTCTAACACACAATTCAACAAAAACCTGGCGTTTTAATTTCGCAGAATGGGCATATGATTAGTGAAACTGAACAGTTCAAATTTCTAGGTGCTCAGATAGATAGAAAGCTGTCGTGGAAAGCCCACGTTCCGGATCTTGTTCACAGACTTAACATTGCCATTTTTACTATTCGGATGTGTCAGAAGTGAGTGATCGTTCGGCACGAAAATTAGTCTACTTTGCTTATTTTCATTGGCTTATATCGTATGGTATTGCATTTTGGGGTAACTCTTCACATTCTAAAAGGATACTTTTGGCTCAGATACGGGCGGTTCGGAAAATAAGTGGTGTAAGTTCACGAACCTCTTGTCGACCTCTGTTCACGAATCTGAGTGTTTTGGCATTGGCCTCTAAATATATATATATTCCTTACTGTCATTTCTTGTTTCCAATATTAGCTTATTCCCAAGAATAAGCAGCTTTCACTCGGTTAATACTCGGCAGAAATGAAACCTGCATTTGGATCGGACTTCCTTAACTCTTGTGCAAAGAGGTGCGTAGTATACTGCTGCATCCATTTTCAATAAGCTACCACTCGAATTTAAAAATCATAGCAGTAATCCACGCGCTTTCAAATCGAAACTGAAGAGGTTCCTCATGAGTCACTCCTTCTATTCTGTCGAGGAGTACCTTGAAAAATTAAGCTGATTCTTATTGTATTGTTGACTGCGTTTACTTAAACTTATGGACTGACTTTTTTCGGGTTCATGAACATTTATTTTTATCTGTTATTACTCTTATGTTTTAATTTCATGTACAGACACGTTCCATGACCTTGGAGATTTGCTCCTCAATTTGGTTCTACGAAACTTGACTTGTAAATAAATAAATAAACTTTGTATAAAATATATATACCTATCTCTGGGTTTATGGACAGCCTCACGTTTGTATCTTGCCAGCAAATGTATTTTTCAGTGATTGCGAGCAGCTTCAAAATAATCTCCTCTTCCATTCGAATGAAATTAGGCAACGAAACTCGATTTTGAAACATATGTGATGAAACTTCCTGGCAGATTAAAACTGTGTGCCCGACCGAGACTCGAACTCGGGATCTTTGCCTTTCGCGGGCAAGTGCTCTACCAGGAGCTCGCAGGAGAGCTTCTGTAAAGTTTGGAAGGTAGAAGACGAGGTACTGGCAGAAGTAAAGCTGTGAGGACCGGGCGTGAGTCGTGCTTCGGTAGCTCAGATGGTAGAGCACTTGCCCGCGAAAGGCAAAGATCCCGAGTTCGAGTCTCGGTCGGGGACACAGTTTTAATCTGCCAGGAAGTTTCATATCAGCGCACACTCCGCTGCAGAGTGAAAATCTCATTCTGGAAATATGTGATGAATTTCGTTATTTCAGAGTTGGTAGTCAATGTAACATCGAGAGTATGGATATTGTACATGCACAAACTGACATTAGACACTATACCTTAGCCATGTTGTTGTTGTTGTCTTCAGTCCTGACACTGGCTTGATGCAGCTCTCCATGCTACTATAACCTTAGCCATATTCAATTTAAAACAGGAAATGGGATGAGCATTCAATTGATTTACCGAATAACTTCTACTCAGATCGTTGTGTAGCATTACATAGTGTTTCTCTACCAGGAATTCGCTATTGAAGCCATCGACGAGTCCAAAATCTTCTTCGCAATTTTCGTCTCACGTCTTCGACGATCGCCAACAGAGTTAATGCAGCTACATTTTGGTATGGAAACTGTGTGCTTTGTCAGCCAAATAAAGTCGAAAACTGCCGCTAGATAGTGCTCAAAGCGCAAATCAATCTAGTTAAACAGCGCGTCCCGTGTGCCAACTGCGCTGTTTCTCGAGAAGTCGCAATATTTCTCGTCCCTGCCCACGTCACGTAAGCTGCCTCTTCCCGTGTGACGACGGCTTTGCTTGTGGCCCCTCGGAAACTGAAGTTCCTAATTTCAACACGCATTGCTGTCAAGCTGTATTTCTCAAAGATTTACAATTTTTACATGGCAATAAAGTTGAAAAATTTATGGGAAAGACGGCGCTCTCTACTGCCTCGGATCCCTAACGCCCAATATTTTCCTCGTCATTTCTTACACCAAACTCACTTCCAAACTGATATCGTGTATATTATACTTGTCTCTATACCAGACCACAATAATGAGTTAAAACTAGGACAGAAAGTGCGACGATTGTAGGTAAAATCAGAGATAATGTAAGAAAAATAGATTAGAGTTATTTTATGTGAAACTAACCGCATAAAGTTCTGGCGTAAACTCGTTGTTCGCCACGGAAAGCGCCAGCAAAGAGGGTGATGGAAAATCCGCAGCCATGGTAGCACGCACCTGCAACAAAGGAAGTCAAACTCTAAATTTAGTGCAAACTGAGGATTCCGATACAAAGGTATTTTTAAATCTCGAATGATGGTCTATGCCGCAGAACAATGTGCAGATACAGTAGGAACGTTTTCTGTGCACTTGCTAGTTTAAACATGTTGGAAAACATTCACAGCTCATCCACACTGATAAAGCTGTCCAGTGATCTCCGCTTATGGGCTCTGATAATACACGTTATAAAATATAGATAAAAGAACTGCCTTGTTGGTTCTTCTAGGGAAAAATCTGCGTGCCAGCTGCACTGATAACAACAATAATATTCAGTCTTCTGACTGCTCTGATGGTGTCCGCCACGAATTCTTCTTCATCTCAGGGTAGCAGTTGCGCCCTCAATTATTTTCTGGATATATTCCTATCTTTATCTCTCTCTGGTACCATGGAAGTTATTCCCTGATATCTTAACAGATCTACCATACTGTCTCTTCTTCATATATTTCTGTTCTCACCGATTCTGTGGAGAATCTCCTGATTGCGTACATTATCAATCCATCTAATTTTCAACATCCTTACATCTCAAATGCTTCTAATTTCATCAGTTCCGTTTCCCTACTGTCCATGTTTCACTACCATACAATGCTGTGCTCCAAACGTACATTTTCATACGTATCTTCCTCAAATTACGGCCAGTGTTTGATACTACTAGACTTCTCTTAGCCAGAAATGCTCTTTTTGCCAGTGCTAGTCTAATCTTGATCTCCCTTTGCTCCATCCGACATGAGTTATTTTGCTGCCGAGGTAACAGAATTTCTTAACTACATCTACTTCGTGACTGTCTATCCTAATGCAAAGTTTCTCGCAGTTCTCATTTCTCCTACTTTTCATTATCTTTCTTCGATTTACTCACAGTCCATATTCTGTACTCATTACTCTGAGATGAAGAGGTTGGGACAGGAGAGGAATTCGTGGCGGGCCGCATCAAACCAGTCAGAAGACTGATGGACCAAAATAAATAAGTAAATAAATAGACTGTTCATTCCATTCAGCAAATCCTGTAACTCTTCTTGAATTTTACTAAGGACAGCAATGTTTTCAGAGAATCTTTTCATTGATATTCTTTCACCTTGAATTTTAATTCCACTCTTGAACCTTTCTTTTATTCCTATCATTGCTTCTTCGATGTATAGGTTGCACAGTAGGGGCGAAAGACTACATCACTGTCTTACACACTTTTTAATCCAAGCACTTCGTTCTCTGTCTTCCACTCTTTATTATTTCTTCTTGCCTGTCGTACTGGTTGTATAATACCCGTCTTTTCCTATAGCCTACCCCTATTTTTCGCAGAATTTCGAACACCTTGCACCATTTGATATTGTCAAACGCTTTTTCCGGGTCGGCAAATCCTGTGAACGTGCCTTGATTTTTCTTTGTATTGTATTGTATTGTATTGTATTGTATGGAACTGGGGACCTGGAAACGACGGAGAGGCTTCGTCCCCACCGTAGCCCGCAGTGGTACACAACCCCACAACGGACTACAGCAGTCCCCCCCCCCCACCCCACCGCCGCATGTTTGCATGGTAAAGTAATTATGGTGTACGCGTACGTGGAGAAAGTGTTTGCACAGCAGTCGCCGATATATTGTAACTGAGGCGAAATAACGGGAACCAGCCCGCATTCGCCGAGGCAGATGGATTTATTTTGCCTTCAAAACCATCTACAGACTGGCCGGCACACCGGACCTCGACACTAATTCGCCGGGTGGATTCATGCCGCCCGAAAAGATGTGCGTCAGACCGCAAGGGTAACAGGGCGGGCTCGATTTTTCTTTAGTTTTGCTTCCACTATCAATCGCAACGTCAGAACTGTCACTCTGATGCGTTTACCTTTCCTAAAGCTGAACTGACCGTCACCTAACACATACTCAATTTTCTTTTCCATTATTTTGTATACTGTCTTGTAAGCAACTTAGATGCAAGAGATGTTAACCTGATTGTACCGTAATTGTCGCACATGTCAGCTCTTGCAGTCTTCGGAATTGTGTGGATGACGTATTTCCGAAATTCAGGTGCTATATCACCAGTTTCACACATTCTACACGTTAAGGTAGACAGTCGTGTTGTTGCCACTTCCCCTCAATGATTTTAGAGATTCTGTTGGAATGTTGACTCTCCCTTCCTTCTTATTTGATCTTAAGTCTGCCAAAGATCTTTCAATTTCTGATTCTGATACCGGATCCTCTACCTCTTCTATATCCACACCCATTTCTTCTTTTACCACATCAGTCGAGTCTTCCCCCACATAGAGGCCTTCAGTGTACTCTTTCCGCGCTCTCCTCTGCATTTAACAGTAGAATTACCATTGCACTCTTAATGTTACTACCCTTGCATTTAATTTCGCCAAAGGTTGTTTTGACTTTTCCATATTCTGAGTTAGTCCTGAAGACAATCATTACTTTTTCGATTTCTTCACACTCTACATGCAGCAAATTTCACTTTAGCTTCCCTCAACTTTCTATTTATTTCATTCCCAAGCTACTTGTCTTTCCGTATTCCTGAATTCCCCTGACCATGTTTGTACTTCCTTCGTTCATCGATCAACTGAAACATTTCTTCTGTTACCCATGGTTTCTTCGCAATTTCCTTGTTTGTACCTATGTTTTTCTTTCCAACTTATGTTAGTACCCTTTTTAGATGGGTCGATTCCTCTTCAACTGAACTGCCTATTGAGCTATTCCTTATCGCAGTACCTATAGCCCTAGAGAACTTCAGGGGTATCTCTTCATTCCTTGGTACTTACTTTGCGCATTGATTCTTCCTGACTAGTGTCATAAACTTCAGCTTACTCTTTAACACTAAATTGTGATCTGAGTCTATATCTGTTGCTGGGTACGCCTTAAAATCCAGTATTTGATTTCAGAATCTCTGCCTTAATCATGACGTA
Source organism: Schistocerca americana (assembly GCF_021461395.2). NCBI lineage: Eukaryota > Metazoa > Arthropoda > Insecta > Orthoptera > Acrididae > Schistocerca > Schistocerca americana. The sequence continues at coordinate 74,378,345 of NC_060120.1, forward strand.
ATCTAACTGAAATCTTCCCATATCATCTGGCCTTTTCCGAGTACTCGTATACCATCTCCTCATGTGATTCTTGAGCACAGTATTCGCTATTACTAGCTGAAATTTATTGCAGGACTCAAATAGTCTTTCTCCTCTGTCATTCCCAGTACCAATCCCATATTCTCCTGTAACCCTTTCTTCTGCTCCTTCTCACAGAACCGCATTCACGTCCCCCATGACTTTTAGATTTTCATCTCCCTTTACACAATGAATTACCTGTTCAATAACCTCATATACTTTCTCTATCTTTTCATCTTCAGTTTGCAACGTCGGCATGTATTCCTCAGCTATTGTTGTTGGTGCTTGTTTGCTGTCGATTCTGACAAGAACAACACTACCACTCAGCTGTTCACAGTAGCATATTAGGACCAATACTGTTCCTGATATGCATCAATGACTTTCCCAGTAGTGTTACTCATGATGAAAAAATCCTCTTATCTAATGACAGCAATATTATATTCACTGAGAAAACAAGAGAACTCCTTGCCGAGAAAGCAAATGAAACTCTAAAGGAAGTTTATGATTGGTCAAGAAGTAATAAAGTGACATTGAACATAAAGAAAACTAATGTCTTGAATTTGAGTTTGAAGAGGAAAAATGACAATGTAAAATTAAATGTAGGTGGCACCTCTATAGACTGTGTAACAAATGCAAAATTTCTAGGAATGAATATTGATTCTCAGTTGAAGTGGTGTGAACACGCAAAGCTACTTGCAAACAGAATGTCATCAGCATGTTATGCCCTTAGAATCGTATCATCAGTGTGTAACATGCTGTGTCTTTTAGTTACATACTATTCACATGTACACTCAATTCCTAGGTATGGAATTATTTTTTGGGGAACAAATGCACAAAATATGAACACAATTTTCAAACTCCAGAAAAGAGCCATAAGAATCATAACCAAAAATGGTAGTCGAGCTCATTGTAAAGGTCTGTTCAAAACACTGGGGATTTTAACTGCTGCATGTGAATACATTTACTAGGCAGTTGTACACATCAAAAATAACATTGGTAATTACTGCACAAACAGCTCTGTCCATTACCATACCACAGGAAATAGACTCAACTTACATTCACCAAGAAAAAATAAACATAAAACTCAAAACAGCATTTTCTACCAAGGAACAAAACTGTACAATAAATTACCAAAAGAGATTAAAGAAATTGCCAAAAACCACTTATTTAAAAAGACAGCTATGCATAGCACAATACTAACACCACTTCCTCTTTCTGAGCTCAACATCTCACTCATTATGGGGGATGCTGACTCAGTTTCTCAGGAGAGCAAATGGGAAGTTGTGGTACAGAAAATGGCCCAGAGATCACCAGTGTGTGTGTGTGTGTGTGTGTGTGTGTGTGTGTGTGTGTGTGCGTGTGTGTGTGTGTGTGTGTGTAGTGAGTGAAGTGTCATGAAACAATGTGTGTATAGTGTGTGCAGTGACTGATAGTGCGATATGAGTGAACAATGTGGCATTACATTATTTAATAAATTATTTGTAAAAAAAAGTTTTGTATACCAGGAGTAAATCTAATGATTGTCTCTAACTAGAAGTCTGTAAATATATGTGTATACCAAATAGCTTATTTTAAATTGATCTAAATTTGTAAATACTTTGGCATGTCTTATATCCTTGTAAAAATAGATCTACAGATGAATAAGACTGCTACTACTACTAACTCACTCTCCGCCCTACCTTCCTATTCATAGTGAATCCTACTCCTGTTATACAATTTTCTGCTGCAGTTAATTTTATCCTTTATTCATTTGACCATAAATCCTTCTCTTATGTACATTTCACTTCATTGACCCCCACCATATCTAGAATATCCCTTTTCCGATTTTCTAGCTTCTGTACCACATTCATACTTCTGACATTCCACGGCCAGACTCTTAGAACGGTATCCTTTTGTTGGTTATGATTATGGAGTTCTTTTCTCATAGTCACCTCTGCCTTGGCAGTCCCCTTCTGAGGATCCAAATGGGGGGGGGGGGGGGGGGGGGGGGGGGAGCTATTCCGGAATCTTTTGCCAATGGAAGGACTGTGTAAATCATGGAATACTTCTAGATAAGCTCAAGTATTGTGGTATGAATGGGACAGTGCTCAAATGGTTTAAATCATACCTAACTGGAAGAGTGCAGAAAGTTGAAATAAACAGTTCACATAATATTCAAAAAACTGGTGATTTCTCAGACTGGGGAACAATCAAGAATAGGGTGCCGCAAGGTACGCTCTTGGGTCCTCTGCTGTTATTAATATATATTAATGACTTGCCATTCTATATTCACGAAGATGCAAAGCTGGTACTTTTTGCCGATGATACAAGTATAGCTATCACACCCAACAGACAAGAATTAACTGGTGAATTGTAAACGATGTTTTTCAGAAAATCATTAAGTGGTTCTCTGCAAATGGGCTCTCATTAAACTTTGACAAAACACAGTATATACAGTTCCACACAGTAAATGGAATGACCCCATTAATAAATATAGACTTCGATCAGAAATCAGTAGCTAAGGTAGAATATTCAAAATTTCTAGGTGTATGCATTGATGAGGGGTTGAACTGGAAAAAACACACTGAGGATCTGCTGAAACGTTTGAGTTCAGCTACTTATGCTGTTAGGGTCATTGCAAATTTTGGCGATATACATCTGAGTAAATTAGCTTACCACGCCTATTTTCGTTCTCTGCTTTCGTATGGCATCATATTCTGGGGTAACTCATCATTGAGTAAAAGAGTGTTCATTGCACAAAAGCGTGTAATCAGAATAATTGCTGGAGCTCGTCCAAGATCATCCTGCAGACACTTAATTAAAGAGCTAGAAATCTTCACTGTAACCTCACAACATATATATTCACTTATGAAATTTGTTATTAACAACCCGAACGAATTCAAAAGTAATAACAGTATACATGGCTACAACACTAGGAGAAAGGATGATCTTCACTACTCAAGGTTAAATCTAACTTTGGTTCAGAAGGAGGTAAATTATGCTGCCACAAAAGTCTTTGGTCACTTACCTAATAGCATCAAAAGTCTGACAGATAGAAATATATCATTTAAAAGGAAATTAAAAGAATTTCATAATGGCAACTCCTCCTACTCATTAGATGAATTTTTGGATATAGTAAGTGGGTAATTTCCCAACAAAAAAAAAACAAAAAAAAAAATGAGTGTCATGTTATATTTTGTCTGCTGTAATATCTTGTATAGACACCTTTTATTAACTTGACACGTTCCACATCATTACGAAGTGTCGCATTCATGATCTGTGGAACAAGTACTAATCTAATCTAATCTGCCTTGGCAGTCCCTTCCGAGGATCCGAATGGGGGGGCTATTCCGGAATCATTTGCCAATGGAAGGACCATCATGATACTGTTACAGTTACAGACAACCTGTCCTGTGGGTACACATTATGTGACTTTAATGCTGTGGTTTCCATTGCCTTCTGCATCCTCATGACGTTTATCATTGCTGATTATTCCGCCTCTAGGGGAAGTTTCCCACCCCAAGGGCAATATAGTGCTCTGATCCTTTCACCTGATTCCACCGCTCTGCAAGATTATTGCCGGTGTTATCTGTGTGTTTGTAAAACAGTAATTGTGTATTTAAATGGTTTATTTTGTATCTGATTCATGTCGTGGGAGGGCGCAGTAACACGACGGCGGCGCCATCTTCGGCGCAGCCGCCAAGCAAAGAGCTAATCGCCATCGTCGAAGAGGCGAAGGCTTTCGCGCGGTAGAAGAGCCTTTCTGAGTGTGTTGGAGTCATGCTCGTTTTATAACGCTTCCCGCAAACGTGATGTCATTTAGACGTCACACGCAGTGTTGACGACCGCATGAACGCCTATCGACTTCGTGAGACAGGAGAATATGAATGTTAATGTCTCTAGTTTCACTCGCACCATTGTAAACTATCCTCTTAGGTTCATGCCTAACCACATACTCGAAAGGCGGTACATATTCGGAAATAAAGAGCCAAATATTTGTGAGAGGGAAGAGAATGAATTTTATTGTTGCACGTTTCAGTCGTAGCAATTTAAGCTGTCCTCTTACATTCCTGCCAACAACATTCTTGGAAATCACTAATTATTTATTTCATCGTTTATTCTCAGATCATACTGAATGAAAATGATATACAGTATTATAGAACACATTTGTATTACATTCATGAGAAAGTAACAGAGCATTTTAACAAAGCTAAAATGAAAAAAACTCATGTAACGGGATGCAAAACAACAACACTAGATTCCAGAAACCACGACTTTTTTCATTGCTTGCACTTAACCTCGTGGTGTTTAACTCCGTTTTGGTCATCATATTCTATCTTGATTGGTCGTATGCGTTACTAAGAGACATTTAATGACAGTGGTGATGTGTCTGTTATAAATTTTCAGTGCTCCGTTACATTGAAAAGCATACTGCAAATTACAAAACAAGTTTACTTCATTCTTAATTTTGTAAATTATTGAAGATAATAGCTCACTCTTAAGAGAGCACTCTTACATGAAGCGTAGCGGTCGATAAATCATTACGTGACATTTTGTAATATCAATTATTGTAATAAATCATTCCAAAAAAAGACGTGTTTTTGTTAATCACCGGTACGTGCGAACGAAATCTTGTGAGAGGCCTGTATCAAATACTAACGCGAAGACTTGGCTGGACAGTTTAATAAACAACAACTGATTGGAGGTCCAAATGTATTTCGTGGGCTGCATTTGAACTTCACATGTGATGTACAAGCAGTGTTTGGAGGTAGTACATGGCTCACACTTGCTGTTGTATGGGGGAATCATGCAGATTATGGTGGCCTTGAAGCGTTTCCAGATGCAAACATATTGACGTGGAAGACATGGAGTATAGCAGAGACTCCCGTTAGTATTTGATACAGGCCACTCAAAAGATTTCGTTCGCACGTACCGGTGATTAACAAAAACACGTCTTTTTCTGGAATGATTTATTACAATAATTGATATTACAAAATGTCACGCAATGATTTATCGACCGCTACGCTTCATGTAAGAGTGCTCTCTTAAGAGTGAGCTATTATCTGCGGTCGTCGATATTGTGTGTGACCTCGAAATGGAACGTTTGCGGGAATTGTTGTGAAACGAGCGTTACCCAGTGTGTTATCGCCATGGTCATCGCCATCTGATTTAAATGTAATAAATGTATTCGACTGTACGTAACAAATTAAAAAAGTGATGATCAGTGTCGTAAATGAAAATTTAATTGCGATTAGTTCAGTTCCTGTCCTGACAGATTATGATCAACATCGATGATACTGTAAAGGCTATGTCCCATTAAAACACATCGTTGAAAGTGAGAAGTGATTTATCTATCTGTCAAGAAAACTGAAGTGAACGTTTGTGTGGAAGAATGTTTCTTGCGTTTGAATCTGATTTTATTATAACAAGATTGGCGTTTTTCATGACTGAGTTTTGTTGAAGTTCGAAGTGAACCAGTAACAGATATTTAAATACAAGAGCAGAGAGAATACCCCAAATGTCAGCTTTCGAAAATCTACAGAACTCTTAAGAAACTGGTTTTACACAAATGATTGAATTTTTGTCCCTCTCTACTTTCAAGCTTGCAGGAAGTTAAGCTAACCAGTTCAGTAAAGTAATTTAAATTCGTTGTGGTGCCCGCCGGAAGTCTGAAATGGTCAGGTTGAATTATTATTCGCACCTGATTGAAAGTTTTCATCACGTGGGTGCACGACGTCTGCTAATGCATGTTTAAATCGGGTGGAAGTCAACCTTTTTCATCTGCCACCAACTTTTGTGTATCCGTTAGTGCAAAATTCTCTGACCGCCCACCAGTTCCACAGCAATGGTGATTTACAAAGTAGGGGGGGGGGGGGGGGGGGGTAACATTACTTCATAAAATTTAAAATCAAAGAAACAAGTTAAAGCGAATAATAATAATTACTAGCACAAAACATTATGTCAAACTTTTTTGAAACCTAATGGTAACGTTTTTAAAAACCCTTGCGCCTACCGAGCGAGGTGGCGCAGTGGCTAGCACACTGGACTCGCATTCGGGAGGACGACGGTTCAATCCCGCGTCCGGCCATCCTGATTTAGGTTTCCCGTGAGTTTCCTAAATCGCTCCAGGGATGGTTCCTTTGAAGGGGCACGCCCGACTTCCTTCCGCGTCCTTCCATAATCCGATGAGACCGATGACTTCGCTGTCTGGTCTCTTTCCCCAAACAACCCAATCCAACCTTGCACCTACCATCCGCCATGAAAGCTGGAATACCAACTAGTGGGCTGTAGGGATCTGGTAGTTTACCACTGGCTTAGGTAATATCGTCCGCATAGGGAGTGGGGCGCCGCAAGGAGGTTTATCATTTCGCTAAAACGTGGACAATTCCCAGTGACCAGAACGAGATTTTCACTCTGCAGCGGAGTGTGCGCTGATATGAAACTTCCTGGAAGATTAAAACTGAGTGCCCGACCGAGACTCGAACTCGGGACCTTTGCCTTTCGCGGGCAGAAGTAAAGCTGTGGGTACCGGGCGTGAGTCGTGCTTCGGTAGCTCAGTTGGTAGAGCTCTTGCCCGAGAAAGGCAAAGGTCCCGAGTTCGAGTCTCGGTCGGGCACACAGTTTTAATCTGCCAGGAAGTTTAATTCCCAGTGAGCTTATCTTATGCAAAAACCATAAAAAAAAGCACAAAGCCAGACGCTGCATGTTGCAGGCGTGGACCTTAGCGTCACTGGTTTTCTGCACAGCCAGCTCTACACGACTCTCTCCTACGTTAGTGAAGCAAGTAAGCTGTGATTACGTAGGCTTTCCCGGCGTAATAAGTCTTGAAAGTCTCTTCGGGTTTGCTGCTGGATCCTAAAATCAACTTCACTCGATATTTCGGCGATCCAACTGTTCTCCATCTTCAGGAAAATGCTGCTTCTGCTGATGAGTCCCGCTCAGAACTGACGCCAGGCTGCAAATCGACGTCCTATATAGGCCACCGTTCAGCACACGGCGCATGCGCCGCCCATCACGGTTGCTGCCTTCGAGGATACGGCACTGAGGACTTCAGCTTTGCAACCAACGTGCTTCTGGAGATATGTGGATGATACATTTTTCGTCTGGCCGCATGGACGTGATGCTCTTAATAGATTTTTGGACCACTTCAACTGTCTTCATCCCCGCATCAAATTTACTATGGAGGTTGAAAATGATGGGATGCTTCCATTTTTAGACGTTATGGTTTATAAAAAACCAGATGGTGCTTTGGGACAAAGTGTTCACCGAAAGCCGATGCACACAGATTTGTATCTGCATCCTAAGAGTTGTCATCCACTACACCAACGCAGTGGCGTCCTTAGGACTTTGGTACGGAGAGCATATGCCATTTCCGACGCGGACAGCTTAACCCAAGAACTTGCGCATTTGATGGCTGTTTTTAAGGAAAATGGATACTCCGAGCAGCAGATTCGTCGGGATATGGAGTTTGGACCATCCACGGAGGCCTTTCTTCCTTATGCTGGAGGCTAATCGTTTAAGATTGGACGAATTTTCAGGAATTTTAACATTAAGAGTGTGTTCCGTCCACCTTCTAAGATTAGGGCACTGCTCGGCTCTGTGAAGGATGATTTGGGGCTTAGGAAACCCGGGGTGTACAAAATTCCGTGTCAATGTGGGAAAACTTACATTGGCCGTTCGATTCGCACAGTGCATGATAGGTGTGTGGAATATCGCCGTCATACGAGGCTACAACAGCCGGAAAAATCGGCAGTAGCAGAACACTGCTTAAATGAGGGACACAGTATGAAATTTGATGAAACTGTGGTAGTTGCCAACATTTGCGGTTTCTGGAACAGTGTCTATAAAGAGGCGATTGAAATTAGGTTGGCGGATAATTTAATCAACAGAGACAATGAGTTTCCTCTTAGCAAGACGTGGAATCCTGTATTATCTCGCACCAACTGAACTTTCTTCGGTGCGGCCCTGAGTGCGATATATCGTTGCCAGCAGTGTTCCACTAAGGGCGGCGCTACCTCCCTGTCTTGGAGGGCAGCAACCGTGATGGGCGGCGCGTGCGCCGTGTACTGAACGGTGGCCTATATAGGACGTCGATTTGCAGCCTGGCGTCACCTCCCGTAAACTTGATCCTCCTCACCCACTCGTGTCCCCGATCCTCTCCCACCCCCGCCCGCTGCCGCGCCTGTATTCCCACGTCCCACCCGGTCTCCATCTCTCCACCCTCCTTACCCTCTCCCAAGGTGGCTTCCGCCAGCTCCCCCTCCCTGATGATGTCCTCCTCCCCTGCATCTACCCCTCCTATCAACTTTGATCCTCCCCCCCCCACCTCTTGTGTCCTTTCCTTCAGGCACCCTCCCTCCCCCCCTTTCCATTCCCTTCTCTTTCCTTACCCCCCTCCCTCCTACCCTCTCCTCCGGGCTTCCCTCCCCCTTCCTCCCTCCCCCTCTCTCCTTTGCCCATGGCATCTCTGCTCTCCCCTCTCCCATTTCCCCTTCCTCCTCCTCCACCTCCTCTCTTGGCAGGTCCCCGGACTCGTACACGCTGAGTGGACATTCGCGCGCCGGAGATCATCGCCATCAGTGTCTCGTGAGTGCCGTCGTGTTTCGTGTTCAGTGTTCCCGTCATACTCCATCGTTCACCTGTGCCATCGCCATCTTCAGTGTTAGTGCGTCGTGACAACAGTTTGTAGTGAATTATCGTCGAGTGTGAACGGCTCCGTGTTTGTCTTTATGTGTCTACTGTTTTATTACCCACCGTTATGTCACATTTGTGTATTCTTTCTGTTCTTTCTTTATCTCCTCTACGGCTGAAGAGCGGCGTACCATGCTGCTGACAGCCTGCCTGTTTGTACGGGTTTGAAAATAACAATAAAGAAAAAAAAAAGCCTGGCGTCAGTTCTCAGCGGGACTCATCAGCAGAAGCAGCATTTTCCTGAAGATGGCGAATAGTTGGATCGCCGAAATATCGAGTGAAGTTGACTTTAGGATCCGGCAGCAAACCTGAAGAAACTTTCAAGCAAGTAAGCTATTCGGCCATGTCCCACTCATACTACTTCAACAGTCGAATTCAGACAAGCTTCTTAACTCAAAATGAAATTCCACGAGTAAAAAGCCTCGGGCACAGCTATAAATAAACACGGGAACTGTATTCGCAGTTACGAATATGAACCACCATCGGCGGTATTTTGGAATGTCATCAATGAAAACTTGTGCCGGATCGGGGCTCAACCTGGTCTCCACGCTATACGCGAGCAGTCGCCTCAACCGCTTCGGCTGTCCTTGCTGGAATTATAGCCAGACCCAAACTTCCACATGTTGCGGTTATACATCACATCCTGCACTTGCACGTTACATATTCCGTCCGGAAAGGACATTTACTGAGAGTCGCAGGCCTGGTATTGGCGAATAAATGCAGAATTGCAGTGCCTGTGCCTGCAATGTCACACGTGGACAAACGATATATGAAAGTTTGGGTCTGGCCACGATTTGTGCACGGATATCCGATGCGTTTAATGCGACCCCTCGTGCGGAGCCGGAAATCCGGGTTCCAAGCCGATCCCCACAAATTTTCATTGTCGTCATTCCAAAATACAGTCGATGGTGGTTCATATTCGCAACTGCGAATACATTTCCTTTACAGCCGTCAGGTTATAGTCGCTGCAGTGCCTGTTCTTTTGGACATGCATGCAGGGCCGAAGGGACATGGCATCACATCTCTTAATAACACAGGCACACCAATTTCGTATAAATAAATACCCTGCCGATGTCGAAATTTTCAACTAGCTGTTAATAAAGGAGGTTATATCTCTGGAAAATTTATTAAGTCTTAATGAAATGTATTTTCTTACCTTCAGGTAATCATTTGATATTAAAATAATGACTTTGCAGCCGGCCGTGGTGGTCTAGCGGTTATAGGCGCGCAGTCCGGAACCGCGCGACTACTACGGTCACAGGTTCGAATCCTGCCTCGGGCATGGATGTGTGTGATGTCCTTAGGTTAGTTATGTTTAAGTAGTTCTAAGATCTAGGGGACTGATGACCACAGATGTTAAGTCCCATAGTGCTCAGAGCCACTTGAACCATTTTTTTAATGACTTTGCACACCTTAAGAACGAATCTCGAAATACACTATTAGGATGCTTTGAATGTACGTTGCGCGTTCAATAAGTAATACAACACATTTACTTCTGAAAGCAGGTTGGTTTTATCTGGGATTCCAGTACACTACATTATGCCTCACTCTTTTGGCTAAAAAACCCTGCATTTCAACATAACCTCCGTTTAATGCGACCGCCTAGGCGACCTTATTGGGAGGAACTGTATGCCCGCACAGTACCAGTCTGCTGGTCGACATCGGAGCCAACGTCTTGCTAATGGATACGTTGTAGCGCCGGAAATGCATATCCTCCTGTTTCCATCTATTGTACTATAAACTTTTTTCCTTATTTTGTTACCTGAAGATATGACATTTCTGTGTCTTTATATATTGTAATTGTTTTACTATTTGTATATATATATATATATATATATATATATATATATATATATATATGTTTATGCATTTATGTCGATGTATAATTGGTTTGTTTTGTAAATACTATTTGTATTTTTACGCTGGGTCTTGCCTAGGGAAAACTATGCTATCGAACGAATACATCGATAGGTCGTGTGGAGAACAAAAGTGTCTAGGATCTTTGGTAGTGTTAACTCTGCTGCATGAAGCACGGGCAGAGAGAGTCTGGCTGGAGTAGGGCGGTGGAGCAGGTGTGTTGAGTGGCACTCCCGCGAGTTGCCGCGCTTTCGGGGTTGGGCAGCATGTAATTGCGCTCGACTTGCTATGATAGTTTCTGACACGGTGTCGCGGACGGGAAGCATTAGCTGGCGCACATTAAGTGCCCGTTTCGCCTGGTGACAGTGTCGAGAAGAAGGCGCGCCAACATCCAGCTTCTGCAACAGCGACTGCCGATAATGAGTGACTGTCGCCACCTCCTCGACCGAAGACTTCAAACGTTGAATCAACCAACAAGGAAGACTGAAAGCACGTAGAGTTTTAGAACTGTATGGCAGACCTCAGCTATTAAAATTGTTCCATTTGCCTCACAAAATTACAGCAACTTAGCATGAAACTTTGTTGCTCATTGCCCCAATTGCATTACCAAGCAGGGTCCCTACCTTTTCTGGAATGAACCCGAGTGTCGTTGAAATTCAGACGCCATCATTAAACTAATATCATTCGATTTCACTGCTTTAATTTCAAAGTTCAGTTAAGGTATTCATAGCTGGCTAAAATATTTAGATTACACAAGCACAAATTAAGAGTGCGAGTTTTGTTACCACATTTTAGCTTACCTGTGACTGCAGCTCAGCTTGGTACGTACTAAATTTTACTATTGTTAATTGTTCAAAAACATTTAATTCAAGTTGAAAGTTAAATCTCTTATTTCTAAATTGCGTAGATTCAAGTAGCTTTTGAAATGATTGTTGAGGTAGCCCAAGACTAACCTTATTTTACTGAATTTCGTAGTGCTTCAGAGACAAAGCTCACTATTAATTTCAGTCACTAAAATTAACTTTCAATCTTCCAGTTTTATTAATTCTTTTGCTAAATTAAGTCAGAGCGTAGCGAAATTTATTACTTCTGAAAAACATTCAGTTTTCACACACGTGTCAACCTTCAGTTGCCATGCTTTTAGTGCTAATTATATGTGCAATAACCTTTCTTTTTCAGTTATTATAGTTGTTGTCCATAGGGCTGGCAACCGTAATTTTCCCCAAATCTCAAATATATAATTAACGCCAATTAATTGTTAACGTAACGACCGCACATTTACTTTCTTTATTAATTTTACCTTTTTCTCAAAATTAATTTCCTCCAATTTCATTTGCATTTTCCCTTTCAAGCAGGATGTAAGCCTTTCCCCCCCTCTTGAGCGACAAATTAACGTCGGTGACGATTGCTTTTCCCAAATTTCCATTAGGTGCACGCGGTTTAATTTTTCACTGTCATTAAGGTCGATAAGTGAGGGGGAGGTTACAGCGTATGTCGGCACCACCAACAGAGACGTCCAGTTGAGCAGCGAGGCGTTTGATTGTGATCCGTCGATGATCTAGAATGAGCGTCCTCATGTTCCAACATCGCAGGAGTCTGCTGTGTGCAGTCGGGAGGTACGCAGGAGATCTGGCAGGTCTGCGCGACCTTACTGCGACGATGAAAGATGCCTCACCCACCGTGCTTATTTTCACTGTCAGGCCTCCGTATACATTCTGCAAGCGCCTATGAATGTCTGCGATGCTCTGGTTTTCCGCCAAAAAAAAAAAAAACTAAATGGCAGCCTTCTGCTTGGAACGCACCTCTGTTACTGCTGTTTTGAAGCCTTCGTATAGCGCATCCGCCTGTCGGAACTTCATGAAACTGTAGGAGCTGAAGCGGGAATATTCCACGATACCCCATAACAAATTCCGCATTTTTTCAGGCGAAACTTGCCGAGAAAAGAAAATACGTTGGCTTACTTATTTTACACCCCTCGTACATATAACTCTTATTAATAAGAGAGTGTAAAACTGTCAGACGACGTCAGGGGAAACAGTTTTTCTTAACTTAGTGTTCTATTTTGAAATTCATACAGTAAACTGCAAGAGATTTTCAAATTAGTTAAACAAATCTTAAAAAGTTTAGGAAACCCGAGGCGTCTTTCACTTTTAGTAACTGAAGGAGATTTGTCTACATGTTCTCAGCAAGTAGGTTTTTCTTTGTGTGGTGTGTGTACTGTAAGACCTTCGGTACTCACACCATGAGATTATTTGACTTGTCGCTCTAACAAAGTAGGCGAGTGTCAGCAATATGTCTCGTGGTCTTATCGTGGCGTGTTTATCTTCTGCCGTTAGGTCAGATGATAGAAATGCCACTTGCACGCTCAGAGTAGCAGATTGACGGTGACCAACTTTAAACAGAACTTGATTAATTTTCACACACATTTATTAAAATAATAAGAAGCATAAACATTACTTAACTTGATTCTGGATGCTATTTACAATTGACAATCTCAGGTTCCTTTGGTCTTGGTATGTTAATCTTATTCTCACATATCTCTGATACTTGACAAAAGTGTCTATACATTTCTCTTCATGGCTATGTACAGGAATATGATAATCTTATTAGGCGCAGACTGAAACTCGACTATAGACTGATACAGACTAGTGTAGACAAATCAGACTAACTAATTGGAGATCTGTACACTCGTTATAATACCTCGCGCTTTCAGGTATCAATGCGCGAATGTGATCCACGAGGAGAAAAGGTTCTACGTTAGCAGCAATCTCATTGGCTGCGTTACATATTAATACGCGGATCGCCGGAAGCAGAATTTGGTCCATCTCTAAGGCAGCGCCATCTCGTAGTGCGGAGACGGACGAGCGCTGCGCCTGCGCTGTTGTGCTTAGTGGGGCGCGCTCTAGTGGGAAAGTTGTGTACGCGCTGACTACGCGGAACTATGTACACAACACTTGGTAAAATTTTTCTCCTTTTATTTCTGACTATTGAAGAGGAACGCACGAGAAATGCAGCTGCTGCTGCAAATTGGAAGTGGAATAATGTATACAAACAAATTCATTTCGAAACGTTAGTAGTTACAGCACGACAAAGCGAGCAAGAAGAACTGTAGTCACCCTTTCTTTACAAGACGTATTTCTGTGCTGTTGAAACACATTTAACGTAATAAGACGAGAGAAATTAAGGACACATTCCAGACCAGAAGCGCCCAACTTTTTCTTTGTATAACCCCACGTACCTTCATTAATATCATGAGAAACTTTTAAACTTTGTAAATCATTCTCTCTTTTATGTGTAAGGTGTGCTGGAAGAAACAATGCTTGCGGCTATCGTAATACTACACACACCGCCACTGGACTGTGATATTTATAGGCAACCGCCATCTACAACTGAAGTGAAGTTCAGTAAATACATCAGTCACAGAGAACTGGTTTTAAACGCATCGTTGTTTCCTATTAGAATGTTTGTCTTCCGCTGTTCTTGGTTCTGTCTGATAACGTCGTGCCGAATGACATAGCTGCTTCTTAAGCTTTGCTGTTTTACAATGTCTTTCATTCCTGTTAATATCTGTGGCTATTGTCCTCCGTAACAAATTACAAGATTGCAGAGCTAACAGTTTCTATCACGATACAATGAGTAACACTCAGCGGCATTATCCGCTCATATCAAAAACCGAGGATTCTTACATACGGCATGGTACTAATAAATTCAAATCAGAACAGCATAGCGCCCTTATATACTTCAATTGCAAAATTATATCGGCACTTCATGAATGTTTGCTTCAGTGGCAGCTTTGAGAAAATGGCTGTTACACTGCACGAATTAGCCAATAAATCGCCACATATAAACAAAGAAAATCAACCTGTAGAAGAATTTGTATAGCAATCGCTAGTAACCTTCTCACGGGTAGGCCATTAAATATAACGCAGGCAGTGTGATTGTATTGATACAAATAAAATGATGCATAACGTATTTCGTAGTAAATCTGTGGTTGTGAGCTTAGAGCATGTATATCAATGGAGAGAGCATAGTCTACTGTGCATGTTCTCAATATCAAACCTGGCTAGTCAAGTTGTAAGATTCTGAGGAGAGAACATCAACTGTGTAAGCTGCAAATATTTTTCGTTTAATGTTGCAATCTTATCACCGAAATACACACATCCACACAGTTTACAATGTAACAATGTTACGACAGTTGTCAAACGAACTCATCTCGTCCTCAGAAAGTGAAATAATCCTAAACACAACAATGGTAAATTTTAACTAGAAGTTTCTTTACAAAATTATTCTTATGACTATGTCATGATGTTGGCCAGTACTACGGTAAATCATCCGATTCCGGTTCAAAGTTCGATACTATTTAGGATGACAATCAAGTCTACGGAGGATGGTTAGTTTTGTGACAAGTTGAGCAAAACATTACCCAAGGTCGCTCGAGTTTACAGTGAACACAAGCTGGTGAACCAACAAGTTCACGCCTCTGCTCGCAGTATTTACCTTAGCTGTGATGAGCTGTCATGTGTATGGCTGCTATCGTCCTCTGAAATCCCTATAAAAACTAATTGAGCCTTTGCTGATTTTTCCGGCAGAAACTCTCCCTATGTGGCACATTCACGTACTAAGTTTACAGATCTAGTGGCAAGCCGAGTAGATAAAATAGCCTCGTACAGATGCGTTTAGTACTGGAAACCTCAACAAACCGCAACTCACCCAATAGCATACTGGCAAAGTATACTAATCTACTACTTTGTTTTTGGGCTGCTTCAATTCCAGCATTGAAAGCTCAGTATCTAACAGTGATACTGATCACCTGTGGAAACACGATTCACAGTAATACTTAATTTGCTCTTCCCTTCAAACTTTGTTCCACTAAATGGACTTAGCCGCCACCCTCATCACAATCACCATCAAACATTATGGTTAATTACTCACTTGAAGCTGAACCAACTTGGCACAAGTTAACACTTCTGCCGCACGCTTTAAGCAGTAGAGTAGGCGTTTTGTATAACAGATTGACGACAAACGCAGCACTCATCTACCCGACCCCTAAGGCGTATCAAAGCACATAGATCAGAATTTCTCATTGTAGCTATACATGATAGAATAATCAATAATGGATCAATTTAATTTAGTATCTGATGATAACAAGCATACGGCAAATACGGAACATAGTGAGGACAGAAATGTCTGCATAACACAAACCTGACACATCGCTACATTACCTGCCCAGATTTCTTTAGCAATTATTAAAATAGCGTGAGTACCTGGCCACAATAAAAATATAGATAACAACAAGCTCATCTTCACAAGAAATGTTCATCTTATAAAATAATTTCGCAGGCAATGTAGACTAAAGCATGGTAAACTGACAAGGAACCCCTCAACAGTGCGAGGTCGCAAAAGGCTAACGATGTTTACGCTTCTTGACACCCCACATATTGTCTACTATGCAAACACAATATTGGCTGCTAATGACAACAGGAGGCGGGACTGGAGGTATTGAATAATGAGCACGGAATGAGGCTTCGGAGAGTAGTTGAACTGCTTAGTCGACGAGTAAAGTGTTACAGTGCTAGCGGTGCTGATACAAAGCAGAGCAAACATTGCATCAAATCTACAACAACAGTTGCCGAAATCGACATTTCGTGAGAAAGGTGCCCAAGGAGTGAGAAAGAACTTGCGGAAGAAATATTAGCTTTTCTACAAGATGAGTTAGTGGTTCAAATGGCTCTGAGCGCTATGGGGCTTACATCTGAGGTCATCAGTCCCCTAGAACCTACAACTACTTAAACCTAACTAACCTAAGGACATCACACACATCCATGCCCGAGGCAGGATTCGAACCTGCCACCGTAGGATGAGTTAGTGGACTGTGTGGTGTCTTGTATGCTCGACTGTGCGGATAATATACATGAGGAGTACAATAATGACTATACGTGCTTAACAAGTGCACATGGTACTGAAACAGGTCTCGAGCCATGTAGTTCATCATCCTTGTCAGCCAGGGAGCCACAGATCCTGTCTCCAGTGAAACGTGCTGCAAAACAATCGTTGTCCATGGAGTGGGTTCGAAACATAATTACGCACATGGACGATCATAACCAGCATAATAAAAAAATTATAAACAGATTTCGAATAATAGCGGAGCAATATGACCGCGTAAAGGAAAACTACGGATCTTCAAGGGAGGACCATGTGCGCTTGTTACGAAAACTGGTGTTTGCGCTTTCAAGGTTGCTTGACACAACTTACAGAATACGCATAATAATGAACTACTAGCCTACTATGTTATATACATCAAATTAAGTGTGACATAGATTAGAGTGACTTCAAGGGAAAGCGAGGTTGGTTGCTTAACTTCAAACAGTGCTACAGAATTATAAGACTAAGGTAACGAAATTTCAAACAAAGCATCTACTTGTGGATGCACAGCTAACAGCGGAACGGCCCGAAAATTTGTAGATGAGAATAACAACCTTATCCCATCGTTCAGTAAGAGTTTATTTTCAGCTCAGACCAATTGGAATTTGAAGAAATGCATATGAAAGGAACCACGGAATTTAGAGGTACCAGGAGAGTTTTATTGAGACCAACTAACATCAGTGCCTTAACACACTCGTATACAATTATGCGGACTGTTAATCTGAATGGTAAATTGGCTGGAAAGTTATTTATTGTGCTGCGAGAACTTGGAAATGCTCTGCCCCCTAAGGTTCTTTCTCGCGTGCGTGATCTTGCAAGGGTAGTGGGAAATATTTACGTCATAGCAAGCAAGAATGGGAAAATGAGTGTAAGGCAGCTACAACTATGGTACGGCACTTGCTTTTGCTTGCTTCCTGCTCTGCGTATAAAAATCTTACTCCTTTAGAGTAGACTATCCCTCCTGAAAAGTGTGCGACGTTTCAATTCATGCCATTTGGAACCACTGAACAAATTCTGCCTCTGAATGTTTTTCTTCCGTGCCTGTAAAACATATTATCACACTATCTGCCTTTAAGAATAGCCGACAGGCTGTTTCGTCGAAATGTTTCGCATTCGACCGCATGCCATCACATTCCATCAGTTCTCATCACCTCGTTTCACCAAAATGATTCTACGTGCATTCTTAAGGCTGGATAGCTGGCTGAACGTCCTGCGCAATTTGTAACTCCCAAGGAGTTCGCCTTCGATCTCGATGGCGCGAACCCTTTTGATTACTGTGGCCCACCATTTTTCATTCGGTGCTCGTAGTGGAAGTTAATGGTTTGCTTTGAATATTTCTTGAATGTCGACTATGTCTATTTTGTGAACTGTGATACTTATATCCTACAGAAGGTCGATCTCTGCACCTCCCGTCCGCCACCGTAACGTTGTGGACAGCGCGACGGCTTATCATGTCGGGGGCCCCGGGTTCGATTCCCGCCTGGGTTAGAGATTTTCTCCACGCAGGTACTGGGTGTTTGTGTCGTCTTCATCATTCTCATTTCATCCTCATCGACGCTCAAGTCGCCGAAGTGGCGTCACCTCAAAAGACTTGCACCAGGCGATGCGGTCTACCCGCCGGGAGGCCTTCGCCACACGACATTTCATTTCTCCACCTTCAGGACACTCATTTTCTGTCACCTTCCTGGTGAACACAGTGTGTCATTGGCAGCTAAGATTTTTCCAGTCACAATTGTTAACACAACACTTTCAAATGAGTCTTATTAATGATTGATCTTGCTGCAAAAGATTGACCTTGCTACCTTGCAAGACGCTCCTTGTGAGAATGTAGAACATTTTTCCATGCTGCTAGATCGACAGCAAGTGTTGATGCGTAAAGAAGAATGGAATGGCACGTTTACTGCACGCATGAACAGCAATGAAGCAGCAGAAAACACGGAAATTAGTTTTTTTTTCCTTTTTCAGGGCGTATCTGCACTACGGCAGATTGATAATTGTTTGCATATATAGTAATGCATCACAAATAGCCGAATATGCTGTTTTGCTTCGCCAAAGATGCTGGATTGCAGCTGTTTTCTATCTTTTCAGGCTACATCGTAAAATTATACAAGAAATCAGCGTAGCATACGATTCGTAGTTTGTGCAACAACGCTGCTTACGATATTTGCTGGCTAGAGTGAACCGTTGATTTTACATACTTAATATGTATTCTAAGCTGATGCGAAGTGTATCAGTCAGGGTAGCCAGAGGGAGATGGCTCCAGCTTCTGCAATACAGAGCCTGTAAAGGCCAAGGGCAGCAAATGATTACACTTAACGATACGTGGAAGATCGCTGCTGGAGTAGAGTTGCTAATAACTCTAACCTCGAACAGTAACCAGTTACGACGGCATGGTATCGGCAGTATACATGCGATATGTAACAAGTCGTGGCCGGCCTAGATGGCCGAGCGGTTCAAGGCACTACAGTCTGGGACGGCGCGACCACTACGGTCGCAGGTTCGAATCCTGCCTCGGGCATGGATGTGCGTAATGTCCTTAGGTAGGTTAGGTTTAAGTAGTTCTAAGTTCTAGGGGACTGATGACCTCAGAAGTAAAGTCCCATAGTGCTCAGAGCCATTTGAAGCATTTTGTAACAAGTCGTGAACAAATGGATTAAAACTGAAATATATCATGTATAGTTGATGAAGTCTTCAGTCCATGCATTCATGGTTCAGTACCAACAGGCTAACCCTTAGTGTGAATAAAATAAATTACGGTAAATTGGGAAAAATTATTCAAAAGTAAAATTTCCGACTGGTACTAGTGATAATGAGTTATGAAAAGCACGACGTGCAAAACTATTATGTGTTAATCAAGACTTAAATTGAAAAGACTCTATCTCTTTCCCGGAGACTCTGTTCGACACGTCTTGCTTTGAGAATCATCTTAAATGTTTTCTTCCCGGATGGTGCTAGAGTAGCTTACTTTGGTTACTCCCAGTCCCTTGGTATAGAATTTTGGAGTAGAAAGAATAGTCGATTAAATGAAATTTTTACGTTACGGAATAGGACTATTCGAATCTTTCCACATAACGCTGCAAGGACGCACTGCAAGCTCGTATTTAAAAAGTTATGCGTGCTTGTAGTACCCTACCTGTCAACATGCAAATGAATACTGATAATCAGAAATAAACTTGGAGGGATCTGGAAATAGCGATTATTATAGTTACAACACGCCAAACTCTGAGTCCCGTCACTCAAAGACATGTGAACCACATTTGTGTCATACTTCATAACACACTACCAAAACACAGAAACAAGGCGGAGAGTAAGAAACATATCTTCTTGAGAAGCATTTATGTAACGTAAGCGAATATTTTGGCTTACAGAAATACTGGGAGTCGTTTATTAGTGTGTATTTTTTTCTTCTGCTTACTGATGTTTACGTGGTGTGCCTTTGTACAACATAGTTTCCATTTTTCTCTGCTTCAAGTCGGGCGCTGTGGCCGAGCGGTTCTACGCGCTTCAGTCGGGAACCACGAGGCTGCTACGGTCGCAGGTTCGAATCCTGCCTCGGCCATGGGTGTGTGTGATGTCCTTAGGTTAGTTAGGTTTAAGCAGTCTAGGGGACTGATGACCTCAGATCTTAAGTCCCATAGTGCTTAGAGCCATTTGAATCTCTGCTTCACATGCAGTCCAATGCATCACCTCAGTAAAGGGAATCAATTACGAGAGTACTTGGGAAACATGCTGTGCTGGCAGGCGTTCGTGTGTTTGTACTTTTCAGAAATGTGACATAACAAAGTTTCATATTACAGTAATGTTATTGTTTATATTCCTTGTGCATCATGTAAGCTGATAGTGGACTAGGAACGTGTGGTTCAATTTACGGTTTTCTCCTCATGTCACATACCGATGTGGCTAAGTGTTAAGTCACTGGATTCGCATTTGGGAGGAGCAGGGTTCGAGGTCCCGTGCTACCGTTCTGACTTGAGCTCTCCAAGGTTTCCTCAGGCTGCTTAGGCGGGTGCTTGGCTGGTTCCATTGAAAAGCCTATGGCCAACAGCCTGTCCTGTCCTTGCCTAATCCGTTACATGTTTGTGTATGTTTTATATATGTTTGTATAACATCCATAGTGTATCTGACATCTCTGATGTATTGAGTGGTCAAAGCACAAATAAATAAACAAGTATACACCGCTTTGAAATTTCCAGTCTTATTAGAACTTCGTGCAGGTTCGGCACTCAAGCGCAAATCCTGTTTCTTACAGGTAGCGCTGTTAGCGACTGAGGTTCGACCAACCTTCAATTTCGCCTCTACCACTCGTTTTCTCTCAGAACTACTAGTCCCTCAGTTTACACAGTAGAATCTGTGTTGGATGGAGCATAACGACCAGGGAACGTTATAAGAGACGTATTGGAATGGGTAGTAGTAGGGCTGAGTGAATCTTATGCGTCATTTCCTACGCGATGGAAAATATCTCCACACGTTTGAAAAAACCACTCTAGTCGTACTTGTTCTGCAGAAGCAGCTACAAGGCGCTCAAGGACGCGGAATAGTCGTGCTACCGAAAGTCGCAAGACACTGCAGTCCCGTTACGCACAGTGGCTACATTTGAACTCGCACGGCTCTGTACACAACACTGACGGAATGGTATGCAGCATCGATCGACATTAAAATCAACGTCTCGGTTCAGTTTCTACACCTTCTGTTTGTTCATTGTGAGACACCTCCGTGTACAAAGTTACAAGCACGAAGAAGCGGCAGGAAGATTATTGTTTAATGCCGCACAAACGATGAAGTCGTCAAGATCGTATTGAAGAAGGAAAGGTAAGAAAATCGGTTATGTTCAGGAGAATCACGAAAAACCTGAGGGGATTTGAAACCTGTTACTCCCGAATGCGAGTCCAATGGGCGTGAATTGAAATGTAATAAATACGTCCACTAACTCTAAAACACTCCTCTTTTATCAAGATCCCCTTGGGCGATTTATATTGCTATTGCCACCACGTATTAGTCGACCACAATACTATTGCACTTGGGCGTGAGGGCGCATCGGTAAGCTTATCGCGAATCAGGTCGTTGTCGGGTTTGTGAAGGGAAGGAAGGACGCTACAACTATAGTTATGCAATGAAAACTGCGCTAACCTTGGTGATTAGAGCTATGAAGTAGATCGTCCATCGCGAAATGGATAGGCGCCAAGTCCTTCATCTGTTGTACCAGTTTCCTTGGAAGCTGTTCCAGTTGCGTCCGCCATGTCAATTTCCATATCACTGTCACCTTCATTTGCTGCATATTCATCTCCATTCTCTAGCCCAACATTGACTATTATATTCTCTATTGCTTCCTCCAGAAAGCCATCTCTGCCTCGACATTAATTTTCAGTTCCTTTAATACGTTCTAGGGCTTTTAACCAGTCATGTTCGGTAAGGTTAGATAAAGATTCTTTGGTTAACGTAGCGGAAGAAACATTTTTCTGCTTTTTTTTGTTTCATTGTATTCCAGATTAGCTCTACATGGTTCAAATAAGTGGTATGGTGGGAGACAGAACAGTATATCGCTTACGCCTAACAACAGCATCTGCTTTAAAAACCGGCTTTGATCTATTATAGCGCACAACTTTGAAAGCTCGTTTTAAAACTGAATTTGTTCTGAATGAACTATTCAGTTATATCCTTGTCGAAAGTTTCAGCAGTGAGGGGATTTATTTCTTTAAACAGTACGATACAGTGCGTTATCAAGTACAACAATACTACCACCTGGGATGTTAGAAATCAGTTTCCATTCTAACCATTTATGGTAATTAGCGCTATACATATCGTCGTGCCGTGCGGGGTAGCCGTGCGGTCTGAGGCGTCTTGTCACGGCACGCGCGGCTCCCCCCGTCGGAGGTTCGAGTCCTCCCTCGGGCATGGGTGTGTGTGTTGTGTGTTGTCCTTAGGATAAGGTCGTTTAAGTAGTGCGTAAGCCTAGGGACCCATGGCCTAAGCAGTTTGGTCCCACAGTCCTTACCACAAATTTCCATATCGCCGTGATGATTTCGAGATTTAGATTCCAAATCATAAACTGACTTTGCTTCCTCTGTGAAGCTGATTATTCCTCCAAGAGTGGAACACAAT
This sequence comes from Schistocerca americana, assembly GCF_021461395.2. NCBI lineage: Eukaryota > Metazoa > Arthropoda > Insecta > Orthoptera > Acrididae > Schistocerca > Schistocerca americana. Next base: position 74,400,950 of record NC_060120.1, read on the forward strand.
AGTTATTTGGCTTGCTCTTAGTCATTACGCCAGTAACGTCTTCATGCTACCAGCACTTTCCGTCGTGTAATGGGTAAGCACCCACGTTTGGTTCGTAAATAAAACTGGTGTATTTGGCTCCGTTTTATTATATCATTATTTCTAGAACGCCTTTGTTTTCTGGGAGTTTTAATTTTTTCCCTGGTTTCTTCGGCTTTATTAAAATCTTTCAGAACGTATTTTAACGTTCATTCTGACTTCCCTACCATTTTCCTGCTCCGTATATAGGTATCAAAAATACGGGTATCATTATCTCATTCTGCTTTTTTTTTTTTTTCTGCTAAAACTTCTTTTCGCTTGAATGCGTCCACTTTCCTGACAACTGTTTTCTATTAACAGGGGTTTCATGATTACTAACAACACCGTACTGCTCTACGCATGAAATCTGACGAGGACAGCCGTCCGGGGTGGCCGAGCGGTTCTAGGCGCTACAGTCTGGAACCGCGCGACCGCTACGGTCGCAGGTTCGAATCCATGGATGTGTGTGATGTCCTTAGGTTAGTTAGGTTTAAGTAGTTCTAAGTTCTAGGGGACTGATGACCTCAGAAATTAAGTCCCATAGTGCTCAGAGCCATTTGAGCCATTTGACGAGGACACCCTGAACCGTTTCACAACTAACCTGAAAGCATTGGAGGTGTAATGAGTTTTCCTTAGTCACCGCTGTGTCTGGTTAGTCTAACTGCCGCGTGTTTCCGTTAACGACGACGGGAGGCACAGTTCAGTAATTTCGGGGTTGGGTAGTAGCCCCTGAGGTTATGGTCTTTAAAAGTGTTCTTGTGCCCTCCCCCCCCCTCCCCGCCATAAAAAAACCTCTCTCTATCTCTCTCTCTCTCTCTCTCTCTCTCTGTGTGTGTGTGTGTGTGTGTGTGTGTGTGTGTGTGTGTGTGTGTGTGTGTGTCGTCATAAGACAATTGCAAGATGATGTTAACTTGGTACAACTAAATATCTCGAAAAATAAGCGTCAACCAAAAAACGAATGTCACAGGTGAGAAGATAATATTTTCAAAGGGGAAATCCACCTATGCTAAAAGTGGCCAACCCCTATAACCTCTCCCCCCCCCCCCCCCCCCCCCATGGGAAGCTTCGGATTCCACGCCAAAAAATACCTAAGGTTCATATGGAACAAGTTTTTTCGTTTGTGGTAGTTGGCTCTGTAACCGGCGCGAGAGTTACATGGGTAGGACTGACGAGCACTCCGAAATCACTGTGACTGGGAGATTCAAGGGGACTCACCTTCAAGCATCACCATTGGTGTCAGGACTCACTGAAATCAAACCCGAAGGGCACAGTAAAAGTTTTACTGTACTATCAAATTTGAAACACTATATTAAATTTAAAACAATAATATCAAGTAATTGGAAAAAAACTGTTTACATTTTTATGTAAAATGTAAATTAGAATCAAATGAGTCGGTTCTTAATTGCAGAAATCGGAAAAACTGAATTTCGTCGATTACAGCGCCTTCTACCACAATGTTTCTGGTAAACCCTGTCCGCTTTTTGCATTAAACCCGAATCTGCAATAAAAGTGAGGTTTTTTCCATTTGAAAACGAAACTTTGAGCCCTCTGGAGGGTGGGCAGATCAGAGGGTGGCAGGTTTGACGTACAGACGCCTCCTTGAAAAATATTAACTTTCCATTTGCAACTTTTTTTTATACAACGCATATTTTTTCGAGATATTTAGTTGTTCCTAGTTAAAAACAAACATCCTTTGCACTGCCACACCATTTATCTGGTTTACATTGGCGGCAATGAGAGGAAAATTCGTGGCCCGTATCTGCCACGGGTAGTTCCTCAATTTTCAGATTTACGAGACCAAAGGTAAGGATAAAGTCCGTGAGGAACAACCTTCAAGATCATTCAATACTTTTATTCGTGTTAGAGGTGGCTTCTGTGAGTAGGGGTGAAATAATTGACAAGGCGTCATTGAATTCTTCATTTGTGTCGCCATATTGTCCGTAGTTCCTTTATAATTCTTGCAACGACAGAACGAAAATAACCTTCAGGAAAAATTGATGTGAGGCATTCGCATTGGAAACTGTCGTCGAGGCTAGGTAGTGATTCTGCGATAAAAGTAGTTTTGTTTGGATCAACAATGTCTGAGAAACATTGTAACACTGACTAAAGACATTAACAAAAGTAGTTCTGACGTTTGCAATCGAATGAAATCTTCGCAGTCTGATAACACAAATAAGTTGCTTTTCCGGTAAAGGTATAAGCTACATTGTTACTTTGTATTGTGTAACGGAAAGCGAAATGTAGGAGGCAGAATCAAATCAGTCAACTGCCACATTGTGGACCCTGATTGTACGTGTCTCCACTAGTAGCAGCTTTCTTTTCTTCCATACGACACAAGTAGCAAGAACCGCCAGTAGAGCTTTTAGACCTGATAAATTATGTCACCAGACAGTACTAATTAATTATGTCATCAGACAGTACTACAACGGTTCACGAAATTTCTGACTGGCATTGTTAACGAAACTGACACTAATGGAGTGCTGTGGGCAGTTGCATCAAGCCCTCATCAAACTGCAAAAGTAGACGAGGAATGAAACTGGCTGCAAATTACTCCAGAATTAGTTAGAAAAAAATGTTGTGACTTGAGACTTGTGATTTCCAATTGCTCCTTACACACGTGTACCGATATATTCTCTCCCAGAAGATTAATCGTTCGACGTTGCACAAGGAACTTAAGCTACACTTTTTGATCTGCGGGCGATAGCTTGCCCAGTGAAAACGTTTACTGAGACGCTTTACAGCAGCTTCTTTAGTTGAGTGATCGAATTTCCGTCTGAACGGCATTAAGACAGCAAAGTATTGTGGGGAGAAAGAGGATATGTAATAAAAGTACGAGAGGGTGAGAGTACACATCAAGTTTTCACGTCCCTTAAGCAGAAGTTCGCCTTTCTCCCACGAGGCAGCGCATACGCCATCATCTCCTTAGTTCTATTCTGGAACCTCGGGGCAGTTTCACGTTTACAGCTGGAGAAAATGCGGTCGTCCAATTTTCTAGGTATCGATGTAAAATTCGTGTAGTTTTGACTGCGTATTAGGTGAATCGAAATATACTTAAAAATTAGATAAATTTGGCAGCGGAATTGGCGGCTATAAGCTTCCAATGTCGACCTTGATATCCACGACTTTATTTGCAGATGTTATCTATAGATTGTCGAAAATGAAAATAGTGGAATGGGTAACTATTCTGGAACCCCGGAGCAGTTACACGTTTACAGCTAGAGAAAATGCGGTCGTCCAATTTTCTAGGTATCGATGTAAAATTCGTGTAGTTTTGATTGCGTATTAGCTGAATCGAAATATACTTAAAAATTAGATAAATTTGGTACCGGAATTGCCGGCTATAAGCTTCCAATGTCGACCTTGATATCCACGACTTTATTTGCGGATGTTATCTATAGATTGTCGAAAATGAAAATAGTGGAATGGGTAACTATTCTGGAACCTCGGAGCAGTTACACGTTTACAGCTAGAGAAAATGCGGTCGTCCAATTTTCTAGGTATCGATGTAAAATTCGTGTAGTTTTGATTGCGTATTAGGAGAATCGAAATATACTTAAAAATTAGATAAATTTGGTACCGGAATTGGCGGCTATAAGCTTCCAATGTCGACCTTGATATCCACGACTTTATTTGCGGATGTTATCTATAGATTGTCGAAAATGAAAATAGTGGAATGGGTAACTATTCTGGAACCTCGGAGCAGTTACATGTTTACAGCTAGAGAAAATGCGGTCGTCCAATTTTCTAGGTATCGATGTAAAATTCGTGTAGTTTTGATTGCGTATTAGGTGAATCGAAATATACTTAAAAATTAGATAAATTTGGTACCAGAATTGGCGGCTATAAGCTTCCAATGTCGACCTTGATATCCACGACTTTATTTGCGGATGTTATCTATAGATTGTCGAAAATGAAAATAGTGGAATGGGTAAAAGCACGGGTGTCTACGGGGGTGGAAGTTCGCAGGAAGTACTCTTACCCAACCAAGAATCTATTTGCGAACTTTTACACTATAACCAGTTCATTGACGCTTGCTGACCCTTTTAGCGTAAGAGTATTGAAGCATCTTGTGTTGCGTACTTATCTTAGATTCCTCATTATTCACCTTAGAAAATTTAATTTACTCTTTGTTTTCTGTAGTTTTTCTTTCGTTGGGTAGTGGGTTTTTCAAACACAACAACCTCTCTCTAACACACTTCGAATATAATCACGGCGTCCATAGTGGCATTTTTTTTTTTCGGAAACTGACCGAGAACGTCAACTTGACAGCCATTAATCTAGCCTCTCTATCATCAGGTTCTTGACGTTATTGTAAGTGGGAGTATTTATTTGTAATCATTTTTTATTTTTTCAGTTGGGCATAAAAGAACTCACTGTTTGGATAAGAGCACGGAAAATTATTTTTAGGAAAATTTCTCTAATAATAATTAGATGACAAAGCTATTTCTGCAGAATGTTACCAAGATATCAAAGTAGGTGTTACATATATAGCGATTAAGAACTGCAGCACTCATTTAAGTCGTGTATTCGACTTCACGTTGAAAAACCTGATATGCCGCGTGCAACAAGGTGAAGGTCTTCACTCAGTTTTTTAAATCGTGTGCCCCAATGCCGGTGCAAGACGTACTTGTCGGAAAAAGATAATAAATAATAATTTAAAGGCACTACAGGTATGTTTTCGGTTTCCAGTTAAGGAATTTTACTGCATACACAAAACAATAACCCATTCGAAACATTTACTAGTCTACGCTTGAATCTACTAACCTCTGATATACATAACCCGGAATCAGGAAATCTGGGACTGGTCCGACATAATTCATATTACACGAAGTTCGCATATTCAAGTGCATATTTGTTGGTTTCATTGTATAAAGAATTCTGAGATTATTAATTTAGTAATTCATTAACATCTTGAGATTCTGCATTTTAATTGTGTCTAGCACATGAGACACCCTTACCCGCGTAGCGAATGCTTAAAACATTTCGATAAACCCACTTACCGTGGAAATATTTATCACAAACTAAATTTGTTTCTTGCCGTATTCCCGGCGAATATTTGCAAAAGCAAGTTAATCAAGATGTCTCGCAGAATAAATTTACAAATATTAAAGCGCGCGAGAAAGAAACGTTGTGTGGAATAGTGTTCAAAAAATGGTTCAATTGGCTATAAACTCTATGGGACTTAACATCTGAGGTCATCAGTCTCCTAGACTTAGAACTACTTAAACCTAACTAACTTAAGGACATCACACACATCCATGTCCGAGGCAGGAGTCGAACCTGCGACCGTAGCAGCAGCGCGGTTCCGGACTAAAGCGCCTAGAACCTCTCGGCCACGGAGATAGGCAATACTGTTCATAAAAAGAGAATGCAGAACGTACTAAACTATAACTACTAACTAAACTACCAAGTTTCTAACCAATACGTTATGAAGTGCTGAGAGTTCAAAACAATTGTTTTTTTTTCTACGTGGGCTAAAAGTTGTAAACGTTAAAAAGATTGGACGGCGCTTTTACTGTTTAGGAAAATTAACATGTCCCATGTGTAGCTACGTCTGTGGTTGCCTGAAGACTGCTATGAGGTCACTTTAAGCAGTAAAATTAGTTACGTAGTTTGAATGCGGTAAGACAGGGGGAAGGAGAAGAAAAAGGGGGAACAGCGTTAAATAAGAATCGTCGAGTTTAAACGCGAGATATTCTTCATAATAAATTAATGAAATAATCTTTTTGGACAGTGTAACACGATCATGCAATAAGCATGTATGAAATACTTCCAGAACAGCAGGTAAGGGGGGAAGAGAGAAAGAGAGAGAGAGATTACGCCGAAGAACACGAAAGTGCAGCGCAAGTAGTGATAAAACATGAGGTTACTGCTGGCTGGGAGAGACTTCCGTTCTAAGAGAGTGCAGAACTCCTAAACCATGATGATACAACCGGAAGACTATGATTCATTTTTGGGAATACGTGCTCTGCTTGCGCAATTACTGTCACGTCTGTACCAAACAGAAAACTGACATATTTCATCAGCAGACGCTGAAACGAGCTTACCTGGTGGCAGCAACCAGACTTGGCCACTGTTTCTATGTTTCGATACAGTGTATCGATACGTGGAACTGTTTCAGTGTTTCGGAACAGCTGTGGTTCACTTGTTTCGAAACAGTGGTGTTTCATTCCGCCCCTGTCTCGGATAACCGGACGAGATTCGATCTCGAGCCAGACACAGAAACTGTATCGTTGTTACAAAATACGGCTGTTTCAGTCCACCTGTGCTTGGAACGGACAAATTGTATCGAAACAGAGATGTTTCATTCCGCTCTGTGTCCGACGAGATTCGGGCTCGGCACGGGTATTGAAATACAACATACCACTTCATGAAACACTTTCAAGAGTGTCGAAATCTTTTTGACAAGCAATAGCATGAAGCTTAAGATATCCGAAAATAATGCTTCGTTTCTAGCTGACTGTCCTATTCCGAAATAGCGTAACATCTGCTTTATAAACACTAACCAAACAATAAAACAACGCATACTATTCACATTGAAAGTAATAAATATGTGAAAATCATTCAGTTAAATTACACTTCTTTAATACCATACGCTTTTCTGTTCATGTACAGTAGTCATATTAAGAAACGCAAGTAAGCCTACAACAGCCGGCCGGAGTGGCCGTGCGGTTCTAGGCGCTACAGTCTGGAAACGCACGACCGCTGCGGTCGCAGGTTCGAATCCTGCCTCGGGCATGGGTGGGCGTGATTTCCTTAGGTTAGTTAGGTTTAATTAGTTCTAAGTTCTAGGCGACTGATGACCTCAGAAGTTAAGTCGCATAGTGGTCAGAGCCATTTTAAGCCTACAACATTTTGAATAAAAAAAGGCGTATAGTGACAGTTATTAGACATATACATAAATTTGATGTAGGTATAGTTGCAAGCAATCTGTTTGACATATCACTGATAGTGTAGTGGTGAACGGGAAGGGCTGGGAAGCATGACGAATTTGTAGTAACGGTTAGAAACACCTTGAAAGACAAAATTTTTTCTGTTATATTTTGTTATTTATTCGAATTATTTGGCGTTATTTGTGAGTATATAGTCACTGTGCCTATTATCCACAATGATTACCTTTGTGTGCATGGAAATTAGCGGGATGGGTATATTACCCATACTAACGGAATGTGGGAATCCCAGTAGCATATCCGTTGTTTCTGCAGTTTGCTCCCACCTCCAGTTCCGTTCGTGGTGGTTCTTCTGTCTTCAGCTATGGCTGTCCACAGCCAATTGAAAAGTATGAAAGTCACGCGACACGAAAGCAGCGCATTTGCTGGAGTAAATACGAAACTGCCAAGACGCCTAAGTGATAGTTTCATACTTTCTGCGACACGATTAGCGCTCTCGCACCTCATTTGTGTTTATATACAGTAGACATTCAAGATGATAAAATGTGGAAGGTTTATTAGATTACAAAACACAAACTGTTTCACTGTTTCGAAACAGCGTATCGAAACATTACATTGTACTGTTTCATTTGTTTCGAAACAGTTACGTGTTTCAGTTTGCCCATCTCTACTAGCAGCTACTCATGCAGGCGCTTTGCGCTGGCGGAAACCTCGCCGCGGGTACTTACAGGTTAAGCAGCGGGATGGTCGACGTGTCAGCAAGCTCCGGCAGTTCGCCGAACACTGCGGGCCAGAGCGCTGACGAGCAGCCGTCGCGACCCTGGAGGCTCCTCCGCACGCTGGAAGCCTGTGACGTCTTCTCCTCTGTGCTGCCAGCGGCGATTGCACAAGCTACAGCCCGCGGGTACAGCCAGTTGTCATCTTTCGTGGTGTGGCTTGTGGCAGCCGACACCTACATCTTAAAGCACTCCGTCTTCAGGCCACGAGTGGCCTACCGGGACCATCCGACCGCCGTGTCATCCTCAGTGGAGGGTGCAGATAGAAGGGGCGTGGGGTCAGCACACCGCTCTCCCGGTCGTTATGTTGGTATGCTTGACCGAAGCCGCTACTATTCGGTCGAGTAGCTCCTCAATTGGCATCACGAGGCTGAGTGCACCCCGAAAAATGGCAACAGCGCATGGCGGCCTGGATGGTCACTCATCCAAGTGCCGACCACGCCTGACAGCGCTTAACTTCGGTGATCTCACGGGAACCGGTGTATCCACTGCGGCAAGGTCGTTGCCGACACTTACATCTACAGACAGAAAAGTTTCTGTCCACAAATCAGCGCAGATAGAGGAAGCAACGCTCGTACGAAACTCAGCCTGCCCTTTTCTCATACGATATTCTGCGAATCATGGATGAAGGACACATTCCTAGATTTTCGAAAAGCGTTTGACCCAGTGCCCCAATGCAGACTGTTAACAAAGGTATGAGCATTCGTAATAGTTTCTCAGATTTTTGAGTGACTCGAAAACTTCAAGCCGCCTCTCCTTTTCATTATACGAAGTTAAAGTTATAAACCGTTCTCATTTATGGGTATCGGACCACTTATTTAATGTAGTGAAATGCAGGAGGATGTTGTGGAGGATCGACGCTCGGTGCAGGAAGTAACAACTTACCCTCAACATAAACAAATGTAACGTACTGCTTATACAGACAGAAAGACCCATTCCCGTATGATTTCACGATTGCGGAACAATGCTGGAAGCGATTACTTCCACATGATATCTGCGAGTGTCCGCACGAATATAGCTTAAGGAAAGGCAAACATTCGTTTTTAACATTTGTACAGTTGGAAAAAGCCTTTGAAAAAGTTTAATGCGATAGTCTCTCTGAAATTATGAAGGTACCAGGGGTAACATACAGGGAGTGAAAGGCTATTTACAACTTGTACAGAAGCCTGACGGTAGTTCTAAGAGTCGAGAGGCATGAAAGGGAAGCAGTGGTTGAGAAGGGAGTGAGATAGAGTTGCCGCCTACCCCACTGTTATTCGATCTGTACACTGAGCAAGCAATAAAGGAAATCAAAGAAAAATTGGGAAAACGAATTGGAGATGTAAATGCAGTGTGGCTAGGGACTCCCGTCGGGTAGACCGTTCACCTGGCTCAAGTCTTTCGAGCTGACGCCACTTCAGCGACTTGCGTGTCGATGGGGATGAAATGATGATGATAGGGACAACACAAAACCCAGTCCCTGTGTGGAGAAAATCTCCGACCAAGCCGGGAATCTAACCCGGGCCGTTAGGCATGACATTCCGTCGCCCTGACCACTCAGCTACCAGGGGCGGACGGAAAACGAATTAAATTTCAGATACAAGAAATGAAAACTTTGAGATTTGGAGATGACATAGTAATTCTGTCACAGAAAGCAATAGACTCGGAAAAGCAGTTTAACTGAATGAACAGTGTCTAGGAAAAGCAAAATAAAGGATAACGGAATGTAGTCGAATTAAATCAGGTAATGCTGAGGGAATCAGATTAGGAAACGAGACACTTAAAGTAGTAGATGAGTTTTATTATTTGGGCAGTAGATAACTGATGATGGCCGAATTAGAGAGGATATAATGTGTAGACTGGGAATGGCAAGGAAATCGTTTCTGAAGAAGAGGAATTTGTTAACGTCGAATATAGATTCAAGTGTTAGGAAACCTTTTCTGAAAGTATTTGTATGGAGTGTAACTATGTATGGAAGTGAAATATGGACGATAAACACTTTAAATAAGAAGACAATCGAGGCTTTTAAAATTTGATGATACAGAAGAATGCCGAATATGAAAAGTCCCCTTAGAAAAATTATGAATTACTGTACTGATAAACCTCTTACATTATTTGCTTTTCGAACAGCTGAGCAAAACTGAACGTACTCAAACATTCACTAAAGTGACACAAAATATTTTTAGCGCAACGCAATCTGACTTTCAGTAATCGCTACAAAGAATGGCCCTGACTAACATTAACCTATGCCTTTCACAAATCACTTACCTCACAAAAATCTTCGTTACTCGAACTACTGCAATTCAGCGAGCGCCACTACTGCCAGCTAAATAAAAGATTCCAACTACTGAAGGCACTAACTACTGATAGGCATAGTTAGCAAATGAATGATTTTGATAGAGATCAAACAATGTATTTACCTTAATAGTGTTGAAAAGTCATAATATACATAGCAGTTCATGACATCCAGCCTTACAAATTTCAAAACTTCGCCATTTCTCTCCCCACATCCACCACTGTTGGCGGCTCACCTCCAACTGCGCAACGCTACGCTCTGTTAACAACTAACTGCCCAACACTACAATGGCAAATTCCAGCAATGCCACCCAGCCACAGACTGCACACAGCACAGCCAGTGATTATCATACAGAGCGCTACGTGGTGTTACCATTAAAAAAAACCTAAACAGCCTACTTACAAATATTAGACGAGTAAATCACGTAACTAATCAGAAGGTACTGAATAGAATTGGGGACAAAAGAAATTTGTGGGGCAACCTGACTAGAAGAAGGGATCGGTTGGTAGGACGCACTCTGAGACATCGAGGGATCACAATATTAGTACTGCAGGGAAGTGATGAGAGGGCGGGACGGGTGGAGGGGGGGGGGGGGGCGGAATCGTACAGTGACACCAATAGATTAGTACATGAATTGCTATAATAATAATTATAAAAGGTGGCAATTTTATTTATGCACTGTCTTTTAAATAGATATAATGCTATCTGATACTCAAGAACTAATGCAAAGGAACGTAATGACGCTAAAATGCTTTAAATTCTTGCTATGATTTAATCTTTAAAATTTAATAAGCGTCTTCCTGTTAATATTTAATTAATTGACTTACGTCGTTCACATTTAGTAACGCTGACGGCGTTAAAATTTAAAGTTGTTCAGTCCCTGTTTTGTTTTCTTTCAATTGTTGCGAGCCAGCGATGGTGCAATGCTGTTCGCATTCAAGTCTACACATTTATAAAAATCAGGTCCAGAAAACACTTTTGTGATCACAGTTGCTATTCAGACGGTATTCGCGTAATTGTACTGACTAAGAGTTTTCGTTTCCGAAAGATGCAGGTTCGATTATTGCTGTGTGCACTTTTGTGCGTATAATGAAAATATTCCTAACACGTCGTATAACAAAAAGTAACATGCGAATCACAACCGTGGTCAAACGAAGAAAATATATGATGACATAAATGGTCTTCGCTGTTATTCAGGACAGGTTTAGATTAAACACCGCAATTTTCAGTCTTTAGAAATCACAAGACGATACACTTTAGAGATATTTGTTTTGAATAACTTGTATTTACCTTTTCTTATACAAAATGGTGATTGTACGCAAGGATTATCTCTCTCTCCTTTTTATAGCCTTTATAAATTCACATTACATACATCTATTAAGAAACTTTTCTTTCTCTACCAACCAGTACGAGAACAAACTCCGCCCAGACAAAATGTCTTACATAGAATCAGTTCCCACTTAACAATCATATGTAGTTTCGTAGAACAAACAATGCTAGTTTATTCCGTGCACTAGAAAGTCTTTGATTCACTGAGCACAAAAATTAAAATAATAAAATTATAATTACATTTTTAATATCGTCAATCCTTCTTTATATCATGAAAATAAGGTTTGACATAGTCGTAATATTATTTTTCATCGTTGTAGCACTATATACAGTAAGCATATTCAGAAGGATGTAGGGTGCGGTAGTTACTCGGAGATGAAGAGGCTTGTGCAGGTTAGAGTAACATGAAAGCAATCTTCGGACTGAAGACCACAACAAAAATAATAACATGCGTACGGAGCGACTTGAAGTGGAATGATCACATAAAACTGACTGCAGGTTAAATCATACGCCAGACTGCCAGTGAGAAACATTGGAAGAACTCTCCGGAAATTTAGTCCATCAACAAACGAAGTAGCTTACAGAACCCTCGTTCGACCAATACTTCGACATTGCTTTTGTGTCTGGGGTTCGTACCAGACAGGATTGATGGAGGAAGTAGAGAATAGCTAAAGAAGAGCATGTCTTTACAGATTCATTTATTAAGCACGAAAGCGTCAAGGAGACGATCGGCTAACTCCAGGGGAAGGTGCTACAAGAGAGGCGTTCTGCATCACGGTGTAGTTTACTGTTGAAGTTCTGAGAGCATACGTTTCTAGAAGAGTCAGCAAACATATTGCTTGCTCCTACGTACGAGTATACGTACGAGTATTTCTCGAAAAAGGACCATGCAGAAGAAATCAGAGAGATTCGAGTCCACACAGAGGCTTACCAGCAATCGCTGTTCCCGCGAACTAATCGCGCTTGGAAGAGGAGAAGGGAACAATTAAACTGTTGTACGGGATGCATTCAAGTTCTAAGGCCTCCGATTTCTTTTTCTAATTAACTACTCACCCGAAATCGATGAAACTGGCGTTACTTCTCGACGTAATCGCCCTGCAGACGTACACATTTTTCACAACGCTGACGCCATGATTCCATGGCAGCGGCGAAGGCTTCTTTAGGAGTCTGTTTTGACCACTGGAAAATCGCTGAGGCAATAGCAGCACGGCTGGTGAATGTGCGGCCACGGAGAGTGTCTTTCATTGTTGGGAAAAGCCAGAAGTCACCAGGGGCCAGGTCAGGTGAGTAGGGAGCATGAGGAATCACTTCAAAGTTGTTATCAACGTTAGCTCGATGTGCGGGTGCGTTGTCTTGGTGAAACAGCACACGCGCAGCCCTTCCCGGACGTTTTTGTTGCAGCGCAGGAAGGAATTTGTTCTTCAAAACATTTTCGTAGGATTCACCTGTTACCGTAGTGCCCTTTGGAACGCAATGGGTAAGGATTACGCCCTCGCTGTCCCAGAACATGGACGCCATCATTTTTTCAGCACTGGCGGTTACCCGAAATTTTTTTGGTGGCGGTGAATCTGTGTGCTTCCATTGAGCTGACTGGCGCTTTGTTTCTGGATTGAAAAATGGCATCCATGTCTCATCCATTGTCACAAGCGATGAAAAGAAAGTCCCATTCATGCTGTCTTTGCACGTCAACATTGCTTGGCAACATCCCACACGGGCAGCCGTGTGGTCGTACGTCAGCATTCGTGGCACCCACCTGGATGACACTTTTCGCATTTTCAGGTCGTCTTGCAGGATTGTGTGCACAGAACCCACAGAAATGCCAACTCTGGAGGCGATCTGTTCAACAGTCATTCAGCGAACCCCCAAAACAATTCTCTCCACTTTCTCGATCATATCGTCAGACCGGCTTATGCGAGCCCGAGGTTGTTTCGGTTTGTTGTCACACGATGATCTGCCTTCATTAAACTGTCACACCCACGAACGCACTTTCGACACATCCATAACTCCATCACCACATGTCTCCTTCAACTGTCAATGAATTTCAATTGGTTTCACACCACGCAATTTCAGAAAACGAATGATTGCACGTTGTTCAAGTAAGGAAAACGTCGCCATTTTAAGTATTTAAAACAGTTCTCATTCTCGCCACTGGCGGTAAAATTCCATCTGCCGTATGGTGCTGCCATCTCTGGAACGTATTGACAATGAACGCGGCCTCATTTTAAAACAATGTGCATGTTTCTATTTCTTTCCAGTCCGGAGAAAAAAAATCGGAGGCCTTAGAACTTGAATGCACCTCGTACAAAGTACCCTCTGCTATCCACCGTAAGGAGGCTTGCGGAGTATGATGTGGATGTAGACAGCACAAAAGGCAGACTTATGCCCAAAGCCAGTTTATCCAAGTTCCTACCCATGCTTTTGCTGACATGTGCACTATCGCTAACTTTCACTACTTCCCCTTATCAGTTCCCACCAAAACAAAATACGGTAAATAGATTGGATAATGTTAAAACTGTTTAAAGCAGTGGTCGTTAAACCTTTTTTGCTCAAGACCCAATTGTATTGTATTGAACTGGGGACCTAGTAACGACGGAGAGGCTTCGTCCCCGCCATAGACACAGTGGTTCACAACCCCACAACAGGCTACAGCAGTCCACCCACCCCACCGCCGCCCCACACCGAACCCAGTGTTATTGTGCGGCTCGTCACTCAGTGGAACCCCCCGGGAACGTTTCACACCAGACGAGTGTAATACCAAATGTTTGCGTAGTAGGGTGATTATGGTGTACGCGTACGTGGAGAAAGTGTTTGCACAGCAATCGCCGACATAGTGCCACTGAGGCGGAATAAGGGGAACCAGCCCGCATTCGCCGAGGCAGCTGGAAACCGCCTTAAGAACCATCCACAGGTTGGCCGGCACACCGGACCTCGACACTAATCCGCCGGGCGGATTCGTGCTGGGGACCGGCAAGCCTTCTCGCCCAGAAAGCAGTACGGAAGACCAAACGGCTAACCGGGCGGGCGAAGACTCAATACTGACATTGTCGTGAGGCACCTCGAACCGCACTTGAACTGATATTGTTATTAATTGATAACCTACATAAAGTATTGTGTTATGAGCCCCCAACAGACTAGCTACAAAAAGGGCACGATAAATCGGCCGCCGGTCCCCTAGTACTGATCGGTAAAAGTCGGCAGTCTTCGGAACACATTCTGTTGTCTGTTCTGTTTCAAGCTGCAGCGATCCGAAATCTGACACTGTGATTGCCTGACGAAATATTATTGTGTTGTCTGTGTGAGAGGATGATTAATCGATCAACTTCTGACTGCCTGTCACATAAACCTTACCGTTTCTTAGAATGCCGGCTATTTTTTATTTTGATGTACTTTTTTATTTATTTATTTTGAAGAACGCTAGCCAACATTTAACTGTGAGACTAAGCTTTTATAGATGCCTTGATTTTCTTCTTCTGGATTAAATATACAAATTTTTACATATTTCTTTTATATAGTGTAATCTTTTGTATAACATACTTTGAAACATTATTTAGACATGGCTATTTTGCAGTCGCTGCACTGGTATTTTGTGTCTTTTGTTGCAGCCTTTGCTGTTTGCCTACAACAAATAAATGAAAGTGTTTCATGGTTCAGAAAACGGAGAAATATCAGAAACGAAAGCACCGTTTCAACGAATGCAGACGAAATCAAATCGGGTAACGTTCATTTGAAGTTCGACACAGTTCTTCCTGCGGAATGGCAGGATCATCATTTGATTCGTATACCATAACAAATGATCGGTATGCGCTACTTAAGCCAATGAGTTGTCGGAACTGGAAGATAAACAAAAAAAACGAACTCCCCCTCACATTCTCCAACCTCACCTTAGAGTATATACTGTTGTTGTTGTGGTCTTCAGTCCAGAGACTGGTTTGATGCTGCTCTCCATGCTACTCCATCCTGTGCCAGCTTCTTCATCTCCGAGTAACTGCTGCAACCTACATTCTTCTGAATCTGATTAGTGTCTTCATGCCTTGGTCTCCCTCTACAATTTTTCCCCTCCACGCTTCCTTCCAATACTAAATTGAAGCCTCAGAATGATCACGTCTTCTAGTCACGTTGTGCCACAAATTCCTCTTCTCCCCAACTCTATTCAGTACCTCCTCATTAGTTACGTGATCTGCCCATCTAATTTCTAGCATTCTTCTGAAGCATCACATTTCGAAAGCTTCTATTCTCTTCTTGTCTAAACTATTTATCGTCAGTGGTTCATAAATGGCTACATTCCATACAAATACTTTCAGAAAGTACTTCCTACCACTTAAATCTATACTCGATGTTAACAAATTTCTCTTCTTCAGAAACATTTTCCTTGCCATTGTCAATATACATTTTATATCCTCTCTACTTCGAGCATCATCAGTTATTTTGCTCCGCACATAATGAAATTCTTTTACTACCTTAAGTGTCTCATTTGCTAAACTAATTCGCTCATCATCTTATGATTTAATTCGACTGCATTCCATTACCCTCGTTTTGCTTTTGTTGATGTTCATGTTATATCTTACTTTCAAGACACTGTCCATTCCGTTCATCCGCTCTTCCAAGTCCTTTGCTGTCTCTGACAGAAATGCAAGGTCATCGACAAACCTCAAGTTTTTTATTTCTTCTCCATGGATTTGCATTCCTACTCCAAATTTTTGTTTTGTTTCCTTTACTGCTTGTTCAGTATAAAATTTGAATAACATCGGGGATAGGCTACAACCCTGTCTCACTTCCTTCTCAACGACTGCTTCCCTTTCGTGCGCCATCTGCCTTCTGGTTTCTGTACAAATTGTAAATGGCCTTTCGGTCCCTGTATTAGACCCCTGCCATCTTCAGAATTTGAAAGGGACTATTCCAGTCAACATTGTCAAAAGCTTTCTCTAGGTCTACAAATGCTATAAACGTACGTTTGTCTTTCCTTAATCTATCTTCTAAGATAAATCGTAGGATCAGAATTGCCTCGCGTGTTCCAACATTTCTATGGATTCCAAACTGATCTTCCCCGAGTTTTCATTCGTCTGTATAGAATTCGTGTTAGTATTTTGCAGCTGTGACTTATTCAACTGCCGGTCGGAGTGGCCGAGCGGTTCTAGGCGCTACAGCCTGGAACCGCGCTACCGCTACGGTCGCAGGTTCGAATCCTGCCTCGGGTATGGATGTGTGTGATGTCCTTAGGTTAGTTAGGTTTAAGTAGTTCTAAGTTCTAGGGGACTGATGACCATAGCAGTTAAGTCCCGTAGTGCTCAGAGCCATTTGAACTTATTCAACTGATAGTTCGGTAATTTTCACACCTGTCAACACCTGCTTTCTTTGGGGTTGGATTTATCATAGTCTTCTTGAAGTCTGAGGGTATCTCGCCTGTCTCATAAAACTTGCTCACCAGATGGTAGAGTTTTGTCATGGCTGTCTCTCCCAAGGCTCTTACTCCTGGATCCTTGTTTCGACTTAGGTCTTTCAGTGCTCTGCCAAATTCTTCACGCAGTATCATATCTCCCACGTCCTCTTCCATTTCCGTAATTTTGCCCTCCAGTACATCGCCCTTGTATAGACCCTCTACATACTCCTTCCACCTTTCCGCTTTCCCGTCTCTGCTTAGAACTGGTTTTCCATCTGAGCTCTTGATATTCATACAGGTGGTTCTCTTTCCTGCAAAGGTCTCTTTAATTTTCCTGTAGCCAGCATCTATCTTACCCTTAGTGATATATGCGGAGTGCCCCATTCTGCTCTCTCACGATGTCTAAAGACTACGGAGGCCGCTGATGTGGAGTACCTGGCAGTAAGTGGCAGCACAATGCACCTAATATGAAAAACGTATGTTTTTGGGTGTCTCCGGAAACTTTTGATCACATAGTGTATATTGTGTTCGAACATTATGAATTACCTCTAACTCATTATTGTGATTGTTTCTCAGTTTTGTTTACTAATAATAACTTGATACCAGTGCCTATGAGTTTAATTTGTACACCACAGCACTAAAGATGATCACTATGTGATTCAAAATCGATTTTGCTGTCAATAAACCATCAATATTACGGCCAACGCTGACCTTCCTTCGAATTTTTATTGATGACAATGCACCATGTCACTGGGCCACAGTTGCTTGTGACTGGTTTTAGGAAATTCTGGGCAGTATGAGCGAATGATTTGCCCTCCCAAATCACCCAACATGATTCCCATCGAACATTCACGCGACATAATCGAAAGGTCAGTTCATATACAATATATTTAAGGACCAAGAGCGAATAATATGACTGGAAGGCCAAGAACGAAGTGCTCGGATTAAAAAGCATGTAAGACAGAGGTGTAGTCTTTCGCCCCTACTGTTCAGTCTATACATTGAAGAGGCAATGACGGAAACAAAAGAAAGGTTTAAGAGTGGGATTAAAATTCAAACTGAAAGGTTATTAGTGATAAGATTCTATCCTCATTGAAAATGAAGAAGAATTACAGACTCTGTTAAATGGAATAAACAGTCTAATGAGAATATAATATGGCTTTGCAATAAAGATACGAAAGATGAAAGTAATGAGAAGTAACAGAAATGAGAAACTTAACGAGAGAATTCTGGATCACGAAGTAGACGAAGTTGAGGTATTGTGCTATACAGACAGAAAAATAACCCATGATGGACGGGTCAAAGAGAACATAAAAAGCAGACAAGCATTGGCACTGGCAAAAAGACATTCATGGGTAGGAGATGTCTTCTAGTATCAATCATATGTCTTAATTTGAGAAAGGAATTTCTGAGAATGTATTGTATGGTAGTGAAACAGGGAATGTGCGAAAACCGGAGCAGAGGAGAACTGAAGCATTTGAGATGTGCTGCAGAAAAATGTTCAAAGCCAGGTGCGCTGGTAAGGTGAGAAAAGAGGAGGATCTTCACTGAATCGGCGATAAATGGACTATATTGAAAATACTGACAAAACGAAGGGACAGGGTGGTGGGACTTCTGTTTAGGCATCAGAGAAAAACTTCCACAATGCTAGAAGGAGCTGTAGTAGGTAAAAACTGTAGAAAAATAACTGAACGCGTGTGGTGCAAGTGCTACGTCAGATGAAGAGCTGGGCGGAGGAGAGAAATTCGGGTGAGCCTCATCAAATCATTCAGAATCCTGATGACTCAACAACAACAAAAAAATACTGGAGGCGATGTATATTTCTGCATGAATGTCCAAATGCTTCATTGTGCACGCTTATCAAACATACATGTGTCGTTTGTCAATGTACACAACTGGCCATTAAAATTGCTACACCACGAAGATGACGTGCTAAAGACGCGAAATTTAACTGACAGGAAGAAGATGCTGTGATATGCAAATGATTAGCTTTTCAGAGCATTCACACAAGGTTGGCGCCGGTGGTGACACCTACAACGTGCTGACATGAGAAAAGTTTCCAACTGATTTCTCATACTCAAACAGCAGTTGATCGGCGTTGCCTGGTGAAACGTTGTTGTGATGCCTCGTGCAAGGAGGACAAATGCGTACCATCACGTTTCCGACTTTGATAAAGGTCGGATTGTAGCCTATCGCTATTGCGGTTTATCGTATCGCGACACTGCTGCTCGCGTTGGTCGAGATCCAATGACTGTTAGCAGATTATGGAATCGGTGGGTTCAGGAGGGTGATAAGGAACGCCGTGCTGGATCCCAACAGCCTCGTATCACTAGCAGTCGATATGACAGGCATCTTATCCGCATGTCTGTAACGGATCGTGCACCCACGTCTCAACCCCTGAGTCAACAGATTGGGACGTTTACAAGACAACAACCATCGGCACGAACAGTTCGGCGACGTTTGCAGCAGCACGGACTACCAGCTCAGAGGCCATGGCTGCAGTTACCCTTGACGCTGCATCACAGACAGGAGCGCCTGCGATGGTGTACTCAACGACGAACCTGGGTGCACGAATGGAAAAACGTCATTTTTTCGGATGAATCCAGGTTCTATTTACTGCATCATGATGGTCGCATCCGTGTTTGGCAACATCGCGGTGAACGCACATTGGAAGCGTGTATTCTTCATCGCCATACTGGCGTATCACCCGGCGTGATGGTATGGGTTGCCATTGGTTACACGTCTCGGTCACCTCTTGTTCGCATTGACGGCACTTTGAACAGTGGACGTTACACTTCAGATGTGTTACGACCCGTGGCTCTACCCTTCATTCGATCCCTTCGAAACCCTACACTTCAGCAGGATAATGCACGACCGCATGTTGCTGGTCCTGTACGGGCCTTTCTGGATACAGAAAATGTTCGACTGCTGCCCTGGCCAGCATGTTTTCCAGATCTCTCACCAATTGAAAATGTCTGGTCATTGGTGGCCGAGCAACTGTCTCGTCACAATACGCCATTCACTACTCTTGATGAACTGTGGTATCGTGTTGAAGCTGCATGGGCAGCTGTACCTGTACACGCGATCCAAGCTCTGTTTGACTCAATGCCTAGGCGTATGAAGGCCGTTATTACGGCCAGAGGTGGTTGTTCTGGGTAGTGATTTCTCAGGATCTATGCGCCAAAATTGCGTGAAAATGTAATCACATGTCAGTTTTAGTATAATATATTTGTCCAATGAATACCCGTTTATCATCTGCATTTCTTCTCGGTGTAGCAATTTTAATGGCCAGTAATGTAGTTCCACGCTCAGGGAGTGAGTTTAGGGGAGCAGATGTAGGGATCCTACATCGGCGTTCTAGGTAAGTTCCTTGTGGAGGTGGTTTGCCATTGCCGTCCTCCGACCGGTTATGATGTGCCATACGTGTATCTGTGTCATGTAGACGACTATGAGCATTCCTTGCACAGTACAGTGTTGAGTTTGTGCTGTGTACAGTACAGTGTTGAGTTTGTGCTGTGCCTTCACTCGCGAGACACTGCATAGAGGTTTCGAATATAACAAGACACTGACTCAAAGACTGATGATAATGAACTTTACACCACCATCTCTTCTCCCCTTGCGGGTAAAATATTGACAGCAAAAATTTTACCCCACCACGATTTGAACCAGCGAACGTCCGAATCGAGCGCCAACGTATGGGCGTGGATTAGCTACCTAGGATACGGAGGCGGGTAGTTACGTGTGCGGCCACCTTAACTGTCGCCAGTGCGCATTTAGTTTGTTAATCACATAAAGTTTTAAGCCTCATACTATTCAGAGTGAAACAGCCACTTCATGCATTCACTGTAACGTAATTCATTGACTAAACAGAACTCTGGGTTCAAAATCGTCTGACGCCATTGCTCTTTCATGTTGTTTATGACGTAAACATATCTCCACCCGTATTCTACGTACGGGTGTGTATTGCATAGGCGATCTGACGGTTGTTTATTGATGAACCTTTTTCCGCGCGATCCAGCACCATTTCTTCCAATTTTATTTATACTCGATAAATATTGCTTGGCCGGTGGTTGCGTCAACACATCCTAGGAGTAAACATTTCATTCAGTCCTCTAGTGGGAACCTCAATGAAGTGTTGACCCTTACGATGTTTTTACATAGCCGTCAGTCAAGCAACATTTAAGGGTTACCGATAATGACTAAACTTTCTAAGACGGTGTATCCACTAAATAATTTTGTGAGGACTGACTGAAATAAACTTTACAATGAAAATTGATGTGTTCACTGAAGTTCTGAGCGAATAAAATGCAAAATAATGTTCGGTCCTTCTCTGTGTACTGTCAGCGTAAGCAGTATTTTTTTATTTTATTTTATTATGCAAGGTTGATTAATACGGAGATCAATTAATAACAACATTTCCCTGTATTCCTGTGGTATTCGCCTAAGCTTCTATCCGGACCAAACGCTAATCTTTCTTTCTTCCTTCCTTTTATTCACGGCATCCGCCTTCGTACATCCGACGCTCCATTGTGTCTGTGACATAGTCTGTCTACTTACATACATAGTCCGCAAGCCACTGTACGGTGCGCGGAGGAGGGTACCCCTATACCACTACTGGTCATTTCCTTTCCTGTCTCACTCGCAAGTAAAGCCAGGGAAAAAACGACAGTCCACATGCCTCCACATGAGCCGTAATCTCCACCTCCTTATCTGAGTGCCATGCAACGGGCCCCGGTTCGAATCCCGCCCGTATCGGAGATTGTCTCCTCTCGGAGACGGGATGTTGTGTTGTCCTCATTATCATTTCATCATCATCGACACGCAAGTCGAACACTGTGGCGCCAACTGAAAAGACTTGCAACTCGGCGGCCGAAGTACCGCAGGTGGGGACTCCTGACCATCAATGAAAGAAGATCATTTCATTGCATTTTGAGCCCTAATTCCTCTTATCTCCATGGTCCTTAGGCGAAATGTGTGATAGCAGCAGTAGAATCGTTCTGCAGTCTGCTTCAAATGCTGGTTCTCTAAATTTTCTCAATATTCACAATAGTGTTGCTCGAAAAGAACTTCGCCTTTCCTCCAGGGATTCCCATTTGAGTTTCCAACGCATCTTCGTAACATTTGCATGTTGTTCGAACCTATCGGTAACAAATCTAGCAGCCTGCCTGTGAATTGCTTCGATGTCCTCCTTTAATCCGACCTGGTATGGATCCTGAGCAGTACTCAAGGAAAGGTTGCACTAGCGTCCTGTATGCGGTCTCCTTAAACAGATGAACCACACTTTCCCAAATTCTCAAAATAAACCGAAGACGACCATTCGCCTTTCCTGCCACAGTTTTCACATTCTCGTTCCATTTCATATGGCTTTACAATGTTACGCCCAGGTATTTAAATGACGTGACTGTATCAACTAGGACATTAATAATTCTGTATTCGAACATTACATGTTTGTTTTTCCTATTCATCCACATTAAATTACATTTTTCTACATGTACAGCTAGCTGCCATTGATCGCACCAACTTGAAATTTTGTCTAAGCTATTTTATATCCTCCTACGCCACAGCATCGTCAGAAAACAATCGCAGGTTGCTGCCCACGCTGTCCACCAGATCATTAATGTATACAGAGAATAACAGCGATCTTGTTGCACTTCCCCGGGGGCACTCCGGATGAAACCCTTGTCTCTGATGAACGCTCGTCGTCGAGGACAACCTACCCGGTTCTCTTATATAAGAAGTCACATCTGAAACATATTCCATATGCTCATACTTTCTTTAACAGTTTGCAATGGAGCACCGGAAGTCTAGAAGTTGGAACCTGACTGTTGCCCTTCATAATTCTCAGTATATCTTCTGGCAAAAGGGTAATGTCAGTTTCGCAAGATGGATGCTTTCTAAAATCATGCTGATTCGTGGGCCACAAGCTTCTCGGTCTCAAGATCGTCGTGGTCTGCTGCGTTTCCGTCTGTCGTGTGGTTTCCAGTGTAAGCAGTATTTCTACATTTATTGTTCAACAAAATCAACTGTACACCCGTCAGCTGAAGGAACTCTTAGATACGTGAAAGGGTACAGCCGCGTTCAAGTGCTAACCGTCGGAAACCGTTGCTTTGCAGTATACTATAACCGCAGCAAGCGATGCCAAATAACGGGTCAGCTTCAGGTACACTGTTTGCTGTTAAAGTTGTGGATTTAATTGATGACCACACTAATGGAATTTGGAATGTCGCAAAAATAAAGCGACGAGATGTGCTTCTGGGATCTTATATTGCTCCAGTCGTACAGCGGAGATGAACCCCCAGCAACTGCAGCAGCAACAATAATATCTAGTTGTTACGTATCATTTAGTTCAGTAGTTTTCTTACGCACATCTGAGAAGAAGTGAACATTAATGGTGTATTTTTTGTGGTGTTATTAATTTTGCAATGTAGCGTGAGTTACGTTACATTGTAGTTTCATGCCGACATAATTAACCAAGATCCTCTTGAATTTGGTGTCGGTTGCAAATAGGAGACAGTCAGTACAGCCCCAGTTGTAGATCGGACTGTAGCAGTAGGAGTAATAGCTGCAGGGTCCGTGGTTCCTACTTCATATCCATTGTTTCGAAGGTTTCTCGCAAGTCTGTAAGAAGAAGTGACCATAAACTGTTCATTTTTCTGCTTTTAATAGTATTATTAATTTTTTTCTAAGCGTTTACATATCCGATGTTATTCAATCTGTATATCGAGCAAGCAATAAAGGAAACAAGAGAAAAGTACGGACTAGGTACTAAAATCCATGGAGAAGAAATAAAAACTTTGAGGTTCGCCGATGACATTGTAATTCTGTCAGAGACAGCAAAGGACCTGGAAGAGCAGCTGAACAGAATGGACAGTGTCTTGAAAGGAGGATATAAGATGGAGATCAACAAAAACAAAACGAGGATAATGGAATGTAGTCGAATTAAGTCGAGTGATGCTGAGGCAATCAGGTTAGGAAATGAGACACTTAAAGTAGTAAAGGTGTTTTGCTATTTGGGGAGCAAAATAACTGATGATCGTCGAAGTAGACTGGCAATGACAAGGAAAGCATTTCTGAAGAAGAAAAATTTGTTAACATCGAGTATAGATTTAAAAATCAGGAAGTCGTTTCTGAAAGTATTTGTATGGAGTGTAGCCATGTATGGAAGTGAAACGTGGACGATAAATAGCTTAGACAAAAAGAGAATAGAAGCTTTCGAAATGTGGTGCTACAGAAAAATGATGAAGATTAGATGGGTAGATCACATAACTAATCAGCAGGTATTGAACAGGATTGGGGAGAAGAGAAGTTTGTGGCACAACTTGACTAGAAGAAGGGATCGGTTGGTAGGACATCTTTTGAGGCATCAAGGGATCACCAGTTTAGTATTGGAGGGCAGTGTGGAGGGCAAAAATCGTAGAGGGAGGCCAAGAGATGAATATACTAAGCAGATTCAGAAGGATGTAGGCTCCAGTAGGTACTGGGAGATGAAGAAGCTTGCACAGGATAGAGTACCATGGAGAGCTGCATCAAACCAGTCTCAGGACTGAAGACCACAACAACAACAACATATTTTGCAATCGCCAGTGCCCAGTAATCTGATTTGTAGCGTAGCTTTTATTGCTAGCTTTTATTTTTCTCTTTTATACTTTCTTCGCTTAATAATTTTAATAGTATGGATTAACTCTGCCCGCAGCGCCACAGACGGGTAATTTGATCTCTTGAGGCCTGCTTAAACCTTCCCAGCATGTCTCTGATTGCTTTGGTTAGTATGTGTCGCTAAAATGTGTACGGTACCTCCGGCAATGAGAAAAATCGCTCGGTTTGGTTGTGGTAACAACCATTTGTAGCGTAGCTGAAGTCTGTGATGGATTGAAAGGTATGATAATTTGGTTCTGAGCTGGCGAACCCACGAATTTGAACGTCAAATGAAGATTGTGGTTACAGACCGACCTGTAGCGTAGCCTAATATTTTCGTTCGCGCCATATTTAATCGGTCAATTTGAGCCGTACTCTTTTTAGTTGTCCATGTGGTTAGTTCGTTTCATTCGTCTTTTATTTATTTTTATTTATTTTTTACTTTGTATGATGTACACAGAGGTAACAAAACTCAGGGAGTAGCGATATTATCACTTGACAGCAAAAAAACTGGGTCACTTCCGAATACAACCAACATAACGTAGCTGTGTTGCAGGTCCTCTAAACACCAAAACCCCATGGGGTCGTCGTTTGACTACACACAATGGGTACCGCAAGAGACTACTAAGAGACCAAAGGTCTTTATGGCAGTCAGTCTAAGCGTCAACTAATATCGTCATACAAAACATATTAGAAAACACGTTCTTAGCGATGAGACACCCCATAACACTCATAAACTAACCTTAATTACAACAAGTGACATTCCAAAAGTTCTGAGAAAACGGATTATTTTACATATAACGTACATTAATCCCTAGTCAAAATTAAATACTTGAGACAATATATGGAGTTACAAAGCTGTACGGCAATTGGAAAAAAGTTTTTTGCTCTCTAAAAGGTTTTCCAGCCACGTGCTGAAGATCGCTCAATGGCGAGTGGCTCTGGAAACTGGATATTGGACGAACAAGTAGAAAAACGCGATTAACGGCAACAAGCACTCTAAGGAAATCTCAACATTAACAGCGAATCACCAGTAATATCATTTTTCTTGTAACACATCAACAGCTACGAGTACACAAATTTGAACTTTAAATGACATGACCAACGTCGTCGTTCTGGACCTGGATTCAAACCCAGCACCTATAGCCATTGCTAACTAAGCTAAGCTTTGTTTGTGCCTTATTGAGACCCGATCACTAGGCATAAAGAGACATGAACTACAGACTTTGCACCAGTATCAGTTATCAATTCAGATCCTGAAAATAAATGGCGAAAATCTTTGTACTCAAATAGTAATCCCGTCATAACAGTTACCGTCCTGGGAATTACCCCCAATGACATTTAATATGGTGTCACTCACAAGGAACAAGGTATGCTCATGTTTAAAATTGAAATGCCATCATATAAAGCTTGTGACAGGGATGCGAAACCAGCACCTAATCGGATTGTTAACGAAGTACAGTCATGCTCAAAAGTATCCGAACGACCTGGATTGAATTTTCGCCTGATTCCCATGCAACCCACATAACGCAGCTGTCTAGCAGGTCCTCTAATCGCTCCTTGATACAGTCATTTGATTATTGAAAATGGTTCCAACAAGTCACCACTAGAAAACACTGCTCTGTATAGCAATAACTCAAGATGTAAAGTAATACTACGATACTACAAATATCAGGGAAAACCTCATCACAGATACGACTGTCCTTAAGGCTTGTAAACTCGCATTTATTGCAATAACTGACATACCTGAAATGTTAGCACTTTCATTATTACGTCAGATAGGTAATGCACGTAGTAAGTTCGTCGTATTCATGATTTCCTTTTCAAAGTAACATACCATACTTGTTATTTAACACAAAATGTCATTAAAAATTTACGTTATTCACAAGCGGATAGTTGAGAATATGTATGAACTTCAAATAACACGACGAACCGCCTCGTTCTGCATATGGATTCAAACCCAGGTCATGCATTCTAGGCCGTGGTGGCCGAGCGGTTCTAGGCTCTTCAGTCCGGAACCGCGTGACTGCTACGGTCGCAGGTTCGAATCCTGCCTTGGGCATGGATGTGTGTGATGTCCTTAGGTTAGTTAGGTTTAAGTAGTTCTAAGTTCTAGGGGACTGATGACCTCAGATGTTTAGTCTCATAGTGCTCAGAGCCATTTGAACCAATAATGTAGGCTAAGATTTCGTGGCTGACGGAAATTAGCAGTCATTCCTGAATAGGCATAAAGAGATTGATATACCTTGATTTTAGGCAGTATCAGTTAACAAATATCAACTTTAAATTACATGACGTAAACATCTTTAACGGTCGCGAATTCCTATCCAGCATCTATTGTCAGTGTTAACAAACTACGAGAGATGTTTAATACTGCTTCTTCACAAGTAACTTACTTGAAATTTTGTGAAGTAAAGCTTTGTGTTGGACAGGGATTCGAACCCAGAACCTAATCGGATTTTTATCGAAGCACAATCAACTTCGACATATCGGATTTTCTCGGCAGTAGCTAGATGTATTAACTAAAATGACAAGACGAAACATTATTTTTTTCCTTCCCAGGACTCCAACCCAGCACATATCGCTGTTATATTCTAGAGAAAAGCAACGTTAAGTATGGGTTTTTTATACCAACAGCGACATGTGAGCATGTTTCAGCTAGAAATAATATGACAAAGAGTTCAGTGCAGACTAGGAATCGAACCTCACACATATCGTTGTTGACTACACACAAAGAGACGTCAGCTACCGAATTTTTCTCCACCAGCAGCTCGGAATAACATCCTTGAACTTACAGTGATCTCGCATATAGTTCTGTGTCTCACTGGGAGTCAAAAACGTCAGATATCGTTAGTGTTGACAGCGAATGAAAATGCATTAAAAATAAAAATTATTATCCACCAGCAGATAGGTGTTCTCATGCTAGAGCTTGATAATACATAGTGAAAACTTTAGTGCTGGGCTAGGATTCCAACCAATTCATGCACAATATGTGGAGATGTTGAGGAATCTGCAGTTTTGAACAAACAACAAGTTGTAGTCGAGCTGTATTGTCATGAAAGGATCAAATTCCGCGTTAAGGGCGGTCTGAGTTGCATTCAAAGTTCAGAACCAATTTTAACGACATACAGAAGCTCAAATAAAGGATGGAATAAGTGTCCTGTGACCATACACAGGGTTTGTTTCGTCACTAGAAATAAATAACTAGTATAAGAAAGGTTACTACATGTCGCCACTCCTTACTTTGTTGTACTTCCACCTAACGTCTACTTGGTAGAGAATGAATATCATGTTTAATGTGATTATCAGACCATAATGCCATTATACCTTCTTCACTTGATGTAGCCAGAAGAGAATAGAATCTGGCTCTCCCTATCAAAAAACATCGGCAGAAGTTGGAACCGAACCCAGACCATCATCATATAAAACTATCATCAGTCCAACAGACCACCAAACCCTCTTCTCTACGACTCATTTCTCTATCATGACACCGTTGCGGTACACAAGATGAGAATTCTGACAGACAGGCTCCCTGTAGTGGTTTGCAGGATGTTCAGTACATTCATTTACTTGGTTGATCGAATCGCCATGAACTAGCTGCCTTGGCTACCCAGTGCATACATTCGACTCTGTTTTGTAATCAGCGAAATAAAATAACGTAAGTGCCACCTACACAGGACTACCAACAGTGTAGGATGCAGAAATTTAAATAGGAAGTGTTCCTTTCCATTTGAGCTACTCTGTTGCGCTATGTGTTTGTTGAAACCATCGTGCAGTGCAAAAGAAATGCTGTAATTGTCTGTCTCTCAGAAGTCTAGATCCGGCCATATGCATTATCTCACAGCACTGTGGAATGCGGAAGTTCAGGAGGAACTGTTGTTCACTTCCAGAGGTGCTGTAGCTACGTCACAGCTAGTAGCGTAACGGTAAGCATCGTGCGCTGTTGGTAAGACGTCGCATGTTCTATTACATTCGCTACTACATTTTTTTAAAACGCACTACTGCTGTCTGCTGAAGTTATCAATTTAATGGAACTCTGAACATAATTCTCTTCACTTCTCAACCCAAAATAGTCACATGTGGAAAAATGGCTAACTTCTGCGTCAATTTGTTCTTTTCAGGTTTAATAGACGGCCAGGCAGCAGTTGCGTCTCGAAGCTTTTGTATTACGTATGGGGAGAGCGCATCGTGCCAAAATAGTCAGAAAAGTATTTCTGCATTAGCTGTCATCTGGTTGTGGCATTTTATTCTTCTTCAAACCTTGTTTGACAGCTTTAACTCAGAACAAGTTTTCTACATGCATGTAATCAATAAACTGTACGTGCATTGTCAGACTGTTATAGATAACATCAGAGAATTCGCATATATCATTGATGATTAATTTCTCTCTCACGTTTAGCATTGTTTTAACAACACTAAAAGAAACCTTACGAAAACTGTGCACTGTATTATAAGAAACGAAATAAAATTAGCCACGATAACCTTACGACGAAAGTCTGTTTTAACAAAACTGAGTATCTGTACACAAGCGTGCTTCTATCTGCACGAATTAGTAAAATACTTCTCACTTCGATTTCTATTGGGTCTATGTTTAAATGGTATGCTGTGTCGTACTCAACAGGTATGCAAATGTAGCATTTCGTAAATAAAGTTACGTATTCCTAGAAACCCAAAATTTGCTTGTCAGCAGCGGAAAGAGGCGTTACCTGTTGTGCAGCGTTGTAAGTTTTCCACAATTGTACTATGAGCTGAAAGTATTTTCTTACGATTTGCTTATCGAGGTTTGATCTGACTGCTTGCAGCTCTTACACAGAAGGCATAAAAACATTACATTCATCGAGGCTGGCACCGCGAACCATAACAGTCGCTTTTCCACAGGTCAGCACGTCAACACAGAGTTAGCGGATAGATATGGTTGCGCCTTCCTCTTACGAGGCCAATAGTAGCTAGAACTCGTAAACCGCTATTTACAGGACGAGATTAGTTGAGATTGCCAAGTTCAATGACTTGGCTGGGCTGAAAACCGTAAATATACAATCTTCTGTTACACCTCAAGCGACAAAAACTCAGATTATTCAATGGAAATGACACGAGAAATCAAGTGAACTTTGAGGCTTAATTCCGTGCACACCAGGAAGTAACTCGTCGATCACAGAGTTGCCAAACATACCTTACGTTGTTGCCAAATCTCAGTTACATTACAAGCAGGAAGAAGACGAACCGATGTGATCCTACAGCGGGCTGGGAAGTGACCATAGCTGGCGCCTCAAAGACGCGGCTGCTACGGCCTGGAATACGTAATGCGTCTGATTCGCATTTCTGTAACTAGTTTTAGGGACTGGAGCTTAGTTACTAATAATAATCAGAACTGACTGCTACTAAGCATCATAAATCAGTAACTCTCATAGTTGTTTCTATATTTCTTTCGTAACTGTACTCAAAACTAAGAAACTCATTCACGGACGTTTTCGTGCCTCGCCGATAGGCGAGCACAACAAACAAATAAAAATAAAAAGAGAATGTGTGTGTGTGTGTGTGTGTGTGTGTGTGAGAGAGAGAGAGAGACAGAGAGAGAGAGAGAGAGACAGAGAGAGAGAGAGAGAGAGAGAAGAGAGCGAGAGAGAGAGAGAGAGAGAGAGAGAGAGTAAAAAATTGTTGTAAAGAAATTGAATACTGGTATGTAAAGAAATCTTTCATTAAAATGACTCGTTCCACATTCATCGTATTCATGATCTATGGAACAAGTATTAATCTAATCTAATCATATCATATTGCTGACTATCCATGAAGAGTCATGAAGTACCGAAATTTTCGCCTATATCAGTAACCAAATCTAAACTTGAAAATAAAAGACGACCGTTTTTGTAATAAACCGGGACTCCTATCAAGACCCTTTCATCCCTGTTAACTAACCATGAAAGATGTCTGATATACTTCAATTCAGATGCATTTAAAGATGAAGCGCATGATGTGAAGTTCTGCGACGGAGATACGAACCCAAGACGTAATCGGATCGTTAACTAAGTAAAATCAAATGTTACGTATCGGTTTCTCTTGCCAGCTGCTAGGTGTTTGAATCTAAAATAAGGACACAAATTTTTTTGCCTGAGCGACAATCGAACCGCACTCCTATCGTTCTTCTTTATTGCCCACGAATATTGCTTAAGTATCAATTGCTTACTCACCAACAGTAAGATGTGTGCGTGTTTGTCCAGAAATTGTAGGCAACATGAACAGACATTAAAAATGCACGTTAATTTTCACTAGCAGGCCGGTGTGCACGTGATAGGGCTTGAAATGAAATTATGAATATTTTTGTACTGGATCAGAATTCGGACCCACATATTTACCTTTGGAGGAGACCTAGAGAAGACTGCAGCCTTGGGAAAAGGAATGAAATGATTGAACTATACTGTTCCGAGAGATTCAGATCCTCGAAAGAGGAGATACGAATTCGAATCACAGTCCAGCACCAAATTTTTCAGCGTCTCTAGTTCAATCAAGTACAAGTAAAATAAGAGCCCTGTTCCTTTAGACGGCTATCAGTTCATCAAATAAAATGAAATTTTCTAATGTAAGTAAGTTTACTGGCCACAGTATTTCTGTTTACCCTGACCTCCACCTATGTCATTTTCCAACGTAAATCGGCTCTGCCCAGTTTGGAATGAAGGAACGTGATGTTTAATGCGGATTCTGGATTATAACAGCTTTCTCTTGAGGTTACCAGAGGTAAAGTAAATCTGTTTGTGCCTCTTAAAAGTAAATGCCTGAACCCACGCATTGCACCTGTGATAGTTCGTACCACCAGACCACTGTGGCCACATTTCCCAGCCCCATGAGTGTGCTGTAATGGATGATGTGCTTAGCTTACTAAACTAGTCACGGTGGAAAAAAACGCGAGTCTATTAAATGGTTAAGTAGAAGCAAGCTTCTGACGCGGAGATTATGCTATTCTCATGTCAGCAGGATGTAAAGACTCTTCTAGTCGTCATAGCCTCGATTTGAAGCCATTTTGAAATTTTCACTAATTCAGGAAATTTCTTAGTTCGAGAAAATCCACTGTGAAGTGTGAAGTTACCGGATAATTCGATTATCACCGTTATTATTACTATCATTTTCTTCATACCGCTGCTGGAAAATATGTGCTTGAAGATCATTTGGTCATTATAGAAGTAGTTGCCCAAGAACAAGTTCTTTCCCTGTCTACGGAATCCTTTTCATGTTAATATCAAACATCAGCAATTACTCGTAGATCACATTAAAACTAAAGTAATTGATGAAGACGTTACTTGATAACGAAAACGCGCTGCCTTTCTTCATTTACTTGCGCCTAGAAATGACTGTCGAATACTGCCAAACCAAAAGCCAAGGGATCTTACTGCCTCCCGCCGGCCGGGGTGGCCGAGTGCTTCTAGGCGCTTCAGTCTGGAACCGCGCGACCGCTACGGTCGCAGGTTCGAATCCTGCCTCGGGCATGGATGTGTGTGATGTCCCTAGGTTAGTTAGGTTTAAGTAGTTCTAAGTTCTAGGGGACTGATGACCTTAGAAGTTAAGTCCCATAGTGCTCAGAGCCATTTGAATTTTTGAACTTACTGCCTTCCAATATACGTCGCTGTCGGTTCTTCCATATGATTTGGTCGACGTGACCTGTTTCAAGTCGTGTATGACAGAGAATGTTTTAGAAAATCAGTTGTTTTCCTTTGCAATAAACAGAAAGATTTTCATTCTAAGCTATCAAAGTCCAAAATTTTCGCAATATTAGTTCAAATTTAATATTCGCTTCCATAATGTAAGGAAAGTATTTCACAGTTGCAAAATCCGCATCCGACTCACTGTCCGTACACTTAGTCGCTGGCCATAAATTCTAGCTCAAAGTGACGCCAGTTCAAGTAACCTAATGTAGCGAAGACTGTTTGCCAGTGCACTTTCTCACCGGAAAATATGCAATTCACTCATTGGGCTCCATAAGTACACTGTAACAGCAATTTCTGTGTGTATGCAATGAATACGGATTGTAGAATTTAGTGGTGCTCTCTCTTCCACTTCTGTGTACGATATGCCTGACCTAAACGGGCCCTGTATCATTACAGGCCCTGGGCGGTGCAACATCATATTGACAACAGTAATGTGCTTATACTGACAACCTCATTGTTCGTTTTACCCGATTTTGTAATCATTTAAGTAAAACAACATGACCTTCGAGTGGGAGACATTTCGTCCCCCTTTTCCTTCTGTTAAATTTGCCAGTAAACTTTTTGCCTTCGAACCAGCGAAATGCGGCAGAGTACGGCTGGTATAGTGCTCAGAGCCATTTGCTCAGTACGGCTGGGAAACGATTTACAAACCACGATTTAGTGCCGTTAAAAAATGACTCTGAGCACTATGGGACTCAACTGCTGAGGTCATTAGTCCCCTAGAACTTAGAACTAGTTAAACCTAACTAACCTAAGGACATCACAAACATCCATGCCCGAGGCAGGGTTCGAACCTGCGACCGTTTAGTGCCGTTAACACGATTTCTTTAAACATTGGCGTAGCTGAAGGAATTTGGTTTCTTCTTAAATCGTCTTATGCAGCAACGTTCATAGATACCTCAAATAGGAAAAGCTCTTTATCCAGGTACGAAGGTTGTAAAACAAACTTCCCACAGCTTGTGTCAGGTTGATCTTTTCGTCTGACAGCACTGCGTAAATATTTTGTCTAAGAGGTATTAAAGTAGTGTTCCTGTAGCTGTGGGAATCATTGGTAGAAAACGAGTTGTCTTGTGACAGCCAGAGCGAGAGCACCAGCAGCAGCGAGTACTGTTTGTATAAAGCGTTTATTTTGCATTTTGTTTACGACCTTCCACTAAGGAAGGGATTCTATTTGTGTTTATCTGCTCTGCATAGTAACTAACAGTTCTTGATAAAACTTTACGTAGTTTTCGTGTTAGATTTCTTAGTGTTTTCTTGATCGTTTAGAACAGAAAGCGCCCTAAAACCGTCTTTTGTTTGTTTCGCGGCCGTTAGCCACTAGTCACTTGAATCAGCAGTTGTCTTGTGACAGCCAGAGCGAGAGCACCAGCAGCAGCGAGTACTGTTTGTATAAAGCGTTTTTGTACTTATTTGCTGCGCTTAGCTTTTAAATAGTTTTTCTGGGAAAACCTAGCGTAGTTTTCGCGTCTCGTATTTCAGTGAGTGTTTCTTGATTATCAGAGTAGCTCATCAGAAGATTATCTTGGGAATTTGTCACCGTATAGAGTAGGGTAAACATAGTCATGTGTAGGGACTGTGGTTGTTGTGAGCGGACGCAAGGAGAATTGGCCACTCTTCGGGGGCAGGTGGAGGCTTTGTCTGTTAGGCTCATCGAGCTCGAGGCGCAGGCGTCGGCTCGTAGTGGCGTTGGGGCAACTGTGGTGAGACCTATGCCTACTTCGGTGGCCTTGGAATCACATGGAACCCCTGATGTCGCTGCGTCTTCCGGCAGTGAGCATCTTACCGGTCAGCCATCACTCCAGGGTGAATGGCGGACAGTGGTGGGCTCGCGCGTGCCTGGCCGAAAGGCGAAGGTGGGATCTGGCCGCGTGGCAGCTGCCTTACCCCTTTCCAACAGGTACGGGGTGCTTCCTAGTGGTGATGACATCGTTTCCGAGCCACCACAGGATGCCTCGCCTGTTGGGCCAGTGGCCGATTCTCCGGCAAGGTCCCGACAGTCACAGAGGGCGGGCCTATTAGTTATAGGGAGCTCCAACGTTAGGCGGGTTATGGAGCCGCTTAGGAAAATAGCGGGTAGGTTGGGGAAGAATGCCAGTGTGCACTCGGTGTGCTTGCCGGGGGGTCTCGTCCGTAATGTGGAGGAGGCCCTTCCGGCAGCTATTGAACGCACTGGGTGTGACCGGCTGCAGATAGTAGCACATGTCGGAACGAATGACGCCTGCCGCTTGGGTTCTGAGGCCATCCTTGGTTCCTTCCGGCGGCTGGCTGATTTGGTGAAGACAACCAGCATCGCACGCGGAGTGCAAGCTGAGCTTAATATCTGCAGCATAGTGCCCAGAGTCGATAGCGGTCCTCTGGTTTGGAGCCGTGTGGAGGGTCTAAACCAGAGGCTCAGACGACTCTGCGACTATAATGGTTGCAAATTCATCGACCTCCGTTATTGGGTGGAGAACTGTAGGGCCCCCCTAGACAGGTCAGGCGTGCACTACACACCGGAAGCAGCTACTAGGGTAGCAGAGTACGTGTGGCGTGCACACGGGGGTTTTTTAGGTTAGAGGGACCCCCCCTTGGGCGAAACGATAAAATACCTGAGGACATTATCATCGTTGATAAAGAACGTCCGTCCTCAGAGACCAAAAACAGGAAAAGTTAACGTAATATTGGTAAACTGCAGGAGTATCCAGGGCAAGGTTCCTGAATTAGTATCTCTTATTGAAGGAAATAGTGCGCATATAGTATTAGGAACGGAAAGTTGGTTAAAACCGGAAGTGAACAGTAACGAAATCCTAGACACAGAATGGAATATATACCGCAAGGATAGGATAAACGCCAATGGTGGAGGAGTATTTATAGCAGTAAAGAATTCAATAATATCCAGTGAAGTTATTAGCGAATGCGAATGTGAAATAATCTGGGTTAAGTTAAGTATCAAAGGTGGGTCAGATATGATAGTCGGATGCTTCTATAGACCACCTGCATCAGCAACCGTAGTAGTTGAGCGCCTCAGAGAGAACCTGCAGAACGTCGTGAAGAAGTTTCGTGATCATACTATTGTAATAGGGGGAGACTTCAATCTACCAGGTATAGAATGGGATAGTCACACAATCAGAACTGGAGCCAGGGACAGAGACTCTTGTGACATTATCCTGACTGCCTTGTCCGAGAATTACTTCGAGCAGATAGTTAGAGAACCAACTCGTGAAGCTAACGTTTTAGACCTCATAGCAACAAATAGACCGGAACTTTTCGACTCCGTGAATGTAGAAGAGGGTATCAGTGATCATAAGTCAGTGGTTGCATCAATGACTACAAGTGTAATAAGAAATGCCAAGAAAGGAAGGAAAATATATTTGCTTAACAAGAGTGATAGGGCACAAATCGCAGAATATCTGAGTGACCACCATCAAACGTTCATTTCTGAGGAAGAGGATGTGGAACAAAAATGGAAAAAATTCAGGAACATCGTCCAGTACGCCTTAGATAAGTTCGTACCGACTAAGGTCCAAAGCGAGGGGAAAGATCCACCGTGGTATAACAATCATGTACGAAAGGTACTACGGAAACAAAGAAAGCTTCATCATAGGTTTAAGAGTAGTCGAATCATAGCTGATAAGGAAAAGCTGAACGAAGCGAAAAAGAGCGTAAAGAGAGCAATGAGAGAAGCATTCAACGAATTCGAACATAAAACATTGGCAAACAATCTAAACAAGAACCCTAAAAAGTTTTGGTCATATGTAAAATCGGTAAGCGGATCTAAATCCCCTATTCAGTCACTCGTTGACCACGATGGCACCGAAACAGAGGACGACCGAAGAAAGGCAGAAATACTGAATTCAGTGTTCCGAAACTGTTTCACTGCGGAAAATCGTAACACGGTCCCTGACTTCAGCCGTCGCACGGACGCCAAAATGGAAAATATTGGAATAAACGATATCGGAATTGAAAAACAACTGCTATCACTTAGTAGCGGAAAAGCATCCGGACCAGACGAGATACCTTAAGATTCTACAGTGATTATGCTAAAGAACTTGCCCCCTTTCTATCAGCAATTTATCGTAGATCGCTGGAAGAACGTAAAGTACCAGCGACTGGAAGAAAGCGCAGGTCGTTCCCATTTTCAAGAAGGGTCATAAATCAGATGCGAATAATTATAGGCCTATTTCGCTTACGTCAATCTGTTGTAGAATAATGGAACATGTTTTGTGTTCTCGTATTATGACGTTCTTAGATAATACAAATCTCCTTCATCATAACCAACATGGATTCCGCAAACAGAGATCATGTGAAACTCAGCTCGCCCTATTTGCCCAAGAAATTCACAGTGCCGTAGACACTGGCGAGCAGATTGATGCCGTATTCCTGGACTTCAGGAAGGCATTTGATACGGTTCCGCACTTACGTTTAGTGAAAAAAATACGAGCTTACGGAATATCGGACCAGGTTTGTGATTGGATTCAGGATTTCCTAGAAGAAAGAACACAACATGTCATTCTTAACGGTTCAAAATCTGCAGATGTAGAGGTAATTTCGGGAGTACCGCAGGGAAGCGTGATAGGACCTTTATTGTTTACAATATACATAAATGACTTAGTTGACAACATCGGTAGCTCCGTGAGGCTATTTGCAGATGACACGGTTGTCTACAAGAAAGTAGCAACATCAGAAGACTCGTACGTACTCCAGGAAGACCTGCAGAGGATTAATGCATGGTGCGACAGCTGGCAGCTTTCCCTAAACGTAGATAAATGTAATATAATGCGCATACATAGGGGCAGAAATCCATTCCAGTACGATTATGCCATAGGTGGTAAATCATTGGAAGCGGTAACGACCGTAAAATACTTAGGAGTTACTATCCGGAGCGATCTGAAGTGGAATGATCACATAAAACAAATAGTGGGAAAAGCAGGCGCCAGGTTGAGATTCATAGGAAGAATTCTAAGAAAATGTGACTCATCGACGAAAGAAGTAGCTTACAAAACGCTTGTTCGTCCGATTCTTGAGTATTGCTCCTCAGTATGGGACCCTTATCAGGTTGGATTAATAGAAGAGATAGACATGATCCAGCGAAAAGCAGCGCGATTCGTCATGGGGACATTTAGTCAGCGCGAGAGCGTTACGGAGATGCTGAACAAGCTCCAGTGGCGGACACTTCAAGAAAGGCGTTACGCAATACGGAGAGGTTTATTATCGAAATTACGAGAGAGCACATTCCGGGAAGAGATGGGCAACATATTACTACCGCCCACATATATCTCGCGTAATGATCACAACGAAAAGATCCGAGAAATTAGAGCAAATACGGAGACTTACAAGCAGTCGTTCTTCCCACGCACAATTCGTGAATGGAACAGGGAAGGGGGGATCAGATAGTGGTACAATAAGTACCCTCCGCCACACACCGTAAGGTGGCTCGCGGAGTATAGATGTAGATGTAGATGTAGACATCAATGGGTACAGTACTGATAAATATTCAAAATGATTATCAACCTAAGTCTGCGTTCATCCACAAACTGAGGCGTATTTGTAATATTGAAGCTAGACTATGTATCCTTGTCTTCCTTGAGTGGGCATTGGAAGGCGTTTACACATACGTATAAGAGGGTAATCCCAAAGGTAAGGTCTCCTAAGGGACATGCAAATGCCAACGCGGGCACAAACGAGAGATCCTTAATTTTAATGGCAAGCAGAAACCACAGTGTTGGCTGCATGGTGGCAAGGTGATAAAGAGCAAGACTATGGATACGAAGGTCTCAGGTTCGATCACTCACCAGTCGCACGATTTTTATGTGCCGTTTTACACATATTTCCCCAGGAGCAGTGTTTGTTGATGTGAAAAATGCCGAGTTGCACTGTGGTCCGGAAGCCACGTAAAACTGTAGGTTCCCATATTAACGGGCTAGGTAAGTCAACTCAAAGGTCGGATGAAAGCAACAGCATACCACCTCCAACAAGACCGTGCCTATTAAAGCACTGTGGTGTTCAAACCACTCTTGCAACTGATGACTGCTTTACTTTCTATGGGTTCCAAAACCAATGATCTTCGGGTTATCAACATTTTTGTGTTTTCATGCTGTAGCTTTGATACCAGTAAACGTAAGTAACCGGCCGAGCACTGTCACCGTTCGAGTTGTCAAGGTGGTAGACGACGATGCTGTCGACCCCAGTTACAATTTAGGTCATGGCTACGTTTCAGTCGAATACCTCTATGGGCCTTTCTGCGTATTTCAAAATATACTTTTATACACTTGGTACGCTTACAAATTGATATCTGATAGAGCTGTATTTAGCAACATGAATAAGATAAGTTTTTGTGGCGGCGTTCGTAGCGACAAGCAATTCGCTGTAGAAACGGCTTACGAAGTCACCGCCTCACTTTTAATAGCGGGCCGACCGGTCCGCTGGAACAGTGAACAGAAAGATGAAAACCCAAACACTCTGATTAAATAAAAGTCGGTATTTATCTTTATTAACGAAGATACAGATACACAGTAGTGAACTCCGTGTCTACAGAAATCTGTCTAGTTCGAGTCGGAGCGGCTAGGTCAGCGTCGGCTGACGACAAACAACAACTCTGCTGCGATGAAGACACAACTGACTAGCAAGTACACAATTCGGTGGCGAGTATACAACTGAGCAGCGAATACAGAACTGTCCTAGCGCTCGCGACTCCAGCGCTTAAGAAACCAGAAGCCAGCGGTGGCGCGCGCAGACCTGCGGCGATTTCCTGTCTCACTGGCGCTGCTTATGCGGACGGCGTCCGGACTTTGATGCTGCCAACCTTTTGGCAGCGGGCTCGGGTGGCATTACTGGCTAGGATATAACATAAGTTTTCCGTGCAATTTATCGGATAACACGTCAGTGCAGCGAGATTTCATTTATGTGTTGCGCATGGTGCAAGAAATATTTGTGTTTTGCTTGCTTCTGTGATAGGTTTCACCCCCACTGAATGCGAGCAAGCTCACGAATAGACTGTCAATAACTGCAATTACGCAATAACACACTTAAAAGTTGCATTTTTGCATTATGTAACCTGTAAACAGGTTATATGCCTACTTGCTTATTATCGCGCTTCTCGATGCTTTCCTCAAAAAATAAAAATAAAAATAAAAAGAGAGAGAGAGACAGAGAGAGAAAACAGAAATGTATTTCAAATATCAGCTCAGTGACGCCATGTTCGTCTCGTGATGTAAAGCAAGGATGGTTGATAGGTAATATCTCATTGTACTAGCGATATGTATGGCTACGGGGTTCTTTGTTTTCTCTCTGCAAACAACTAGAACAGAATTCAGTAACAAAGTGGTAAGAACACCTACTCAGTGCGCCAATTAAACACTCAGCCATTCTTGGTTATTTTGTTAATCTTCTGTAACGCAGTAAACATCTTTCATTATTGATTTGTAATTACTACCATTGTTATTGTTATGCGTCACCCCACAACAACTTTCTTATCACTCATTGCCGCCGATGCACGTAACGAATGGATCAGGATGAACGGAATGTGAGATGTTTCGCCGCGGAGAATATACACATTTATCTCGGCGTCTTGTGTCAGGGTAATATGAAAATCTCAATAAGAGAAGACGACAATAACACCCAACTATTTCTGTCCACTTAACACCATGACGACAGACAAATTGGCGTCTCACTGTATTTTGATTATATTTCGTTTTAATACCTCGTGGGAGTAGGCATGATATTTTGAGCACCGAACAATAACACACAAATGTAGTAGATGGAAGGATACAAAGAAAAATTCAGACTCATGGGTGTGGATCCAGCTCATCTACATCTACATCTACATTTATACTCCGCAAGCCACCCAACGGTGTGTGGCGGAGGGCACTTTACGTGCCACTGTCATTACCTCCCTTTCCTGTTCCAGTCGCGTATGGTTCGCGGGAAGAACGACTGTCTGAAAGCCTCCGTGCGCGCTCTAATCTCTCTAATTTTACATTCGTGATCTCCTCGGGAGGTATAAGTAGGGGGAAGCAATATATTCGATACCTCATCCAGAAACGCACCCTCTCGAAACCTGGCGAGCAAGCTACACCGCGATGCAGAGCGCCTCTCTTGCAGAGTCTGCCACTTGAGCTTATTAAACATCTCCGTAACGCTATCACGGTTACCAAATAACCCTGTGACGAAACGCGCTCTTCTTTGGATCTTCTCTATCTCCTCCGTCAGACCGATCTGGTACGGATCCCACACTGATGAGCAATACTCAAGTATAGGTCGAACGAGTGTTTTGTAAGCCACCTCCTTTGTTGATGGACTACATTTTCTAAGCACTCTCCCAATGAATCTCAACCTGGTACCCGCCTTACCAACAATTAATTTTATATGATCATTCCACTTCAAATCGTTCCGCACGCATACTCCCAGATATTTTACAGAAATAACTGCTACCAGTGTTTGTTCCGCTATCATATAATCATACAATAAAGGATCCTTCTTTCTATGTATTCGCAATACATTACATTTGTCTATGTTAAGGTTCAGTTGCCACTCCCTGCACCAAGTGCCTATCCGCTGCAGACCTTCCTGCATT
This sequence comes from Schistocerca americana, assembly GCF_021461395.2. Lineage (NCBI taxonomy): Eukaryota > Metazoa > Arthropoda > Insecta > Orthoptera > Acrididae > Schistocerca > Schistocerca americana. The sequence continues at coordinate 74,441,534 of NC_060120.1, forward strand.
TCGCTACAATTTTCTAATGCTGCAACTTCTCTGTATACTACAGCATCATCCGCGAAAAGCCGCATGGAACTTCCGACACTATCTACTAGGTCATTTATATATATTGTGAAAAGCAATGGTCCCATAACACTCCCCTGTGGCACGCCAGAGGTTACTTTAACGTCTGTAGACGTCTCTCCATTGATAACAACATGCTGTGTTCTGTTTGCTAAAAACTCTTCAATCCAGCCACACAGCTGGTCTGATATTCCGTAGGCTCTTACTTTGTTTATCAGGCGACAGTGCGGAACTGTATCGAACGCCTTCCGGAAGTCAAGGAAAATGGCATCTACCTGGGAGCCTGTATCTAATATTTTCTGGGTCTCATGAACAAATAAAGCGTGTTGGGTCTCACACGATCGCTGTTTCCGGAATCCATGTTGATTCCTACATAGTAGATTCTGGGTTTCCAAAAACGACATGATACTCGAGCAAAAAACATGTTCTAAAATTCTACAACAGATCGACGTCAGAGATATGGGTCTATAGTTTTGCGCATCTGCTCGACGACCCTTCTTGAAGACTGGGACTATCTGTGCTCTTTTCCAATCATTTGGAACCCTCCGTTCCTCTAGAGACTTGCGGTACACGGCTGTTAGAAGGGGGGCAAGTTCTTTCGCGTACTCTGTGTAGAATCGAATTGGTATCCCGTCAGGTCCAGTGGACTTTCCTCTATTGAGTGATTCCAGTTGCTTTTCTGTTCCTTGGACACTTATTTCGATGTCAGCCATTTTTTCGTTTGTGCGAGGATTTAGAGAAGGAACTGCAGTGCGGTCTTCCTCTGTGAAACAGCTTTGGAAAAAGGTGTTTAGTATTTCAGCTTTACGCGTGTCATCCTCTGTTTCAAGAAGACTAAACAGGAGGGAAACATTACGAAAGCAATGAATACGCTGGTTAGTATACATTATTTGTATAGATCTGAAGATGAAAAAGCGCAGATATGCACAATGCCCGCATCTGCACTTTAGTTTCTGTCTCAATGGGTATAATTTTTAGTTTCTTCTCTTCTGAATTATCAAATGAATTGATTATTACGTGGTACAGAATAATTAGGTAACTGTGTTTCTTACAGCTTCCATTCGCACCAACATTTTTCTACATTCTCGTACAATTCATGAAACTCTACTTGTATGATCACAAGAGTGTACATAGATGCAACCGATTTCGAGGTGCAAAGTGCTTGTTATCTTACTTTTCGTGACAGGTTGGCAAAGTTGATTTCCAAAGACTTTTTATTGTACTGAAATAATCCTTTGTAACAAAGTAACAAGGTAAGTGTTTTATTCGTATATATTTTGTGGGAAACTGTAATCGTGATGGAAAATTTACACACCTGTATGTGTGACACAGCTGGTAGGAGAAAACGCTGCATATTAACCAAACACCGCGCCTCCTCTCTGTATCCTCCTATGACACGAGCACAGGATTCTCCTCCTATAACGCTACAGACCTGTTCCTAGCACAGCTGGGAGACCAATCCCATGATGAGAGTGGCGTGGTGGCAGCACTGCGTCCGTAACCCCGTGGTACCGCCCGTGTCTCGTGTTCCAACGCTTAAGAGAATCGTCAGTTCTAACCGTGGTAGGGGCAGCGCGTGAGAGCTTTTTTTGTGTATTATTTCATGGAGCTGCGAATTCCCAGAAAAAATTCTGTAACAAAATCAGAAGAAAACCTATACACATCAAATCCTCTTGGCAGATCGACTCAGTAAGTTGTGTTAATGGTCGTAGATCTCGGCTTTCTGACTGCCAAGCTGCTATATAATAAAAGCGTCTCTGAAGAAATTCGAATCGGCCGTCAACGATACGAAATTCAGTAATGTTCTTACAACTCCCATGCCAGGGTGATGAGTATAAAGGAAATAAATTGATTAGCAAATCGCAACAAAATACTTTCAGCTCAAAGTGCAATGGTGAAAAACTTACGATGCTGCACAACAGGTAACGCCTCTTTCCGCTGCTGACAAGCAAATTTTGGGTTTCTAGGAATACGTAACTATATTTATGAAATGCCACATTTGCATACCTGTTGAGTATGACACAGCATACCATTTAAACACAGACCCAATCGAAATCTAAGTGAGTAGTATTTTACTAATTCGTGCAGATAGAGGCACACTTGTGTACAGATACTCAGTTTTGTTAAAACAGACTTTCGTCGTAAGGTTATCGTGGGTAGTGTTATTTCATTTCTTACAATACAGTGCACAGTTTTCGTAAGGTTTCTTTTAGTGTTGTTAAAACAATACTAAACATGAGAGAGAAATTAATCATCAACGACATATGCGAATTCTCTGATGTTATCTATAACAGTCTATGCAGTTTATTGATTACATGAATGTAGAAAACTTGTTCTGAGTTAAAGCTGTCAAACAAGTTTTGAAGAAGAATAAAATGCCACTACCAGACGACAGCTACGTAGAAAATACTTTTCTGACTATTTTGGCACGATGCGCTCTCCCCATACTTAATACGAAAGCTTCGAGACGCATCTGCTGCCTGGCCGTCTATTAAACCTGAAAAGAACAAATTGACGCAGAAGTTAGCCTTTTTTCCACATGTGACTATTTTGGGATGAGAAGTGAAGAGAATTATGTTCAAAGTTCCATTAAATTGATAACTTCAGCAGACAGCAGAAAAAGGTAGTAGCGAATGTAATAGAACATGCGACGTCTTAGCAACAGCACACGATGCTTACCGTTACGCTACTAGCTGTGACATAGCTGCAGCACCTCTGGAAGCAAACAACAGTTCCTCCACAATTTCCGCATTCCACAGTGCTGTGAGATAATGCATATGGCCGGATCTAGACTTCTGAGAGACAGACAGTTACAGCATTTCTTTTGCACTGCACGATGGTTTCAACAAAACACATAGCGCAACAGAGTAGCTCAAATGGAAAGGAACACTTCCTATTTAAATTTCTGCATCCTACACTGTTGGTAGTCCTGTGTAGGTGGCAGTTACGTTATTTTATTTCGCTGATTACAAAACAGAGTAGCCAAGGCAGCTAGTTCATGGCGATTCGGTCAATCAAGTAAATGAATGTACTGAACATCCTGCAAACCACTACAGGGAGCCTGTCTGTCAGAATTTTCATCTTGTGTACCGCAACGGTGTTATGATAGAGAAATGAGTCGTAGAGAAGAGGGTTTGGTGGTCTGTTGGACTGATGATAGTTTCATGTGATGATGGTCTGGGTTCGATTCCAACTTCTGCCGATGTCTTTTGATAGGGAGAGGCAGATTCTATTCTCTTCTGGCTACATCAAGTGAAGAAGGTATAACGGCATTGTGGTCTGAAAATCACATTAAACATGATATTCCTTCTCTACCAAGTAGACGTTAGGTGGAACTACAACAAAGTAAGGAGTGGCGACATGTAGAAACTCTGTCACCAGTACTTTCTTATACTAGTTATTTATTTCTAGTGACGAAACAAACCCTGTGTATGGTCACAGGACACTTATTCCATCTTTTATTTGAGCTTCGGTATGTCGATAAAATTGGTTCTGAACTGGGAATGCAACTCAGACCGCCCTTAACGCGGAATTTGATCCCTTCGTGACAATACAGCTCGACTACAACTTGTTGTTTGTTCAAAACTGCAAATTCCTCAACATCTCCACATATTGCGCCTGAATGGGTTGGAATCCTAGCCCAGCACTAAAGTTTTCACTATGTATTATCAAGCTCTAGCATGAGAACACCTATCTGCTGGTGGATAATAATTTTTATTTTTAATGCATTTTCATTCACTGTCAACACTAACGATATCTGACGTTTTTGACTCCCAGCGAGACACAGAACTATTTGCAAGATCGCTGTAAGTTCAAGGATGTTATTCCGAGCTGCTGGTGGAGAAAAATTGGGTAAGTGTCGTCTCTTTGTGTGTAGTCAACAACAATATGTTTGGGGTTCGATTCTCATTCAGCACTGAACTCTTCGTCATACTATTTCTAGTTCAAACATGCTCACATGTCGCTGCTGGTGTAACAAACCCATACTTAACGTTCCTTTTCTCTAGAATATAACAGCGATACGTGCCGGGTTGGAGTCCTGGGAAGGAAAAATTAATGTTTCGTCTCGTCATTTCATTTAATACATTTAGCTACTGCCAAGAAAATCCGATGTGTCAAAGTTGATTGTGCTTCGATAACAATCCGATTAGGTTCTGGGTTCGAATCCCTGTCCAACACAAAGCTTTCCCTCACAGCATTTCAAGAAAGTTACTTATGAAGAACCAATATTTAACATCTCTCGCAGTTCGTTAACAGGGACAATAGATGCTGGGTAGGAATTCGCGTCTGTTAAAAATGTTCAAATGGTTCAAATGGCTCTGAGCACTATGGGACTCAACTTCTGAGGTCATTAGTCCCCTAGAACTTAGAATTAGTTAAACCTAACTAACCTAAGGACGTCACACACACCCATGCCCGAGGCAGGATTCGAACTTGCGACCGTAGCGGTCACGCGGTTCCAGACTGCAGCGCCTAGCACCGCACGGCCACTTCGGCCGGCGTTAAAAATGTTACGTTTTGTAATTTAAAGTTGATATTTGCTAACTGATACTGTCCAAAAATGAGGTATATCACTCTCTTTATGCCTAATCAGGAATGACTGTTAATTTCCGTCAGCCACGAAATCTTAGCCTACATTATTGGTTCAAATGGCTCTGAGCACTATGGGACTCAACATCTGGAGGTCATCAGTCCCCTAGAACCTAGAACTACTTAAACCTAACTAACCTAAGGACATCACAAACATCCATGCCCGAGGCAGGATTCGAACCTCCGACCGTAGCAGTCATGCGGTTCCGGACTGATGTGCCTAGAACCGCACGGCCACCACGGCCTAGAATGCATGACCTGGGTTTGAATCCATATGCAGAACGAGGCGGTTCGTCGTGTCATTTGAAGTTCATACATATTCTCAAATATCTGCTCGTGAATAACGTAAATTTTTAATGATATTTTGTGTTAAATAACAACTATGGTATGTTACTTTGAAAAGGAAATCATGAATACGACGAACTTACTACGTGCATTACCTATCTGATGTAATAATGAAAGTGCTAACATTTCAGGTATGTCATTTATTGCAATAAATGTGAGCTTACAAGCCTTAAGGACAGTCTTATCTGTGATGAGGTGTTCCCTGATATTTTTAGTATCGTGGTATTGCTTTAGATCTTGAGTTATTGCGATACAGAGCAGTCTTTTCTAGTGGTGACTTGTTGGAACCATTTTCAACAGTCAAACGACTGTACAAAGGAGCGATTGGAGGACCTGCTAGACAGCTGCGTTATGTAGGTTGCATGGGAATCATGTGAAATGCAATTCAGGTCGTTCGGATACTTTTGAGCACGACTGTACTTCGTTAACAATTCGATTAGGTGCTGGGTTCGCATCCCTGTCACAAGATTTATATGACGGCATTTCAATTTTAAACATGAGCATACCTTGTTCCTTGTGAGTGACACCATAATAAATGTCGTTGCGGGTAATTCCCAGGACGGTAACTGTTATGACAGGATTCCTATTTCAGTACAAAGATTTTCGTCGTTTATTTTCAGGATCTGAATTGATAACTGATGCTGGTGCAAAGTCTATACTTCACGTCTCTTTATGCCTAGTGATGGGGTTCAATAAGGCACAAACAAAGCTTAGCTTAGATAGCAATGACTCAAGGTGCTGGGTTTGAATCCAGGTCCAGAACGACGACGTTGGTCATGTCATTTAAAGTTCAATATCAAGTTAAATATCAAATTTTTTCACCAATAGCGAAATGCTGGAACCTTAATTGACAATAGAATTGTTTTTGCCTGGCTGGGATTCGATCCCAGCATCTAGCACCGTCGTATTCTAGCCAGGAACAGACGATAAATAGCTATTGTTGGTTCACCAGTAGCGAAATGGGCGCATGTTTAGCTAGACATCAGGCGACGAAAAGTTCTGTGCTGAATGGAATTCAAACCCCGCACACGTGGTCATAAAGAAACTTTAACTATCAAATTCTTTTCCAGTAATAGCTAGGAATGGCATGTTTGTACTTTCAATTATGTGATGGAAAATACTCTGCTGGCTAGAAGTTGAATCCACAACATGTCGTCGTTGGTGATCACAACGAACACAACGTCAAACCCAAATCCGTTTTCACCGGTAGGATGGAGAGGAATGTTTGAACTTGAAAAGATGTAAGGAAACGTTTGATCTTGTAATGTTGTGATGAAAAGCTCATCATGTGGCTGTGAGTTGAAACGAACACGTTACAGCTGACAACGCACGAAGAGACATTGAAAATGCAACTATTTTTCACCTGTAGTTCGGAGTGCACATGCTAGGGCTTGAAATGAAATAATGAATATTTTGTGCTGATCAGGATTCGAAACCAGATAGGTGCCTTTCGAGGACGCCTAGAAGAGTTTGCAATCTTCGGGAACACAGTGAAATCGAATTCTAATCCCAGTCCAGCACCACAATTTTCAACGTCTCAGTTTAAAATAAAGTAAGAGCCTTGTAAACTTACATGGCCATTGGTTCATTAAATGAAATACGTTTTGTAGTTTACGACGGCTTGCTGGTGACAGAGTCTCTGCCTTACGGGGTTTCTCCATCTGTTCACAGCTCAAACGAATGCCACTCTGCCCCAGTCGGCAGCGAAGGGATGTTATCTTTACTGCGGATATTGAACTACGGAGCTTACTGGCGCTCTGCACTTGGTGTTACTAGGGGTGAAGGAGAGCTACTTGTGTGTGTTAAAAATCTACGTCTGACGTGAGATGTGAATCTACACGTTTTACACATTAATACAAGATTAATCCACCAGACCACAGAACCCCCTGCCAAGCACATAATTATGAATTGCAGAGTATTCATTTAGATGTAAATGCAGATGTCAAGGGACGCGTAACAGGAAGGAGGGCGGGATTTGAGAATGGATAGAAGTGCAGAAGTGCAAAATATAAGCGTGAAATGCTTGCAAAGTATTGCTTACTTAGATGTGTGCACAGTTCGTTTTATCTTAGGACCGTGAGATAAGGAAGTACTGTTCTCAGAATGAAGAATGAGTTATAGGGAAGGGGAGATCAAAGAATACGGTTTCATAGGTGGTGAGAGGAATGATAGAGAGTAAAGACAGCAGCAATTAAAAGAGAAAATGTAACGTCATTGGAAACCGCTAGATTTGTTTACAGAGTTTTGGGGGAGTGTAATAGAAGGGCACTTGCGGCGATAGTGTCAAAGAGAGAGAGTGTGAGAGAGAATAGAAGAGATATTAACAACGGGTAAACATAAATGTTGAAATGTGTGTGAAATCGTATGGGACTTCACTGCTAAGGTCATCAGTCCCTGATCTTACACACTACTTAACCTACGGGGTATCTAGCAGAATACTGAAGTATTGTCCCATGTATGTTAGCCCAGTACTTAGCCATATCTATAACTTTTCCTTTAGGAGTGGTCGGTTTCCTGACCAATTAAAGTACTCGGTAGTGAAGCCACTTTATAAAAAGGGAGACAGGGATAATGTTGACAATTATAGACCTATTTCTATGCCATCGGTGTTTGCTAAAGTTATCGAGAGGGTTGTATATACAAGGTTACTGCAGCACTTAAATTCACATAATTTGCTGTCAAATGTACAGTTTGGTTTTAGAAATGGCTTAACAACTGAAAATGCTATAGTCTCTTTTCTCTGTGAGGTTTTGGACGGATTAAATAAAAGGTTGCGAATGTTAGGTGTTTTCTTTGATTTAACGAAGGCTTTTGACTGTGTTGACCACAAAATATTACTGCAGAAGTTGGAACATTATGGAGTAAGGGGAGTAGCTTACAATTGGTTCGCCTCCTACTTTAAGAACAGAAAGCAGAAGGTAATCCTCCGCAATATTGAGAGTGGTAATGATATTAAGTCCCAATGAGGCACTGTTAAATGGGGCGTTCCCCAAGGGTCGGTGCTGGGGCCACTGCTGTTTCTTATTTATATAAATGATATGCCTTCTAGTACTACAGGTGATTCAAAAATATTTCTGTTTGGTGATGACACCAGCTTGGTAGTTAAGGATATTGTGTGTAATATTGAAACATTATCAAATAATGTAGTTCATGAAATAAGTTCGTGGCTTGTGGAAAATAATTTGATGCTAAATCACAGTAAGACTCAGTTTTTACAGTTTCTAACTCGCAATTCAACAAGAACTGATATTTTAATGAGACAGAATGGGCATGTTATAAGCGAGACGGAACAGTTCAAGTTCCTAGGCGTACGGATAGATATTAAGCTGTTGTGGAAAGCCCATGTTCAGGATCTTGTTCAGAAACTAAATGCCGCTTTATTTACCATTAGAACAGTATCTGAAATAAGTGACATTTCAACACTAAAAGTAGTCTACTTCGCGCATTTTCATACGCTTATGTCATATGGTATTATTTTTTGGGGTAATTCTTCTGATTCAAAAAGGGTATTTTTGGCTCAAAAACGGGCTGTTCGAGCTATGTGTGGTGTAAGTTCGAAAACCTCTTGTCGACCCCTATTCAATAGTCTGGGAATTTTGACATTGCCCTCACAGTATGTATTTTCTTTAATGTCGTTTGTTGTTAGCAATATTAGCTTATTCCCAAGAGTTAGCAGCTTTCACTCAGTTAATACTAGGTATAAATCAAATCTGTATGTGGAATGCACTTCCTTGACTCTTGTGCAGAAAGGAGTGCAGTATTCTGCTGCATCCATTTTCAATAAGCTACCACAAGAACTCAAAAATCTTAGCAGTAGCCCAAACACTTTTAAGTCTAAACTGAAGAGTTTCCTCATGGCTCACTCGTTCTATTCTGTCGAGGAGCTCCTGGAAGAGCTAAAAAATTAAGCAAATTCCAGTGTTACATTCTTGATTTTCTTTATTTAAACTAACGACTTGTCGCCTGAATATGTTTCTTATATTTCATTTTATCTGTTTCTACAATCTACAACTGAATATGTTTCTTATATTTCATTTTATCTGTTTCTACAATCGTGTTATAATTTCATGTATTGACTCGTTCCATGACCATGGAGACGTCTCCTTAATGTGGTCCCACGGAACAATAAATAAATAAATTATCCTAAGGACAAACATACACACCCATGCCCGAGGGAGGTCTCGAACCTCCGCCGGGATCAGCCTCACAGTCCATGACTGCAGCGCCTAAGACCGCTCGGCTAATCCCTAGCGGCGAGTAAACATAATATGAAATCGTTTGCGTATTGTGTGGAGGAGGGAGGGTGTATTCATGGATGGAGGGGAAGAGAGAGACGTATTTGAAATAACAAAAACTACTGTGACAGAGTCCATCTACACTGATTAGCTTGTAAGTATGTAGACAGGATATAAATGAAATCAAAATAGAATACTGTATATTCAAAAGAAACCCACTTGAATTAAAAGGGCAGCTCAAAGGAAAGCTAACCCATATTGTATCTTTTCTGTTGCCACGCGATCTTCCACTACCTCCCATTGAGGAAAAATGAAGAAAAAGAAGACATAACAAAACATTTTAAGAACTCTAATATTTTATCCAGAATCCTTCATTATTTTGTACTTCTATCACGCGTCTTGGCATAGAACGTATAAGCCGTCGGACGTAACGTAACAGCCTGAAGAAGCAACTTCCTCCCAGGCTTCCAGGACGCAGTCCCAAAGAGCGTCCGCAGTAGTTGGTTGGTTTCGTGGCCAGTTCTCTGTTAATGTTCTGGCGACCTCAGCCCACATGTTTTCCACGGAGTTCATATCAGCCGCCCGTGGCGGCCAGTCCATGACGTTAACGCCAATCGTGGAGAGCCGCTGCTGAACGAATGCAGACTTGTGAATGGGAGAATGGTCCTCTTCCAGTGTGACGTCCCCTTCTGCGTACAGCATTCGCACTGACGGAAGCATCACATTTTCCAATATGTGGGCATACTGCACGCTGTCCAGATTTCCTTCTATCCTGTGAAGAATTCCCGCCCCTCATGCAGAATTCCAACCCCAGCAGGTAACAGATAGCCGGCCACTTCTTCCCGTCGTGGTTACATATTCGCGTCGATGGCGAGTCCCTTGCGGCCTGTAAACGATTCGTTGACCGTGGTTATTGGTGGAAAACACCTTCTCATCAGTGAAAATGACGTTGTCCCACGACGCCCTCAGATGGAGCTCCGCAAATGCTAGCAGGTATAAAACGTTGTCTTCGCTGAGCTCTTGTTTCACGGCGGATCGTCGTGCATGCAGTCCAGCGTCCCTCAGCCTTCGGCGAATCGTGTCACTGGAGCCGGGGAAGTTGGTCTCCCGCCGCAACTGCTTCGCGTTCAGAAAGGGATTTTCTCTGCTCCTGGACACAAGGTCCCTGTCTTCCTGCTGTGAGATCACTCTCTTCCTGCCTGAGCCAGGAGCCTTGTTGGTGGTGCCTCTTTCAAGGCAGATCCTCCACCATCTCGTTGTAGTGGTATGTGGTACGCCATACCGTCTGCCAGCTTCTCTGATGGAACATCCTCCTTCCTCAATGAGAGCGACGACTCTACCTCAGCCGGCCGAGGTGGCCGAGCGGTTCTAGGCGCTTCAGTCTGGAACAGCGCGACCGCTACGGTCGCAGGTTTGAATCCTGCCTTGGGCATGGATGTGTGTGATGTCCTTAGGTTAGTTAGGTTTAAGTAGTTCTAAGCTCTAGGGCACTGATGACCTCAGATGTTAAGTCCCATAGTGCTCAGAGCCATTTGAACCATTTTTTGACTCTACCTCGAATAGACCTCTCCCAGTGAGCCATTACGGCAGACAGCCTAATGTGTATTTCTGCTTACCGCTCTTATACTGATTCCAGGAGAGGAGGTAAACATGTTTACGTCAAGCGGAGCGGCAGAGGCAGAGGCATGCGGCGCAGCCGTGCTGGCTCGTCCCGGGCTGTTGGCCCACCAACGCCACCGCCAGCTCGCTCACTTGCGTCTCGCCTCGGCCAGCCTGGCTGGCCCGTAGCTCGTGAGCCGCGGCTAGTACAGACCTGGGCCGCATGGCCACGGTCATCCCTTGAAGGATCAAAAGTTACACCTAACCTACCCAAGTCTGTAGTACAAACTAACGCAGCTTCAGCTGTTATGCTATAACATGTGCAGGTACACCTACAGTTGACGATTCATTCAAATATTTGACGAACAATATTTTCAAAAATACATTCATTTTAAACATAGCTACCACAAAATATTTCACCTAGCTAACAATAGCATGACGCAGGAAACTATACTTTCTTGAAACCGCTGTGCATTGGATGTAGCCTTAAGAAAACCTGTATTCAACCACGACAACTAAACGGAATGTAAAAGTAAACAGGTTTGGAGGCAGTTTCTCCAAATAATAGTATATACTTAGTATATAATACACGTTCTGTGCACTCATAACATGTACTCAGTGTCTCTGAAACAATACGTGCTGCACGACGGAAATTACCTTCTGCTGAGGCACTTCATTTACATCTCAATGATACACGACTACTAGAGAACATTGCTCTTTACGGCAGTCAATTCACTTGTAAACTAACACCATGATATCGCAGATATTAGGCAACACGTTACTAGGGATGAGAAAGGCCTTAACGTTTGCAACTAAACATGCTACTCCTAGCTACTACTGAATATGAAGTTGATTATTAACGTGTCTTCATAACCATGTGTGCGGCGTTCGACTCTCAGTCAGCATAGACGTTTTCGTCACCTTATTTCTAGTTAAACGTGTGCACATCTCGCTGATGGTGGACCAACATTGGACATTTCTCGTCTGTTCCTGGTTAGACAACGACGGCGGTAGGCGCCGGGTTCGAATCCCGGTCAGGCAATACAACTTCAGTCGTCATTTAAGGTTCCAACCCCACTACTGGTGACAAACTGTGATATCTACATTCTGATTTTACGTACTTATTCAACAATCCGATTAGGTGATGGGTTCGCATCCTTGTCCCCAGCATTCCATGATGGCATTTCAATTTTAAACATGTGCATCCTTTATTCCTTGACAATGCAACGCAATACAACGTCTTTCGAGGTTAATTACCAAGAACGTAATTGTCATGTTAGGGTTCCTGCTTTCGTACAAACATTATCGTCATTTGCGTTCAAGTTGAGAATTGATAAGTGATACTGGTGCAAACGTCAATATTTGACGTCTCTTTCTGCCTAGTGATCGAGTCTCGATAAGGCACAAAGCTTTGCTTGGTTAATAATGGCTTTACGTTCTGGGTTTGCATCCGGATCCAGAATGAAGACGTTAGTCATCTCATTTAAAGTACAACTTCGTGTACAAGTAACTGTTGATGAGTAATGTGAACAATGATATTACTTGTGATTCGCTGTTAATGTTGGGATTTCCGTAGAGTGGTTGCCGCCGTTAATCACGTTTTCTTTTAACTGCTTAGTATTACATAAAGTTGATGCGAGAGCACTCCCCGTTGAATGCAGAACGACGTTCAGCATGTGTTGGGTAAACCTTTTAGACAGCAAAGAACTTGTTTCCAATTGCCATACAACTTTGCAAATCCATATACTGTCTCAAATATTTAATTGTGCCTAAGGATTACTGAACGATTTATGTGACAAAACTAGTTGTCCAATAACATTTGAAATGTCACTTATTGTAATTAAGTTTAGTTTACAAACGTTAAGGACTGTCTGATCTCTTCTGTACTATTGTGGTGTTACTTCACATCTGGACAGACTGTCATAAAGACCGGTGTTCTCTAGTAGTCTCTAGCGGTACCCATTGTGTATCTTACAACGACTGTACTGTGGAGGGTTGCGACGATGTGCAACACAGATATGCTATGTTGGTTGCATACATTCAGGTGCAGCCTACACGTTGGAATTCAGGCGTGACCCACTTTTTTTGCTGTCGAGTGTACATATACAGATGGCGGTAGTATCACGTACACAATGTATAAGAGGGCAGTGCTTTAGCGGAGCTGTCATTTGTACTCAGGTGATTCGTGTGAAAAGGTTTCTGGAAGGAATTAACCAACTGTGAATGCGGAATGGTAGTTGGAGCTAGATGCATGGGACAATCCATATAGGAAATCATTAGGGAAATCAGTATTCTGAAATCCACAGAGTCAAAAGTGTGCCGAGAATACCGAATTTCAGGCATTACGTCTCACCACGGACAAAGCAAGGGACAACGCAATGGGTAACACAGTGGCTGACGCTCCTCACTTAACGATCGAGAGCAGCGGCGTTTGCGTAGAGTTGTCAGTGGTAACAGACAAGCAACACTGCGGGAAATAACTACAGAAATCAATGACAGATATCAATGCAGGACATATGATGAACGTATGCGTTAGGATAGTGGGGCAAAATCTGGCGTTAATGGGCTGTAGCAGCAGACGACCGATGCGGGTGCCTTTGCTAAAGCACATTGCCTGCAGCGACCCTCCACGGCTCATGACCGTATCTGCCAACTGAACCCATCATTGACTGGAAACGGTTACGTTCGGACACTTGGAGACCATTTTCAGCCATTCATGGACTTTGTGTTTCGAAACAACGCTGTCGTGTCATCGGTCCACAGTCGTTCGTGACTGGTTTGAAGAACATTCTGGTCCATTCGAGCGAATGATTTGGGCACCCAGAACGCTCATCGTTAATCCCATCGAACATTTATGGGACATAATAGAAAAGTCAGTTTGTGCACAGCATCCTGCACCGGCAATACTTCACAGTTATGGACGGCTATAGGGGCGGCATGGTTCATTATTTATGCATGAGATTTCCAACGACTTGTTGAGTCCATGTCACGTCAATTTACTGCACTGCACTGGGCAAAAGGAGATCTGGCACCTATAGGGAGATATCCGTGACTTTTGTTAACTCAGTGTATATAGGGACTGTGCGTGTTGCGCGTAAACGCAAGGTGAATTGGCTAGAAGCTGTTTTGTCGCCGTCAAACATACTTCAGACCTTTAGGTGTTCCCCTAAGCTGAACTGAGGTAGACCTATTCTTCAGAACAGGGCGACATCCGTTCTGCTTACTGGCTAACGCTCATGACGCCATAAGAAAGGAAGCTTAGTCGTTAAGTACACTACTGGCCATTAAAATAGCTACACCACAAAGATGTGCTACAGACGCGAAATTTATCCGACAGGAAGAAGATGCTGTGATATGCAAATGATTAACTTTTCAGAGCATTCACACAAGGTTGGCGCCGGTGGCGACACCTACAACGTGCTGACATGAGGAAAGTTTCCAACCGATTTCTCATACACAAACTGCAGTTCACGGTTTGGTGAAACGTTGTTGTGATGCCTCGTGTAAGGAGAAGAAATGCATACCATCACGTTTCCGACTTTGATAAAGGTCGGATTGTAGCCTATCGCTATTGCGGTTTATCGTATCGCGACACTGCTGCTCGCGTTGGTCGAGATCCAATGACTGTTAGCAGAATATGGAATCGGTGGGTTCAGGAGGGTAATACGGAACGCTGTGCTAGATCCCAACAGCCTCGTATCACTAGCAGTCGAGATGACAGGCATCTTATCCGCATGGCTGTAACGGATCGTGCACCCACGTCTCGATCACTGAGTCAACAGATGGGGACGTTTGCAAGACAACAACCATCTGCACGACCAGTTCGACGACGTTTGCAGCAGCATGGACTATCATCTCGGAGACCATGGCTGTGGTTACCCTTGACGCTGCGTCACTGACAGGAGCGCCTGTGATGGTGTACTCAACGACGAACCTGGCTGCACGAATGGCAAAACGTCATTTTTTCGGATGAATCCAGGTTCTGTTTACAGCATCATGATGGTCACACCGTGTTTGGCGACATCGCGGTGAATGCACATTGGAAGCGTGTATTCGTCATCGCCATACTGGCGTATCACCTGGCGTGATGGTGTGGGGTGCCATTGGTTACACGTCTCGGTCACCTCTTGTTCACATTGACGGCACTTTGAACAGTGGACGTTACATTTCAGATGTGTTACGACCCGTGGCTCTACCCTTCATTCGATCCCTGCGAAAGCCTACATTTCAGCAGGATAATGCACGACCTGATGTTCCAGGTCCTGTACGGGCTTTTCTGGATACAGAAAATGTTCGGCTGCTGCCCTGGCCAGCACATTCTCCAGATCTCTCACCAATTGAAAACGTCTGGTCAATGGTGGCCGAGCAACTGTCTCGTCACAATACGCCAGTCACTACTCTTGATGAACTGTGGTATCGTGTTGAAGCTGCATGGGCAGCTGTGCCTGTACACATAATCCAAGCTCTGTTTGAATCATTTCCCAGGCGTATCAAGGCCGTTATTACGGCCAGAGGTGGTTGTTCTGGGTACTAATTTTTCAGTATCTATGCACCCAAATTGCGTGAAAATGTAATCACATGTCAGTTCTAGTATATTTGTCCAATGAATACCGGTTTATCATCTGCATTTCTTCTTGGTGTAGCGATTTTAATGGCCAGTAGTGTATAAATCGCTAGATGCCTGCGCCGACTTTGTAGTTCGCTTGTGATACTGCGCCCATTCGTATTGGTAATGCTCAGTACGGATTTTGTATCGAAGTGTTGAAAGAGTTTCGTAAGTTTTCAAACACGTGGGTCCTATGTTAAATAGGTCCACGAAACTTCTCGCTGCCACCAGCGAAACAGCTATGGTAAAAATTTCGGTGATGCATCTCGTTTGAAGCGTCATGTTTTGTCGCTGCTTGAGAAAAATGACGCCTGTGAACGAACTGATGCGTCCAGTTTGTGGATGCGAATTAGGTTTCAAAAATTCTCCCTAGTATTGCCAGTAACATGAGACTATTGTTCAGGAAAAATTGAAAGAACGCAGCACATAGCGACAACGCTCTCACTACAAGTTAGTGGCGAGATGGGAGACTGAGGAGGCAATCATCTACTGGCCTTGAATTACATCACTGGCCGTTGCACCTTGGATGTTGTTTCTGTCAGTGTTTTTCCTCCTTTTTCCCCTCCGTCCTCTGACTGGTTTGATACAGTCTGCCACGAATCCCTCTCTCGTGCCAGTCACTTCATCTCAGAGTGGCACTTGCACGCTACGCGTTGAATTATTTTCTGGGCATATCACAATCTTTGTCTTCCTCTACAGTTTTTACCTTCTACAGCCCCCTCTAGTACCACGGAAGTTTTTCCCTTATGTCTTAACGCGTGTCCTATCATGCTATCCTTCTTCTTGTCAGTGTTTTCCATATATTCCTTTCCTCACTGATTCTGCGGAGAACCTCATCATTTCCCACTTCATCAGTCAACCTAAGTTGCAACATTCTTCTGTAGCACCACATCTCTATTGCTTCAGTTCTCTTCTGTTCCGGCTTTCCCACTGTCCGTGTTTCACTACCGTATAATACATTCTCAGAATTTTCTTCCTAAAATTAAGACCTCTGTTTTATAGTAGCAGATTTTTCTTGTAAATAATTACTATTAAAAACAGTCTTGATCACGATTTATTTAACAAGGTGACCGGTTTCGACCACTACTGTGGTCATCTTCAGACCTACAAGTTGTATACAAAGCTCTAATTAGAGGGCTACATACATTAAAGAAAATACATCAAGCTGTAAAGCTATAAAACGTTGAATTACCATTGAGTAGGAACCTCTTTCTGTTGGAGAATCACTACTGGAGAAACCAGTGCACGTCTTACTATATATAATGGAGGCTCCACCCACTTCTGATTGCACTTTTCTTGGCCCAAGAACGCCCTTTTTGCCAGTGCTAGTCTGCTCTTGATGTCCTCCTTGCTCCGTCCGTTATGGGTTATTTTGCTGCCTAGGTAACAGAATTCTTTAACTTCACCTACTTTGTGATTACCAATTACGATGTCAAGTTTCTCACTGTTCTCATTTATGTTACTTTTCATTACTTTCGTTCAGCACGTCCTGTAGCTCTTCTTCACTTTCACTGCGGACAGCAATGTCATCAGCGAATCTTAAAATTGATATCCTTTCACCTTAAGTTTTAATACCACTCTTGAACCCTTCTCTTATTTCCGAAATTGGTACTTCGAGGTGTAAATTGAACGGCAGCGGCGAAAGACTACATTCTTGTCTTACACCCTTTTTAATCGGCGCACTTCGTTCTTGGTCTCCCACTCTTATTGTTCCCTCTTGGTTCTTGTACGTATTGTGTATTACCTGTCTTTCCTTATAGCTAACCCCTATTTTTCTCAGGATCTCGAATACTTTACGCCATTTGACACTGTTGATCTCTTTTTCCAGGTCGATAAATTTTATGAACATGTCTTGATTTTTCTATAGTCTTGTTTCCATTTTCAACAGCAGCGTTAGAACTGTCTCTCTGCTGCCTTTACCACCTCTAAAGCTAAACTGACTGTCGTCTAAAAGAACCTCAGTTTTCATTTCCATTCTTCTGTATACCATTCTTTGTACACACTAACATGAATAGCCGGTTTGTTGCCGCTTATTCAATGATTTTAGAAATTCCCATGAAATCTTCTGCCTTATTTGATCTTAAGTCTTCCAGAGCTCTAACACTAATACTGGCTCTCCTACCTCTTCTGCATCGACGACTCCTGTTGCTTCTTCCATCACGTTATCAGACAAGTCTTCCCCGTCACAGAGGCTTTCAGTGTACTCTTGTTACCTACCCACTCTCTCGTCTGCATTTATCATTGGAATACCCACTGCGCCTTAATGTTACAACCCTTGCCTTTAATTTCACGGAAGTTTGTTTTAACTTTTCTATACGCTGAGTCAGTCCTTGCGACAATCATTTCTTTTCCGATTTCATCGCATTTCTCATGTAGCCATTTCGCCGTAACTTCCCTGCACTTCCTATTTATTTCGTTCCTAAGTGACTTGTATTTCTGTATTCCTGATTTCCCTGAATATTTTTGTACTTCCTTCTTTCGGGGTTCAGCTGAAGTATTTCTTCTGTTACCCATGGTTTCTTCGCAGCTACCTTCTTTGTACCTATGTTTTTCTTTCCAATTTCTGTGATTGTCCTTTTTAGAGATGTCCATTCCTCTTCAACTGTACTGCCTACTGAGCTATTCCTTATTGCTGTATCTATAGCGTTAAAGAACATCAAGCGTATCTCGTCATTCATTAGTTATCTGTATCAATTCTTTGTGTACTGATTCTTCCTGCCTAATCTCTTAAAGTTCAGCCTACTCTTCATCACTATTAAATTGTGATCTGAGCCTGTATCTGCCCCTGGGTACACCTTACAATCTAGTATATGACTTTGGAATTTCTATCTGACCATGATGTAATCTAACTGAAATCTTCCCATATCTCCCGGCCTTTTCCAAGTATACCTCCCCTCTTGTGATTCTTGATCAGAGTATTCGCTATTAATAGCAAAAATTTATTTGCAGAACTCAATTAGTCTTTCTTCTCTCTCATCTCTACTACTAAGCCCTTATTCTCCAGTAGCCCGTTATTGTACTCCTTCCCCTACAATCACTTTCCCTTCTCCCCTCTCTATTAGATTTTCATCTCCCTTTATGTACGGAATTACCCTTTCAATATCCTCATATGCTTCCTCTATCTGTTCATCTTCTCCTTCGGCATACATACTTGAACTATAGTTGTCGGTTTTGGTTTGCTTTCAATTCTGATGCGAACAACCCTATCATTGAACTATTCACAGTAACTAACTCTCTGTCCTAAGGTTCTATTTATAACTAATCCTACTCATATACCATTTTCTGCCGCTATAGATATCACCCTATACTCGTCTGACCAGAAATTCTTGCGCTTCTTCCATTTCTCCATGGAGATTGAAATCAGCATTTCCCTTTTCATATATTCTAGTTTTCCTACCACGTCGACGTTCTGACATTCTATGCCCCGACTCGTAGAACGTTACACATCCG
Organism: Schistocerca americana; assembly: GCF_021461395.2. Taxonomy (NCBI): domain Eukaryota; kingdom Metazoa; phylum Arthropoda; class Insecta; order Orthoptera; family Acrididae; genus Schistocerca; species Schistocerca americana. Next base: position 74,460,416 of record NC_060120.1, read on the forward strand.
TTGTGTATTGGGTTTCTTTCTCATGGCCACCTATCTATCGGCAGTCGTCTCCCGGAGATCCGAATGGGGGACTAGTCCGGAATCTCTTGCCAACGGAGAGATCATCATGACACTTTTATATTACAAAAAAATGGTTCAAATGGCTCTGAGCACTATGGGACTTACCATCTATGGTCATCAGTCCCCTAGAACTTAGAACTACTTAAACCTAACTAACCTAAGAACATCACACAACACACAACACCCAGTCATCACGAGGCAGAGAAAATCCCTGACCCCGCCGGGAATCGAACCCGGGAACCCGGGCGCGGGAAGCGAGAACGCTACCGCACTACCACGAGCTGCGGACTTTATATTACAGGTCACGTGTGCTGTGGATACACGTTATGCGTCTTTAACGCAATGGTTTCCATGCTCTCTGCATCTTCGTGCCGTTTATCGTTGCTGATTCTTCCGGACAGTTTCCCAACCCAAGGGCAAGAGAGTGCCCCGAACCTCTATCCGCTTCTCCCCCGACTTTATCAAGGCCGTTGGCAGAACGATTCTTCAGCCGCATGTCTTCAGCTACCGTTGCTGGTGATATTTATTCAAAATTTAAGGAGTGGCGAGGTTCTGACCAGGGATCCAGAGCGTTTTGATTACTATTGAAAGACGCAACCACTCCCAGTTTTTTTTTACGCTTACACCACGGATACACTTACGTTGTTGGAAAAGATTTTAGTCTGGCACCTAATTTGGCTTCCTTCTCAATAATGAGACGACTGTGGCTATAGAAGGACTCCATCATTTACAAGATACCACAGCAGAAGTATAACGATTGGTCGATTATTTATACAGGATTAATACAGTCAGGGCTTTTCTCGCATTCTTCATTCAAGCAAAAATCAGATCACGGTTTCGTCCTACATGTCAATTCAAACACCTAAAACTGGTTTCTATTAGAAGCTGACCTGAATACCATATTGCGTGTTTTGACCTTCCAGAGTCCATGTAAAATGTAGGTCCTCCAGTAACTGGCTGGATAAGGACGGAAGAATGCAAATGCATATCACCTGCAGTGGGATCACGCCTAACAAACACTGTGGTGGTGAAACCAATCTTCGGATTGGTGACAGCTTTGCAGTTAGAGCTTGCAAACACCTAAATTAACACGTTACTCATTTTTCTGAACACTAACTGTGTGTAATCAGACCTGTACTGACATTTTATGAGATGAAATTTCCTGGCAGAATAAAACTGTGTGCCGGACCGAGACTCGAACTCGGGACCTTTTCCTTTCGCGGGCAAGTGCTCTACCAACTGAGCTACACAAGCACGACTCACGCCCCGTCGTCACAGCTTTACTTCTGCCAGTACCTCGTCTCCTACCTTCCAAACTTTCCAGAAGCTCTTCTGCAAACCTTGCAGAACTAGCACTCCTGAAAGAAAGGATATTGCGGATAGGTCCCGAGTTCGAGTCTCGGTCCGGCACACTGCTTTAATCTGCTAGAAAGTTTCGTATCAGCGCACACTCCGCTGCAGAGTGAAAATCTCATTCTGGAAACATCCCCTAGGCTGTGGCTAAGCCATGTCTCCGCAATATCCTTTCTTTCAGGAGTGCTAGTTCTGCAAGGTTCGCAGAAGAGCTTCTGCAAAGTTTGCAAGGTAGGAGACGAGGTACTGGCAGAAGTAAAGCTGTGAGGACGGGCCGTGAGTCGTGCTTGGGTAGCTCAGTTGGTAGAGCACTTGCCCGCGAAAGGCAAAGGTCCCGAGTTCGAGTCTCGGTCCAACACACTATTTGAACCTGCCAGGAAGTTTTGAGTAGTAACATGTTTACCTAATATGCAGTGGGCCCGGGTTCGATTCCCGACCAAGTTGGAGATTTTCTATGCTCGTGGACTGGACTTTGTGTTGTCTTCATCTTCCTTTAGTCATAATCACCCAATTACCTGAAATAGGACTTGCAGCCTGGCGGCATAACTTCCCCGGATGGGGCCTTCCGACCATCAATCCCACACGATCATTTGATTTCATTTTTATATACACTGAAGAGCGAACGAAACTGGTACACTTGCGTAATATCGTGTAGGGCCCCGCAGCACAACGTGGCGTGGACACGACTAATGTCTTAAGTAGTGCTGGAGGGAATTGACACCAAGTATGCTGCAGGGCTGTCCATAAATCTGTAAGAGTACGAGGGGGTGAAGATCTCTTCTGAACAACACGTTGCAAGGCATCCCAGATATGCTCAGTAATGGTCATGTCTCGGGAGTCGGGAGGGCATGGAAAGTATTTAAGTTCAGAAGAATGTTTCTGGGGCCACTCTGTTGCAATCCTACACGTCTGGGGTGTCGCATTTTCCTGCTGGAATTGCCTACGTCCGTCGGAATGCACAATGGACATGAATGGATGCAGATAATCAGACAGGATGCTTACGTACGTGTCACCTATCGGAGCCGTATCGGGGTCTTATACCACTCCAACTGCACGGTCCCCCCACCATTACAGAGTCTCCACCAGCATGAACAGCCCCTTCCTGACATGCATTGTCCATGGATTCATGAGGTTGTCTCCATACCCGTACACGTCAGTCCGCTCGATACAGTTTGAAACGAGACTCGTCAAACCAGCCGACATGTTTCCAGTCATCAACAGACCAATATCTATGTTGACAGGCCCATGCGAGGTATAAAGCTTTGTGTTGTGCAGTCATCAACGGTACACGAATAGGCCTTCAGCTCAGAAAGCCCATGTCGATGATATTTCGTCGAATGGTTCGCACGCTGACACTTGCTGATGGCCCAGCACTGAAATCTGCAGCAATTAGCGGAAGGGTTGCACTCCAGTCGCGCTGAACGATTCTCTCCAGTCGGCGTTGGTCCCGTTCTTGCAGGATCTTTTTCCGGTCGCAGCGATGTCGGAGATTTGATATTTTACCGGATTCCTGATATTCACGGTACAATCGAGAAATGACCATACGGGAAAATCCCCACTTCATCGCCACATCGGAGATGCTGTGTCCCATCGTTCGTGCGCCGACTATGATACCACGTTCAAACGTTAAATCTTGATAACCTGCCATTGTAGCAGCAGTTAACAGATCTAACAACTACATCAGACACGTATTGTCTTATATAGGCATTGCCGACCGCAGCGCCGTATTCTGCCTTTTTACATATCTCTGTATTCGAATAAGCATGCCTATACCAGTTTCTTTGGCGCTTCAGTGTATTTAAGATACGCATTACATGTTATAGACTCCAAAGGGCGTCGCAGAAACGTTGCAGCAAAATTCGAGAGTTTCTTGAGGAACAAATCGAGGATTGGAACCCAAGTCTGGAAACGTCATCCAACGACGCTGCAGAACGTCGAAGCAACAGGCGGCGGCGGCTGCCGTTAGCCACGCCTTCAGCAGCAATCGTGACTGTACGCTGGCGAACCGCAGGCGGAACGTCTTGCAAGGTTTTTTGTTATCCAATGATCGCGACTGACGGTCGCCAGTGGAAAAGATGGAGCTAGCTGCTGTGTAGAAAAGCCTTGTCTCCTATGAATGTGACCTCTATTGACTTAATGGATGGACAGTTTTTGACACAGATTTTCACCTGGAGTTTATTTTTCTCCCATATACTAAAAACAATGGAGATTTTAGAGGGTTGCAGGAGAAAAATAAACTGTGAATGTAAATCTGTGTGCCGGCCCTTATGGCCCAGCGGTTCTAGGCGCTTCAGTCTGGAACCGCGAGACTGCTATGGTCGCAGGTTCGAATCCTGCCTTTGGCATGGATGTGTGTGATGTCCTTTGGTTAGTTAGGTTTAAGTAGTTCTAGGGGACTGATGACCTCAGATGTTAAGTCCCGTAGTGCTCAGAGCCATTTGAACCATTTTTTTGTAAATCTGTGTGTGAAATCGTCTTCCACTGAGGCAATGGAAACTCCGTTCATAGGAGACAAGGACAGTGTAAACAACAGCTAGCTCCACTTGCTCTGCTGGCGATCGTGGCAGTCAGTCGCGATCGCTGAACAACAAACAAAAATGCGGGACATTCTGTCTACGGTCAGTGAGCTTACAAAGTCATGTTTGCTGCCAAAGGGGTAGCCTAACGACCGGCGTGAGCACCTATAACTTCGGCGCTCTGTAACGTCGTTGGATGGCACGGGTCCCTATCCCCAATTTGTCCGTCAAGACACTCTCTACAACTCCTCGAAGTGTGTTGCAATGTTTGTCGGACACCCTGTATATTTTGTCTGTAGCTATAGTTTCAGATTTTCTTCATGTCTTGAAATGGGTTTAAAGTAATAAATAAATACATAAATCCAGGATGAAATTTTCGCTCTGCAGCAGAGTGTGCACTGTTACGAAACTTCCTGGCAGACCAGTAATCGAACTCGGGAGCTTTGCCTTTCGCAGGCAACTGCTCTACCAACTGAGCTATCCAAGAACGACTCACGACCCGTCCTCACAGCACTTGCTCGCGAAAGGTAAAGGACCCAAGTTCGAGTCTCGGTCCGACACACAGTTTTAATCTGCCAGGAAGTTTCATATTAGCGCACACTTCGCTGCACAGTGAAAATTTCATTCTAGAAACATCCCCCAGGCTGTGGCAAAGCCATGTTTCCGCAATATCCTTTCTTCGAGGAGTGCCAATTCTGCAAGTTTCGCAGGAGAGCTTCTGTGAAGTTTGGAAGGTAGGAGACGAGGTACTGGCGGAATGGAAGCTGTGAGGACGGTTCGTGAGTCGTGCTTGGGTAGCTCAGTAGGTAGAGCACTTACCTGAGAAAGGCAAAGGCCCCGAGTTCGAGTCTCGGTCCGGCACACAGTTTTAATATGCTAGGAAGTTTCAAATACATAAATATTTGTATCATACTGTATACAACAGATTTATTAATCTGTTATGGGAGCGAGGAAGAACGGAAAATCAAGAATAAATTGCAACGTATTTAACAATCGATGCCTTGAAACTTCCCGTCAATTTAAAACCGTGTGCAGGACTGGGACTCGAATTAGGGACTTTGTTTTTCACTGCAAATGTCGAGTCTCAGTCTGGCACACAATTTTAAGGTCAGGAAATTTCAGATCAGAGTGCACTCTGCTATATAGTGAATTAACCCATTTCATGGGACGTATAACATTATACAGTCCTGTTGCTATATTTTTTTTCAGAGCTGTAAATGTATAGCAAATTTCGCAAGCATCAAAATTGTGATGTAACTTGTTATGGAAATTTTTGAAGTAAATATTACTTATGTTGCTAATGAGTGTCGTCATCGTTCGTCTTTTGTGGTGAAATTTTATTGTGTATATGATTTCCAATCTCTCTCTCAGCACCACCCAAGACAAGATGTAGTCAGTAATATCAGTTACGCCATGGTATTCCTAGACGATATTCATCTTTTATATGTTGTAAAGTTCCTTCAGTGAGGACACTGGTTTTATCTGCAGCATATCTTTAAAGTGACTGACCACTAGGTTTTGCTGTGTTTACAGGGTGTTCGGAAACTGCCGTTACAAACTTCTACGTTCGCAAAGGAGAGTGAGTACATAATATTCTGAATATGAACCCATGTCCAGAAAAGTACCGTTTCCGTTCTACGACGGTTTCAGTTCACACGTGTAAAGCATCCAAGTCTGCTGAGGGAAAGAGAAAGTCCCAGAGTTGCTTGTCCTGGTATGCATCAGGGTAGACAAGATGACGCGGACTACTTCTTGTTCAGTCGTAGGCGAAGTTTAATTTAGCCACGAGTCCTGACCACTGCACAAAAACTTGAAGAGACATCAGGCAAGATAGAGAGTGTATACCAGAACATGCTTCGCAGGTACAATGTATGTAACAAAGTTGGTGGTCCCCACATCGAACGGCTGATGTAATGCATCAGTAATGTTCTGTACGAACAGTATGCTTGGTTCTTTTTTGTTTTCGAATAATGTAAACACGTAATATTTAAGTGTTATTACGAACAAATGTGTTTAAGTAATAAATGGATGTTTCGTTATTTTTCCTTTCGAATTGTTACCTAATAATTGTACTGCGTCACGCCTAACTCAGTTCCTCAACCAGAAGTTGATGAGGTATACATCTGAACTGAAACTGTATTATAACGGAAACGGTATCTTTCCGAAAATGGATTCCTATTCAAAATGTTACATACTCAATCCCCTCTACAAGTGTTGCAACTATGTAACGGGTATTTCCGAACACTTTATATAATTTTAATAGCAAACTTATATGAAATTATATTTCAATATTACGAGCACTGTATGTATGTATGTTGGTATTATAGTTTACCAAGAAATGGAATCCTTGAAAATTCAGAAATTTGTTAGCGAGGTTTTTTTTTATTTATTTAGCATCCAACTCGAATTCTAACTAATTTCCACAGCTTTATGGCTTGTGCGGTGCCTTACGATATTTGTGATGTAATTCTATTAATTTTGCCTTCTTGTGAGTCTACCGAGCTTCAGAAAGAATTCACGCAAATTAGTAGTTGCTTAAAGAATCAAGTCCACGATGGATAACAGAAGCTTTCAAAAAACGCTGTAAACTACTTACATGAAAAATTGTAATCCCCTATTGGAGACATGGGATGTTTTCAACAGTGCCGGTGAATGATTACAGTCAAACGTTTCCTTCAGTTGATTAGGTAAACCCATTAAAGGCAGCTTTGCAAAATTGCCATAAGACTTAAATAGAACTGAAATCTTGTTGATAGTGCATGACTTGTGGTGGGAATCTGAGTCTCCACCATTACATTGGGATGTTGTGAGCTCAAATACTCTCCTGACTAACAATAACCTATACCTTTCATGAATCACTTACCTCACAAAAAATCTTCGTCACTCGAACTACTGCAATACAGCGAGCGCCAATACTGCCAGCTAAATAAAAGATTCTAACTACTGAAGGCACTAACTACTGAAAGGCAAAGTTAGCAAATGAAAGATTTTGATAGAGAACAAACAATGTATTTACCTCAATAATGTTCAAAAGTCATCATACATACCTATCAATTCATGACAACCATGTTTACAAATTTCCTTTTTCTGGCGGACACACGTCCAGATCGTCCGCTTGCGACCTCTCAAAACTCTGGAATCTCTCTCCCCACATCTACCAATGCTGGCGGCTCACCTCCAACTGCCCAACGCTACGCGCTGTTCAAATCCAACTGCCCAACACTACACAAGCGAATATTCCAACAACGAGTCCAGCCAGCCACAGACTGCACACAGCACAGTCAGTGATTTTCATACAGAGCGCTACGTAGCGTTACCAACATAAAAACCTAAGCAGCCTACTTACAATGAAAACATGACAGACGGAAAAAAGTGTGTAAAGTATTTATTATTTCAAAAGTAATGGCCCTAACTGCTAACTCAATTATCCCACCGTGAGACAAGACGGTCAATGTCTTCACGCAAAAATGTTTGCCGTTGCCTGCGGAACCGTGATTGCACCCAGGCATGCCCCTCTTCGGCGGAAAGCAGATCGGCGACCACGGATGTCTTCCTTCAGGACTCCAAAAACATAGAAAACACATGGGGAGAGATCGGGTCCGTATGTAAAGGTGTGTAAGAGCTTGATAGCAAAACATGAGGACCTGCTCCCGTGTTGCCAGGGCTGTTTCGCTGGGAAGCCCTTATACATCCTCCATACGATCCCGATCTCTCCTCGTACGACTTCCATATCTTTGGAGCCCTGAAAAAAGACATTCTTGGCCATTAATTTGCTTCGGACGAACAGGTGCACGCCTGAGAACAATCATGATTCTGTAGGCAACAGAAAGGTTTCTCCATGAAGGCACTGACCGGCTTCAATCACTGTGGGGTGAATGTACGCTACTGGCCATTAAAATTGCTACACCACGAAGATGACGTGCTACAGACGCGAAATTTAACCGACAGGAAGAAGATGCTGTGATACGCAAATTATTAGCTTTTCAGAGCATTCACACAAGGTTGGCGCCGGTGACGACACCTACAACGTGCTGTCATGAGGAAAGTTTCCAACCGACTTCTCATCACAACCAGCAGTTGACCGGCGTTGCCTGGTGAAACGTTGTTGTGATGCCTCTTGTAACGAGAAGAAATGCGTACCATCACGTTTCCGACTTTGATAAAGGTCGGATTGTAGCCTATCGCGATTGCGGTTTATCGTATCGCGACATTGCTGCTCGCGTTGGTCGAGATCCAATGACTGTTAGCAGATTATGGAATCGGTGGGTTCAGGAGGGTAATACGGAACGCCGTGCTGGATCCCAACGGCCTCGTATCACCAGCAGTCGAGGTGACAGGCATCTTATCCCCATGGCTGTAACGGATTGTACAGCCATGTCTCGATCCCTGAGTCAACAGATGGGGACGTTTGCAGGACAACAACCATCTGCACGAACAGTTCGACGACGTTTGCAGCAGCATGGACTATCAGCTCAGAGACCGTGGAGCAGTCAGAAAAATATATGAGAACACCAATATGAGCGTTGCTCCGCATCTGTTCTAACATCAGGAAATACCCCTCCATACAATTTTGAAGTATCGCTTCTAACATGAACTAGCGCGTACCAAATCTCAGGCCAGCCGGTATGTATTTTTTTCAGAGGGACGCTGGCGAGAACCAGCGCCATCCTAAAGATTCCTCTAGCCGACTGTTCCCATGGCGGACGCATCAGAGCCCCCGACACCACTCTACCCTGCATTCATATCTCTCTTAACAGAGATTTTTTAAATTTTTTTGTGAGCAGTCTCCCAGTTAAGGGATCGGGAACGTGGCGTCGCCGTTTCACTCTAGAAAAGCTGGCCTTGTGTTCAGACCACAAAATTTCACTGGCGCCCTCTGTCAGTTTCCCAGGCTACGTTTGACAAAATCCGCCCAACACAGCAGAATAGCTTCGCTTTGTACTGGTCGCCCGAAAGGCACCATGGTGATGCAGGCCCCATACTGTGCCAGATGCAACGTCTACTCGACCCTCTCCACCGAGCGAGCCCCGTGTTGGTTTTAAAATGTGCAACTGGCGGTGTTCCAGGACCTGGCTGCAGGACTGCCATGACCCTCGCTAAAGATCATAAATACTTTTCTCCGTCTAGTGAAGCAAAATATCTCTGTTCATCCCACGGCTCTTCCCAGCAAACGATATTATGCTCAGTAAATGCCTTCATCTGCGAACCAAATCCATAAATCAACCAAGTGAAAGTATCTAACCAAAATTGTATCCTTTTATTCTGTGAAAGCATCAGTGATAAGATTATTCTAAATTAATTATTCAGCAAACCTGCATCTGACTGCGTCTGTGAACTTGTTTTTTACACTCCTCCATTTTGCCAGGAATGCAACATGTATTTAACCCAGCAATCAAGTTTAAGAGAATAATGCCGTTTGTGCAATGGCTTTAAGATGGTACTGGCAAATTAATTTTTTTTCCTTGGTTCTTTCATTGGTGGGTAACTTTAGTTTACTACTTATTTTCATATTCAATACAAGCAAAGCATGTGGATTATGATTCAGGCTGTTAGATTTAAACACAATGTTGATCTCAATATACATATTGTTAAAATTTTAAGTCATACACAAAACCTACTATTTCAAACATTTTCGTAGCACGAACCTCTCTTACAAAAAATTTTTACAAAACGCTTACTGCGTCAAACCTTGGACATACAAATCCTAACTCTGAACATTATCTAACAAAAACCAATTTGAAATGATTATATATCTTCTCTCATTTACGTGCTAAAGTTTGGTCAGGGACAGCGACCTACCTTAACGCTGTCACCACACGTCTGCTTCCTCCAGGCACCTAACTGCAACTCCGCCTTTTTTTTTTTTTTTTTTTGTACCGTGCGCCTGGCTCTCTTAGCCATCAAAGATCCTCCTACTCAAAGATATTATACTCGTTCCACCTTGCGGTTGGCAACTACCGCCTATTTTCTGGAGCTACCCTTATCAGACCTTAGCACATACCTTTCACAATGTCAGTAAAGATATGGACCTAATCGTGCAGTACAGTTAATTAGCAATTTAACTTTCCTCGTAACGGCGTCTGATAACCTAGTTATTATCTTAAAGTGAAACGAAAGCGGGTGAAAATGATGTGCTACGTTTCACGGCTATAGAGGCAGTATGTCTCAATATTTCTGCATGGGACTTCCAAAGACTAGTTGAGTCCCTGTCAAGTCGAGCCGCTACACAATGACTGGCAGAAGGAGGTCCGGCATGATATTAAGAGGTATCCCACGGCCTTTGTCACCTCATTGCATCTATCACGAAAACTAGATTTTCGTCAATGAGAATTTTTCAAACGGGTGACAACTGATTTTGACTCCTATCAGTTGAACTGTATTATCTTCTGTAACAGCTATGGGTGGAGGACGAATTTGAAGACTCCTGATATTGGCATTAAAATTCGATCGGTTTCACCACATTGTGAACAGCACTCACATTTACTTTCTAACACCAATGCCTTTCGATCCTTTCTTGCACATATCGCCGGTCGTATTTGTCTCCATTTTTTTCCATGTTTCTCTTCCTTGCAGATATTACACCGCACTTTTTAATAAAACAACCATTTTTGATAACGCACATGGTGCATCTTCATAGTGACAGCCCGTATTCTGTTAAAAAAAGTCAGTTCTCTAGAAATGAAAAGATTCGTCATAGACAGACACCCGTTAGAGAGTGTGAAACGTAAAAGTCTACTCGAAAGTTCCCTTCTTGTCATAATTTCGTTACACACGCTTAAGTAGTTGGTTCGTCAACTCATTTAAGCATCATGGAGTAGGCTAAATTTATCCATGAACATCTACATCTACACTCAACAAGCCATCTTATGATATGTGCCGGAGGCTACTTTATGTACCAGTGTCACTTGCCGCCTTTCCGGTTCCAGTCACGAGTGGTACGGCGGTAGAGCGATTGCCGCTAAGCCTTCTGTGATGAAACGCTCTGCTCTTCTTTGTGTCTTCTCTGTTTCCTCTATTAGTCCAGCCTGGTACGGGTTCCACACTGGCCAGCAATATTCACGTGTCAGTCGAATGCAGGGTTTGTAAGCTACCTGTTTCGTGTATCGAATGCACGTCCTTAGAATTCTTCCTGTGAATCTCAATGTGGCATCTGCCTTTCCTGTCATTAGTAGGGGTAGTCGTTCCCTACTGCTCCTCCCAGTGATTGTTTGGCAACCGTGTAATCGTACAATGACTGCCAGTCCCTGCACCAAGCGCCTATCCTGTGCAGTTCTCCCTGCACTTCACTACGATTTCCTAGCGTTGAAAAGTCATCCATGAACAGCCTCATTGCAGCAGAATACTAAGCATTAACAAGGTCCACATAGAGAGTAATGATGAATTACAGGGTGTCGCACGAAATGTGTTACCAATTGTTTCCTTCACAATTTACGACGCGCATTAGATCTCTACAGCAGTACCAGCAGAGCTTGGAAAAACAAATGACGTGTAATTCACGATACTGCCGCTAGGAGAGTAGTAGGCAGCAATGGCTGACCATGGAAGACTGACGACACAGCAACGATCGGCAATTGTGTTATTTTTTCATGAAACGAAAATCCTTGTTGCAACTCAGAGTCGTTTTCGTCAACAGTTTATCACACGACGGGTCCCTTGCAAGAAGACCATCCACAGGTTGTACGATAAATTTGTACAGGAAGGAACAGTATTGGAAGCGAAGCGACCTTAGCCTAAGCCTGTTTGTTCGCCGGGGAGTATTGAAGCGGTACGAGTTGCTGTACAGAGAAGTCCCGGGAAATCGTGTAGAAAGGCAGCAGTGCAACTGGGAATATCCAGACGCTCCATTCAACGCATTCTTAAAAGTGACCTCCATATGTACCCATACAAGATGACCTGTGCACAGAAGCTCACTGAAGAACACAAGCAGCAGAGACTACTGTTTGCTCAGTGGGCGGAGGATAGGGAAGAAAGTCTCAACAACGTTTGGTTTTCAGACGAGGCGCATTTTCATTTAGACGGTGTACGCTTTTGGGCCACTGAAAACCCACAAGTGCTTCATGTACAACAACATTATGCTCCGAGGATTACAGCGTGGGCAGAAATTCAGTCACGGACTTGTTGGACCCTTTTTCTTTGAAGAAACTGTGAACAGCGAGCGTTATATGAGCATGCTTCGCAATAACTTCATTCCACAGCTTCTTGCTACTGCCTTGCCCTTCAACACGCAGTGGTTCATGCAAGATGGAGCAAGGCCACATACTGCAAACACTGTGTTGGAGTTTTTACACGAGCATTTCGACATGCGGATCATTTCACTCAGGTTTCCAATGACAGACAAAATTGGCCCCCCAATAGTCCAGACCTCAATCCATGTGACTTTTTTCCTTGGGGGTACCTAAAGGAAAAAACTTTCCCGAAACGTCCACGTGATTTAATGGAGCTCAGAAGACTTATTCTTCAAGCTTGCAGTAAAATTACGGAAGACATGTGCCGTAGGGTAATTACTAACTTCAGTGTTCGTTTGAAGGAAGTTAGGAAACGAAATGGTGGACATATTGAGCATGTGCTGAGTTAGAGCAAATCTCCATGGACGGCTCATCAGTGTAGTATATGTTCCTTTCAGATTGTATTGACAATAAAGTTTATATTCAAAAACAAAATGGTAACACATTTCGTGCGCCACCCTAGGTGTGATTTCATATACAGGGTATTCCGAAATTACTCCTTCAAATTAACACAGGAGGTAGAGACTATCAAAACAAATACGCAGTGTGTCCAGGCTAGAGGTATACACAAAGAAATCCTTATAACGAAAGAATTCGACATTTATTTTTTTAGGTAAATACACAATCTGTTGTGACTAGACAAGACAGCCTAGACACAATGAGAGGAAGCCGAAAGGCACGTGCTAAGCTAAAGCAGGATGGCGTGAGGTCTGAAACAGGATACGTAATGAATGCTATAAAGAAAAGTACGTAGCTTCTGGAAGACTTAACTTTAATCCATCCTTTTGGTACATCTGGAGGTTGTGGCGATACAAGTGAGACTCTTTAGATACATGCAATATTACTAATGGCGCCTTGCTAGGTCGTAGCCATTGACTTAGCTGAAGGCTATTCTAACTATCGGCTCGGCAAAGGAGCGAGGCTTCGTCAGTATAGTCGCTAGCTACGTCGTCCGTACAACTGGGCGAGTGCTATCCCGTATCTCGAGACCTGCCTTGTGGTGGCGCTCGGTCTGCGATCACACAGTGGCGACACGCGGGTCCGACATGTACTAATGGACCGCGGCCGATTTAAAACTGCCACCTAGCAAGTGTGGTGTCTGGCGGTGACACCACACAATCGACAGAGACTCCCTCTAAGATGTGATCTTCCCCATTTCATGAACAGCACTGAGTGGCATGGCACATGCACGACAGTGGCACATCATACCTATCTCAACATGTTGGTGAACTATACAACTCTACACACGCTTGCCGACGTCATTCTCCAGCCTAGCATGGTGCCCCACCTCACTATCATGAGGATGTTACAGCGTTTCTCACACCCTAGAAGTTCCTGTGCCTACTGTAATTGGCATGCTAAACTACCTTCTCTGTAAATCGTTCATAGCACCAGAAATTGCCATCAGGGACCAAATGTACCATACTCAAATATATTTGTTTTGAAATTCTCTACTTCCTATATTAATTTGAACATATAATTATGCAACACCCTGTATAGTTTAGCACATTATGAATTGATATTTGTACAGTTTTCCTAATGACCGCGATAGTTTTTTCAACGACCTATTCTTTTCTACATATTCACCGGCTAAGCTAGTCTTCCGTCTTGATCCCGATATCGACTAGACTTTAAACGTCATATCCTACACTTACTCACCTACTGATACAAGGTGTACTAGCGCACGTCCAAGTACGTGAGTGAAACTGTGTTTTTGACTTCTAATCTCCTGGAATTGAAACTTTTACAACAATTCTGTCATTTGCACTCGTACTAATGAACTTTTCAGTTCTTATTTCCTGTGTACGAACAATCATGCCATGTATATATATATATATCTGTTACCAACACGAAAACACGTTAGCGTTGCAGTCTCAAATTTCCACATTTTCAGATCTATTTGCCGCACAAGTCGTTAATATGGTGCAGGTATCGCCCTATTTCAGACTTCGAAAAAGTTCGAATCATTGGCATGATCTACATGCGAGTTGGCTCCAACGCAATTACTGCAAGATGAATGGTGGCGAAATGGACTTAGAACAACTCTGGCAAGAAGAGGAGGCAAAGTTAGTTCCAAATGGACTACAGCACAGGAAGATCATAAAATGTTCGACTGGCTTGACGACAGACAGACGGAGGACAACAGTTGAAATCTGGGCAAAGGCTACAACCAGCGTGCCACCACGTGACGTCAGGTACAGATTACTGGAAGCTAGGTTGAGCTGTCGAGTTGTCATGCGTCATTTACCATAAAGTTGTCAACATTACCAGCCGACCTGTGAAAGACAGTGTGATCACTGAGGCTTTCTGTGTAACGTGCATGCTTGTTCAGAAACACTGTGGGAAGTCTAAACATCTCCACTTTGCTTTCCTGGATCTGGAAAAGGCCTTTGACAAAGTCCCGCCTGATCTCACATGGTTTTGTTCTGCGAGAATGTGAAGTGCTTTAAGAATAAACAGAATGGATCCGTCTGCTCTACTATAATTCTAAAAAACGAATGTTATCTCCTAGCGGCCCATCAGGTGACTTCTCTGTTTCTGTGGGTGTCCATCGTCTGCTCTTTCTCCCCTTCCCTCCATTAATTAATGGACACAATCTTCAGAGATCTTCTAAAATTGGCTCCTTGGGCACTGCTGTATGCTGTTTGTATTCTACTGGATGCTGAAGACAAGAACGACCTTCAACGACTAGTCCATGTTTGGAAGAATCGCCTTGAACTATTCGGACTAGACCTCAATAGACGCAAATAACACGACACCATCAAGATCGTATAGATCTGTCAAATGCAAATATCTTCAAGCAGCTTCGCTCAAAAATCGTTGCCGACTGAATTCCCGCAATCAGTGCATGGCTTAAGCCTTAAATGGTAGACAATTGAGGAGCTTTTTTTTCAAAACTCGTTAAATGCAAAAAATTTCTAAGTTGAGTTTATTTATTTATTTATTTATTTTGATCCAACATCAACTGATTACAAAAAAAGGTTTTTCTTGTTCCAGTCTTCTGGATAAGTCAGAGCCTTACTTACTGGGGTTACATATTATAGGCTGGCACTTTTATCTATACAACTTTTTCTAAATTTAGTTGAGAGAACAGAGTTACATATATGGACTATACATAAAAAAATTGTTATTGCCATACTTAGATTAAGGAATCTACAGTTTGTAACACAGTATTCATATCTGACATTCAAATATTTACAGTTTGTGACACAGTCTAAGATCTGAGATTACATATATTTTTAGATAGATGGTCTTCCATCATACGAGTGTACTAAATCTGAGTTAGGTGTGGCAATGGCATAATGTTGGCATTTTATATCAGCCCATGTTTTTGAACCAAGTTTCAGCAAAATCCGACTACTGCTATGTGTATGAACCCTCACAGCGTTTCAGCAAAACACGATATATGCATTCTTACAGTTACAGCAAAAGTCGTCAAATGCTACGCGATTACTGTCTTGTATCTCGATTTCTTTCCTCAGTAAGCAGTTAACGATAGTAGTGTATACTGGTTGCATTAAGCGATGTTTATCATTGTTGTAACAGTATTTACTGTCGAGAATCGTGTTGTAACCAGACTTTATTGTTGTCGGAACCCCTGCAGCTTATTTTTAGACAAGCATTTACTTGACGCTCATGTGCACATATACCGTACAAAGAAATGTTGCAAGCCGAAGGCAGCATGGATGAAGAGTTTACATCGACCTGAAACGCAAAGCAAAAAGTGTGAAACAGAACCAATTATTAAATGCAATCATTGACCTGAGGTTTCACCTACAAAAGCAAAAGGAATGAGAATGTAAAGCTGCTGAACTCTGCTATGAAGATACTTCACACTCTCATCACGTGACACCATTAAATAAAATGGATCAAGATAATTTTCTGTTAAATTTCTTCACCTCAACGCAGATTAGTGGACACCCAGAATGCAAAAAGGAAGAAACTGTGACCTGGGCTTCGCTGATCCGTTCCCTCGCCCCCATTCGCGATGGGGTACTTATACTTTCATTTCATAGGCCGCCAGAAGACTTACTTGCAAATACTAATGGCAACAGGGGCATTCCTAAAACTGCTATTATTACCCTCTTGGGTTATTTGAATTTTTATACATGCCATTCAGACTGAAAAATAAGATACGAACATGGCAGAGATTCATTGACTACACATTCCTTGAACTCCCTTTTTACCTACTTTCCATATCTGGACAGTGTACTCAATCCTTTCTTCTTCGCTACACTAGCAATCACCTTAAACAATTATTTGACACCTAGAAACAGTTAGGCGCAACAGTGAACGCCAAAAAATGCCACTTATGACGACAGGAAGTAACATTTATAAGTCACTCTATTTCGTCGCAGGGAATCATGTCAACAGAGGAAAGGACCGAATTAATTCAGTCAACACCTAGGCCCTCAACTTCCAAGGATATTCATAGATTTTTGGGAATGATCAATTTGTATTTGTGTCACACTCCACAGGCAGCAGCTATCCAAACACCTCTCACCAACACCCATTCCAATCCAAACACTAAGGCAAACCGAACTGTTCTATGGTAGGAAGATATGTTACAAGCTTTCGAGTGAATCAAATAGTCATTCCTGAAAACAGTGACATTGACTCAACCCTCACCCACAGCCCACCTGTCTGTCACTGCTGATGCCAGTGACATCGCCGTCAGTGCTGTTTTACAACAAAGAATGAATGGTGTCCAGGAACAACTATGTTCTCCAGAAAGTTGAGGATCCCAACAGTTGAGGTCAGCATATGACTGCGAGTTAATAGCACTTTGAGGCAGTGCAATACTTCACGGAAGACATGAAAGGCTGACCTTCCACACTTTTCATGGATCATCATCTGTTGGTCAGTGCCATCTGCGACACTCATAGGGGTGTGTTCTCCCCCCGCCCCCAACAATGCCCTGCACTGCTTCTAACGTGTTGATTTTATTGCTCAGTTTTCAACAGATACCTAACTTCTGAACAGGGGAGAAAATGTAGGGCAGACTATATGTCTTGTACTAATGCCTCAGCATCCTCATTGATTTCAGTGATTTGGCTGCAGCTCAAGAACAAGATAAACAGTTACAAGGCCTCTTACAGAACCCCAACATGAGCTTGCAAAAAAATGGCTCTGAGCACTATGGGACTCAACATCTTAGGTCATAAGTCCCCTAGAACTTAGAACTACTTAAACCTAACTAACCTAAGGACATCACACACACCCATGCCCAAGGCAAGACTCGAACCTGCGACCGTAGCAGTCCCGCGGTTCCGGACTGCAGCGCCAGAACCGCTAGACCACCGCGGCCGGCCATGAGCTTGCAGGTCCAGCTTATTGAGATACACAGTTCTACAGTACAGTTATAGTGTGACACATCACAGGGCAGGCCATGAGCCTTGATCCCGACGTTGAGCAGGAAAAGAATCTTTGACAATTTATACAATCTGTCCCATCCAGCAGTTCATCCTACCATAAGTCTGACTATGAAATGCTTTTTCTGATCAGGAATTAAGATAGACTGCAGGAAATGATTGTGCATCTGCATTCTCTACCAGCATAGCAGAACCAGACACCATGTGTTCCCACCACATAACATCTTTTAAATACCATATGGATCCCAAATCTTTTTATTTATTTATTTATTTGTTCATAAAAATCTCATTTTCAGTACCTATATTATACACAGGATATTGCACAGAAAATTCTTTTAGCTGTTGGTTTTACAACCATTGTATAAACATCATTAAAATTTTTATAAAAAACTGGTTCTATACAATCAACAATTACAAATTTGATTAAATACTGTATATTCATAAATTGCTTCTGCAATTAAAGGTATGAATTACATTTTTTTCCTTGCATAAGTTACTGTTAGATAGAATAGTAGCAGTCTTGCAGTAGGTAGACTGTGACAGACTTTTTAAAGTTTTGTAGTTCAGGAAGAAATTTTATACGTCTTGATAATCTGTTGTATAGTTTTGCTCTTCAATGATACACACTTTTTCTTTTTTTTTTTTTGCATAATGTGATATTACAATGACTAACATGTATGTCATTGTCTGACCTGTTGTTGTAATCAAGGATACATTTGTTTTGAGGAAAAAGGTTTTATTTGCCAGTATTCTCTCTCTCTCTCTCTCTCTCTTATTGTCATGCAATAACTACTTGCAGTATATAAATGCAGTAATCGGGTAAGATCTTTAGATATGTAAAGAAGGGTATGCATGGTTTTCTGCTGCTTACTTGTTTCATTATTTTTATAATTGCCTTTTGTTTCCTGTCCTGGTCTACATTTTCCCAGAAAATAATACTGCAATTCAGTACTGAATGCCAATAGCAAAATATTCAGCCCTAACCGTTTCTTCACCAGTATTGTTGCAAATAATTCTTACTATATGGATTATTTTTGCTTGTTTTGAATTTAGGGATATTATAGGAGAGCTTCATTTAAGATTTTCCTGGATATGAATCCTGATAAATTTGTTTCCAGTGTCAGCACTAATCTTTTGGTTATCTATGCAGATTACTGGTTGTGCTGCATGTTTATTTTAATCTATGTGGAAATTCATGAGTACTGTTTCTTGGGGATTAACTATTAGCCTGTTTCTGCTAAACCATTCAGACACTTCTTTCATAATATCTTTTGCAGATGCAATAACATTTTCTTCATTATTTCCTTCAACCAGCAGACTGGTGTCATTACAAACAGTACTGTTTCTGAATCCCTAACATGCCAGAAACCAACGGCTGTAAAATAATATGTCCTATCAGCTGTCGACCATACAACCTGTTGGGTAGAGGTCACTCCACTACAGGATCACTCCACTATAGGAAGTAACAGCAGAATCTGTGGCACAGGAGTTCATAGTCTTGTCAATTATCTCACTTTGGATCCTTGTTGTCCATTACAGCTGCCCAAAACTGACAAATCAAGTTGCTTCTCTTTACAGAGCTGGGCAAATTGTGTGGCATGCATTGCTTCCATACAACTGCTTACTACCTGCAAAGCAATGGGTTAGTGGAAAGATGACACCACACTCTCTACACACAATGAACTCACATGCTGGTATGGGTATTACTGGTTGTCTGCACTGTACACAAGGATGATCTCAAGTACTCCATTGCAGAGGCTTTGTATGCGAATGCCTAAGAGTGCTGATAGACTTCTTCTTACCCCCATCACTAGTGCCCACACCAGACTTATGGTCTTTGCTGCTCAAAGTTAAATAACTCATCACTACTGTCTGCACTCCTCCCACACTTTGTACCAAACCCATGCAGATAGTACAAGGCCAGTTTTTGTGCACAAAGCATTACACGATTGCACTCATGTCATGCTACCCAATGACACAGTTCATGCACCATCACAACATCCATAGTCTTGGTCCTACAAAGTCCTCCAACATGGGGAAATAACATTTTCAATTATAGTGAAAGGAAAACCATTGACAGTTTTGCTCCAACGCCTCAAATCTGCTTGTGTGTTGAATGAAAATGATGACAGTCATTTGTCTTTCCACTCTACAGAATCTGTATCTGATTCCAACACCATCGCAGTGGAGCTTCTTGCTGATACCACTGATTCACCAGCAGAGCCCAAAGCCCACTAGCCAGCCCCAGGCACGCTGTCAACAATCACCATCTCACTCACTTCAGCAGACCTCTCCACCCACCAGCATTTTGTCAAGACTACGTGCCAGAACAGGACCTACCTCCACACTGCAAGGTGAGGGCTTTGTCGCAATATCGACTGCCGAGATCGACAGTGAGCACCAGTATTGAAACAAAAAACAATGAACAAGCATGTCTCTTCTGAAATGATTGTCTTTGTTGTCCTGTTCCACTATCGTTTTCGTGTCTCATGCTATGGTGTAAAGTGTACTCTGATTACATCGTATGACAAGAATTAGTAAAGTTTAAAAGTGTACAATTTGCGGCTTCAGTACTGGAATTCATTTGTACTCACCACCACCTGAATTCCTGCATTGGAGACCCTGTAACACTGCCATCCCAAGTCCTACAGTCAAACTGTATGACAAGTCTCTTAAGTACCTAACTTCGAAGTAGATCTGACTGTATTTTTTTCTTTGAATCTCAGTATCTGCCCATGGGTGAGGTATCTGTAGTGCATATATTTTGATTTTTCACTTAATTAACATTTTTCGTGAGTTTTTATCAAGAATAATGACACAGGGTGGTGACAGATGAAGGTTGTTACACTAGCTGAATGATAAGCTGTCACTTCAGAATCACTACATCTAGAGCGACACTCTGCAAACTACTGTGAAGAGCATAACAGAGGGCACTTCCCATCATACCACATATGAGGATTTCTTCCTGTTCCCTTTGCATATGGAGCATGAGAAGTATAAGGGACAGTGAAAAAATTTCCATTTGAAGGCTGTATAGTCCAAACATCCTAGTGAGCATTGAGGCAATCATTCCACTGACACACCAGGCTGAAGATTCTTATTTGGTAAAATACTATGTCTTGCTGAGTGAAGGAGTCCATAACTGCCTACTGCACATCCTTGTCCAACATGAATCATAGACTCTTTAATGTAACTTTTAATGGGTGAAATGTGTGAAAATCATATGGGGAGAGGTCAGGACTATAGGGTGGATGCTTGAGTGTCTCCACCTTTAGTTGGTGTAACTTCTGTGTAATAATATTTGTAATACAATGAGCATTATCACGAAGCAGCAGCACCCCTTGTCACAGTTTTCCTAGTCTGTTCTAATCACATCAGCAACCACCTGCATGTTGTTGTCTGCAATGGATGACGTTGGTCTCCCAGACTGACCAGTGTCTTGCACAAAAATTGTGACCAACATGAAATTTGGTGCACAATAGTGGTTTTTGGACAGACATGCTGGGCCATGCACATCTTTCATTCTCCATTGGATGTCTACTGGTGTTTGTCCTTTGACAGCCAAGAAAAGAATAACAGCACATTGGTCCTGATTGGATGCATCTGGTATAATGTCATCATAGCTCACATATAAGAAAGACACAAATGTCACACTGATCCCTTGCTTACTGTTGGTGCTTACACATCAGCATTCAGGTTGCACTACATTGCACATAATCTGCAGCAATGCCCTCAAATGGAAACCTTATTGATTGCCCCTTACATCTCTATAAATATTCCAACGGATATTGCACTTAATTGTTGTACTAAAGTATGCAAAACATTTGATGTCACTATCCAAAATGATGCCACTTCAACTTGAAAAATGCAAGTTCAGTGCAAGTTACTAAATGCAATGGCAACATTATCAGTAACATCATCATTCTTATCAATGACACCATCAAGTCACGCCCCCCTCTCCCCGAACTCCTTTCTTCTCCTCTTCTCTCTGCCCAATGAAAATCCAAGATACCAGAACTAGACTATATAAAAATGGTGCCTAGTTCAAACAAATGCAGTAGAAAATTATGTAACCTTCACATGAGTAGCCACCAATGTCAAATAGATGTATTATTTCCATTACAGGGAAATATATTTGCATAAAATAGTGTGTACACATACAGACCTCTGTATTTTATGTGTATGGTAGTAAAATGAGGTTTAGAAATTGCACCAAGTCCAAATATATACATTATTTCCATAACCTTCACCTGGAGGTCGAGAAATTAGTGTAAAGTAGTGTAAGGTAATTGCCTGTGATTTACGTACACACACACACACACACACACACACACACACACACACACACACACACACACACCTCTGTATTTCATATATCAAATTCTGTACTTCCTACACATGTGATCTCTCTCGCAAAGTAATCTGGCAGTTGTATGCATAAACAGTTAAAACAGCTAAAAGGCTAAAAGGATAAAACAGTTAAATGTTTAAAAACAAGTAAAGGGTTAAATGGGTATGCTCAAAGTAATCCAGTAATAATGTTGTGAATCTTGAAAGAAAGATGTACTACTAATGTGTGGTAAACCCTACTTTGCATCACACAGTTGCTGGATGGATCCTTGCATTCAGAGTGAGGGAATATGGTATAGTTGTAGGTAAACAACTAGAATTCTCTCATATACAGATTTATTCACACTTTGCATCTACACAGATACAAGTCCGGAGGCTAACTGCCGTTAGCGTCCAACATGCTCTCCAAAGCCCTCACCTCCAAGATAGCACACTTACGCACAGAACAAATATCGATTTTTATGGCGCTCTACGCCACATAGGCCCCCCCCCCCCCCCGCGCAGTATGGAGTATGTCCCTGTGAATGGGGGGGGGGGGGGGGGTGAGAAGTTAGGAAGGTAAGGTAACTCACAGTTCTTCTGCGTCAGGCGGAAGCGGTCGACTGGTAGGAGACCGGGGGGTGAAGCCTGGTACGTCGACGGTGAAGTCAGCAAGCGACGCCAGCGGCTGAAGACGACGTCCAATCCTGGAGTGAAGGTGTAGCACTTCGTCAGCCGGCAGGCAGAGAATCACCTTGCCAGAAGGCCTAACAAAGGCACGCAAATTGCCACACACAGCACTTCTGCTCAATTTAAAGCGGCGCACCACACGAGATTCTGCGCTTCCTCCCTCAATATTGTCACACGCGAGTACCACACACACTGTATATCCATCTACGACAACAGATAATTTATGTATGTCATCAGGGTGCACATGAGTTGTGAATTCTTGGATGGCACCTGTACGGCAATGGTAGGGAGGCAGGGAGGTGTGGGAAAGCCATGGCAGGGGGAAGCATCTGCTAAGAGGGGGGTGGCAGGTGCACTAGACTGCGCAGGAGACAACCTCGGGCGATCAGCTGACAGACGAGGGAGCGTGACCGAAGGCAACGAGGAGCCAGCGTGGGTTGAACGGCGTGACAAAGAGCTGTCACACGAAGATGGTAACACCATGGTAGAATCCGAGTGGTTGGCAGTTAGTCTGCAAGGGCTGTGAGGAGTGAAGCCCCGAAAAGATTGGCCACTCGAATTAGATGAACGCGGAGAAGGAGGCAGTGCTCGGCAGAGAAACACGCTGTGGAAAATCAGTACCCAAATGCATGGTGTGGGAAGATGGATGGCCGCTCGAAGCAGGAGTGGGAGAAATAGGGGCAGAATCAGGGAGGTTCAGACCGTGGTTACAGAGTCTTTTATGAGGAGATCCATGTTATTCTCAGAGCGTTTGACGACCTTGTAAGGACCTGTGTAGGGCGACTGAAGCGGGGCTTTGACTGGGTCGTCTCTGAGAAACACGTACTCACAAGTGTCTAGCGTGCGCGGTACGTACACGCCCGGAGGTGTATGAGCAGCCGGAGGTGGCGGCTGAATTTTGCTGCAGTGCAAACGCACCTGCTGGAGAAGTGAAGGGAGTTCAGAGGGCCGTGGACGTGGGGTCGGAGTGACTAATTCTCCAGGCAAAACCAGAGGTTGGCCATATACAAACTTGGCTACGGACCCCTTGAGGTCTTCCTTGAAAGTCGCACGAAGGCCAAGAAGCATGAAGGGCAGTGCCTCTGTCCATAGTGAGTCATGGCAACGCAGGGCAGACCTCAGGGTGCGATGCCATCGCTCGGCAAGCCCATTGCTTTGGGGGTGGTATGCAGAAGTATGAATTTTGACAATACCACACATTTTACGTAAGTCAGAGAAAACTGAAGACTCGAATTGTCGCCCCTGGTCAGTGGTGAGGTAAACAGGTGAGCCAAATCTAGAGATCCACGAATCTAAGAATGCTCGACTTACTGTCTCAGAGGTAATGTTCGGAATAGGCACAGCCTCAGCCCACCGAGTCATCCTGTCAATAGCTGTAAACAAATAACGGAAACCCTCGGAGGGGGGCAAAGGACCTACGAGGCCGACATGAACATGGTGAAACCGGCCTGGCGGTTGGGCAAAACAGCCAAGGGGTGGAGAAGTGTGCCTGGAAACTTTGTTCTGTTGACACACCATGCATGCCCTTGCCCAAGACTGACAGTCACGGCGCATGTTTCTCCAGACAAACCGTTCAGCTACCAGACGGGTGGAGGGTTTGACACCGGGGTGTGCTAATGTGTGTAGTTTGTCAAAGACCTGGCGTTGAAGGGGCTTAGGAATGAATGGCCGCAACATACCAGTCGATTCATCACACCACACTAAGTCAGATATGCCAGGGAAAGTAGTGCGTACCGGTTGGAGAGAGGAGCTGTGGTCTGAAATTAACTGCATGGTATCGGGGTCTCCCGATTGCAACCGAGGTAGGTCCGTTAAGTCAATTAAGGTTGTGACAGCACCAACACGCGAGAGAAAATCAGCGACCACGTTGTCCGCTCCTCGGATGTAGCGAATGTCATTTGTAAATTGCAAGATGTAATCGATGTGACGAAAGCGTCGTGGGGGCGGATCAGCCGCAGGATTTTTTATGGCAGGAACCAACGGCTTGTGATCAGTGAGCACATAGAAATCTCGTCCCTCAACATCAGTTCTGAAGTGTCTTACGGCCTCGTAAACTGCAAGTAGTTCTCTGTCGAATGCTGAGTATTTCTTCTGCGCGTTGTTTAGCTTTTTTGAGAAAAACTGCAGGGGGGTCGTAACATCGTTGTATGTCTGACTCAGTACTGCGCCGATAGCATTGTCACTAGCGTCAGTAGTGATAAACATTGTGGCGTCCGCCCGTGGGTGAGCAATAGTGACAGCGGAGGCCAACAGCTGTTTGAGTTCATTAAATGCCTTGTCCATGTCTGGTGTCCGTGGTACCTGGCGGGTGCCAGAAGTTTGTGGGCCAGCGAGAGCATCTGTGAGAGGTGCCTTCACCGCAGAAGCGGCTGGCAAATGTTTCCGGTAATAATTAACTGTTCCGATGAACCTGCGTAATTCCCTATAGGTCTGAGGGCGTAGCATCTCGAGAACAGGCTTGATCTTGTCCTGTGGTGGTGTCAGACCGTCCGATGACACAACATAACTTAGGAATGTGACGGATGACTGGTGCAATTGAGTCTTTTTATTGTTCAGTTCAGTACCAGCGGCTGCTAAAATATCTGTCACGACTTGAACACGCTCCTCACTCTGTTCTAAAGTAGAAGCAAAAACCAATATGTCGTCCATATATACGAAACAAAAGTCTAGATGGGATAAAGTTTGATTGATGAAACGCTGCCACGTTTGGAGTGCATTTTTCAACCCAAATGGCATAAATTTGTATTGGAACAGCCTGAAGGGGGTGGTTATGGCAGTCTTTTCAATGTCCTCCAGAGCCATAGGAATCTGATGAAATGCGTGCCTACAGTCCAAAACAGAGAAGTACTTTGCACCTGCGAGCGCATGATTGAAGTCTGCGATGTGTGGGACCGGATATTTATCAATGATGGTGCGGGCATTTAAACACCTATAGTCTCCGACCATACGCCAAGTACCGTCTTTCTTTTGGTCAAACAGGACAGGACTAGCCCAGCAACTGGAAGAAGGTTCAATTATTCCCTTTTGTAACAGATCGTTCAATTGTTCTTTTGCAATTTTCATAAATTCCGGCTTGAGGCGGCGTGGACGTTGCGATATGGGCGGCCCATCGGTTAGACGTAACCGATGAACTGTGCCGTTAGTGACTACTGCAATACGTGGCGCGGCACGATAGTCAGATGTCCGTGAAGCGGAGCAGGCAGTGGCGGACGGGCCAAGCTGTGGCGCTGAGGGCACAGAAGTACAGGTGTGCCACCCGCTCGTAGGCTGCGTAAAGGCCGCACACGTGTTAACATGGGCGAGGTTGGTACACTGGTTCTTGGTAGCGGGCCGTGCCGCTACGAGCGCTGTAGGCACGAGTGGGCGTGGCCGGACAGCAGATGGCCGTAGTTCATTGCCACAAGCTTGGCAAGTTAATTTTCCATTCGGAACGCAGGGAGCATGAGCACTCGGGCATACCCTATCATTACAAAAGGGGGTGCTGACACAGTTTACAGAGTTCACAACATTGTCGTTAACGTGCCCGGGCACGGGAACACCAGATTGGCACGGACTGAGCCTTGTCTGTAGCCGACGAGTCGCCTGCTTGTAGTGCCGCGAGGCGTTGTTGTGTGGAGGCCAACTCGTGGTGTATGTCGCGGAGATGCAGCAGCATTTCCGTATGTTCCATCTGCAACTTAGAAGACTTGGCGCACTCCACTAGCCACTTGTTTGTCCAAGATTGCAGCTCCAAGGATAGGTTTACACACTTCTTAGCACAGCACACATGTTTGGTGTTAGCCGAACTGTCACTCGCTGAAGCGAAAGGAATATGTTTGTTACGGGAGGGGTAAAACCACAGTATTTTGCACAAAATCTAGTGACAACTGATAGTGCTTGAGGAAATCAATTCCGAGAATAGGTTCTTCAATTGTTGACACTAGAAACGTCCACTCCAGATTGCACTCGGGCGAAAGTTTCACTGTACACAAAGTGGAACCCGAACACTGTAGGGTAGACAAGTTCACTGCACGAAGTACTGTTTTGTGTGGTTGCACTTTATTGGTTGCTAGGCGAACCGGCAGCAAAGAGACGTCTGCGCCAGTGTCTACCAGAAAACATACACCTGATCGTAAATCGCGAACATTGACTCGACCACACTTACTGTTATTGTCCGAAACGGAGTGCAACGTGGGATGGTGCCCGTTGTTTACATCGCAGGAGGTGGCACCGTAGCCTACCTGCGGTTGGAGTTTGGGTAAGAACACGGTGACTGGCATTTGCGAGCTTGCTCCCCGAATCTCGCGTGGAAGAAACGGTAAGGTTGGGCGGGCCTGTGCCCTTGTGGGTAGTTGCTAGGTGACGGAGTATGTGCCCCAGAGTCTTCCACAGAGGCCGATGCACTGTCGTTGCGAGGAGCTGAAGATGCAGGCAGGGCGGCTGGTTTAAAAAACTTGTTATCAGCAGCACCAGACAAGGGCGTGGCGTCAGAAAGCGTCTTAGTGCGGTCACGTCCAGAATGCAGTGCACGGAGCTCACGTTGCCTGGCGGAGTATGCTCTGTCGGCGGCGCGTAAACGTTCATTTACTGGCCTATCTTCATACACAGAGATTGCAGTCTGGACAGGCAAAGGCAGCTTTTCAGTCCAGATTTCTGCGAGCGTGTCATCAGGCATAACTTGAAGACGAGAAGACGGATGCACCGCCACAGCTGGGACGGAGACCTGTCGCCGAGACGCTCTTTGTAGATGAGCTGTCGCACATTTTCTCTCCTGGTTTTAGAGACGCGCTCCAGTATCGTTTGTTTCGCCACAGCATACTTCCCTGCTAGGGGGGGGGGGCTTTGACCAGATCATAAATTAAATCGACGCGGTCGTGAAGATGGTCCATGAGGCAGGCGAAGTGTGCGTCATCGTCCAAAGCACAGACATTGAATGTTTGCTCAACCAGGTTAAACCAGAACTCCGGGTGAGCGGGTTTGAAGTCTGGTAATTTCGGCAAATTCGGCACTGCAGTCACTGTGGAGGTGCGCCTGTTACTTCGGACGGAAGTAGAGCATGCAGAAGATTGCGAGTCCGGATTATTGGCGTCCCGTAATGCGGGAATCGCGAAATTCACTTGACGCCGGGGTGGGCGGCTGAGAAGCGACGGACGCTCGAACGGTGTGAGGATCGTAGTCAAAATGTGCATTCTCATTGACGTGGTAGCTCAGAGAGAAGCCACAAGTGCTTAAGTACGCCGGTGAATGTCCGTTATGCACACAGTATTCACTCGACCGTGAGTGGTGGGGCTGGTTGTAGATGTCGGAGTAATTACTATCCAGCACAGAATTGTTGACCTGATTAGAAGCAACACAAGGATCCCATACACGTCCACTAGGATGCACACTCGGTGTGATATTTGCTGTTTGGCGAGCATTGAACACCTGTTGACTAGCCGGCGCGGAAGGATACACACGTGGCGGGAACTGATTCGACTTTGAATTTACTACTGGAATTTCCAAAGTAGCAAAACCTCGCTCGACGCCACGAACTGTATTGAATTGTGTGTTCGACACAGGAGTAGAAATGTTCCGACCAACACTCTGTGGAGAACACATGGGAAGGTCCTGGCTAACAAAGCCAGAGTCCACAACCGTTGGCGGTTGGAAGTAACTGGCGGCACTCGATGAATTCCACTGCATGTTCTGGCTGAAGGATTCCGAAGATTCTTGCGGCATGTCCACTACGACGGCAGGAGTGCTGGAGAGATGTTGCTGGAATCTGGGCGGCAGTGAATGCTGAAAGGCCATTGTCTGGAGCTGAACAAAGCCCCTCGCGATCGCGGAGAAACCCAACGCGGTAGGCACGTAAATAACCTTCAGGGGGTAACTTGGACGCGTATTACACAAAAACGGGGTCACCAGTGTGGGAATATGGTATAGTTGTAGGTAAACAACTAGAATTCTCTCATATACAGATTTATTCACACTTAGCGTCTACACAGATACAAGTCTGGAGGCTAACTGCCGTTAGCGTCCAACATGCTCTCCAAAGCCCTCTCCTCCAAGATAGCACACTTACGCACAGAACAAATATCGATTTTTATGGCACTCTACGCCACAAGAGTAATGGCATTCAGCCTGTAAACTGCCCCTCATGGCCCTAATAGTGTCAATTCTCTTTATGTTTCAGATGGTTATAAAATATACAAGGAAAACAAAGCAAGCTAAATATACTGCAGAAGATTTGCAAAAGGTGAAACAAGATGTTGCTGCAGATTTATCCATTAAAAAGGCTGCTGAAAATTTTAAAATACCTTATAGCACATTGGAAATCAGATTAAAGAGTGTAAAACTGGATACTAGCGTAAGAATTAGGAAGAAAATATGCACACTAGCCACTTCTATTTTCTATGGCCCACAGGCTAAGAATGGATTTTACATTTCCAAATTCTTAAAAAATTTAAAGCAGAATAATATTGAATGAAAGACAGAAGTTACATGAGAGTATTATATCAGTTTCTGTGAAGCTGTGTTGGAATAATCCTATGTTTTTTTATACATACTGCCACTGACTGATAACACACTCTACTGATGGACCTGGGAGTTGTGCAGTTGCAAGAAAAATTGTGTTTGTCACTTCTAGTTACAGCTGTAAGGGCCTCTGCACTGTCACTATGGTGAAATGCAGTTTTAAGTTGACAGCTTTACCAGTAAAATTCTGTTTTGCTGTTCTGAAACATACTATTCTCATTTCTCATACAAGTACATTTCCATCGTGTCACTGTTGAAACCACAAAAGAAGAGAAGAGTGGACTTTGAATGTCATGCTTTTAAGATGGGATGGACTGAGAATAATTTTTTTTAGTGAATTAGATGGCAAAGTACTGATTTTATTGTGCAGTGACACTATATATGCACTAAAAGAGTACAATATGCGCCAGCATTACCACACTAAGGATTTGGCACAATACTTCCCTTCTCTCTGTGAAAGAACAATTGAAAATATTAAAGACTCTGAAATGGGCTATTTCATTACAATGCAGTTTCTTTAAGAAAATGTAAAATGAAAATGAGGCTACAAGTGTAGTAATTGAAAAAAAAATGATATATTTAATTCTATCAGCCTTTCTCCAAGAACAACTGCTCGAAGAGTTGAGGGTGTGGGCAAGAACATAGGAAACCAGTTTATTGACAGGGCAAATGATTTTGTGTGGTTTTCCTTGGCTCTTGATGAGTCAACAGACATTGCAGATACTGCTCAGTTTCCACCATTTATTTGAAGAGTCAGTGTTGACTTTGAAGCTTCTGAAGAATTAGCTTGTATGAGTGGCCTCCATGGAACAACTTCAGGTGAAAATATTTTCAAAAAAGTTGAGAAAATGTTAATGGAGTACAGCTTGCAATGGAATCAGCTAAGATATGTCACAACTAATGGTGATAAAAATATGTGTGGAATGAACGAAGGGTTCATTGGACACATTTACATGGACTGCAAAAATAAATGGTGTTAAATGCCTATGGTTATTCATTGCAGTACTCATCAGCAGGTATTCTGTGGAATACATTTTAATCCATCATTTGTATTAGAACCAGTTGTGTCAGTGGTTACCGTATTTACTCGAATCTAAGCCGCACTCGAATCTAAGCCGCACCTGCGAAATGAGACTCGAAATCAAGGAAAAAAAATTTTCCCGAATCTAAGCAGCACCTGAAATTCGAGACTCGAAATTCCAAGGGAGAGAAGAGTTTTAGGCCGCACATCCAAATCGAAACAAAGTTGGTCCATTGTAATACAATTTAGGTCGAATGAATGACAATACAGCTACAGTAGTTTGGTTCAAGTTTTAAGCTTAGCAGTTAAGCTTTACCATGTAGTCATTGCTATGCGTCAGGTGCTCCGTCCGTATTTATACGGGTACCATTCCTTTATCACGTGCTTCGTATGGTTTGAATTGATTGCTTATTTTTCTTTGATCTGGCAAGTGCCATTCTCTTTGTTATAGGTGTTCACGTCATTCTAAGCTGAAAATGCATTACTGTACTGTGTCATGCATTGTTTGTCACATTCTGATAATGAGTGTTTACGACCAGATGCTGCTCGCGGCATGGTTTGCTCTTGTGCGCGCAACCGCCGCTTTAAAAAAAAAAAAAAGAGGAATCGTCTCATTAGCGGAACAATGGCAAGAGACTGCTTGCTATTTGCAGTTACTTACACTGGTGCTTTCTTTGATAATGATCAACAAGAACCAAATAATAGACTGCGTATGATAGAAGATGTTCTGAACGAGAGCTTAGCGAAAAATTTTCTCCGGTTGACAATCTTTGCAGACGCCTCTGTAGTACATTACATTCTGTACAGAAATTAGTCATCTTAGATTTAAAAATCTTGTCAAGTGCCGTGCTTCATTTCTGACTGTATCACTATTAGGCATAACAACAATACGAATATAAACATGACATGATATGTATATTATTCTGCGTTTGCTGTTGTCTCACTCTAGTTTCGTCGTTTATTAGGCAGACAGGATTCAAATGAGTTAGCAGCAAACACGAAAGAATACATGGCAAAATGTTTATATTCGTATTATTCTAATGGTGAAGAGAATACTGCATATGATTCACAATTCATAAAAGTTCTTATTAGCAATGATCTCTTGTCCCAGGTAGGAAAAAATTCAGACAAACAATCTTGCCAGTCGGATTTTCGTAGTACGCTGAAATGCTGCTACATTCGAAGATGAACAATACGGAATTTGTATTTACTTCGTTGGATAATGTATGAAAATGCAGTGGTCGAAACTCGGGGCGGTGAAAAAAAGCTCGTCTTCCACTGTTTTTTTTTTTTTAATTTACTGATGCATGGGTTTTGTCGCCATTATTTATCTTTGTGCCTGCAAGGCATACCTGTGTAGTGCTACATAATTCGATGGAAGAAGTTAGTTGTGGCGGCACCTACCAACATTTTTCAGAACTGCCGCTTACTTTGCACTCGATTCTAAGCCGCAGGCGGGTTTCTGGATTATAAAAACTGGAAAAAAAGTGTGGCTTAGAGTCAAGTAAATACGGTAACTTCATTCATTCCTGTGGACTGAACCATAGTCATTTATGTGATTTTTTTGTCAGAAGAGAAAACTGAATTTCCTGAGTTCTGTATCATACACTAGTTTGATGGCTTAGCAGTAGTAAAGTTTTGTTAAGATTGTTTGAACTCAGGGCAGAAACTAATATTTTTCTGCATGATAAAAACTGTCCTCAACCACTAATATTGAATACCAAAAGACTTTGGAAATTAGCTTTGGCTGTCAACATCATAGGATTTCTTAATGGACTCACTTTGCAATTACAAGGTGAAAAGTGCTAATAAGTGAAACTTATTCTGCAGTATAGTGATTTCAGCAATAATTGGCTCTAATTGAGTCACAAATTATGTAAAGGTGCTTTGAGAATTTCCCACTCTGTCAAAATTGTAGGAAAAAGTGAAATTTCCATTTCTTCACAAATTTGCGAGCGATATATTTTCTGAGCTCAAACAACAGTCCCAATAACATTTTTCACATCTTAATGCAATTGCAGAAGACATTTCTATATTTGAAAATCCATTTGACTGTACTACTGAGAGACTTCCACCTAACCTTCAGTTGGAAGTAGCTTAATGTGCAGTGTAACAAAATGCTACAAGACAAATTTAAAAAAAAAAGAAACTAACAGAATTCTATAAATGCCTTACAAGTGATGTACATGGTGAACTAAGATCATGTGCTCATAGCTCTGTATTTGGCAGTACCTATTTGTGTGAGAAAACATTTTTCAAAGATGAAGTATGTAAAATCTTATTATGGGACAACATTAACAGATGAACATCTGCAGTCAGTTTTAATGATAGGGAGCACTAACCTATTTGATGAAATGTTACCTAAAAAAGCCATTTCATTCATCTCATCAAAAAAGTTGTTTTTCAAACAACAACCATAATTTCTACTGAGTATTTTTATTGCAATCAATTTTTATGATAGGGAGCATTAACTTTGATCACCAATTTGTTGGAATGTTAGCTAAAAAAGCATTTTATTAATTACATTAGTAAAATTGTGCATTAAAAAAAGATTGTGTCTAAAACGCCTTTTCCTGTTTTTAGTAGACCTACCTAGAAAACCCTAAGTGTGGCCCACAGAGTATACAATAGGCAATATTTAGTCCTTTAAAAAAAATGTTTTCCACCCCAAGTTAGTCAACAAACCTCAGCATCCAGCATCACTCTACCTACTCTGATTTCAGCCATTTACAAAAATTGGTCTGCCAAGACATTCATATGTCTCATTGGAAATCTTTGCACAAAGATCAAGCCATCATAAAGGCAAAGGGTGGACACAACCCATAGCACTTTTACAATATTGTGATTTTTTGCTAGTGCAGTTTGTTATGAGGCAATGCTAATTAGTAACCATGAGAGAGTATGAAAATGTAAATCAAAATTTAGCATCATTTCTGTAACTATACAGTATTGTCAATTACATGTGTCAAAGTGAAGCAATAACACTGCCTTTGTAAGTTATGCTCATCTTCTCTCATGTGTAAACACTTGTAAAAGCAAATAGTAGTGCATTGTCTGCTCATTTACTCTGGTGTAAACCAGGCTGAATGTTTATTGGAGTTAGGTTGATGAAGTGCCAAAAGGTGTAATAGCTCATTCTTCAAGTTTATGATTGTTGTGGAAAATAAGGTCTGCAGAAAGGGAAGCTGCATATGAAAACATTCCATTGGGCAAGAGACATCCACATAAAGCACATTTGTGGATTTGAAAGTAGGCTAATTCACACAGTTTGAAGCTTCCTGGCATTTTACAACTGTGTGCCAGAACAGGACTCTAACCTGGGACCTTTGACTTTTGTAAACAAGTGCTCTACCTACTGAGCTATCCAAACACAGCTTATGAACCACCCTCATAGCTTTACTTCCACCAGCATTTCACTCTTATTTACAGGATTAGCATTCCTGGAAGTAAGGTTCCTGCAGAGACCTGCAGCCACAGCCAGGGAGATTGTCTGCAGAATGAATTTTCATCATCCAATGGAACATGGGCTGATCTAATATTTCCTGACAGATTATAAATGTGTGTCTGATCAAGACTGAAAGCTGGGACCTATATCTTTTGTGGGAAAGTGGTCTACTGACTGAACTGTCAAAGCACAGCTCACAATTCACCCTCATAGCTTCACTTCCACCAGTACTTCATCTACTTTCCAAAGCACCGCACATGCCACGGCAAAGTGAAAATTCATTCCAGTTCACATAATTGGAAATACAAACAGAATTGTAAGGCCAGTAATTCATTCACAGGGTGCTGTATGCAAGCAAGAATGCTCAGCTGGATAGCTGATCACATAGCAAGAGGTGATGACAAATACTGACCTAGTGCTGTGGTGTCGTAAGACACGTGGCATCTTGGTTTGTCACACATCCCCTAAAGAGTATAATTTTTTTATAGGAAAAAAGTTTTGTACCTCAAAATTATGGCAACAGAGGTACAAGGTCTGCTTATATGTTCTATGTTGCAGAGACTGAGATTCCAGGTATTGCGGAGCTTCAATCTTGTGAGTAACCTGGAAGTATGATGCTGTGTCAATAAGAGGATAGAAAACTAGCTGACTAAACCTTAGTAATCTCATTTTTTCCTGCTGAATCAGAATTGCGACATTTTATAGTTGCAGGAGAGCTTGCTGTAGTAGCTTGAGGTTGATGTTCCACCATCAGAGACATCGTCATCGTCATCATCATCATCATCATAGTCATTATCATCATAGAATATAAGTTCAGCTCGCACTGTTACTAATAAAATCTACATAAAATGACATGGCAAAAGACACAGGACACATCCTAATATTGTGTCAGACCTCCTTTATCCCTGCCTAGTGCAGCAACCTGATGTGGCACGGATTCAACAAGTCATAGGAAGCCCCTGCAGAGATACTGAGCCCTGTTGCCCTTTAGTCATCCACAACTGTGAAAGTGTTGCTAGTGCAGGATTGTTGGATGGACTGACCTCTCGATCATGTTCCATGATATTTGTGTTGCGTGATCTAGGTGGCCAAATAATTTGCTTGAACTGTCCAGAATATTTTCCAAACCAGTTGTGAACAGTTCTAGTCCTGTGACATGGCACAACATCATCCATAAAATTATCATCAATGTTGTGAACATGAAGCCCATGAACAGCTGAATAGGTCTCCAAGCACCCAGACACCATCATTTTCAGTCAATGATCGATTCTGTTGGACCAGAGGATCCAGTTTATCCATATAGACACAGCCCACACAATTATGGAGTCTTGTTAACAACTTCGGTCGACGGTTTCATGAGATCTATGACACGCTCAAACACTGGCTTCAGCTCTCACCAAATGAATTGGGACTCATCTGACCAAGACACGGTTTATTAGGTTTTCCAGTCATCTAGGGCTCAACTGATACGGTCACGAGCCAGGCAAGGTGCTGCAGATGATATCGTGCTGTTAGCAAAGGCACTCACATCAGTTGTCTCCTGCCATAGCCCATTAATACCAAATTATGCTGCACTGTCCTATCTAATGCATCTGTTATACATCCCATATTGATTTCTCGGTTTATTTCATGCAGTGTTGCTTGTTTGTTAGCACTGACAACTCTATGCAAAAGCCGCTGCTCTCAGTCATTAAGTGAAGACCATCAGCTGCAGTGTTGTCCACGGTGAAAGGAAATGCCTGCAATTCTCAGCACACTCCTAGCACTGTGGATCTCAGAATACTGAATCCCCTAACAATTTACGAAATGGAAAGTCCTATGCCTCTGGCTCCAATTACCATCCTGCATTCAGAGTCTGTTAATTCTCATCGTGCGGCCATAATCACATCAGAAACCTTTTCACATAAATCACCTGTCTGCAAATGACAGCTCCGCCAATGCACTGCCTTTTGATACCTTGTAGGCCTATACATGATGCTACCACCATCTATATATGCACAAATCTTTACCCCATAACTTTTTGTCATTTCAGTGTATTTTGCTTATGAGATACTTGTTGTAATACAAGAAAGCAGCAATTTGGTGTTACAGAACTTGAAACAAGTGAGAAGCACAATATGCACTGTAATGCTCGGTTTACACTAGCAGGTTATTGCAGCAATTTACATCCACGGAGGAATTTGCCGCACGATTTGCGAGTGTAAACATATCGCCAAGACGACTTGCGACCGTAGCAATTTATTGCGGAAGTGACTTGCACACGTTTTCCGCTTCCAGTGTAAACACCACACAAGAAGTATCAGCAAGTAACTTGCAGCTTTTAGGATTTATTTCTATTTCCTGCAAGTAGGAAGCGCAAGTTATATTAAGCATGTCGTCTGCATAGCACTCATATTTAACATTTTACTTAATGTGGTGACTTAATTTTATGCAACCATCTTATGTATTATATGCAGACAAATTTCAGAAATGGGGAAGAAACGGGAATGGATGAAGCAGGATACAGAACATCTTATTGAAGCTGTGGAGAGCTACCCCGAAATACAGAACGTGCATAACCGAGACTGTAAGGATAGAGTGAAGAAGATGAGCGCATTAAATGAAATCTCATCGATTTCGACACATCTATAAAAGAAGTACATAGAAAGTAGCATAACTTGAAGACACAACCCCTTTGTCACCTGCATCCACTCGCTTGTTGCTTTAGGAGTCTAGAAAAAGACGATGTGTAATTATTACATGTTCTATTTACTTAGCTTGTCACTTTCCATTTTATCTGTAAAATGCAGTTTATTTCAACACAAATTAAATTTCATTGTTGTGTTTTCACATACCTTCAAATAATTTTCCCTTTTCAAGACGTTAAAAATGGCTCTACATACATTGGGTACAATCAGGGAAATCGTGCTGACGGGAATATGAAACAAGTACATTAGGGACTTGTATGAGTCTCCTACAAAGAAAAGATTTCAAAATTCAAACTTTTTTTGATTGTATGTTTCACATAAATAAATGAAATGCCTATTTTATTCCTAGCTCACCGGTAGCTATAAATCAGAGTGACTAGCAAACGTTCTTTTGCTGAAATAGCAGTACCAAAGTTTGTGTCTCGTTTTGATATGACGGGCGCTGTTAACATCATCAAATATTCCAGATCATTTGAGGACATTCTGCAAAAGTTTTCAAAAGTATCCATGCTCTCGATACTAAGTTCTTGCAAAAGGCACCAATTTGCGATGTTCTCATTATCTACTCTCTAACCCAAATACTTCTCTTTTTCTTTTTCACGTTTTGCATTACAATTACAAGAGCTGCAGCATATCTCACCCGCCTACTTGTCATTTTGCACTTTGGCTCACACTTGTAGTGGTACTGAAAGCATATGTAAACAGTATCAGCAAGTTGTTGACACAAGTTTCTTGCCAAAGAACTTGTGGAAGAATCTTGCTTAATTCTTGCGCTGCTGTGTAAACACAGCTGCAAGAGGCTAGCAATAACTTGCAGCAATAACTTCTGCAAGCGACTTGCTAGTGTAAACCCAGCTTAAGACTGCTGATGGTGGAGAAGGGATGGCATCATCTGATACTGAGCACCTGACTTGCCAACACCAAATTTGGAGGGGCACTGTTGGTTCATCTGAAAGAGTGGAAGGTATGTCTGCCATCAAGATTCTTGATCATCAGGCCTGCATAAGGGGGGGGGGGGGGGGATGTAACGGAAAATGTAAACATTATCTAAAAAATCATTGCAGCCATATTTATTAATGTACAAATCTAAAATTTTGCAAGTGTAAAGCAAAAGAGCTGTGTTTTAATGGAAAAATATAATAAAAGATGTAGGATTAATATTTTGTTGGAATTTTGAATTTTTGATTTTTATTGTCTTTTTTTTATAAAAATCCATAACTCACATTCTAATCATGCAATTAATCTGAAAATTTTATGGTAGTTACCTGAGGAGGTAGACAACTGGACGACAGTTATTAATTTACGGAACAAACTGTATCGTTAACAGAGTTTTTCGTTTTGCACATCGAAAATTAACTTTTTCTCTACATACAATCATCTAAAAACCAGAATGTAATTGCAGGATCTCATATTTCTTAGTTCCAGAGAGACAGAAACACATTATGAACAGTTCCTGAAAATTTATAACATTAGCTCATATACTTCTTGAGAAAAGGCTTCTAATAATTTACAAAATGTAAAACAGAGAAAATGAGGTTCAAATATTTTCTTCTCGTACTTCTAGATGTAATAAGCGTACCTCAATTTTAAAATCCTCCATACTGATACTCCTCATCCTTCAGGTTTCTCTTCTCTCCTCTTTGAGTCTGCTTGGCCTGTATTTGCAGGTAAGACATCTATTATATATCTTATCTATTAGCTTTCTTGACTCTGCTGTCATCAATGGTGTAAAATGCTTCTGTTATAAACACAACAGGATCTATACCAACTCTCTTCAACACTTCGATTCTGCCATTATTTCCGTTATTGTAACATAAAACTGCATCATAGACACCTATTTTGAGTACTTCAAGCCCACAGACTGCCCTTTTTGAGCATCTAATCCAAATTAAATTATTGAGGATTTCATTTGCATTTTGTCTCTTTCTGTGGAGACACTTCCTCAATAAATGAGGTTTACAGGAAACCTGTATTTGGGCTTAATTACGAGGGAGAGTTGGAAAATAAGTTTCCCCTGTCGGCTGTGGTCAGAGTTGTGTGTGAAAGGAAAAAAAGAAGAGAATTAAAGATAAGACAAATATTTATTTTTCTACATAATTTCCAAGTACATTGAGACATTTGTCATACCACTTTATAAGCTTCAAAAAGCCTTCTAGGGAAAAATCTGGGTGTTGCATACGGAAGAAGCGTTGAACGGCCTGTTTGACGTAAGCATTGCTGCCAAAGCACCTTTTGCCAAGAGTCTTCTTCAAAGAAGGAAACAGATGGAAGTCACTTGGTGCGAGATCCAGACTGTAAGGCGGATGGTGTAGGCACTCCCAACCAAGAGTTGCAATATGGTTTTGCGTTGCCATCACTGTGTGTGGTCTCGCATTGTCATCCAACAGCAGAATGCCACACCTGAGAAGGCCAGGCCACTTTTTCCAAATCACCTCCTTCAATTTCAACAGAGTGGCACAGTACCGATGGTTACAGCTTCCAGAAAGTCCAGCAGCAAAATTCCTTTGGCATCCCAGAAAATGGTGAGTAGCACTTTACCTGCAGACGGAGTGCTTTTGAACTTCTTTAGGACAGGTGATGACAGATGTTTCCACTCCATGGATGCGGCCTTTGATTTGTGCATGTAATGTTGAACCCACATTTCACCCCCCGTCACAATCCAAAACAGAAGGTCATTGCCAAATTCATGGTAATGCACGAGCTGTTCCAGGCTGAACGCCATGCGTTGTTCCGTGTGTGTTGGGGTCAGTTGGCAGGGCACTCATCGTGCTGACACCTTCTTGTATCGAAGAATTTTGTGGATGATCTTGTGAGCTTGCTCATGTCTGATTCCAACATCTGCAGCTACTCCATTGATGGTCATACTTCGGTACACTTTAATCATTGTGGTGTCACCGCCAGACACCACACTTGCTAGGTGGTAGCCTTTAAATCGGCCGCGGTCCATTAGTATACGCCGGACCCGCGTGTCGCCACTGTCAGTGATAGCAGACCGAGCGCCACCACACGGCAGGTCTAGAGAGACGTACTGGCACTTGCCCCAGTTGTACAGCCGACGTTCATAGCGATGGTTCACTGACAACTACACTCTTGTTTGCCGAGACGATGGTTAGCATAGCCTTCAGCTACATTTGCTGCGACCTAGCAAGGTGCCGTATTCAATTGATAATTAATATTATGAAGCATGTACCGTAACGAGAGATGTTCTACAATTGTGGATTAAAGTTAAGTATTATATCAACTACGTACTTTATTTGCAATTCTCAAGATATTGTCCTGTTCCAGACCTCACGCCAGTCAGCGTGTAATTGAACGCGTGCATTTCGGCCTCCTCTAGAAAAACAGTGTTGGCGTTTCTACCAACACTACAATCATGTCATCCACCTTCCTGATATTTGCTTCTTTAGTGGCTGTGCGCATTTGTCCAGGTTTGTTGGAGAGTGACATGCCCCCTACCTCCCCACCCACTTTCCCCGTGATTTTGGTGTGGTGACACTGACCTGTAACATAGCCCAAGGTCATGAGTATGCGTTTTGAGGCTGTTGATATGAAAGTGGGAAGTATGGATCTTCCAATTGAATCAGGAATAGTTTAAGTGCAGTATTTGTAGGTAACACAATAAAAGCTTACTTGTGTGGGTGGTTGTAGTGTCGGCAAAAAGTTCTTGTGTCTGCAGTTGCCATATAGAACACCAGGTGTAAAATTTTGCTCCGGTCTTGAACTGTCGGAACAATAGTGAGGCATTCATATGACTCAATAATATTGTTTTCATTTCATTACACTTATACAGATGTCTGAGTTTTGCTGTGTTAACATTGTGAACTCCTATAGGCATGTGGAGTATTAACCACAACTGTCATATTGGAATCAGAATCAAACTCGTTTTGTACGTTACTTGTCTCTAAATGATATTTTCAGGAGAAAAAGGCAATGTTGCTTCTTATTGATATAATAAATTCTGAGTCACAGCTGTGTTTGATCAACCATTACTGGTGTTGAATGTGCTTGTCATCCTATAGTATGCACACACAGTACATCAATCTCGTGAGACACACAATTATTATAATGAAGTACGAACGTCGGTCAACAGATGGCACTCGGCAAAGAATGTTAACTGCGCTTTTTAGTTGTTACTTGCGACTTCTAGTTGCGATTTGGCACAGAAATCGCAGTTGGACTTGATGGTGAATCACAGAAAAGAGCTAGTACGAACTTTGTCAAACAGATGGCACATGGCGGTGACTGTTAGCTGCGCTTTTTAGTTGCTACTTGTGACTTTTAGTCATGACTTGGCACAGAAATCGCAGTTGGACTTGATAGCTAATCGCAGAGAAAGAGCGTAGTACGAACTTTGGCCAATGGATGGCACATGGCGTTGACCATTAACTGCACTTTTTAGTCGCGACTTGTCACTTAAATCCATATAGTGTCACAGTGGTAGTAGTTCTCACTTTGGCCAACAGGTGGCACACGGCATTGAATGTGAAATGCTACGTGCGACTGCTAATTGTGACTGAAATTGCAGTTAGATTCTGTAAAGTTATTATTGTAATATCTGTGACTTCTCAATCACTGTGATTTGTAACAGATACGCAATTTCCTGCCCACCACTACCACTTTATACGAGGGTGGGAACTTTAATAGTGGCAACTATTTATTTGGAGCTCGTACAAAATAGATACGTGTTTCAGTGTTATACTGACCTTCAAACTAGTCACCACTATTGTGTATAACCTGTTGTCATCGATGTGGAAGATGTACGATACTCTCAGCAGTGCCAGTTGTGTTGACAGTTCGAGCGGCGCGGTGTACTGCCCGACGAATTTGTAGCAGTTCTGAAGCAAATGTCATGAAGTGTTTCCTTCATTTTAGAAATCGAGTTGAACTCATGAGGGCTTAAGTCAGGGGAGTGCAGTAGGTGGTATAGCACTTAGCAGCCCCATCAATCAAAGAAATCAGTACCAGCTTACACTGTACATGCTTGAGAATTGTCCTGAAAAATGATGGTCAGGTCCTGCAGATAGTGTCATCACTTCTTTCTCTATGTTGTTCATTTTTGGAACACAACCTACGACCAGCTTAGAGACAGAAGTTATGACACTTTCTGCAGGACCTGACCATCATTTTGCAGGACAATGCTCAAGCATTGTCAGTGTAAACTGTTACTGATTTGTTTGACTGATGGGGCTGCTAAGTGCTATACCACCTACTGCACTCCCCTGACTTAAGCACTCTTGAGTTCATCTCGATTTCTAAATTGAAGGAAACATTTCACGGCATTTGCTTTAGAACTGCTACAAATTCGTCAGGAAATAGACCTCACCGCTTGAACTGTCAACACATCTGACACTGCTAAGACTGTCCTATGACTTCCACATTGCTGCCAGAATAAGACTAAGTAACAAACTGCAGTGGCGGCACAAGTTTAAAAGTCAAAGATTTCGGTTAGTTCAAAGATAGCATGTTGCATCGACATTCGATTCTGGTGGTTGATGACCACTACAGAGACTCCCTCCCTCGCCCCCCCCCCCCTCTCCTAATGTGAAGCATAGAGAGAGATGGTGATGTATGTTGGTGTGGCACTCAGCCTGTGATCACGTCTAAAGATGTCCCCATCGGGAAAGAGTACCTGTGAGTGTAGGTTCCATTAATAAAGAAGTCACGCTGCCACATCAGTGGGCAGAGTGGTCAGTTGAATCAGGAAACCCGGGATGGAGCAGCCAGCAATGCAGGGCGTGACCTACCGTGAGTGGCACACGAATAGAGAGGTGGCCATCATTGTAAACTGAGGTGGTGCTGCCTGTCTTCTCTGCCTTTGGAGGGATCGTAAACAGGACAAACACCATGCCATCACGTAACGTGCAGAGGAAGGTCCTCAGTGGGAAAGGATGACACATTGACGTGGAAGCTGGCAGTGCTGTCGTTGTTGGGTGACATTGTCCAGTCAGTGGAATCATTGGGGTGGGTGAAAGGTGAGGCAAATCCTTCACATGCATCAGACACAACCTCCAACCTGGTTGGAGGACACAAGGCATTAGTGTCACACCCATCATCACACACACTATCAGAGCCAGAAGGAGAGCTTGGCTCATTAGTAGCACTGGGAGTGCGTGTCCGCATGGAAGCAGGATTAGGGGGCAGTCGTTCTCTGAATTTGCATCTCTGTCAAGCCGCCAAGCTGATTTGAGATGTGAGACAGACACTGTCTGTCTTTTACTGTGGAGCAGAATGTCAAAGGCCTGCGGTGAGCAGTGTAATACTTTATGTGGGCCCGAGTAGGGCAGGTGCAGTGCATGTTACACTGTGTCATTGTGCAACATCATGTAGTCACAAACATGTAGGTGTTTGTGCACAAAGATGTGAGGGACAGTGTGTGCCCTTGCAGTGAGGGCATAAACACAAAGCAGAGTGCCAGACACATTCTACTAATGTCAGAAGTTTGGACTGCATTAGAGGATTGAAGTCCAGGGAAGAACCTCTGACCAAGACATGTTGTGGCACATTAGCAGTGCTCGACCATCCCGTTGCTCTGTAGGTGTCAGGCTGCTGTAAGTAATTTGTTCGCACCACACATCTCACATGACTTGGAGGAAAGAACAGTCTCAAATTGTCATCCCTGGACCATCGTGACCAAAGATACGCAACCAAACCACACGATCCAGGAGCCAATAAAGCCCATGTGTCAGAGCCAGCTGTTATATATGTGAGCAGAATGGCCTCAAACCACTGACTAACATGGCTAATGGTAGATAGGATGTATCAAAAAAACCCTGAAGGAGGGTGCAGGCCAACCAGATTGAGATGTACATGATGGAACCTGCCTTTACGTACGTCAAACAAGCCCAACAGTGGGTATGCATGGCGGCCAAACTTGGAGCGTTGGCAAGGTACACATGCACAGGTCCAGTTTTTGCAGTCTGCCCTAACCCCTGTCTGTAAAAAATGCTCCATTATTAGGCACATGGTGACTTGAATACTTGAATATGCAAGGTCATGGATAGTAGAAAATATCTTACAGCATAAGCTGGCCAGAACCAGAGGGCAGGCCATGCCTGTGGAAATGTTGCTGGGAACTGGTAGGAAAGAACCAGGAATTTGGTGAGGCTCAATTGAGAGTGAGGTAGACTCACAGTTTAGTAATTGCTGAATGCCCTCATCTATTTGTTGCTGGGCTGCTAGTTCAGTGAAGTGCTAGAGTACAAGATCATTCCAACTCGTGACATGTAGTCGGCAATGATGCTGTCCATGCCCTTGATGTAATGGACACTAGTGATGAATTGACATATTAGGTCCATGTGTCAGAAGCATTGAGGATGGAGGTCAGCTGTGGGATTATGCAGCATCAGCCAGCTGCTTGTGGTCCATATATGTATATATAGTCACTGACCTACCCTTGTTGAAATGTCAAACTGCTTCGTAAATGACAATAAATTTTCGGTCGACAGTGGACCATTTACTCTGGAAGGTTGACAACTTTCACAAGAAGAAACAAAGTGGTTGCACAAAACTATCGACTTCCTGAAGAAGCACAGGGGCTGATGGCTGTGTCACTCACATCCACCGTGATTGATATTGGAGCATCTGAGACTGGGTATGTGAGAGTTGCAACTAAACTCGGGCTCGTTTACTACCTATTTTTCACGTGGCTCATCTGTAAAGGGGGTTGGTAGTAAACGGTTGCATTTGCGCCCCTATTATTGAGTCTGATATTGGCTGGCTTTTGAAGAGCAGTGAATTGAACTATACACATTCAGATTGAAACTTATTTATTCAAAAGAAACACTTTAACGTTGTGGCCATGCAATTTTTAAGTTCACAAATAATAATCGGTGCAATTCGTACACTGTTTGTCTCACACCCACACACTTTCACTTTGTTCCTTCGCATACCCTGGCGTCCATGCTTGCACTCGCGGCACTTTTCCGCTCCCAACTCGCCACCACAACGGCCAACCACCAAAGACCTCGATTTTCCCGCTCACATCCACAGTCCTGAGTCGGGTCACATGACACCACAGTAGTCAAAATAATTGCTAAACATGGCCACAATTCGTTTACAGTATTTTATAATATTTAAATACTTAAATCTAAATACATTATATAATTTTACAAATTATCACCACACTTATATAATTCGTTGCAATTAAAAGAAA
This sequence comes from Schistocerca americana, assembly GCF_021461395.2. Classification (NCBI taxonomy): domain Eukaryota; kingdom Metazoa; phylum Arthropoda; class Insecta; order Orthoptera; family Acrididae; genus Schistocerca; species Schistocerca americana. The sequence continues at coordinate 74,504,758 of NC_060120.1, forward strand.
ACCAAAACACTATCCAACGGAACTACAACGTCCATCAAAACACAAAACAAGTATTTTCTGGTCTATTTTGCCCAGCATATTATCTCTGCTGCTGTGCTTTAAATTTTAAATTACTTGAAAGAGTTCCATATTATCCCCTGTTACCTTACATACCCCCACTTCATGGAGACATTACCTTAGTAACGGCAACATGAAGTAGCACCAAATGGAGTGAACCCATATTACTTTACATATTAAACATTTTAATTATAACTATAATGGCACCAAAACATGTAGAACAGTGTTATAGCGGTGAGTTAATCAGTGTAAGTACTGTCATCAGAAAACATACATACATAATCCAACAATGTATCCAACTCAAATATACAATTGGATAGTCTCCTATTGAGTCTGATTGGGCAGGCAAAATAAATGCCCATGTTAGTCTATATGTAGGTTGCACACACACAGCACATTAACACTTCCATTTTTTACACAGTTGTTGCTGTAAGTTGCACAGAGTTGTTGTAACCAGATCCTTTTGTTCACAGGTTTATGCATTGGAATACAGTCTTTCCAAACTTGCCAGCCAACAGCACTGTGCTTCCTCTCATTAGCCAAGCCATCCTATCAAAATTTAATCAAATCCTCTTAAATCTTGGCTAGACATGCAGACCCACATTTCCCAGGAATCAGGCTATCCAAATCCTCCCTGGAACATCCTGTTTTCACTGATCAGTTCTTATTGAGGTTTGTACAAATGACAAACATGCACATAAATCAAACACAAACATGGCATAGTTAAATATATTCTATTTCACCCTTCAAATATTCCCAGATCAGGACCTCCGACACTTCTACCCCCACGCACCAATATCAACTCCAGGTGCCACAGATACATTAGGAATTTTAATCAAATCTTTTTTTTTTTTTTTTTTTTTTTTTTTTTTTTTTTTTTTTTTTGTTTTTTTTTTTTAAACTCGACAAAAGTGTACATAGGAATCTCACTTCCTTAACCTTTATTCTTTTACCACATATTTTTTCAACTCCGTTACATTTCTCAGTCCAAATGGCCTTTTGGACACTGGATATACCAACCTATATGCATTAGGGTGTGGACAACCCGTTATCTCAAAGGGTCCATGGTATAATTCAAATAACTTTTTGATTTCGCCATCAATGTCACTGGATTTTTTCTTGTTCCTCACCAGCACCTTATCTCCCTCCTTGAACTTTGTTGTCTTATACCTTTCTCCATGCCTCCTCTGTCTCTCATGTCCTTTCTTTAACATTTGCTCTCTGGCCACCTGCATCTTCTCTTGACTTGTCAAGTCTTGAGATGGAGGAAAATCTATGTGTTCTGCTATTAGATTGTCAGGCTTGATATCTTTCATGAGCTCATAGGGTGAGAATCCTGTTGCACAACTCTTCACTGTGTTCATAAGATCCTCAAATACAGTTATATATTCTGCCCAAGTACTATGCTTTTTACTGCAATATGTCCTACATAGCCTACCCAGCTCCCTCATATACCTCTCAGCAGGGTTTCCCGCAGGGTGATACACTGAAATCCTTATATGCTTAATCCCAGATCTTTGCATAAACTTCCCCCACACACTAGATACAAATTGTGCTCCATTCTCAGACAGAACATTCTCTGGTTTTATAACATTCACAAAGTAATCTTTCTCTAGCTTGTTAATTATATTCTGGCTAGTGGCCTTTTTCAGTGGATACAGCCTTACAAACTTTGAGAATACATCAACAGCTAAAAGAACATACTTTACACCCCCTCGACCTGTTGGCAGCCTCCCAAATAAATCAATAGCCAGCAGTTCTCCATTTCTTTTAGGAACAATATTCTGCATCTCTCCTTGTACTGCAATAGTATTATACTTCACCTTTTGACATTTGTCACAAGAAGCCAACTGTGTCTTTACTCTCCTGGCCATGTTGTTAAAACTAACATAGTCCTGCAGTATTTCCAAACATTTTTGAGCCCCATAATGCCCATGGCTAAGGTGGATGTAATTTATTAATTTTTCCACATGCTCATCTGGAAAACATACCTTCCACTCCTCTTTGTCCAAATTTCTTCGTCTAAATAAAATACCTTTATAAATTCTATAATATTTAGCTATTTTTTCATGTTCTTTACTTCCAAAGTTTGTTTTGATAAACTTCAAGGTTTGGTCCCCATTCTGAAGTCTCCTCATGTCCTTACAGATGGATCTGATTTCCTTCTCTTCACCCACTCCTTTCATATACAATATCTGTAGTCCTTTCTCGTCTCCATTCGCTTCATGTTCTTCTCCAATGAAAGGTAATCTTGATAAGGCATCAGCCACATTGTTGTCTGTGCCCTTAATATATCTTATCTCATAGTTAAACTGCTGCAAAAACATGGCCCATCTCATGAGTCTATTATTTAACAGCTTACATTCTTGCAAATAGCTCAGAGCCTTATGGTCTGTGTAAACAATCACTTTCCTACCTTCCACATATATCCTGAACTTCTGAAATCCAAAAACTATGGCTAAAAGTTCCTTCTCTGAGATACCATACATCAATTCATGTTTGGACAGCATTCTACTTGCAAAAGCGATTGCCCTGTGCTCGGTCTTCCCATCTACTACCCTCTCCTGAAATAGCACTGCCCCTATCCCATAATCTGAGCTGTCTGCCCCAATACAGAAAGGCAAAGACAAATCTGGATAGAACAAAATTTTGCTGTTTTTTAAGCTATTCTTGATGGCTTTAAATTCCCGGTCACAGTCAGATGTCCAGCACCAGGTTACACTTTTCTTTAATAGTCTACATAAGTTAGGTGAATTCAGGCTATAATCACTTATGTACTTCCTATAGAATGAACATAGTCCTATAAATGATTTCAATTGTTTCCTGTTTGTTGGCACCTTGCAGTCAACAATAGCCTTGATTTTCTCTTTATTGGGCAGAATGCCATCAGGAGTTAACTGATGACCGAGAAATAGTAATGTTGCTTGAAAAAATTCACACTTACTTAACTTAAGGGTCATCCCCCCTTTAGATATAGCCTTGAATACATCCTCCAACAGCTGACAGTGCTCTTGCCAATTGCTACTCGTAATCAAAATGTCATCTACGTACACTGTCAATTTTCTCATTAGTTCATCACCCAACACATGACTTAAAGCCCTTACAAAAACTGCTACAGATATTGATAAACCAAATGGCACAACTGTAAACATATAAGTCCTGCCCTCAAATAAGAAAGCAGTGTACTTTCTGCTCTCTTCAGCCAATTGCACCTGCCAGAACCCTGAAGTCAAATCAACACTTGACAGAATTTTAACATTATAAAATTTTTGCAACAGCTCATCCATGTTCTCTGGCTGATCATTTTCTTTGACTATTATTTTATTTAGCTTTCTTGCATCCAGTACTATTCTTATAGAACCATCCCTCTTTTTCACCACTACTATTGGATTACAATACTCACTCCTCCCCATTTCCAATATGCCCCACTTCAACATCATCTGTATCCTTGCCCTTACAGCCTCTCTATTAGCTATTGCTATAGGATAAGGTTTGGCCCTTATCACTTCATGTGGCAATACCCTCAAAACATAACTGAAATCTACGACTTTTCCAGGTCTGTCAGAGAACACATGCTTATGCTTACACAATAAACCTGTAAGCTGCACCTTTTGTTCCTCATTTAAATGTCCCATTTCATTCACTTTGTCATGTATCTGCTGTTCAGTGCAGATCTCATCACCTACCTCTTCTATCCTTTGTAAATGAGTAATAGTCTCACCTCCTTTTAATTCCCCTTTAAATTTTATTCTTCGTCTACTTCCACCAGCATCAAATTCTACCATTCTGTCCTTTACAAAAATGCTACAGTCATACTTGTACAAGAAGTCCATACCCAAAATTACATTCAATGCCAAACCCTTCACCACAAAGCAACTAATATCAAAACAATACTCATTACTATTAAATTCCAGTAATACTTCCCTGCTGATGGGCTTGCTACATGTCCCAGTTGCTGTCTTAATTTTGACTCCTGTAACTGGTAATTCTATTAATCCTAAACCTTTAATTTGCTGCCAGAAAGATTCAGAGATTGCAGATAAACTTGAGCCAGAGTCTAATAATGCTATATCTGCAACTCCTCCCACACTGATATCAATTATTGGCTGTATCACCTCTATTTCTACTCTGCTCAGCCCTGATTCCCGTAATAAATCTCTTTCTACTTCACTCCTGCTTTCCTCTTGCATAATGCAAATATCTTTAGGTCTTTCTCCAAAACATACATCAGTATCCCCTTCAAACAGATCCTTAATAGCAAACTCAACATTCTCCTCTTCACTTAATTCTTCCAATTTTCTGGCAATTTTAAATTTTATTTTACCCCATTCTTCAGGCATCAAAGCTTTATGTAATTTTGCATAGGACACCCAATCACTCAAATCATAATCAGCCTCCTCCTTTCCTAACCATCCACAATTAACATCTTTGAGGCTTGCATCATCAGTTAAGAAAACATAGGTTTCAATTTTATCTTCTGGGCAACCTACAGCAACATTCTCCATATCATTACACATTTCCATATCCACACTGAAGTCATTATCACTACCACAGTTAACACCTGCACCCACAAGCACAGTAACCTTATCAATAGGTGATTTAACAGCATTTTCCACATTGTTAAATACACCACTCATATTAGCCTTTACATCACACTGAATAACCCTCGCCTCACCTTTTCCACAATTCTCCATACTATTTCCAATAGACATCTCTACCCATTCATCACACCCATTATTACTGTGAACATTGCCCCTTAATTCCATATCCACTTCTGTTCCCCCTTTTGATGAAACTACCTCTGTCTCTGGTCTTTCAATGAATTTTGCTGCACACAAACCAATATTGTCCTTCTCTGCTTGTAATTTCTCTTCCCTTTTAAACATGTCATCAATGTAATACTCCCACTGTTCATTGCTGATATTAGCCTTGTTCCCTTTTTTCCTCTTATACCTTTTATCTGTATTTCTATAATTGTTAAAACCCCTCCATAGATTTTCATTTCCTAAGACAGCATCCATATGACATATCCCAATTTCCCTATTTTCCTTGCTGACTTTATTACTCATCCCATCATGTCCTTGTCTGGCCCTGTTCACATAATTACCAGCCCCCCTGCGGACCTTAAGTGAGGCATCAATTAGTTTTTTGATTGCCTACCCTGTCCATTTGCATCTGGCATTCCTACCCTCATACCTTCTCTATCACTCCTCATCTGATCAAAATTGTCTCTTCTCCCTCCAAAATTTCTGTCATACCTTTGTGGCTTGCTTCTCCAATCTCTATCCTGATTATTCTGATCACTTCTATCTTCTCTCCACCTGTTATGGTTATTACTGTATTCATAATTAATACTGTTTCCCCTTTCATGATACCTTCCACTCTCCCTATGTTCCATGTATTTAGGTCTGTAACACAATGCCCTGTCCATATTATCCACAAAATTAAGAAATTCTTCCACTGAATCTGTTGCACTGTGAATCAAATCCCATTGCAAATGCTCTGGTAATCTTCTCTTTAGTGTAGATATTTCTGTTAATACGCCCAGTGGCCTATCCAGATGATTTAATTTATTCAGTTCTCTAACACAGAACTCTCTCATACTTTCCTTTCCACTCTTGTAACTGGATCCATTCAAAAAATCGTTTTGCAATCTTAATTGTTTTGCTTGGCCCCAGTATTTGTTCAAGAACAGGTTTTCGAAGGTTTTAAAATCACAAAATCTATCATCATTTTGGTTTGCCCATGTTTGAGCTCCCCCTTCCAACTGCCTCTTAACATATTTAATTTTTGCCTGCTCACTCATCCCTGTCACAAAGTTATCCTTACACGCAGCTAGAAAATCAACTGCATGGTATTTATTCTCCCCATTAAAAGGTTTTGACAGAAATCCATGCCCCAGAGGATATCCCAACAATAAATTTCCATTCCCTGCTGCCACAGTATTAACTGTTTCCCTCAAGACATTTATTTCCCCTTCTAATTCCTTCTTATTGCCAGTAATTCCCTTATGGCAATCCAGCACTCCTATCTTAATGGATTCAATGTCTGCCTCTGTTTGTCTTTGAAATAATGTGCATTTCTGTTCCTGTACCTGAATCTGCCCCACAAGATTACTTTGCACAGTGTCCACCTTGGCTACTAGGCCTCTTTCAACCTCATCAACTCTCTCAATAATTCCCTCAACAATTTTAACTGTGTTTTCAACTTTATCTGTAATTTGAGTGAATTTGAGATCTAGCTGATCAAATTTTTCACTCACTGTCTTTATTTTATCACTAAGCCTTAATTCCATATCCCCTATTTTCGAATCCATTTCTCCAACTATTGCAATTTTTATATTTCCTATTTTCGAGTCTATTTCTCCTAATTTACTAGTAAGTTTTACAAAAAATGTGCTGAGGTCACTTCCTGGTATCCAGCCTATTTCTTTTGGCATGCTAGGGCTACTACAGGTACTCCTAACATCCACTGATTCACCTTCACTTTGAGATTCACGCGTCTCATCGGCCATGGCTAATGAAAAGGACACAATTTTGCAATGTAGCTGCTGGCTGTACTTATCTTTTAAATCCTCGTGTGACGCGACGTCTGCAGTGAGCTCCGCAGCACAGCTATGCAATGAATCTTAATCGGCGGCGTGGACACACAGCAAACTCAATCAGGAGCGAGAACACGTTGCGTAGGCCCTTGGCAGCATGTAGTCGTGTTGGTCGGTGGCACGGACGACGGCGTTGATCGTCGGCAGCACGTGGATACAGCTTCGACTGCTTTACCCGTAGCAACACATGGACGTGGCACGGACGACGGTTTCTTCTCGCGGCACGGACGACTGTTTTACCCGCGGCAAACACGTGGTCGACTCATCAGACTGTGTAACTGACTGCTTCACAATCGTGGCGGCCTTATATCGGCGTAACCACGGGGCAGCGCGTATCTTGTCCAGCACAAACACTCCGGTACTGCTAATGCACCGATTTAGCTCAGAGCCCCCACACTGACTGTTCAAAAGCCTAACATCAGACGGACATTTGATTCCGAAATACTATGGAATATGGAAGAAAGTCCTATCCCGGATGAGCCCCCAATTGCAACTAAACTCGGGCTCGTTTACTACCTATTTTTCACGTGGCTCATCTGTAAAGGGGGTTGGTAGTAAACGGTTGCATTTGCGCCCCTATTATTGAGTCTGATATTGGCTGGATTTTGAAGAGCAGTGAATTGAACTATACACATTCAGATTGAAAGTTATTTATTCAAAAGAAACACTTTAACGTTGTGGCCATGCAATTTTTAAGTTCACAAATAATAATCGATGCAATTCGTACACTGTTTGTCTCACACCCACACACTTTCACTTTGTTCCTTCGCATACCCTGGCGTCCATGCTTGCACTCGCGGCACTTTTCCGTTCCCAACTCGCCACCACAACGGCCAACCACCAAAGACCTCGATTTTCCCGCTCACATCCACAGTCCTGAGTCGGGTCACATGACACCACAGTAGTCAAAATAATTGCTAAACATGGCCACAATTCGTTTACAGTATTTTATAATATTTAAATACTTAAATCTAAATACATTATATAATTTTACAAATTATCACCACACTTATATAATTCGTTGCAATTAAAAGAAAACCAAAACACTATCCAACGGAACTACAACGTCCATCAAAACACAAAACAAGTATTTTCTGGTCTATTTTGCCCAGCATATTATCTCTGCTGCTGTGCTTTAAATTTTAAATTACTTGAAAGAGTTCCATATTATCCCCTGTTACCTTACAGAGTGACAGCATTCACAAGTGCAGTGGGTACACATCAAATGTGCATCACACGTCATCACACCACAGAACCTTTTAAAGTCCGAAAGTGTTCTTTCCCACAAGTGCATCAGTCAATAGAGCTTGCAGGAGCACAGAGTGCAGGATGTTTTGTCAAAAAAAATGTATCATGCCTAGGAAACAGCATAGATTGCAGCAAGTCTCAGGCAGAGGAGAGACACTGATAAAGGTAACTCATTCCAACATGGGGCAGATCCTTCCGTGGAGACAATATAACCTAGGAATGTCACATAAGCAGCTTATAACTGTGATTTATCGTCGTTGATAGTGACCCCATTCTTGGCAAATGTATTAAAGACTCTTGACAGATGTTGTTCGTGCTTCTCAGAGGTAGTTTGCGAGATTAGAATATTGTCTAGATATACATAATGGTACAGGAGCGAGAATAGCAAGGAATTGATGAAACATTGCCAGGTTTGTGCAGCATTTTTTAAGCCTTACAGCATGTAGCGGTAGTCATAGAGTCCAAAAAGGGTGATTATTTTAGTCTTGGGCATGTTGTTCTGATGTGTTGGGATGTGCTGGTATGCTTTCTGACAACATATCATACTGAAGACTGGCGTGCTGTGGAGCTGTTGGGTGAAATCCTTTTCTGGGCGTTTAGTTGTCAGTAGTTTCCCTACAAATGAAATGAACCATCCTTCTTTGGGAGTAAGGGTATAGGTGAGTACCAATTACTGTTGGATGAGTGGACAATACCGGTGTGTAGCAGTTCTTGTACTGCAGATGTAAAGGCCTTTACATATGTCTGCTTGTGACTGGATATGTGTGTGTGTGTGTGTGTGTGTGTGTGTGCGCGAGTGTATACCTGTCCTTTTCTCCCCCTAAGGTAAGTCTTTCCGCTCCCGGGGTTGGAATGACTCCTTACCCCCTCCCTTAAAACCCACATCCTTTCGACTTTCCCTCTCTTTCCCTCTTTCCTGATGAATCAACCATTGGTTGTGAAAGCTAGAATTTTGTGTGTATGTTTGTGTTTGTTTGTGTGTCTATCGACCTGCCAGCGCTTTTGTTTGGTAAGTCTCATCATCTTTGTTTTTAGATACATCTTTGTTTTTAGATATATTTCTCCCACGTGGAATGTTTCCCTCTATTATATTCATGTTTTTATTCATATAATTATATAACGCCTTACCTCAATACAAACATTTTAACAAGTCACTTGTAAGGGTCTAGATAATTTTGAATAACCCTGAACTGTAGAATGATCATCAATACACTACTAGTATGGGAAGAGCAACTGAGATATGTCTGTGTGTGTTATGATTAGTTCAATCTTGTCTTCACATTCCCAGTGGGAGTGATCTGTAAGTGGCTGTAGTATATTCCTAAATTACTCATAAGTTCTATGAAGTTTGATCAAATATTTTTGATAATTTGCAGCATTTTCCAGCCTGTTGAAGATATTGCCCAGCATAATGGTAAATGGTGGAGTTGGGTTTCAATCATTAAGGATTGCTAGCATTGCTGCACAAAACAGCAACATGCATAAAATTTTGTAATTGCCCATTTCAATGTAGAGTAAAGCCGAATTTGGCAATTTAACTCCATGATTTTTAAGTCTCTCACGTGACTCTTCTGTATTTGCTGAACAACAGAAAAATTCCAGAGAAGCCCATCTTGAAAAAAAGTACTGAAGAGCAGTAAGGAATGCATTGCCTACATTAAATAGTCAGCCACAAGGGTAGAGGACATATCATAGCAGAACTGCTGGAAACGGCAATATGAGGGTAAAAATGAAAAACATATATATTTGTATATTTTCTTTATAAATAGTTTATTATCAAAAGAACAACCACAAAACATTTAATAGAGTTAATAAATAGCCACTATGAGTGTTGGTTTAAGAGAATTTTCTTGCTGGCAGTTCGGGTGGAACATTAATTTTGGTGTCAACTTTGCTGGTAACCAAATCATCCATTTCCAGTTTCGCTCTTAACATCGGTAGATTTTCTGATTTGCCTGATTCTTTCTCACCTGAAAGAAAAATAAATCTTCATTTTAAGGCTGGTGATCTTATCAATAGTTCAGACTTACAGCCAACCAAGAAAGATTGTGTCACTTAATGCATCTTACTTTTCTATGGTTGAATGTTAGAGCTTCCTAGCTTATAATGTTTTTCTGTTAAAAGAAACATAATTTGAGGAAGATATTTCTGAGGATGTATGTCTGGAGTACAGCATTGTATGGTAGTGAAACATGGACTGTGGGAAACCGGAACAGAAGAGAATCGAAGCATTTGAGATGTGGTGCTATAGACGAATGTTGAAAATTAGGTGGACTGATAAGATAAGGAATGAGGAGGTTCTACGCAGAATCGGAGAGGAAAGGAATATGTGGAAAACACTGATAAGGAGAAGGGACAGGATGATAGGACATCTGCTAAGACATGAGGGAATGACTTCCATGGTACTACAGGGAGCTGTAGAGGGCAAAAATTGTAGAAGAAGACAGAGATTAGAATACGTCAAGCAAATAATTGAGGACGTAGGTTGCAAGTGGTACTCTGCGATGAAGATGTTAGCACAGGAAAGGAATTCGTGGCGGGCCACTGTCATGATCCAATAAATGAGGACAACAAAAGAAATCAAGAGAAAGTAGAAAGCTTCTGGGATTCACTGGAACCTGAACTATCAAAAGTTCCATTGAATAATGTTAAAATTTTACTAGGGGACATCACTGCACAAATTCAAAAAAAGAGAAAGCTCAGCAAAACTGGTGAAGAGTATCCAGTACACAAAAGGGCAAATAAAAATGGGTAATACTAATAGATTTATGCAGAGGCTTCAACCTCAAATTGACGTCCATAAATTTTAAGAAACTGCCAAGAAAACAGAAAACTTGGTAATCACCTAATACAAACCTAGTAGAATTTCAGATTGCCTATGTAGCTATATCTTTTAACAGTCAAAAAGGAATTAAAGTTAGAAAGGGTGCAAATATAGTAACAGATCACTGTCTAACCACAATAAAAATGAAAGTTATTCCACAAACAAGGAGTCCAAGGCAAGGTCATAAGATTCCTAAAACTGATACTGAAGCTTTTAAAACAAAGAAACAACAATTTCAGCAATGACATGATGGAATGGACAGTGTCAAAAAGCATTATTGCTTAGAAAACATGTCTGATATAAATAATACTCTAACAAAAGAAGTGAGGACTGCACCTGCTTTAAACAACAAAAGTGTCAAACATAAAAAATGATAAAGGCAGTCAAAAGGAACTTTGAAGCGAACCAGCTATCACTAATTGAAGAAGACTTGCAAAAGAACAACACCAGCAAGTTCTGTAAAAGTTTTAAACAAATTCTCCAAACTTACCGACCACCTAATTTGGACTTCAAAAATGAAGATGGAAAATTAACCCTGAACAACTGCATAGAACTTTTTTGCATGAAGCTTGTGCAAACTGAGGTTTCTTATTAATTGCTTATTTTCCTCCCGATCTCTTTCCTTTTCAAATTGTTTATCTCTCTCCAGATCTTGTTCCTTTTTTAATTTCAGTTGACCAATCTTGCATGTTGAGCATGTATCTGGATAAGGGGTTTCAGATGGCAAATTAAATCAGTGATATAAAATATGTTTGTACTTCAATAAACAGCAAGTAGGAGGGCCTGATGATTCCCTTTTTTATGTAAATGTTTCCTTACTTTGATTATATTCAGCTTGAACAGTAAATATCCTCTTTTGGAATTTTTCTGTGAGAAGTGGCTCTCTTTACTCCTATGTGTTTCGATATCATTCTTTATAGCTTGAGCAACTTCATTATTTTAGTAGTGCTGCCATCTCCCCCTTGATTTTCATTTGGTGACTTATCTCTTACATGAAATTTTGTGGCCAAATTTGAGAGTCTGTCCTTGGATGTTGATTGAAATGTTGCAGCACATACAAGTACTGTCTGACCATTTTTCTTCCTTATGCTGTACTATATTGAAACAGTACTTTTTCTTTTTGGTTCTTTCCTGATGTTCCTGTATTTTTGTGATGTGATTCCCATGTATTTTAGTAACAATATATCCTGGACCATCATCAGAAGTGAGATCAGCTGCTATCTATTCTTTTCTTCCTGAAACTTTTGGATTCACTGGTATGTCTGGTAACCTATGTGAACAGTCAGTAGCTGGCATTTCCTTGTTCTTGTTGGACTTCCCAGATGCTTTCTGTCTTGTCTTGGGGTTCTTACCACCTCAGAACTCAATTACATGTATGCCATTTTCTGAATCACTTGTGTTAACCCCCATTTTACAGTTTACCAGCCTACTCTTTTACTGCAGGCTTCTCCCTAACAAAGCTGGCTCAAACTGAACAATAATCAGGAGTTAATGTTGTTGTGTAAACCTCTAAATTCCTGGAGGCAAGTGACTGTCTACAGTTTATGTTCCTTTTTTTTCTTTCAGAAAACTCTCTCACATTATCATTGGCAATCATGTTCCACATTGTTACTGAAGTCCTACATTGTAACTGATATCCTACATTGTTATTCTCCCTTCAGGTCTCCCAGAAGCAAAGTACAGTTTGCGTTTATCAATTTTTCTTTTAACCAGCTAAGAGCAAATATCAATTTTTACAAAAACGCATAGTTATCAACACCCTATAACAATGGTATTATTGTATTTTGACCACAGGCCATACATGGCAACAATCTTGATTTGTAACTACAAAAATCTGAATTCTGAAAAATTGAGCATTTATCATCTTTTGAAAAAACACTCCTCATTTTCTTTCTCACAGTCAGTTTAAAATAATATATTTCCTATGACCATCTGAATGTTTGTTAGCAAATGGGTCATGAGCGTTTTGTGATTTTTGGTTAACACATTTCCCATCTGAATGCTCACTAGAGTATCATATAAAAATTAGAAGTACATTTGTCAAGAACTTTCTGAGATTTTTGGTAACAACTTAAAACAACAACTTGTCTTTATATAATACTATTGATTTGTAGACTTTTCAACTAACATTGGAAGATTGGAGCTGACAATAAATCCTGAGAGGAGAAATGCTTGGAGATTGATTAGCTGAAAATAATTAAGACCCACTCTGTTAATGCAGCAGGAATGGTATCAAAGAATCAAGGAGAGTAGAAAGAGTTGAAAGAGCATTCACCACATTAACAACTGGTAGGGATCATGTACAAGTATTAATCAAAAAGCAAGAGAAATTTTTTAATTTTGCATGCTTTATACATCCAATTTTCAAATTTTTATAACTTTTTTAAAATTTTGTTGGTATGTTCACATCTTCAACTTTTTTGAACATTTAGATTATTTTTGACAACTGAAAAGGTTATACATGTTTTTCACTGCTTGGTGAATTATTACTTTCAAAAGATGGATCAAAGAATTTTCATTAAATTTTGATTGAAAACTGGAACAAACTGCAACTTTTGGCAAATCTGATATGATTAAGACAAGAGTTTATGAGATGCATAAACATTTCAAAGGGGGTTGAGTAGATGTTGAAGACAATGACCACCCCAGATGCCCTACCATATCAGTTACTTGCAACAACATGGAAGGAGTAAAGAAAATGGTTCTGGAAAATCACCAGCTCACCATCAGAGAGGTTGCAGATGATGTCAGCATATACTTTGGCTCATGCCAAACAATTTTTTGTATGTTTTGGGCATGAAAAGTGTAGCAGCAAAATTTGTTCCGAAATTGCTGAATCTCGACCAAAAATGATGTTACACAGACATCGCTCAGGAACTGCTGAATGAAGTCGACAACAATCTACAACTTCAAAAGATGGTTAGAAAGAGTTACAAAACATGTGTATATAGGTATGACATCAAAACTGAGGACCAGTGGTCCCAATGGAAACTGCCTGAGGGGTCAAGGCCAAAAAAATCAACAAGTTCGATCACATGTGAAGGTTCTTTTCATTGTTTTCTTCAATTACAATGGGATAGCACATCATGAGCTCCTATCTTATGTTCATATGGTCAATAAGGTATATTACATGAAAGATATGTGCATTTCCATAAATCAGTCCAAAGAAAATGACAAGAACAGTGGCAAAACCATTCATGGAAATTGCATCATGATAATGTCCCTGCTCACACCTCAATGCTTGTTCATGAATTTTAGTAAAAAAAAACAAAATCATTATGTAGTCGCAGCCACTGTATTGGACAAGGCCCCTGAGACTTCTTTCTATTCCCGAGGCTGAAGAGAACCATGAAAGGACATTGTTTTGCCACCATTTATGAGATAAAAACAGAATTGCTGGAGAAGCTGAATACCAAACAAAAAGTGAGTTTCAGAAGTTCTTCCAAGATTGGAAAAAGTGCAAGCATAAGCATATTAGATCTGAAGGGTACTACTTTAAAGGGGACAAAGTCAATGTTGATGAATAAATGAAGATTCTTTCAGGAAAACAAAATTCCCGTTACTTTCTGATCACACCTCATACGGTAGCAGATTAAACAAATATATTACTTACATTGTATATTTCATTCCTATTGTAAAACATAGCCCATGGTGGCTCTGCTATGATGTGGATAATTTCTTCTGGTAAGTTAGGTGTGCTATTTAAATATAATGCTTATGAAGTCTGAAACACATTTAAAACTGGCACTGATGTAGATCTACATCATACTGTAACAAAGCTTTAGTTCATGGTAGTGTGCCTTTGATCAACCTACATTAATAATGTAAAATCAACTAAGACTAATTTTGCTCAGTTATCTGCATTTATTTACTGCTGATGTACGTACCATATAGAAGATCAAAGACTTCTTCCTCATTTTTACAGTGTTTAATTTCTACATTTGCTCCACCAAATGTTAAAAGAACAATGGGCCTTACATTCATAAATACTAAAGGTTGTCGTCTTCTTTCAAAATCAGCAACAAGTATTTTTATTCCCTGTAAAATAAATAATTTAACATTATTTTATTAAACAGGCAATGGCCAGAAACTAATCCCAAAAGTGAAATATGTAAGTCTACCATAGCTGTAGAATAGTCGGTTCCCTTAATGGAGGCAAAATCTACCACAACTGGCAGCAGACTTTCCCCATCACTCATTGCAGCAGTGTTTATCTCAGCTGTCAGATACTCAACAGCAGCATAATACAGACCCATGTCTGGGCTCACCAGCAAGTACTCATCACCATTGGAAAACTGCAACGTAAAAACCTTTTAGTGTACATTTTGTTACAATGAAATTCAGTTAAACAACTTGTCATCTGGGAGATCTACAAAAATACTAAGCAATATGTTATTTATTTTATTTTTTCTTGAGAATGTATGGGCCACTCTTTAAGCACCAGGCTAAAAATCTGTAGTATTGGGTTTCACTCATGGTCATGTAAACCATGAAATCATAGGGGAAAATATGAAATTTTAGCCATATGTATGCCCAACAATCAAACATTTGTGATACGTTAAAAGCCAATTTCTTCCTGCAAACCAATATATTGCAACAAGGTGCAATTAGTCATGTGGGTGGATTTAGATGTATATTACACAGTAAAGTACATAATTATATGTTCGCTAAAAAGAAACTAACTGCCACTTGTGAAATCAAACTAGTAAAATATTCTTCTACTAAGCTTTGTGTGCTTCACTATGCATAATTTTTTACCTTGTGGCGATTTATGTTTATTGTTGGTCTTGCCCACAGAAATAACAAATGTGCCATATCAATAGCAATGCCAGAAATTAATCCAACTTCAACTCCACTCATCAGACTGATGAAGAATGTAGCAACCATCACAAAAAAATCCCATTCTGAAAAATTGCACAAGATATTACATGTAAAAATCATAGTACTTAAGCATGTTTATAAAACTGTCATAAAAATACAAAGCTAATCAATTCTTTTAATAAAATCCATTAACTATTTGATCTAATTATACATAATTATATGATGTAAAAAGAAGCATCAGTAATGGAAATAATTTACATTAATTGTTACTTACTTTTTGATCTCCATAATGGCATAATTGCATGAAATTCTATCATGAACATGACAGCAGCTATAAGAACAGCTGCAATGGTTGCTCTTGGTATATATCGGAAATATGGTGTAAGGAAAGTCAGTGCCAGCAGTATAATAGTACCTGCAACAGAAAAATTTCAGTAGCAAATTAGTATCCCACATTGCAAAGTCTCTCATAACTTGTGTCAGCAGATATGCTGCAAGTACTTAACAGTGCTCTAAATTTCATAATTACTGCATCCTTATCTGAAAAAAATTCTCAAAACAATCTAAAAACTTCCAACATTAAGCTACTATAATTGAAGAACAGTGAGACATACTTCTTCATACTAAGTCCAATGAATCTTGATTCTTTAATGGATTTCTTAATTTGTAATTCTGTTGCCTATAAAATAAATATACATCCATTGTGGAAGTGAGGAAATTTTCAATTTGTCATTGTAACAGAATATTGGCTGAGAAGATTTTATAACGGCCAAATTGCAGTCTTTACTATCTACCTTTTAAATGTCCCATTTTTTGTTTTAATGTTTGTAGTGATTCTAGCTGTTTTATCATTTTGGCATCTATGTATAAGAAATTTTTGCTAACTAATTTTGATAACAAATACCGATCATAGAAATAGGCTGAATTTAGCACCACCAAATTGTTCTGTTGCTACATTGTAACATGCCACTCTTTTCTCCAAGGCTTCTCACTTTGAAAGTGAAGACAGTTAGTGTAATGTTATCATACAAGCATTTTACTTAAAAAAGCTTTAGTGCACTAATTACTGCTTTCCTAACCAAATTATAGTAATCTGTCATAGACTGCACATCCACAAACTTCAAAGTTTTGTAGTATGTGCTCTCGTATGGCAATCATCAAGTGATTTATTTCAGTACAATTTAATTATCCATATCCAGACAGTTTTTGGGATTTTTTAAACTCCAAGTCATTAGAAATAATATGTTTCCTGATTACTATTGTTTTGAACTGGTCTTATACATTCCTTTTGGGAATGGTGACAATACCACCCAAAACTGCAGTGTCACAGAAAAACTCTCCTATAATATGACATAAACTACACTCCTGGAAATGGAAAAAAGAACACATTGACACCGGTGTGTCAGACCCACCATACTTGCTCCAGACACTGCGAGAGGGCTGTACAAGCAATGATCACACGCACGGCACAGCGGACACACCAGGAACCGCGGTGTTGGCCGTCGAATGGCGCTAGTTGCGCAGCATTTGTGCACCGCCGCCGTCAGTGTCAGCCAGTTTGCCGTGGCATACGGAGCTCCATCGCAGTCTTTAACACTGGTAGCATGCCGCGACAGCGTGGACGTGAACCGTATGTGCAGTTGACGGACTTTGAGCGAGGGCGTATAGTGGGCATGCGGGAGGCCGGGTGGACGTACCGCCGAATTGCTCAACACGTGGGGCGTGAGGTCTCCACAGTACATCGATGTTGTCGCCAGTGGTCGGCGGAAGGTGCACGTGCCCGTCGACCTGGGACCAGACCGCAGCGACGCACGGATGCACGCCAAGACCGTAGGATCCTACGCAGTGCCTTAGGGGACCGCACCGCCACTTCCCAGCAAATTAGGGACTCTGTTGCTCCTGGGGTATCGGCGAGGACCATTCGCAACCATCTCCATGAAGCTGGGCTACGGTCCCGCACACCGTTAGGCCGTCTTCCGCTCACGCCCCAACATCGTGCAGCCCGCCTCCAGTGGTGTCGCGACAGGCGTGAATGGAGGGACGAATGGAGACGTGTCGTCTCCAGCGATGAGAGTCGCTTCTGCTTTGGTGCCAATGATGGTCGTATGCGTGTTTGGCGCCGTGCAGGTGAGCGCCACAATCAGGACTGCATACGACCGAGGCACACAGGGCCAACACCCGGCATCATGGTGTGGGGAGCGATCTCCTACACTGGCCGTACACCACTGGTGATCGTCGAGGGGACACTGAATAGTGCACGGTACATCCAAACCGTCATCGAACCCATCGTTCTACCATTCCTAGACCGGCAAGGGAACTTGCTGTTCCAACAGGACAATGCACGTCCGCATGTATCCCGTGCCACCCAACATGCTCTAGAAGGTGTAAGTCAACTACCCTGGCCAGCAAGATCTCCGGATCTGTCCCCCATTGAGCATGTTTGGGACTGGATGAAGCGTCGTCTCACGCGGTCTGCACGTCCAGCACGAACGCTGGTCCAACTGAGGCGCCAGGTGGAAATGGCATGGCAAGCCGTTCCACAGGACTACATCCAGCATCTCTACGATCGTCTCCATGGGAGAATAGCAGCCTGCATTGCTGCGAAAGGTGGATATACACTGTACTAGTGCCGACATTGTGCATGCTCTGTTGCTTGTGTCCATGTGCCTGTGGTTCTGTCAGTGTGATCATGTGATGTATCTGACCCCAGGAATGTGTCAATAAAGTTTCCCCTTCCTGGGACAATGAATTGACGGTGTTCTTATTTCAGTTTCCAGGAGTGTATTTCAAGAAAGAAATCTAGGACTAGGCTAAATTTGCCTAATGTAAAATTTGGCTAGTAGCATTTGTACATAAAATGCAAGTAATTATGCTCTCCATCTTCATCTGTTAATAGAACAAAAAGGATATTTAGCACATGGTGCTGAAAACTATTTCCATTATTCACTGACTCCTAAATTATATGCAGATGATCAGCATTAATAGGTTTCATAACTGAGTGAATTGTTTCATTTTATGCAGGCAAGGAATACTGTACTAAATTTCTCACAAAATTTTATAGATACAATATATTAATATGATAATGCAAAATACCATGTAAAATGCTTTAGGTATAAATCAGTGTTGAAAAAATTTTGAAATCCACCCAATGCAACACTGAGAGAACTTGATAATAATGAAATAAATAATCTGCCCATGTTTTTCAGTACATTAGGCTCAGCTGATCTCCTAAATACCATTAATTCCTTGACGAGTTAATTTTCAGCTGGTGTTGATGATATACTGGATTATATTATCAAGATATCAGCAAGGCACATGCTCTTTCCTTTGCTGCATATCTGCCATTCATCGTTATCAAGTGGGGTCTTTCCAAAGCAGCTAAAAACAACAAAAACAGTTCACCTATATGAAAATGGTGTCAGCCTTATATAGGTAACTATACCCACATCTGTCATCAAGAGTGTGTGTAATAACATTTCATAACAACTGTCAGTTATCATAAACCAATATTTTGAGCAAGGATGTTTTCCAAATGTATTAAAATACGCTGAGATAAAACCACTACTCAAAATGTGATTAACAGAATACATGGGGAATTACTGCCTATCTCTCTCCTGCTGGTACTGTGTTTGAAAAGATTGCAGCAAAACAAATTCAGAAATTACCAACTATAAAAACCATAATTTTTAAAAGCCAATTAAGATTCTGACAAGGAAAAAGCACTGTAAATGCAGTTCAATTTGTTTACTCAAAAGATATGCTCCCCATTAGATAATGGTAGAAAGGTCACAGGAATATTCTGTGATCTGACAAAAGCTTTCAATTTGATAACGCTTCCTTACTTCTATGTGAATTACATATATACAGAATCACCGACACTGTTTTACTTGATAGATAGGAAACAATAGTAATCATAATTTCAAATTGAAAAAATTACACCTCAAACTGGAAAACAACTGGTCAAGGAGTCTCGCAGGGTTTGATGTTTGTTTGTTTATTTATTTTGAAATGTCTGCTTGTGTCTGTGTACGTGCGGATGGATATGCGTGTGTGTGCGAGTGTATACCTGTCCTTTTTTCCCCCTAAGGTAAGTCTTTCCGCTCCCAGGATTGGAATGACTCCTTACACTCTCCCTTAAAACCCACATCCTTTAGTTTTTCCCTCTCCTTCCCTCTTTCCTGATGAAGCAACCGTTGGTTGCGAAAGCTTGAATTTTGTGTGTATGTTTGTGTTTGTTTTTGTGTCTATCAACATGCCAGCGCTTTCGTTTGGTAAGTTACATCATCTTTGTTTTTAGATATGTTTATTTATTTATTTAGATCCCATAAATCCCATACATAAAAAACCCTCTTGCATGAGAAGATATGCGTATAAGACACCTACACTTCATCTGGTATAGACAAAATTACATTTAAGAAAGTTAAAATGAAGGTGGACCTAAATAGCAACATAAAAGACATAGTAATGTTAACAATGATTCTGACTACTGTAATGCATAAGAGTACATCAGATTTAATTAAAAGAAAAAATCAATTAGAGTTAACACAAGCGAAATTTTCATCAACTGAATAAAATTAGATAGTGTTTGAGCTGTTGTTTAAATTTGTGAAGTTCACAGACAAGTGATTTCAGTGATGGTGTGATAGCATTGAACACATTCCAGCTCATGTAATGGACCTCTTTTTGTACAATACTAAGGTTTTTAATTCATAATGGGGGGGTCCATATTCTTCCTGGTATTGTAAGTATGCTATGAATCATTGGTTGCTCATTTTCACCAGTGAAACATAACAAGGAATAGATATATTGACATGTAGTTGTCAGTATCCCTAATTTTCTAAAAAGGTTTCTACAAGAGTGTCTAGGTGGGACTCCGCTCATTATCCTTATAACTCTCTTCTGGGCAATGAACATTTTTTTCATCAGTGGCTGATAACACCAGAAAACTATTCCATACAACAATAGTGGATGGAAGTAACTAAAATAAGCAGAATTTGTGGTGTCTCAGTCACTGACAGTGGAAATAATACAAATAGCAAATGTTGCTGAACTGAGTTTTTTTAGAAGTTGTAAAATATGTTCAGACTGTTTTTGATTGCTGTCAATGTGTACACCCAGGAACTTGAATGACTCAACTTCTAGTAAGTCACTACCATTACATTTAATACTTAACTGACTTCCACTTTTTTACTTACTTGGAAATGAACAATCTGGGTCTTGTTAACATTTAGTGATAACCCATTATTTTGAAACCAATTAAGTATATCATTAAAGACAATAACAAAGCAAAATAAAGGTAAGTTGTAAGGCTGAGGATACACCAGAAGTAAACCACATGAAATTCTTAAAAGTAAGTTTTCATAAAAATTTAAATTAGAAGGTACGGTTTAGCTGCTTTGCAAACAAACTTAACAGCCTAGCTTCTGCACTGTACATTGTGTCAAGTGCCAAAAGCACAGTAATCACAGAGATAGTCTTTCTATTTCGCTTTGAGTCAGTTATTCATTCTGATAATCTTCTGGAGAAATTTGGCAAATGTCACAAGACTTCTAGTATTTAAAAAAAAAAGAAGAAAGAAAAAAAGAAAGAAAGAAAGAAAAACATTAGGAACATGTGTGTTGCAAAATAATGGTCATCATATTGCTCACTGTTAAAAAATCTTACAATACTATCTATACCTTCCTTTTACATATGAAGTATTGTTGTTCTTATATAAAAATAAACATACATTTTGTAGTGCCTGAAGAATTGCAGTGTAAGTTCTAGAGGCACTCAGCTTTCCACCATCTCAAACACTCAATATTTTAAGTAAGAGGGTGAGAGAGTGGAGATGTGTCTACCTCGCCTCTGGTTTTTGTGTATGCAGGATGGATATGTATCAGGAAAGTACTGCAATAGTGACAGTCGACTGGTGTGGACAAGCGTCTGCAGCACGTACCATAGATGCTGTATGTCCAGTTCAAGGAGCAAGCACGCTCTATTCTTCGACTGTATTGTTGTGAACAAATGAATTATGTATTGAACTAAAGACATTTACATTGGATTTTCTGGTGTTGGACTTGCGAGAAGCAAGAACTGGTTTTGTAGTAGTTATGAAAACCACACATATTTTAATTATACCTGCTAGTATCTAATGGTCCAAGACTGGGATGTCTCGTGAGAGTTGAACGCTTATGTGAAACTTGCAAAGTAAAAATACAGGGCGAAATATCCAGAGAAGTGGAAGTGAAGAAGGGACTTAGACAGGGTGAAAATATATCCTCATTGCTATTCAACCTTTGCCTAGAAAAAGTCATAAGTCAGATAGAGTTAAATAAAGGAGGAACCTTCTTTAATCATACACTGCAGTACCTAGCCTATGCCGATGGTGTGGCATTACTCGCACAAAACACTGCTGTGCTAGGTGAAGCCTATCAACAACTAGGGAAAGGTGCAAGGTAACTTGGCCTGACAGTCAATGTCAAAAAGACCAAGTGTATGGCAATGACCAACCAACAAAACCTACCAACTCTCAGGATAGCCGACAGGGAGTTTGAAAAGGTGAGAGACTTCAAGTACCTTGGGTCGAATATCACTGAGACAAATGACATTGGCAGTAAGGCGAAAGCCAGAATAGCAGCAGGTAACAGATGCTACTTTGTCACATTACCCTTGCTCAGGAGTTCGCTGCTATCACGAAAATCCAAAATCCTCATTTACAAAAAAAAAAAAAAAAAAAATTATAAGACCAGTTGTTACGTATGGTGCCGAAACATGGACCATGACTGTAAATGAGGAAAGGATCATTAGCATTTGGGAGAGAAAGGTGCTACATAAAATAAATAGCCCAATATATGATCAAGAAGGATGGCACATTCATACGAATGCAGGACTACGACACCTTTTTGAAGAACCTGACATTGTCACTAGCATTAAAATAAGAAACTGCAGTGGGCAGGGCATATGGTGAAAATGGAAGAAGACAGAGCATGTAAGAGGATTTTTGATGGCCCAGCTGGAGGCAGATGGCGGAGGGGATATCCCAGAAAGAGATGAGTAGATGGAGTTGAAGAAGACATGAAAAAGCTGAGTGTCAGAGGATGGAGGTGGATAGCCATGGATTGGATGGAATGGCAGGATATTGTGATGCAGTCCAAGGCCCTTCAAGTGCTGTAGAGCCAAGGAGTAAGTAAGTAAGTGAGTAAGTATGAAAATATAACACAGTTGAACAAAAGTATTCTGAGAGTACAGAATCATTTCAAGAGTAGAAAAGAAGTCTATTTTGAAATTCCTTTAACCAACTATAGTCTTCATAGAAGAAGAGTTTGTGAAGGTCAATGCAGCTGTCTGACCCGAGAAGAAGATCGGCTGCCACAATACGCAAGTCAACTGTGAGAGACGTGTGAGTCTTGCACCCCAATACCATATTGTCTCCTGTTGTCCAAAAACCATCAGAACGTGGTGACGTAAGTGACAGGACACGAAAAAAACGGGGATTAGAAAACAGAAAACGAAAGAAGATGTTAGACGTTGCCATAGCAACCGAGCATAACAAGATACGAGAACTGTTTCCTGAAATTGTATTGAGTCCAATGAACAAATGGAAGAAAGTTGTGAGTGCAACGCTATAAAAGACATGAGAAAGTAATGGCGGAGAAAACTGGAGAGAAGACCTCATCTTTTTGACTGAGGACATAGGGTGTGGAGGGTAAGCAGTCTTCACACACGTACATCGTGCTGACACTGATGCAGTAACCAGCCAGCAATGCTGACTGCACCAGCTGCAGCTCTCCGGTGCTGACTCCGAGTCCGCTCACCGCCAACGGCGCTGAAACCTACGTCCGATGCCGCCGGCGCCAATGCTGTCCGTCGGTGCTGATTACACATCTGCTCACCAATGCAGCTAGAACTCTACGCTGGGTGAGCAAAAAACAATAAATTTTTGGTAAAGTTATAGTTATTGTACTCAGTGGTGAATTTTCTTTAGATGATTACTAGGTCTAAGATCAATAAAAGTATGGATCAGGAACAACAACATGGAACAACTTCAGAGCCAGGCATGGCTGGCGAAGTTGAGAGGGGACTGCCAGACTGGACACAGTTAGTACAGTTAAGAAGTGCCACTTTACGTGAAAAACTAGAAGCACAAAGTGCAGCTGCAAATGTACAAGCTGCAACTTTGAGTGAAAAATTAAATGCATAGAGTGCAAACTCAACCACTTTAAAACAAGAACTAAATGCTAGATTAGATGACCCAAGTGCTAAGTTAGATGATCAAAGAACAGATTCAAATGCTCAGAATGAACCTCTGTGAAAAGAAATAGGTTTAGTACATTCTAGTTTAAATGCCCAGAGTGAAACCTTGAACAGTCAAGCAGCAAATACTGCTTTGTTAAAGACTAAAGTTGACACTCTTAATGATGAGGTAGAAAATCTGAAGTTAGATTTAAAGAGTGAACTCACTAGTTCTTTGAATACTCACATTAATCAATTATTTACTGAATTTAACCAGAGACAGGATGAACAATTTCAGGACCTAACTAAAAAATTAGACTTTGATATTGAAGATAAATGTAATAATGTAGAATCTGAATTTAGTGGAACATTAAAATTTTGTGAAAATGGATGTAATGTTAAAGCTAATTCTGTAAGACAGGAAATGAAATCTTGAGAGAGAGCACAGATCGATCCAAGGAATTAATATCAATTATGCAATCGAAAACTCCAGATGTTAGTATACAAGCTGTTACTACACAAGATGTCAGTTCGTGAGTAAATAATGTAGAACAAAATTTCAAAGAAAAAATAGTCAACTTTGACATTATAATTGTAAGTAGTCTGGCGGAACCTTTTGAGCTAATTGTAGATCGAAAAATTTCCAAGAGTATAATCTCCAGAAACGTTGCGACTGTTGCTTTTTCCAAACCTAATGATACTAACAAGGTTATAGAAAACTTGGGCGAGGAATTCAGACTTGTCCATGACAAGGTAGAAAACAGAATAACTTTATCTGATGTAGTGTTGTGTAGTAAAGTAGTGATTGTTTTGTTGTGGGTAGACTTTCACACAAAATTTAACAAAAAGTACTGGTTCGCGTTTGCTCAAGTGAGGTTAATATCAAATCCATGGGATCTGGGCAGAATCACATCTGTCCCTCAGGGACATTAACATTCTGTGTTAACAGGTAGAGTCACATCTGTCTCCAAGGGACGTTAATGTTCTGTGTTAACGGGAGGAGTGACAACCGTCGGATCCCTAGTTGTTTTCAGTGTTTCTTCAAACTTAGTTTTCCTGCACCGAATTCCCTTCAAATCTTAAACTATTCTGTAATCTATTCCTGAATTCTTAAACTATCCTATAATTATAGTACGTAGGAAATTGGATGTGACTACAAGATTAAGACCAATTTAAGAGAATCACAGATGAACAGTGATCTCTAGACATGAAATGAAATGAATAAAATTTTATTTGAGTGAAAAGTATAATATCATGGTGTTATTCAAACAAAGTGATATCTGAATGGAATACTTTATGTGTGTATGAAATATAGTGTAAAGTGAATGACCAAACGGCTATGTTATCGTAGTGTATAATTTTCTATTTTTATAGAATATTTTATACCTTTTGTGAGATGTAATGTAAAGGGGAGGGTTTATATCATTTTTGGAAGGGGTGGGTAGTGTAGGTACAAGCACGACTAACACTAATCACACATCCCACCTTTCAGACAACCCTCGCAGACAAGAGCAACTGATTCTTCACCATTTGCCATTCCATAGGTGTTGCTAAGATTTTTCTTCAGGGGCTTCAAAGGTGAAGGTGAGAATGTCCACTGTGTAGGAAATGTTTAACATAATAACTCCTCCAGCTTGTCACTCAAGTACCGGTGAAGTACGGATCCTGGGGAAAGGGGGGGGGGGGGGGGGGGTTCCCTATCTTTGGGGCTATCTTCTTCCTCTTCTTCGATCTTAGCAACCAGTTCTACTTTTTCCTTTCTCACTTCGCATTTGAGTACCGGTCTATCTTTCCCTCTTTCCATATGCATATACTTCTATCACTGAAGTCCTTCTTATTTTCTGTGGTTTCAATAACCTTCAACTTATTTCATAAGTAGGCCGAAGAATCAGGATACACAAACACACATCTACATACATACATACATACAAAGATATACTTAAGCACAGACTGAAGAATTATGAATTAGGAACCTGAACAATGTCATAAATGCCAAGGGATGTAGGGAAATAAAGATATATGTACATCTGAGTAGATGCACATATTGCATTATCGATATGTGACGGTTCTGCATCATTAATTTTTGTCGCTCTCAAATATATGTTTACATGTGCCATGCTAGTCCTTTGACAAAAGACATAGTATCTACTGGGAGTTAGTAAATACAGGTAGACATAGCATCTACTATGTGTGGGCGTGATATCCGTCTATATAATAGGAGTGGGGAGTGAAAGAGGACTCTAGGGTATTAGAGGGAGTATTGAAAAGTGGAGTTAAGGTGTAAAGTAGATTTGTAACTTTACCAGAGGATATTTAAGAATAGTATATGAAGTGTCGGCAGAAGTGCCAACACCATGTTGTTTGAGGAAGCCGAAATGCACACTATAAGCTCGCGCAGGCTGGTGTGAGGTCTGAAACAGGATACATAATGAATGCTATAAAGAAAAGTACGTAGCTGCTGGAATACTTAACTTTAATCCACAATTGGTGAACATTGGTCTTGTTGATACAGTATTATCATCTCAATATAACTTGGTGATGGCACCTTGCCAGGTCGTAGCAATTGACTTAGCTGAAGGCTATGCTAACTATCGTCTCGGCAAATGAGGGCGTAATTCTCAGTGAACCTTTCCTAGCAACGTCGGCTGTACAACTGGGGCGAGTGCCAGTACGTCTCTCTAGACCTGCCGTGTGGCGGCGCTCGGTCTGCAATTACTGACAGTGGCGACACGCGGGTCTGTCGTATACTAGCGGACCGCGGCCGATTTAAAAGGCTACCACCCAGCAAGTGTGGTGTCTGGCAGTGACACCACAGTATACATAAAAATGTATGCTAGGGCGATGAACCAGGAGGCCTATGCAAGAAGGATACGGAGGGCACACTCGACATTTATTGGATGAGAAAAATGGCGGATAGGCAGACCTATGAAAGGCTGACCTATACTGCGCAGACAGGGCAACAAGAACGGGACTGACCTGTACCGTAGCAGGATAGGAATAAGAATGGGGCGTACCTACCAAAATGGAAGGAGAAAGGGTACTCCTAGGATCAACCCTGGGTAAGATATAGGTACTGTTCCTAAAGGGAAAAAGGGCAGTATTGTGACAGAAGTCACACGTTTAAAGGGATGAGTCTGGTAAGTTTGAATTCTATGCATCAATAGCCTCATTAAGTTTCAGGTTTACAAATGTTCCACAACGGAACACTTTTATTCTACCCAGAGTTTCCCCAGATTATAATAAGTAATGAATAAGTATCTACTTTAGAAAAGTAGTACGGGAAGTAAGAACAAAGCAGTAGAGTATTCATGAGCTATGTACACCTGGAATTTATGATTGGAAGAGGAATAGAAAACATAGATTTGGTACTCATGAATTTTTGGAGATTGAAAACAGCTAACTCCAACATGGATTGAGAGGGTCATGTATTATAATTGTGGTAAAATATGCACGGTTATTAGTAGAAAGAGAGGCACTGTTAAAAGATAAAGAATTATTTTGTGTAATTGTACATAATGAATATATATAAAATATCGTGAGTTCGAGCTAAGGGGAGTGATATGTAGTGCCTCGAGAATTTCAGTGTAAGTTCTAGAGACACTCGGCTTTCCAACATCTTGAATACCCAATAATTTAAGTAAGAGGGTGAGAGAGTGGAGATGTGTCTACCTCGCCGCCGGTTTTTGTGTGTGCAGGATGGATGTATATCGGGAAAATACTGCAACAGTGATTGTCAATCGGCACGGACAAGTGTTTGCAGCACATGCCATAGAAGCTGTAAGTCCAGTTCAAGGAGCAAGCATGCGCTATTCTTTGACTGTATTGTTGTGAACAAAAGAATTATGTATTGAACTAAAGACATTTACATTGGATCTTCTGGTGTTGGACTTGCGAGAAGCAAGAACTGGTTTCGTAGTGGTTATTAAACCATACATATTGTAATTGTACCTGTTAGTATCTAATGGTCCAAGACAGGGTTGACTCGTGAGAGTTGAATGCTTATGTGAAACTTGTGAAGTTGTTTTATTGCGGGGATGAAAATATAAGAGTTGAACAAAGTATCCTGAGAGTGCAGAATCATTTCAGGAGTAGAAAAGGAGTCTATTTAGAAATTCCTTTAACCAGCTATAGTCTTTGGAGAAGAAGAGTTTGTGAAGATCGATGCAGCCATCTGACCTGAGAAGAAGATCGGCTGCACACAATACGGGCGTCAACTGCGAGAGACGTGTGAGTCTTGCACCCCAGTACCGTACTGTCTCCTGTCGTCGAGAGACCATTAGAATTTAACTCTTTCCATTTCGACCATAACTGCAGCACTCACCACAGAGATAATTTTAAACTACCAACACACCATTTAAAACACTATGCCCACACACCACAGTATATGGGGTTAAAAATTTACAATAAAATAAAAGGAAGTAACATATTTTACATGGAGTTAGTTACACTTACTCTATACCTGTTAGGTGGAAAAGTGTTACTATTCAATTGAAGAATTCCTTGAGGACAGTTTTACAGTTTAAACAAGGAAATTATACATTTCCTTTTGTATACTGGAAACAACAGTATCTAATTGTGTAGCAATACCTCAGAAATGGGTGAAAAAATAATGTAAAAATCCAGATACATCTCCACTACATCAAATCAACATTGATTTGAAATTGTGTGTTATGAGATAAATAAATTTATCTATGCCTATACCATTATTGCCAGGGTTTCCAAAAATTATTGAAAAAGGGTTCCTTTTGAAACTGACTACAAACTTCAGCCATAACACTCAACTGAAATATCTACCTCCAACCAGATAAGCTGTCTTACATGCAGTGGACAATTACACTAATATCTCAGTATTATTCTTATACCTAATAAGGTATTTGATGCGATTGATCATTCTGTGCTCCTGAGAAGGCTTAAACGATATCGTGTAAGTGGCTTGCCAAATGAGTCAATTACATTGTATTCAGAATATCAGTTTCAGGTAACAGAAATAAAGTACATGGAAGGAAATGAACACCAGGTACACCTCTCTGAGCTATGTGTATCGAGTCATAGTGACCCACAGGGCTCAACATTTGGTCCACTTCTGTCTTGGCACTCATAAATAATTTCCCATTACACGATAGGAATCCAGAGCCACTGCTATTTGCAGGTGATTTCAGTCTAATGACCAAAGGGAATAATGAAGAACATCTTATTGCATCTGCAAAAGATATTACAAAACAAGTGTCTGAGTGGTTTATGAGACACGGACAAATAACAAATCCCGAGAAAACTATATTCATGAATTTCCATAGAAATCAAAACAAAAATGCAGCACAACCAGTATTATGTATGGATAAACAAAACATTAGTACTGCTCCTGAAACTAAAGTTCTTGGGATTCATATTCACAGAAATCTTAAATGGAGTTCTCATATTGCATCCCTAAATTCAAAACTAGCAGAAACAAGCTATGTAAGAATTCTTTGCACTGACACTATTGCTAAAATAATTAGGGCCATATACATTGCTCATGAGCTTTCAGGACTGAGGTGCAATATCATTTTCTGGCAAAATGTACATCAGGCCAAAACAGTTTTTGGGAAACGAAAGGCAATTGTAAGAATATTGAAACAAGCAAGCAGCAGAAAACCACACAATCGTTTCTTTAAAGGTCTCTAAGTCTTACCTCTTTCCTAAATCTAATTATTGAAAGTAGTGCTGCTTGTCAAAAAAGTATAGGCTATTAGGAAAGAAAACTTTTTTACTCAAAACAAAATTGCCCATGATTACAGTACCAGGTAAAACAGTAACATACATACTAGTCTTTGCAACACTATATTATGTGGAAAAGTTGTGTATCATACAGGAACAAAATAATACAACTTATTACACAAACACATAAAATCTCTTTCTGAACTGCAGACATTTAAAAAAAATCGTTGATGTCCTACCTACTGAAAAACTGCCTTCACTAAACTTCTCAGTACCTCATGCATGAAAACACGTAATTCATACTTTCAATTGTAGAAATAAGTGGTAAATATATGGTGTGTATACAACTTTGTAGATATTCATTATATGGATTCAATTATTGTAAAAAATTAAATGATATTTATCTGTAAATTGTAAAACCAACAGGTAAAAAGACCAATACCTAGGGTATGATATATATGTATGAAAAACAGATTTATAAGGTCAAATAAATAATTAGATAAATAAATGCTCACAGTTTTTACTAGTGAACACAGAAGACTGACAAGCTCATCATAAACTTACATTATGCACACATAAGTTTCGAGTCATCAACTTTAGTATATAGGCTACCTCAAAGCAATATAAACTAAACTAAAGCACCAAAAAAATAATTGTAGTGTGTCATTTACTGTCATGAAATATGAGAACTTGGCATGCTATATGATTTACAGACACTGTTCAAGATTGGATGTAGACTTCTTTTCAGTTACGTGTGGAATCAATGCTGGATATCAGTTTTTAGATCCCCAGAACAATTTCCTCTTACCACTATTATATCTCATCTTATGCATTCATTGTTGTGAGCTTCAGTTCAAAAAGTGGTTTGATGCAGCTTTTCTCCTGCATAACTACTGCAACCTACATCCATCTGAACATACCTACAGTTGTCAAGTCTTGGTCTTTACAGTTTTGAAACCCAAACTTTCTTCTGTTGCCAGAATGACAATTCCTCATTGACTCAGGGTGTGTCCTATCAACCGATCCATTTTTTTAGTCAAGCTGTGCCGTAAATTTATTTTCACCCACTATAACTTGGTACTGTCTTATTAGATATTCAATCTAACCATCTTATCTTCAGCATTCTTCTGTAACAACATGCTTCCAAAGCTTCTATTCTGTGTATCATCATTCAAAGCTACACTCTAGACAAATACCTTTAGATAACACTTCTTAACACTGAAATTTATATTAGATATTAACAAAGTCATCTTTTTCAGAAATGTTTTTCTTACTATTGCCAGTCTGCATTTTATATCCTTTCTAACTTCAGCTATTGTCAGTTACTTTGCTACCTGATTAGCAAACATCATCAACTACAGTATTTTTAAAATCTCATTTCTTAATCTAATTTCCTCAGCATTACCTGAATTAATTGTTTTACACTCCATTACTTTCATTTCTCTTCTAGTTATGTATATCTTTTAAACTCTTTTCAAGATATTATCCATTCCATTTGTGACAAAATTTTCCTTGGTTTTCTTTACTGTTTGTTCAGCATATGGATTGAATATATGTTTCACTCCCTCCTCCACTACTACTTCCATTTCACATCCTTCAACTCTTATAACCATACTGTGAAAATTATACATAACATTTTGCTCCTTCTATTTTATTCCTGCAACAATGTCAGAAGCTTTAATTCTTTATAGGATGCATTAAAATACTCTATGTTCCATGAACATCAGAGATATTTGCAAAAGTGCTGGTATAAATCTAGCTGCAGACTAGAACAACTGCTCTAAAGAGAAATGAGCAAGATTTTGACCTGCAGAATAAATGTTTACATTTTTTTGTCATCTTTCTTCTGACTGGTTTGATGTGGCTCTACTGTTGTACATGCCTCTTAAGTCTTGTTGAATTTCTTCTTCTGGCCCCCGTTGTTCTTGATGATTGTTAGAATTTTGTACAACTGTCAAGTGGTTGTACATGACCCAGATTATATTAATTTTCACTTAATTCGTATTTATTGTTGATAAACATTTTAGATGATCAGCCTGCATTGTATGGCCTATTTCAATACATCACCATGGGTGAGTAAGCTAAGTAGGCTGTTATTAGCCTAGCAAACATTAACAAGTTGCTTTGAATGTAACTTTAAATATTTACTCCTGGACACTGACTGACTGATACTGACCATTACATTTTGATTACACAATACTCACTGACTGACAACATAGTGACTGTTCTAGCTGAAAATGACTGACTTAGAAATGTACTTGTTGACCACCTGACACAGACTGACTGTGGCTTATTGCGCAACGCTTATTCATACTTGAAAAATTACAGAAATTACAAAATTTTAAAATATAAACTTATTTCATTTTGGATACTACATTAAAGGACACAAAATTAAATGATACAGTACGAAGATACAACAGCAAGTGAAGATACAATAGCAAGCTTTACTCCTTCGTAACGGTGTAAATGATAGGTGATATTTTATGAGAGGAAAATTTTTATGTACACTGGGATTTCCAGAGCCCACCAAGAGTGTTCTGAAAGCTTAAATTTTATAATTTTTATAATTAACAAACTAACACTGAGTTGTTGACAGGTACATGTAAATGAGAAAGAAAACTTGCTAGCTTTTGGAAGAAATCCTTTGATGATGCAGAGCAGAAATACACACACACACACACACACACACACACACACACACACACACATACACACACAAAACACTGTGTCACCTAGACACACAATGCTGGGATTGTAGTGCGGCAATGACAATGAAATAGATCGAGCACTCCACCCTAGAAGAAAAGCGTCCGAAAATACACAACAACAACAACAACAACCGTCGGCTGGAAAAGTTTTTCTTCCATTTATTCATAACATCACAGATGGGAAAGTTTTGGCCAAGTTTCAAGTGGAGACAATCTTTTGACCTACCAAGAAAATTAGTGAAAGTTTAAGATCGGTGAAAGACGCACAACACCCCTTAGCTGCCCCAGGTGTGTATAAAATTCCGTGTAGCTTTGGCATGGTTTATATTGGAACAACTAAAAGGAGTGTTAATACCCACCTAACGGAATGCAAAAGGAACTGTAGATTGGGACAAATTGACAAATCAGCTGTAGCGGAACATGTTTTCAAAGACAGTGATCACGAAATAAAATTTAGTGAGACAAACGTGATAGCTAGGACCTCATATTATTATACCAGCATGTATAGAGAAGCCATAGAGATCTATAAGCAAGAAAATAATTTTAATAAAAAAGAAGAAGGCTTAAAACAATACTGTACAATACAATGCAATAAAACTAGACAAGATATGGCGGTCGACTTTGTACCAACGAAGTGACAATCAATTACCTGTAATCGAGAGAGATGGCACTAGCCAGAGATTAGTTTTAAAGTCGAAAGCACGTGATGAGTGGTGGCACCATCTAAGCACTCTATATAAACGGGACATCCAGAGCCTAGCAGCCAGTCACTGACTCACCTCAGAAGATGTTGCCCACAGTAGACAATGAAACATTAGGAAGGAAAAGAAGTTTTATATATGGGCCACAGCAATTCAGCCTAGAAGTTTTAATTAATGATGACTAAATGGAAATGTCGCTAAAGTCATCTGTTCAATTTAAATTAAGAATGGGTTCAGTTTTATGTATGAGTATGTATTTTCAGAAAAATGTGTCACAGTGCTGACCTTTACACCGAAGCATAGGGAGTTGAAGTGAAGTAAGGGTTGACTGTGGTGACATGTATTAGGAGAAAAGGCTATCACACTATAGCCCTTCAGGCTCAAGTAAAGAATAATATGTTGTCTGAAGTGAAGTAATATTCAAATTAACAGGTGTTTTATCTGTTATGTGAAGGAAGGTAAAGTTTTGACAGTAATAATGTTGTGGCTTCTCTGGGGTGTAATTCTTAGAGTCATTTTTGTGAACATCTACATCTACATCTCTAATCCACCACTCACACTTAAGTTTTTCAAACCATCGTCAGACTATTTATCTGCTGTTCCATTCTCCAACAGCACATGGGAAAAATGAACACTTAAATCTTTCTGTAAGAGCTCTGATTTCTCTTATTTTACTACAATGATCATACGTAAGTTGGTGACAATAAACTAATTTCACATTCGGAGAAGAAGGCTGATGAATGGAATTTCATTAAAAGATCTCATAGCAATGTAAAATGCCTTTGTTTTAATAATAACCACCCAATTCGCTTACCATATCTATGACACTTCTCCTTTATTTTACAGTAATACAAAATGACCTGTCCTCCTTCGAAATTTTTCAGTGTCCTCTGTCAATGCTACTTGATAAGGAACTCATACTACACAGAAATACTCTAGCAGAGAATGAACAGGCAAAGTATAGACAGTCTCTAGAATGAAATTTTCACTCTACAGTGGAGTGTACGCTGATATGAAACTTCCTGGCAGATTAAAACTGTGTGCTGGACCAAGATTTGAACTCGGGACCTTTGCCTTTCACAGGCAAGTGCTCCACCAACTGAGCTACCCAAGCATGAATCACGCCCCGTCCTCACAGCTTTAATTCCGCCAGTACCTTGTCTCCTACCTTCCAAACTTCACAGAAGCTCTCCTGCAAACCTTGCAGAACCAGCACTCCAGGATATTGCGAAGACATGGCTTAGCCACAGCCTGGGGGATGTTTCTAGATTAAAATTTTCACTCTACAGCAAAGTGCCCACGAAAGCCAAAGGTCCCGAGTTCGAGTCTCGGTCTGACACACAGTTTTAATCTGCCAGGAATTTTTATAGACAGTCTCTTTAGTAGACAACATTGTCTACTTGATTGTTCCAATTTAAGTTGTTCATAATATTGTAATTCACAGTATTTAGTTGAACTGATACCCAAATTTAATTTATTTCTTTTCATATTCATGTGGATGATCTCACATTTTTCCTTACTCAGCTATCATGTATAAGTCATTTTGCAATTGGTTGTGATCTTCTGATAACTTAAGTGGATGGTAAATGACAGCACTACCTGCAAACAACTGAAAAGGGCTGCTGAGATTGTCTCCGAAATCATTCATATAGTTACAGAGCAGCAAAGAGCCTACAACATTTCCTTGGGGAATGCTGGATATCACTTTTGATTTACTCAATGGTTTTCTGTTGTACTGTGACCTTTCTGACAAAAAATCATGAATACAGTCACAAAACTGAATTCTATTGCAAATCGACATCAGTGATACAGGTCTGTAATTCAGTGAATTACTCCTATTTGCTTCCTTGAGTATTTGTGTGACTTGTGCTACTTTCATGTCTTTTGGTATGGATCTTTCATTAAGGATGATTGCTAATTAGGGGCTTTTGTATCAGCTTACTCTTAAAGGAACCTGATTGGTATGCTATCTGGACCAAAAGACTTGCATTTATTAAGTGATTTAAGATGCTTCAGTACACCAATGATATCTAGTTCTAAGCTACTATGTTGACTGTTGCTCTTCATTCAAATTCTGGAATACTGCCTTTGTCTTCTTTGGTGAAGGAATTTTAGAAAACTTTGTTTAATAGCTCCACTTCAGTTGTCAGCATCAGTAACATTACCTCTGGTATCATACAGCGGAAGTGTTGATTGTGTCTTGGCCCTGCTGTACATTACATATGAGCAGAACTTTTTTGGATTTCTTTTTTGGATTTTCTGTCAGGTTTTGAGACAGAGTTTCATTGTGTAAACTGTTAAAAGCATCTCACATTGAAGTCCACACAAAGTTTTGAGTTTCTGTAAAACATTGCCAATCTTGGAGATGTTGCATTCTTTTAAATTTGGCATGCTTTTTCCATACCTTGTGCAAAAGTGTTCTGGCCTATTTTGTGTACCATGGGGGGAGGGGGGGATCAATACCATCTTTTGTTAATTTATTCAGTATGAATCTCGCAGCTGCCTATTTCTCTGAATTCAAACCACATCTGGTGTACACTTACGTGGTTAGTTGGGAGGGGGTGGAGACTGTCTCTTAGTGAGATGTCACGCAAATTTTTATCTGTCTTTTTTTTTAAAAAAAAAAAAAAAATATATTTTGCATTTACTTTTGATAAATTTGTTTGTTACAGTGGTCAATATCGCTGCAATGAACTTTTGATCACTAATCCCCATATCTGTCAAGGCAAAGCAGGGATTTAATAAAGTAATAATATAGTAATGATGAAGTATTTAATGGAATAATAATGAAGTAGTGAAGTGACAAAATATGATGAAGAATATGAGGTAATGAAGTGGTAAAGATGTAATAATGAAGTGAGCAATAAAAAATATGAGAAGAATCTTGTAATGCAGTGATGGTTAGGACACCAGTTAAGGATCCTGTCTTTGTAGTAGTTAATTTTTGTGAATTCACTCCAGTAGTTAACAAATTGTAAGTAAAGAATTAGATGGCACAACAAAATTTCATAAGAAATAAAATATGACTATCTATGAAAAGTATTGATTTTGCTCTATAAAACATCTATGCAGTTTGAGGTAGTACTCTGATAATCCGTGTAAAAGTTTTGGCACTGAGATTAAAAACAATTTAATAGTTTCCAATAATAATTGTAATTAAAGTATAAAATAAAATTATTTTAAATGCTCAGTGAAATCTTAAATTATATGAAAGTTCATTAGAAACATACTGCTGCAGAATTTTTTTTCAAGATACTGATAAGCTTGCCTCTTATAAAATATGTGTAATTAATGTTTTTTGTATTAATGATTTGAAGTAGTAATGAACTAGGAAAACCGTCATGTTGTGAACTTCATTAAATACCAAAACTGGAGAAAAATCCTGACAGAAATCAATAATAGAAATTCAGCAATCTTTAAGTAATGGAAAGTTGAAAATGAAGTACTACTTTGGTCTCAGAATCAGTTGGACCACAGGGGTAGCATCCATCTAATTAATTTGATATTTTTGTTAAAGATTTTAAAATTATGACTACTATTTGTCTGGAGTAGGAACTTTGTATTTCAGGTATATTTTACATTTAGTGTATTGATTACTGATAAATGTTTCTTTGGTCATTGTTTTCCTTATATTCACCAATATGGACATTGAGAAATGTAAGTGCAGTGCTATAAAGAACCATAAAGGATCCTCAAAAAGAACTAATAGAGGCTGGGTGGGAGTTGAAATAAAAATAGGAGCCCCTTTTTCCAGAATTTCAGGATGCAGTGAGTAAACAGGTGGAAAGTGAAATTTTGTTAGATAGTTGTATAAATGGAAATGAGTCAGGAGGCCCCCTGCGGGGCAGGTCCGGCCGCCTTGGTGCAGGTCTTATTACATTCGATGCCACATTGGGCGACCTGCGTGCCAGATGGGGATGAAATGATGGTGAAGACAACACAACCCCCAGTCCCTGAGCAGAGAAAATCTACGACCCAGTCAGGAATCGAACCCGGGCCTGTAGGACTGCAATCTGCCATGCTGACCACTCAGCTATCAGGGTGGACAATAGTTGTATAAAATACATTTTAAGGTTAATGTGGAACACTGTGGAGAATCTAAAAGTTATTTCAAAAATTGGTAAAAATACTTTCCCAAAAAAAAATTTAATTCTTGGTAAAATTTTGTAACTTACATGTTGACATTTGCATTTCTTGAAAATTTGTAATTATGTATTGTTGAACAATGATCAGCTTTACATTTACTATTTAAATTTAGGCATATTGTAAGAAGTTTATTGTATGTCATCATGGTAGTTCATTTTAAAATGTATGTCTTAAACACAGATTGTGAAATGTTGGTGAGTAGCTACTGTTGTTTTTACAATGGATTATCCAGTTAAATATTTTCATTATTTATCCATATAACCCAATGGGGGTGATGTGACAGAATGAGCTGGATCCACCCAGATGTCATTATTCCATTACTGACAATATGGTAATTTTTCTTTTATTTATCTCATTTCTGGAATGGCATACAACAGTTAAAAAAAGTCCCTTTGTTATGCTTGCTGAAATTGATAAAACATTATTGTTTGCAACATACTTTCTGAATTACTGATGCTGATAACATGATTGGTGTGCCTAAACATAATTTTTATGAGTAAATCTTCTTAATTTGAGGAGTTGAACCTCTTGGTTCATCCCTATGAAATCCCCAAACCACCTTCCCTACCCTCCGGCTCCTACCCTTGTAACCACCCCAGGTGTAAAACCTGTCCCATGCACCCTCCCACCACCACCTACTCCAGTCCTGTAATCCTGTACACGATCAAAGGCAGAGCCACATGTGAAAGCACCCATGTGATTTACCAACTGACCTTCCTACACTGTGAAGCCTTCTATGTGGGAATGACCAGCAACAAACTGTCCATTCGCATGAACGGACACAGGCAGACAGTGTTTGTTGGTAATGAGGATCACCCTGTGGCTAAACATGCCTTGGTGCATGGCCAGCACCTCTTGGCACAGTGTTACACTGTCCGGGTAATCTGGATACTTCCCACTGACACTAACCTATCAGAACTCCGGAGACGGGAACTTGTCATTCAACAACATCTTTGCCCCTGTACTCTGCCTTGACTGACATCTCTGCCCAAACTCTTTGCCTTTACATATGTCTGCTTGTGTGTGTGTGTGTGAGTGTATACGTGTCTTTTTTTCCCCCTAAGGTAAGTCTTTCCACTCCCGGGATTGGAATGACTCCTTACCCTCTCCCTTAAACCCACATCCTTTTGTCTTTCCCTCTCCTTCCCTCTTTCCTGATGAAGCAACCTTGGGTTGCGAAAGCTTGAAATTTGTGTGTGTGTTTGTGTGTTTTTTTATTGTGTCTATCTACCAGCACTTTCTCGTGTGGTAAGTCACAGCATCTTTGTTTTTTATATATATTTACCCCGCATGGAATGTTTATTTCTATTGCCCGGGTTCCCGGGTTCGATTCCCGGCGGGGTCAGGGATTTTCTCTGCCTCGTGATGGCTGGGTGTTGTGTGCTGTCCTTAGGTTAGTTAGGTTTAAGTAGTTCTAAGGTCTAGGGGACTGATGACCATAGATGTTAAGTCCCATAGTGCTCAGAGCCATTTATTTCTATTATAAGACAAGCCTGAGTGAAGGTTGCCTTGCCTTGCCTTGCCTAAGCTTACATGACCAGATTGATACCAGGTGCCGTAAGGATACGAATGCAAATGCAAATGATAGCCATATTTACTTTGTGCTATAACTGAAAGGTTGAGACCTTGCAAAATAGCAATAATTTAACATTTGTAACATAATGTAGCCATGTTTAAATCTCAAAATATTTACAGAGAATGTGTAAGTAGCTCACCTGAATATAAACCTACAAGAGGTGTTCGTGCACCACTGGCATTGCTGACAGCACTTCTTGTGAATGCACCACATGCTGGCATAGACTTTACAAATGAGCCAGCAATGTTGCACAATCCCAGTGTAAACATTTCCTGCGTTGCATCAAGTGGTGCACCAGTTGCTGAAATGCAATTAAATACAAAGATGAAGTTCAATAATGAAGTACTCCATCACAACAATACCACAACTTTGACAGAGGCAACAAGTACAGGCTTGTGATGCAAATGACGTCATACAAATACTTAGAGCATAAAGACATCATTATTAACTAAAAACACATAGTCATCATCATAATCATCATCATCAACAACAACGACAACATTTAAGACAGTTTATGCCTTTCAGCGTTCAGTCTGGAGCATAGTCCCCCTTATAAAAGTCCTCCATGATCCCCTATTCAGTGCTAACATTGGTGCCTTTTCTGATGTTAAGCCTATTACTTCAAAATCATTCTTAACTGAATCCATGTACCTTCTCCTTGGTCTACCCTGACTCCTCCTACCATCTACTGCTGAACCCATGAGTCTCTTGGGTAACCTTGCTTCTCCCATGTGTGTAACATGACCCCATCATCTAAGCCTGTTCACCCTGACTGCTACATCTATAGAGTTCATTCCCAGTTTTTCTTTGATTTCCTCATTGTGGACACCCTCCTGCCATTGTTCCCATCTACTAGTACCTGCAATCATCCTAGCTACTTTCATATCCGTAACCTCAACCTTGTTGATAGGGTAACCTGAATCCACCCAGCTTTCGCTCCCATACAACAAAGTTGGTCGGAAGATTGAACGGTGCACAGATAACTTAGTCTTGGTACTGACTCCCTTCTTGCAGAAGAGAGTAGATCGTAGCTGAGCGCTCACTGCATTAGCTTTGCTACACCTCGCTTCCAGTTCTTTCACTATGTTGACATCCTGTGAGAATATGCGTCCTAAGTACTTGAAACCGTCCACCTGTTCTAACTTTGTTCCTCCTATTTGGCACTCAGTCCGTGTATATCTCTTTCCCACTGACATTACTTTCATTTTGGAGATGCTAATCTCCAAACTGAGGAAACTGCAAAAAGGTGGGAATTTAAGGAGATGGGATGTGGATAAACTGAAAGAACCAGAGGTTGTACAGAGTTTCAGGGAGAGCATAAGAGAACAATTGACAGGAATGGGGGAAAGAAGTACAGTAGAAGAAGAATGGGTAGCTCTGAGGGATGAAGTAGTGAAGGCAGCAGAGGATCAAGTAGGTAAAAAGACGAGGGCTAGTAAAAATCCTTGGGTAACAGAAGAAATATTGAACTTAATTGATGAAAGGAGAAAATATAAAAATGCAGTACATGAAGCAGGCAAAAAGGAATACAGACGTCTCAAAAATGAGATCGACAGGAAGTGCAAAATGGCTAAGCAGGGATGGCTAGGGGATAAATGTAAGGATGTAGAGGCTTATCTCACTAGGGGTAAGATAGATACTGCCTACAGGAAAATTAAAGAGACCATTGGAGAAAAGAGAACCGCTTGTATGAATATCAAGAGCTCAGATGGGAACCCAGTTCTAAGCAAAGAAGGGAAAGCAGAAAGGTGGAAGGAGTATATAGAGGGCCTATACAGGGCGATGCACTTGAGGACAATATTATGGAAATGGAAGAGGATGTAGATGAAGATGAAATGGGAGATAGGATACTGCGTGAAGAGTTTCACAGAGCACTGAAAGACCTGAGTCGAAACAAGGCCCTGGGAGTAGACAATATTCCATTAGAACTACTGACAGCCTTGGGAGAGCCAGTCCTGACAAAACTCTACCATCTGGTGAGCAAGATGTATGAGACAGGCAAAATACCCTCAGACTTCAAGAAGAATATAATAATTCCAATCCCAAAGAAAGAAGGTGTTGATAGATGTGAAAATTACTGAACTATCAGCTTAATAAGTCACAGCTGCAAAATACCAACGTGAATTCTTTACAGACGAATGGAAAAACTGGTAGAAGCCAACCTCGGGGAAGATCAGTTTGGATTCCGTAGAAATGTTGGAAAGAGGCAATACTGACCTTACGATTTACCTTAGAAGGAAGATTAAGGAAAGGCAAACCTACATTTCTAGCATTTGTAGACTTAGAGAAAGATTTTGACAATGTTGACTGGAATACTCTCTTTCAAATTCTAAAGGTGGCAGGGGTAAAATACAGAGAGCGAAAGGCTATGTACAATTTG
The DNA here is from genome assembly GCF_021461395.2 of Schistocerca americana. NCBI lineage: Eukaryota > Metazoa > Arthropoda > Insecta > Orthoptera > Acrididae > Schistocerca > Schistocerca americana. Next base: position 74,545,728 of record NC_060120.1, read on the forward strand.
TACAGAAACCAGATGGCAGTTATAAGAGTCGAGGGGCATGAAGGGGAGGCAGTGGTTGGGAAGGGAGTGAGACAGGGTTGTAGCCTCTCCCCGATGTTATTCAATCTGTATATTGAGCAAGCAGTAAAGGTAACAAAATAAAAATTCAGAGTAGGTATTAAAATTCATGGAGAAGAAATAAAAACTTTGAGGTTTGCCGATGACATTGTAATTCTGTCAGAGACAGCAAAAGACTTGGAAGAGCAGTTGAACAGAATGGACAGTGTCTTGAAAGGAGGATATAAGATGAACATCAACAAAAGCAAAACAAGGATAATGGAATGTAGTCGAATTAAGTCGGGTGATGATGAGGGTATTAGATTAGTAAATGAGACATTTAAAGTAGTAAAAGAATTTTGCTGTTTGGGGAGCAAAATAACTGATGATGGTCGAAGTAGAGAGGATATATAATGTAGACTGGCAATGGCAAGGAAAGCGTTTCTGAAGAAGAAAAATTTGGTAACATCGAGTATAGATTTAAATGTCAGGAAGTCGTTCCTGAAAGTATTTGTATGGAGTGTAGCCATGTATGGAAGTGAAACGTGGACAATAAATAGTTTAGACAAGAAGAGAATAGAAGCTTTCGAAATGTGGTGCTACAGAAGAATGCTGAAGATTAGATGGGTAGATCATATAACTAATGAGGAGGTATTGAATAGAATTGGGGAGAAGAGGAGCTTGTGGCACAACTTGACTAGAAGAAAGGATCGGCTGGTAGGACATTTTCTGAGACATCAAGGGATCACCAATTTAGTATTGGAGGGCAGCGTGGAGGGTAAAAATCGTAGAGGGAGACCAAGAGATGAATACACTAAGCAGATTCAGAAGGATGTAGGCTGCAGTAGGTACTGGGAGATGAAGAAGCTTGCACAGGATAGAGTAGCATGGAGAGCTGCATCAAACCATTCTCAGGACTGAAGACCACAACAACAACAACAATCTTCATACCATAGACCTTACATTTCTGATCTAGCTCTGAAATATTACTTTGCAAACTATCAATCGAATCTACCATCACAACTAAATCATCCGCATATGCGAGACTGCTTATTTTGTGTTCACATATCTTAATCTCACCCAGCCAGACTATTGTTTGCAACATATTATCCATAAATAATATGAACAACAGTGGAGACATGTTGCAGCCTTGTCTTACCCCTGAAACTACTCCGAACCATGAACTCAATTTACCGTCAACTCTAGCTGCTGCCTGACTATCTATGTAACGACCTTTAATTGCTTGCAAAAGTTTGCATCCTATTCCATACTCTCGTAGAACAGACAATAACTTCCTAATAGGAAACCGGTCATATGCCTTTTCTAGATCTATAAAGCACAGATGCAATTCCCTGTTCCACTCGTAACACTTCTCCATTATTTGCCGTAAGCTAAAGATCTGGTCCTGACAACCTCTAAGAGGCCTAAACCAACACTGATTTTCATCCAATTTGTCCTCAACTAATACTCGCACTTTCCTTTCAACAATAACTGAGAAGATTTTACCCACAACGCTGATTAAAGAGATACCTCTGTAGTTGTTACAATCTTTTCTGTTTCCATTGTGTGATTACTGCTTTCGTCCAGTCTGATGGAACCTGTCCTGGCTCCCATGCCATTTCAATAATCCTGTGTAGCCATTTAAGACCTGACATTCCAATGTATTTGGTGAGTTCCGACTTAATTTCATCCACCCCAGCCGCTTTATTGCACTGCAATCTGTTGACCATTTTCTCCATTTCCTCAAATGTGATCTTATTTCCATCATCATTCCTATCCCATTGTACATTGAAATCTGAAACATTACTGATTGTATTTTAACCTACATTGAGCAACTCTTCAAAATATTCCCTCCATCTGCCCAAGGCATAAACACATAGTATTAAACAAAAAAGTGGTTGTTAATTACTAGTTTGTTATGAAACGTACTCCACTAACAAATTAATGTGACTGATTGAGATTTAAAATGTAAGGAAAAGATAGACTACTACTCACCACAAAGATAATATGTTGAGTTGCAGACAGGCACAACAAAAAGATGCTTACACATATGCTTTTGGCCATGGCTAATGTGTAAATGTCTTTTCATTGTGCCTGCCTGCAACTCAGTGTGTCATCTTTATGGTGAGTAGATCTATCATTTCCTTATATTGTTAATATTCCAACCTGAATAAATTAGATTTATCTATGTGTCTGGCTTAGTAAATTACATGGTGAAAACCTTGTGATCAGAGTTGTTTTAAAGAAAACTTCTTTATTTTTGAAAAATATTCATGCTTCTGAAACTTGATTCCCATTATGTCATCTAATTCCATTTTTGACAACTGATTCTCCTATCAATGTTCTACGAATTCTACATTGTATAATGTTATCAATACTGGTAAAATAATGCAAACTCTATTAACTGGTAGATAACATTTGAAAACATCCATCTGGTTCCAACCACCATGGTTGTCAGTAATACCAGGAATGCTATTTCTCTTTCTCGCAGTTTTCATTACCTTTATCCCAGTGTTAATCCATAATTTTGCTTTCCCTTTAGTTCCTGTCTTAAATTGTAGCCCTTTTTAGGTTAAACAATTTTTTGTATATAACAGATTAGCTTCTTTATTAACATGTTCTGTGAAAAGTTTATTTATTTAACAAATTAACTGTGCCTACTTCACACAACTATCACTGTGTTTCAGAGGCGTTTTACAGCATGAAATATTTAAGATATTATAAGTATTTACACTTACAGAAAGCTTTAGCTATTGCCACATTTGCAAGAACTGCTACCACAGGAACAAAAATTGTAGCAGAGCCAAGTTCCTTACACATCTCCACAAAGCCTATTGTCTGGTTATTGTACACTGTAGAAAATGGTGGTAGTCCAAATGGAGGAAGACCAGGTGCTACTTTACCTAAAGAAAATTGAAGAATGTGAGTGATAACAGTTACATGTTAGTTTGTTTGTGTTTCTAATTTTAGCTTCCTCATAATACTGAACAATAGCTGAAAAATAAATTTAATATCATGATATTAAGAAGTTGAAAATCTGATGCAAACAGTAAAAATAAAAGTTTTAATTCTGTATAAAGAATAACTATATAAATGAACTAAAAATTTATTATATGAAAGGGCTGGTCAAAACTTACCTTCAGGAGGTGTAAGTCTTAATGTTGCTGACAGATATATATATAAAAGTACAAGAAACTATCATAGCTTTTGGAACTACTAGTTTCTTCCTCAGGGTGGAAACTGGGATAGATTTAGAATGGAAGTGGTTGTCACTCAGACAATAGGATGAGGGCGACTCATCTATAAGGAGGGCAAGGTGAAACAAACCTCCATCTGAAGCTAAGTATTGAAGTGACCAGTTTCACAATTCTATTTGTATGTGAATATATTTGTTTACATTCTTAAGTAATTACAATGGCATGTGAAACATAAAACTCTGAATGTTTATTTACACATCAAGTTACTTGCCATTAAAATTGTTTATGTATATTAATATATTTTTTTGAAAGAATAAATTGCACAACGATTGCTGTCTTTTTCAGTGTCTGATTGTTACTTAATGCCTCCTCTATGTGGTGAGTAGCAATCTATCCTTTCTATACTGTATTATTCTATGCTGGACTTACCATAGTGTAATATATTTTTTAAAATTTTTTTAATGTAATTTTGATCAAGGGTGCTCATACAACAGTTTGTAAGAGGGGGGTGGGGGCTGACCTGGAATTATGGAGAATTTTTAATATTTTGGAAGAAGAATGGTGACTTTTAAGTAGCCATAAAAAGTTCCAGTTCCAACTCTGGTAAAAACCTGTGTAATAGCAATTTTAAAATTACTTTCTTGAAAGAAAACCAGCTGACTAAACCATATTTTTTCCATTCCTTGGGAGCTGGGGAGGGGGGAGGGGTTGGCTTGCTGCCAGGTATGGGTGCCCTTGATTATAATGATATGTGAAGTATAAAATCCATTAATGTGTGTATATACATAAAGTTAGCAGACATAATATGAAAATATAACAATGTAGCACGTAAAACATCTATTACCTTCATCACTTACATAGATTTAATAACAATATATTTGCTTCACATATGCAAAAAACTGCAAACAAAATGAATGTACAGAAAACAGTGTCTTTTTTATGAGTATTTTGCATCAAGTTTACTTTTACAAATAGCAAAAAACAACTAACAAATATATGAGCAAACGGAGAGATTGCTGCTCACCACAAAGATGAAACATTGAGCTACAGAAAGGCACAAAAAAAGACTGTTACACATTTAGCTTTTGGCCAAACTTTTATTCAGAAAAGGAAACACACAAGAAAGCACAATTCACCCACAAATGACCACCACCTCTGGCTGTTTGGATTGGAATGCATTTGTAAATTTGAACAGAAACAGCAACCTGGAGAGGGCGAGCGAGGGGAAGGAATAGCTGGGTATGGGGTGGGGGTTGGGGTGGGGGGGGGGGTGGGGGTGAGGGGGGGAGGAGGAGAAGAGCACTGTCTGGTGGAACGTGCAGGAATCACCAAAGGAAGCATGACAAGACTGCCACCACATGGGAAACTTTTCCACAATTATGTAGTGACTTTTTTCTCTACTGATTTGGGCATTGAAATCAAACAGAAAATTTTTTCTGTCCTATTTGGAGATCTTAGCCATCACTGACTAATGTTATCCAGAATTTCTCTGTTGCTTTGGGGTCTTTTTTATCTACAGTTATGGAGGTGTGTACGTTGATCATAGTCTATTTCTTGTTAGTGCATTGTAAGCGCACTGTTGTTAGCCTGCTGTTGATGGGGTCACTTCTCTGATTGAACTGACTATCTTCTTCTGTACCATGAAGGCCCAGACCAAAAGAGGGGCCCCATCAGCAATTTGTTTTTCTGCCTTTCTCTTGAAAATAAGGTAGTTTTCCTTATCCAGTGTGTCTTCATCTGTTATGCACGCTTCCTGCAGGGCTAGTATCATTATCTTTTGTTTATCATACTGTAATGTTAGGCTGTGTAGTTTTCCTGGTTGGATCAGTGTTTTTATGTCAAAGGTTCCAAGAAATGTAGAAGTTTTGTGTGGAAGTTTGTCACAGAACTGACTTTCTCTGTTATGATGTAGGCCCAGGTTCGTCAGTTCCTGGTTCCCATCTGTTGGTTGGACTGGTTAACACCTGGGGTATTGTTACTATTCCTCACTTGAGTCATCATGAGAGTAAACTGAAAAAAGGCAAAAATAATGAGCAGTAGCAGAAAAGAAATTAGTGCTGATGCAACTTTAAAACTAGGGGCCACAAGTAGATTAAGTGAAGGAATTCTGTTATCTCAGAAGCAAAATAACTCCTGACAGATTGGGGAAGCAGGAATAAAAAGCAGACTAGAACAGGAAATGAGAGCATTCCTGGCCAAAAGATGTCTGCTAGTATCGAACATGAACTGTAATCTCAAGAAGGCATTATTGAGAATGTATATTTGGAGCACAGCATTCTATAAAAGAGAATCATAGGTTGTGGTGAAATTGGAAAATAAGAGATATGAAGCATCTGAAATGTAGTAATACTGAAGGATGTTGAAGGTTAGGTGGCCTGATAAGATAAGAAATGAGGAGATTCTCTGCGGAAATGGTAAGGACATGAACACCTGAAAAATGTTGACTACAAGATAGGATGATAAGGTATGTGTTAGGACATCACGGAATACTGCCCATGTCACTTGAGGGAATCATATAGGGTAAGAACTGTAGGACAGCACAAAGATTAGAAAATATCAAGTAAACAATTGCTGCTCTGAAATGAAGAGGTTGGCACGAGAGAGAAATTCATAGCAGGCCACATTAAAGCAGTTAGAAGACATAAAAAAACAATAATCAAAGGTTTATGGATGAATGCAAGTTGTCTTTTTTTTATATATAGTATCTGTTAGTCACAGAATGGAGATCTTTATTGGGGAGACACAGCTTCTAACTGAATTACAGAGATGAACCACAAATTCCTCAAGAAAATCGTTATCTTATATTATTATCATAATAATTAAAATTAAAATTTTTTTAGGTCTTTATTATTATCGCTTTTCATGTAGTTCATCACCAGTCTTGTGCACCACAACATCACAAATAATCTTCTTTTCTTCCACTTCTCTTTGCCGCAGATCAGTGCAGAATTGTGGAACAAAGGGATGAAATGATGGTGGTACCAGAACAATCCTCTTCCATAGGCTGTAAGGAGGTTTGCTGGATATAGATATAAGTGAGGACATATACAGAAAACAATCCACATTGCGGCTGTCACTATTTGCTTTTATGGGTAATAAACAGGAATTCCTACATTTGGCTTTAAAAATCTCACATCTTATGTCTTGGGTAAAATCTTCAAAATTGGAATATTGGGGCAAATTCAAATAGCTCAAGAACAATTCTCAGGCCTTTTTTTAATGCTATGTGTTGGTTCAGAGAGCAAAATTTCATTTAATCTTTTCCAGTACTTTTGTTGTTATAATAAACAGTTGTCAGTTGAGATGTCAATCGCAAAGTTATTTTAATCAAAGTATAGGCGATTTCTCTCTGCTGTTTCCTTCTGGCACTTATTACAGACACTCTGCCAGTCTGGCTACCACTCTCGTCCCCCTTGCTCTTATTCTGCCCTCTGCCCTTTTGTCTTATTTTTTATCACATATGATTTTCAATTTGAAGCTGTTATATAAGAAGGTACACTGAAGAAAGAGAAACTTACATTATAGCATGTGCAGATAGTTTTTGACAATATTGACTGGAATACTCTCTTTTGCATTCTAAAGGCAGAAGAGATAAAATATCAGGTGCAAAAGGTGTTCTGCACCTTGTGTAAAAACCAGACTGCATTTATAAAAGTTGAAGAATATGAAAGGAAAACAGCAGTTCAGTGGGGAGTGTGACAGGATTGTAGCCTATCACCAATGTTATTCAATCTGTACATAAGCAAGCAGTAAAAGAAACCAAGGAAAAAATTTGGAAGAGAAATTAAATTTCAAGGACAGAAAAAAAAGGTTTGATGATGACACTGTAATTTTTCGGATATAATAAAAGACTTTGAGAAAATTGGGATGGAATGGTTAGCTTCTTGAAAAGAGATTATAGCATTAATATGAACAAAAGTAAAAATATGATGATTCAACGCAGTCAAATTAAATCGGGTGATGTTGAGGGAACTAGATTAAGAAATGGGTCACTAAAAGTAGTGGGTTTGCTAAATGGGCATCAAAATAACTGATGATGGCTGAAGTGGATAGGACATGAAATACAAACTGGTAACAGCAAGAAAAGCATTTATGAAAAAGATAAAACTTTTAAAGTTGAATGTAAATTTAAGTGTTAGGAAGTCCTTTCTGAAAGTATTTGTCTGGAATACAGCATAGTATGGAAGTGAAACTGCTATGATAAACAGTTCAGACAAGAAGAGTATAAAAGCTTTTGAAGTGTGGTAATACAGAAGAATGCTGCAGATTTGATGCTTAAATCACGTAACTAATGAATTTAACTGGGAAGAATAGAAGCAAAAACTTCATGGCAGATTAATTTATGGTATGCCTTAACAAAAAGAAAGAACTGGTTAATAGAACACATCTTGAGGTACCAAGTCGACATCAGTTTGATAATGGAGAAGAGTGTGAGGGGTAAAAACTGTAGAGGGAGGTCAGTGTTTGACTAAGGTAAGGTCAACTACATGTCACATAAGATATCAAGTCAATTAATTTACATTTTTTACATATATAATTTCCATTTAGTCTATAATAAACAGCAGATTAATTCAGAAATACAGGTAAATTTCTAACTCCTCTATGTAAACTATCAGAGTTGGTATGTAATGTTTCTCAAGTTGTAGATATGCCAAATCTTTTGGTGTTGTTGTACTATTAGAATGAAGCAATCATTACATTCATGCTCTGTTAATGCTGTTCACAAAAAAATATTGCACACTGAAAGTTCTCCTCTCCTTGTAAATTGAAAGTGGAACTTACGTGACAATCTGAAAGGTGTTAAACCATGGGCACTGAGACCATATGCTACAAAGGAACAAATAAGAACTGTAATGGCATTTCTTGAGATTGAAATAAACCATAGTAATTTCCTTATTCTTCTCTGAGATGGAGTCTGGTGTTCAACATTATCTGGACCAACTTTCACATCCTTCAGTTTCTGTTTAAAAGAAAGTAAAAGATTTATCAAAGAAAGTTCACTTGCCAAGCTTACAAAATTGTGAAACAGAATTTCTTTGAGAGGCAAAATTTTTGAGAGCTGTCAATGGGCACAAATAAACATACTTGAGACTACCCAACATTTTGGAACTATTAGTTCCTTCCTAACAGAGGAAAGATGTACACATTATGGAAGTTTAGAAAGGAAGGGCAGGTGATTCAGACCTCAAGGCCAAGATGTATGGGACTCACTTGTTTTGAGTCTTCTGTCACCCTCACAATTGGTGCTTTCCTCTCATTCTGGGGTTTGAGTGACCTGCCCTTCATATATAACCTTTCTTAACCTATCCCTCTTTCATCCCCAAGGAATCACTAATGGTTCCAAAACCTAGGATAGCTTCAAGTAGTTTTATATATGTCTACTGGCAGTATTACAAAATTTTGCCTCATGAACAAAAATATTGACAAGTAATTCTGTCTTATATGACACAAGAACAATATATTTTGTCATAGGACACCACTTTAAAATATTTTACATCAGTGGGTAGTAAATGTGTATTATGTTGAAGGTGTCACAATGTTTTTAGACTTATCTTTTGTTGTTGATGATTTACATGTCCCCCAAATGATGGCACGTCAACAATATGGCAATAGAAAGATTGCTACCTACCATAAAGAAGACACATTAAGTTGCTGTTAGGTGCAATTAAAAGACATTCACGTAAAGCTTTTGGCCACAGCCTTCATCATAAAAAAAGAGAAACACTTGCCATTCATGTACACAAGGAAGCACACCTCATATATACATGACTGCCAACTCTGGCAGCTCAGGCTGGAATGCAACTATCATGTGGGATGCAAGCAGCAGTCTGGATGGGGCAGGAGAGGGGAAAGGATAGTAGTGCAAGACTAAGGGAGAGACGAACTCTGTCTGACAGAGTGTGCAGGTACAAGAATCCCAAGAGACACAGTGTCAGGAGGTTGTGGAGCAGAGACGTGGGGAAAAAAGGAGAGGAATGGGACAAGACAGGTGGGTGCATTGTCAGAGGTGGGTAAAAAAAGAGGATGGAGTTGAGAATGGGGAGGAGATGATAGGACAGAGGGGGTGGGAACAGTATGTTACCATAGGTTGAGGCTGGGATAATTACAGGAGCAGAGAATTTGATGTAAGGATAACTCCCATCTTCACAGTTCAGAAAAGCTGGTGGTGAAGGGAAGGACCCAGATGGCACACGTAGTGATGCAGCCATTGAAATCAAACATGTTACGTTCAGCTGCATGTTGCACCACAGGATGGTCTACTTTGCTCACCACAGTTGAGAGGAGTCATTCATCCTGATGTACAACTGGTTGCTAGTCATACCAATATAAAAAGCTGTGCAATGATTGCAGCAGAGATGGTAAATGACATGACTGCTTTCACAAGTGACCGGGACACTAATGAGCTAGGATAAACCTGTGACAGGACTGGAATGGGAAGTGCTGAATGAGTGGACTGGGCAGATCTTACACCTGTGTCTTGCACAGGGATATGATCCTTGTGGCAAAGGGTTGGGATTGGGAGTGGCACAGGGATGGATTAGGATGTGGAGGCCAGGTGGGTGATGGAACGCCACTTTAGGAGGGGTGGAAAGGATCTCGAGTAGGATGTCCCTCATTTCAGAGCACGATGATTGGTAATCAAAGCCCTGGCAAAGGATTTGGTTCAGTTGTTCCAGTCCAGAGTGGTACTGGGTGATGAAGGTGGCACTTCTTTGTGGCTGGTTCTTGGAGGTGGTAGAAGCACTGGAAATGGCATGGGCAATTTGTTTGCTGTGTGTGAAGGCCTTGTTGGATGCGTCACCATACTGAGCAAGGGAGTTCAAGTAATTGCAAATACACCGTACCCAGGTGGCCAGGCCCATATTGGAGGATTTTTTGGTGTGAAATGCAGGTACTGTTGGTGGTTGGCGGATTCAGTGTGGACAGAGGTGCACATGGTGTCATCAGAGAGGAGGAAGTCAACATCTAACAAGGTGGCTCACTAGGTTGAAGAGAACCATGTGAAGTGGATGGGAGAGATGTTGTTGAGGGTATGAAGGAATGAAGATAGGGTGTCCTTGCCATGAGTCCAGATCATGAAGATATCATCAATGAACATGAACCATACTAGGGGTTTGTTGTTATGGGAGTCTAGGAAGATCTCCTGTATATGGACCATGAACAGTTTGTTGTAGGAAAGTGCCATGTGGGTGCCCATGGCTGTCCCACAGATTTGTTTCTATATGTGTGGGTCCTGAAGAGGGGCAACAGCCTTTTCAGTAGTTGCAGGGGCAACAGTCTGGATGATTGACTGATCTGGCCTTGTAACATCAACCACAATGGCCTTGCTGTGCTGATACTGCGAATGGCTGAAAGCAGGGGGAAACTACATCCATAACTTTTTCCGAGGGCATGCAGCTTTATTGTATGATCAAATGATGATGGCGTCCTCTTGGGTAAAATGTTATGGGGGTAAAATGGTCCCCCATTTGGATCTCCAGTAAGGGACTCCTCAGGCGGACGTTGTTATCAGGAGAAACAAAACTGGTGTTCTACGGATTGGAGTGTGGAACGTCACATTGCTTATTCAGGCAGGTAGGTTGGAAAATTTAAAAAGGGAAATGGATAGGTTAAAGTTGATATAGTGGTAATTAATGAAGTTTGGTGGCTGGAGGAACAAGGCTTCTGGTCAGGTGAATATGGGGCTATAAATACAAAATCAAATAACGGTAATGCAGGAGTAAGTTTAATAATGAATAAAAAAATAGGAATGTTGATAAGCTACTATGAACAGCATAGTGAAAAAATTATTGTAACCAACATAGACACGAAGCCCACATCTACCACAGTAGTACAAGTTCATATGCCAACTAGATACACAGATGATGAAGACATTAAAGAAATGTATGATGTGATAAAAGAAATTATTCAGACTGTTAAGGGAGATGAAAATTTAATAGTCATGGGGGATTGAAATTCAATTGTAGGAAAAGGAAAAGAAGGATAAATAGTTGGTGAATTTGGAATGGGGGTAAGGAATGAAAGAGGAAATCACCTGGTAGAATTTTCTGCAGAGCGCAACTTAATCATAGCTAACACTTGGTTTAAGAATCATGAAAGAAGGCTGCCTACATGGAAGAGCCCTAGAGACACTGGTAGGTTTCATATACATTATATAATGGTAAGACAGAGATTTAGGGACCAGGTTTTAAATTGTAAGACATTTCCAGGGGCAGATGTGGACTCTGGCCACAATTTATTGTTTATGAACTGTGGAGTAAAAGTGAAGAAACTGCAAACAGGTATAAACTTAAGGAGATGGGATCTGGATAAACTGAAAGAATCAGAGGTTATAGAAAGTTTCAGAAACAGCATAAGAGAAGGGTGGCAAGGACGGGGAAAAGAAATACACTAGAAGAAGAATGGGTAGCTTTGAGAGATGAAATATTGAAGGCAGCAGAGGATCAAGTAGGTAAAATGGAATACAAACGTCTCAAAAATGAGATTGACAGGAAGTGCAAAATGACTAAGCAGGGATGGCTAGAGGACAAATGTAAGGATGTAGAAGCATACACCACTAGGGGTAGGATAGATACTGCCTACAGGAAAATTAAAGAGACCTTTAGAGAAAAGAGAACCACCTGTATGAATATCAAGAGCTCAGATGGAAAACCAGTCCTAAGCAAAGAAGGGAAAGCAGAAAGGTGGAAAGAGTGTATAGAGGGTCTTTACAAGGGTGATGTACTTGAGGGCAATATTATGGAAATAAAAGAGGACGTAGATGAAAATGAAATAGGAGATATGATACTGCCTGAGGAATTTGACAGATCATTGAAAGACCTAAGTCAAAACAAGGCCTGGGAGTAGACAACAACCCTTGGGAGAGGCAGCCATGACAAAATAACCCTCAGACTTTAAGAAAAATATAACAATTCCAATCCCAAAGAAAGCAGGTGTTGATAGGTGTTGTAATGTTCCCTGGCAGCACACACACTATTAATAAACTAAAATTTAATTCTACTATATACGCCGCTATGAAGCAATTCGTATATACTGTAATTGTTTAACAAAAAATATTATTTAATTTTGTATAAAGGACGTTGGTTGTTATTGTAATATTTTCTGTAATAATATTCTCGATGTATTTATGATTGTAATATTTCTATACTCATAATGTAATTACGAAATATGTTAATATCTGCGATGAAAAAAATGTAAAATACAGCCACAGAGGAAAATAATGTTGTAAGATTACAAAGAGACATTCACAATCAGCAATAGTATAAATAGGAATACATAATGTGCATTCTTTGTCGTCTTCCTCAAGAGCTGAGAGAGAGAGGAACCTGTGACGTAGCATTACACGAATGAGTAGACTTCTTTTGTCTCTATCTATCTTTAGCCGCCATTAGAGGAGAAATTATAAAGGTGTGTAATTTTAATTATTGTTGTGGTCTAAATACATTATAATTTATCAAAATTGTGTATTACTAATGTAAATTAGCTTGCCCATGTCATCTATAATATTTTTTAAAAGAATTTTCAGCACTTTTAGCGATTATCGTTGGTGTTGCTGGGCTGTGCCGCGACCGAACGATTTGCAGCGGCGGCACATTTAAAAAATTGTTCCGCTATAAAATTAACCAAACCCGTAAATCGGGACCAGGTAAAATTAGCAGTGAATTATGAAATATTTTTCTTTTACAGCGATCCTGAGGTTGACTGAATTTATTACTGGTTTTACATTTGTGCATTCATAGGCGGATAATTAACGTTGAAGTTGTTAATCTGTTGGTTCTTTCAGTTTCTAAAACAGATAACTTAAACGTAGAGTGAAGTGTGTTTTGTCAGTGATAATTAAACGTTCAGGTCGGCTTGGCAATATTTAACCGTTTTATGCTAACAGAGACAGTCTTGTGTTCCATAGCTAACGCCGGGAAAGAATTCAGTAAATATTTAAAAACCCAGTGCATTTAGAAAATGTGTGCCAAGGGCAAAATACGTAAAAAATTTAATTTAAATAATTTTCAAAGTCATAAATGTTATTAATCAGTTAGTTTGAATTTATCAGCGGGAGAGGGTTGCTAAAGTTCACGTAATTTTAAATGTGCTTAATTCTGTCTAAATGAATTTTTATTACCACACGTAAATAAGGGGTTCTACAACAAAGTTCGTACTGAGAGAGCAAATAACAAAAATATTTAAAGCCATTTCTTCCCCATTTTTCATACATTCATTTTTTGCATCATAATAATAATAATATATATTTTTTTTCTCATTAAAGTGCGAAAATTACCAAACTATCAGTTTAACAAGTCATGGTTGCAAAATACTAAAACGAATTCTTTACAAACGAATGGAAAAACTGGTAGAAGCCAACCTTGGGGAAGATCAGTTTGGATTCCATAGAAATGTTGGAACCCATGAGGCGCTGATACACACACAAATAAGCAACTTCTTTGAAAAACACAATATCCCATGTAACAATCAGTTTGGCTTTCGAAAGGGGAAGAACACAACAGGGGCCATCTTGGAAATCATTGACCAAACCTTAACAGCTTTTGAAAATAATAACATGGTATCACTGGTATTATGTGACCTAAGCAAAGCTTTCGATTGCATTCCTGTTGACATACTACTGGGGAAACTAGAGTTTTATGGGGTGAGAGGGAGCACTTTATCTGTGATAAATTCTTATTTAAGTAACCGAAAACAATTCGTTTCAGTCAGAAATTTAAATTCTCCCATCATGGAAATCAGCACAGGTGTACCACAAGGGTCTATCCTTGGGCCCTTCTTCTTCATTGTCGCTATTAATGATTTACCTAAAAATATAGCTCACCCTGTTGTGTGTTATGCTGACGATACAACACTACTTACCACACATCAGAACATTTCAGATCTGAATAACCTAACAAAAGAAACACTAGATAAGGCCCTGGACTGGTTTGCAGCCAATAAGCTCCTATGCAACCCTGACAAAACACAACAACTTTTAATGGGAACATCAAATGAAGTAGGCAATAAGTCGGTAAAACTCTTAGGTATTCACATTGACTCAAAACTATATTGGGAGGAACATGTCAATCACGTATGTGAAAAAATATCTCGGGTGGCATGCCTTCTCTTGAAACTAAGGGAGGTAGTGAGCTTGGAGTACCTCAGGGTGACATACTTGGGGCTATTCCAGTCACATATTTCATATGGTCTTATTATATGGGGGCACTCCCGTCACATCAAAAACGTATTGAAATTACAAAAAAAAGTCATACGTATAATATGTAAAAGAGGTCATAGGGAGCACTGTCGTCCTCTTTTCTCCAGACTCAGAATACTTACAATTATAAATTTATACATCTATGTGTCTGTACTTTATATTAAAAATAATATTTCAGAATTTATTGCCAGAAAGGAAATACACGAACACAACACCAGGGCGAACGGTAATTTAGACATACCGCGCCACAGATTAGCAAGAACAGGAAATTCCCACAAAGTTAACCCACTCAGAATGTTCAATAAACTGCCAATTCATGTTCAGTCTATGGATACAAATTCTTTTAAAATTAAGTGGTACAGCTGGCTGTCAGATCATCCATTCTATGACATTAAAGAATTCTTTGAGATGCCTGAGGAGAATATAAGCATTTAAAAGTTGTCTGTAGTTAAACATATTATTTTGTGCTGTGGTTAATCGTGTGTAATTACAAAGTTTATACTATAAACAATAAAATACCTTATTATATTAGATTATAAGATAACTTGTTGCGTTAGCTTTTAAAAGCTATCCTTTGTAATTTGGTACATTGCCATGCTTCAAATGTATTTATAATGTATTGACAGAAGTTTATTTTGTTATTCTGTATGTACTAGTACATCTTATATGACGAAGCCAATATCATTGTAAAAGGATCTAGGGTGAATAAAATTCTTGAAATTCTTGATACTGACCCTATGACTCATCTTAGAAGGTAGGTTAAGGAAAGGCAGACCTAAGTTTCTAGCATTTGTACGCTTAGAAGGAGCTTTTGACAATGTTGACTGGAATACTCTCTTTCAAATTCTGAAGGTGGCAGGTGTAAAACACAGGGAGCAAAAGGCTATTTGCAATTTGTACAGAAACCAGATGGCAGTTATAAGAGTCAAGGGGCATGAAAGGGAAGCAGTGATTGAGAAGGATGTGAGACAGGGTTGTAGCCTATCATCAATGTTATTCAGTCTGCATATTGAGCAAGCAGTAAAGGAAACAAAAGAAACATTTGGAGTAGGAATTAAAATCCACGGATAAGAAATAAAAACTTTGAAGTTTGCCAACAATATTGAAATTCTGTCAGAGACAGCAAAGGACCTGGAAGAGCAGCTTAATGGAATGGACAGTGTCTTGAAAGGAGGATATAAGATGAAAATCAACAAAAGCAAAACGATTGTAATGGCATGTAGTCGAATTAAATCAGGAGATGCTGAGGGATTTAGATTACGAAATGAGACACTTAAGGTAGTAAATGAGTTTTATTATGTGGGGAGCAAAATAACTGATGATGGTCAAAGTACAGAGAATATAAAATGTAGACTGGCTATGGCAAGAAAAGCATTTCTGAAGAAGGGAAATTTGTTAACATTGAATACAGATTTAAATGTGAGGAAGTCTATTCTGAAAGTATTTGTATGGAGTGTAGCCATGTACGGAAGTAAAACAGGGATGATAAACAGTGTAGACAAGAAGAGAATAGAAGCTTTCAAAATGTGGTGCAACATAAGAATGCTGATGATGAGGTGGGTAGATCATGTAACTAATGAAGAAGTACTGAATAGAATTGGTGAGAAGAGAAATTTGTGGCACAACTTGACTAGAAGATTGGATCGGTTGGTAGGACACATTCTGAGGTATCAAGATATCATCAATTTAGTATCGGAGGGAAGCGTGGACGGTAAAAATCATAGAGGGAGACCAATAGATGAATACATTAAGCAGATTCAGAAGGAGGTAGGTTGCAGCAGTTATTCAGGGATGAAGGTGCTTGCAAAGGATGGAGTAGCGTGGAGCACTGCATCAAACCATTTTCTGGACTGAAGACCACAACAACAATAAAATAACGTTCCCTTCAAAGGAGAAGCAGTTGTGGGTTAGGATAAAATTAGTAAGGTGTATGAGGAATGAGGTAGTGGGTTTGGAGTCTGAAAGACATTGGGAAAGGTAGTGTACAACAGTGGTAAGACCACGTGTGTGAGTGATGTTGATGTATAGGATGAGGGCATCAACAGTGGTGAATAGGGATCCGAGAGGTAAAGGGGTGGCAATGGTGGACAGTCAATGAAGGAAGTGGTTGGTGTCTTTGACATGAGAGTCTAGATTACAGGCAAATGGTTGTAGGTGTTGGAATTCTTTAAGTGTGGGCACAATAATCAGCCACAGTGCAATATCCAGGACTGTTGGGTGTGTGGATTTTGGGAAGCACGTAGGAAGTGGGTGTGCAGAGTGTCATAGGGGTGAGGAGGGAAATGGATCCAGGGGAGAGATTCTGGGAAGGGCCTAAGACATTAAGCAGGCATTGGAGGTTGTGGTGGACTCCTGGTATGGGATCACACTGGCAGTGTTAATGGGTGGAGGAGCCAGATAATTGGAACAGACTTTATGCCAGGTAGTCATTGCGATTCATAACAACAGTGGTGGGACCTTTGTCTACAGGTAGGATGATTAGGTCACGATTTGTTTTGAGGTTGTGTATGACTATTCTTTCTTCTATTGAAATTAGTGTTCTGAAGAAGGAACCTGTGGAAGGATGTTGAGGCTAAGTTGAAAGCAAGGAATTCTTGGAAGGTGACCAGCAGGTGGTTAAGTGGGGGAAGGGGGGGGGGAGTTGGAGGGACTAGCTACAAAGAAGTGCTTCCATTGCAGGTATCAGAAGAAGGAAACTAGATCTTTGACAAGACCACCATGGTTGAATTTGGATGTAGGGCTAACACTGAGACCTTTGGAGAGGGCTGAAACTTCTGTGGAGCTGAGGGTTTTGGTGGAAAGGTTAACAATGGTGTTATGGGAATGTTATGCGGTGGAGAGTTGGTAAGGAGTTTTTGGGGATGCGGAAAGTTGAAAAGATCAGCTAGGCAGGGTTTATGTGCTATGGAGGGTGGACAAGGCTTTGTCAACTATTCTTCTAGACTTGAGTAACAGTTCCTGTACAAACTGTTGTCTAGAGCTAAATGTTTCAAGTACTCATTGAAGCATTACAATGACGCAATTTTATCTATTTTTCTAAACATGTAAATGTTTGTATTTCTTTTAGCTCCACTTTATACTTTGGTAACCATTGTTGCAGCAACTGTCTCATAGGAACTGATAGTATTTTCAGTGTTGATATTCTCGAAAAGAACAGACCTACTTGGTTTCATTATATCTAACATGTTTCTGCCATGAGTAGGCTCCCAAACTAACTGTTGTAAGTAGCTTTCATAAAAGCATTTAATTTTGTTTTGCAGGATGTCTTCTCATGCCCACCTCTTACAAAACTGTAAGCATCCTAATCAGTTCCTCCAATTACAACAGCATGATGGAGGAATACTTGTATTAGCGAGCTGGGGGTTTCTAAAGTTTTTGGTTACACCTGGGAGTGAATTTGTGGTTGGTAGAAGGACTCAGTTGTAAGGTATGCTCAATAAGATCTTATACTATTAATAGAGACTGAACACTTTTCCAAACCACAACCTATGTCTGTAGGTCATATTCTCAAGCCATAAAATATGCCCAGAACTTTCCTAATAGATCCAGATTATGTTCTAGACTGGAACTCAACTCCAGGGAAGGAAACTACAATCTGCAGTGAAGTGCAAAACTGTGATTCAGGGTAAAACTTTGAAACATTATGTGAGCTCAATAATTGTGACTTGGCTGATAGTAGTTGGTGTGAAGAAACTGTTAACCCTTAACATATTTTTGAGAAGTTTATGATTATTAACTGTAGAAACTGAGAGCAAAATGGTGAAAGTCCTGGACCTTCAAAATCATACAACCACATGGCAGTTAGTTACATAAATGTGATGTTTGGGTCAATTTTGTGAAAGACAAATTATGCATTTAATGCAGCCAGAATTAATTAATGGAATTTGGATTAATATCTTGCGGAACAAACACTGGTAGCAGTTGCTTCTGTAAAGTGTCTGGGAGTATGGGTACGGAACGATTTGAAGTGGAATGATCATATAAAACTAATTGTTGGTAAGGCGGGTACCAGGTTGAGATTCATTGGGAGAGTGCTTAGAAAATGTAGTCCATCAACAAAGGAGGTGGCTTACAAAACACTCGTTCGACCTATACTTGAGTATTGCTCATCAGTGTGGGATCCGTACCAGGTCGGGTTGACGGAGGAGATAGAGAAGATCCAAAGAAGAGCGGCGCGTTTCGTCACTGGGTTATTTGGTAACCGTGATAGCGTTACGGAGATGTTTAATAAACTCAAGTGGCAGACTCTGCAAGAGAGGCGCTCTGCATCGCGGTGTAGCTTGCTCGCCAGGTTTCGAGAGGGTGCGTTTCTGGATGAGGTATCGAATATATTGCTTCCCCCTACTTATACTTCCCGAGGAGATCACGAATGTAAAATTAGAGAGATTAGAGCGCGCACGGAGGCTTTCAGACAGTCGTTCTTCCCGCGAACCATACGCGACTGGAACAGGAAAGGGAGGTAATGACAGTGGCACGTAAAGTGCCCTCCGCCACACACCGTTGGGTGGCTTGCGGAGTATCGATGTAGATGTAGATGTAGATGTAGATGATTTAAGACTGAGAGAAACGTTTCACTCATGCTAGCAAAGTAACATCTGTCCCTTAGTGTATCCATGTAACTGTTTCCTTTCGAATGACAGAAAATCCAGGATGGAAAGTTACAATAATAGAGAAGTGGCCAAACCAAGCAAGCTGTCTGTCCACATGGATGGCCACTGACAAACTGTGGCCAAAAGCAAGTCGACCACCCTGTTGCTGGACATGCTGCCAAACATGATATCCCTCATCTCAATGACTGCTTCACAGCCTGTGCCACATAGATCCTTCCAACCAACACCAGCTTTTCTGAATTGCACAGGTGGGGACTTTCTCTGCAATACATCCTATGTTCCCATAACCCTCCTGGCCTCAACCTTCATTAGATGCTGTGCTCACCCTTCCAGCTCCCTCCCTGTTCCAATTCCAGCATTACACAGCCATCATTTCATTGCCACACCCAGTCTTTTAATTTCTTTTTACTTCTCTCCTTTCTGCTACTTACCCCCCACCTCCCCACCTTCTCTCCTGCCATCTGTCTAAACTGCAGCACTTACTGTCCACCACTCCCACCATACGATCCCTCACCTAACCCACCCCAGCCTCCTCCTTACCCCACCCATTCGCCACTCCCATCATGCACTGGTGCTGCTGCTCACAGTGCGGTTTCAGTTGTCTGAGACTGCAGATGTGTGTAAAAGTTGTGTTTGTGTGAGTATGTGTGTGCATGTGTATGTGTGTCTATTTCTGACAAGGCCTTAAAGCCCGAAAGCTATAATTGTATGAATCTTTTTGTTGTGCCTATTGTGACTCAGCATCTCCACTATATGGTAAGCAACAACTTTCCTTCTCTAATATTGTAACTGTTTCCTTTCTGACTCTGCCGCCTGGGATTAGCTGAGTGGTCTAAGGCGCTGCAGTCATGGACTGTGCGGCTGGTCCCGGCAGAGGTTCGAGTCCTCCCTCGGGCATGGGTGTGTGTGTTTGCCCCAAGGATAATTTAGATTAAGTAGTGTGTAAGTTTAGTGACTGATGACCTTAGCAGTTAAGTCCCATAAGATTTCACACACATATGAACCTTTCTGACTCTTGCGCCTAATACATACATTTTTCCCATATTTTCAGAAAGATACGCAACATGTTGTTGTTGTTGTGGTCTTCAGTCCAGAAAATGGTTTGATGCAGCTCTCCACACTACTCTATCCTGTGCAAGCTTCTTCATCTCTCAGTACCTACTGCAACCTACATCCTTCTGAATCTGCTTAGTGTATTCATCTCTTGGTCTCCCTCTACGATTTTTACCCTCCACACTGCCCTCCAATACTAAATTGGTGATCCCTTGATGCCTCAGAACATGTCCTGCCAACCAAATCCTTCTAATAGTCAAGTTGTGCCACAAACTCCTCTTCTCCCCAATTCTATTCAATACCTCTTCATTAATTATGTGATCTACCCATCTAATCTTCAGCATTCTTCTGTAGCACCACATTTCAAAAGCTTCTATTCTATTCTTGTCCAAACTATTTATCATCCATGTTTCACTTGCATACATGGCTACACTCCAAACAAATACTTTCAGGAACGACTTCCTGACACTTAAATCTATACTCGATATTAACAAATTTCTCTTCTTCAGAAACGCTTTCCTTGCCATTGCCAGTGTACATGTTATATCCTCTCTACTTCAACCATCATCAGTTATATTGCTCCCCAAATAGCAAAACTCATTTACTACTTTAAGTGTCTCATTTCCTAATCTAATTCCCTCAGCATCACCCGACTTAATTCGACCACATTCCATTATCCTTGTTTTGCTTTTGTTGATGTTCATCTTATATCTTCCTTTCAAGACACTGTCCATTCCATTCAACTGCTCTTCCAAGTTCTTTGCTGTCTCTGACAGAATTACAATGTCATCGGCAAACCTCAAAGTTTTTATTTCTTCTCCATGGATTTTAATACCTATTCTAAATTTTTCTTTTGTTTCCTTTACTGCTTGCTCAATATGCAGATTAAATAACTTCAGGGATAGGCTACAACCCTGTCTCACTCCCTTCCCAACCACTGCTTCTCTTTCATGTCCCTCAACTCTTGTAACTGCCATCTGGTTTCTCTGCAAATTGTAAATAGCTTTCACTCCCTGTATTATACCCCCGCCACCTTCAGAATTTGAAAGAGAGTATTCCACTCAAGATTGTTAAAAGCTTTCTCTAAGTCTATAAATGCTAGAAATGTAGGTTTGCCTTTCCTTAATCTATCTTCCAAGATAAGTCATAGGGTCAGTATTGCGACCCCTGTTCCAATATTTCCACAAAATCCAAACTGATCTTCCTAGAGGTCAGCTTCTGCCACTTTTTCCATTCGTCTGTAAAGAATTTGCGTTAGTATTTTGCAGTTGTGACTTATTAAACTGATAGTTCAGTAATTTTCACATCTGTCAACACCTGCTTTCTTTGGGATTGTAATTGTATTCTTCTTGAAGTCTGAGGGTATTTCGCCTGTCTCATACATCTTGCTCACCAGATGGTAGAGTTTTGTCAGGACTGGCTCTCCCAAGGCTGTCAGTAGTTCTAATGGAATGTTGTCTACTCCCAGGGCCTTGTTTTGACTCAGGACTTTCAGTGATCTGTCAAACTCTTCACACAGTATCATATCTCCCATTTCATCTCCATCTACATCATCTTCCTTTTCCATAATATTGTCCTCAAGTACATTGCGCTTGTATAGACCCTCTATATACTCCTTCCACCTTTCTACTTTTACTTCTTTGCTCAGAACTGGGTTTCCATCTGAGCTCTTGATATTCATATATGTGGCTCTCTTTTCTCCAATGGTCTCTTTAATTTTCCTATAGGAAGTATCTATCTTACCCCTAGTGAGATAAGCCTCTACATCCTTACAATTGTCCTCTAGCCATCCCTGATTAGCCATTTAGCACTTTTCTGTCGACCTCATTTTTGAGACGTTTGTATTCCTTTTTGCCTGCTTCATTTACTGCATTTTTATATTTTCTCCTTTCATCAATTAAATTCAGTACTTCTTCTGTTACCCAAGGATTTCTACTAGCCCTCGTCTTTTTACCTACTTGATCCTCTGCTGCCTTCTCTACTTCATCCCTCAGAGCTACCCATTCTTCTTCTACTGTATTTCTTTCCCCCATTCCTGTCAATTTTTCCCTTATGCTCTCCCTGAAACTCTGTACAACATCTGGTTTAGTCAGTTTATCCAGGTCCCATCTCCTTAAATTGCCACCTTTTTGCAATTTCCTCAGTTTTAATCTACAGTTCATAACCAATAGATTGTGGTCAGAGTCCACTTCTGCCCCTGGAAATGTCTTACAATTTAAAACCTTGTTCCTAAATCTCTCTCTTACCATTATATAATGTATCTGATACCTACTAGTATCTCCAGGATTCTTCCATGTATACAACCTTCTTTTATGATTCTTGAACCAAGTGTTAGCTATGATTAAGTTACGCTCTGTGCAAAATTCTACCAGGCGCCTTCCTCTTTCATTTCTTACCCCCAATCCATATTCACCTACAACGTTTCCTTCTCTCCTTTTTCCTACTATCGAATTCCATTCACCCATGAGTATTAAATTTTCATCTCCCTTCACTATCTGAATAATTTCTTTTTTCTCATCATACATTTCATCAATTTCTTCATCATCTGCAGAGCTAATCGGCATAAAAACTTGTACTACTGTAGTAGGCGTGGGCTTCATGTCTATCTTGGCCACAATAATGCGTTCACTATGCTGTTCGTAGTAGTTTACCCACACTCCCATTTTTTTATTCATTATTAAACCTGCTCCCACATTACCCCTATTTGATTTTGTATTTATAACCCTGTATTCACTTGACCAAAAGTCCTGTTCCTCCTGCCACCAAACTTCACTAATTCCCACTATATCCAGCTTTAACCTATCCATTTCCCTTTTTAAATTTTCTAACCTACCTGCCCGATTAAGGGATCTGACATTCCACGTTCCGATCTGTAGAACACCAGTTTTCTTTCTCCTGAAAATGACGTCCTCTTGAGTAGTCCCTGCCCGGATATCCAAATGGGGGACTATTTTACCTCCAGAGTATTTTACCCAAGATGATGCCATCATCATTTAACCATACAGTAAAGCTGCATGCCCTCTGGAGAAATTACGGCTGTAGTTTCCCCCTTGTTTCAGCCATTCGCAGTACCAGCACAGCAAGGCCATTTTGGTTAGTGTTACAAGGCCAGATCAGTCAATCATCCAGACTGTTGCCCTTGCAACTACTGAAAAGGCTGCGCTGCTGCCCCTCTTCAGAAACCACATGTTTGTCTGGCCTCTCAACAGATACCCCTCAGTTGTGGTTGCACCTACGGTACGGCTATCTGTATATCGCTGAGGTACGCAAGCCTCCCCACCAACGGCAAGGTCCATGGTTCATGGGGAGAGGATACGCAACATATGTAATCAAAATATCACTTTCTGGCTTTCCCGTTCAGCTTTACCTATTATCTTTAAAACACTTGTATAATTCAAGAGTGATAATTTCATTTACTTGTGATGCAATTCATGGCAATTGTGACACACAAGAAGATGACAAAAACTAAACTGGAAAATTAGTGTAATGTTAAATATTTATTCAACCACAAACAATTAGTGAAAAATTACTTGCCAAAGTAATTAGATGCAGCTGAAAGAGAGTTTAATACTCCATTAATTACAAAACAATCATGGGCTTGCCTCCAATTGTAATAAGATCTAAACCAAAATTGGAAAATGAAACAGTAGACCTTTATGAATTGTTCTTACCCTTAATAAAAGAAGAAATATGATGCATGATATTCCAACCAGACAGTCATAAGGATTCGTTTGTGGCAGGTGTAAATACAGCTGCCTAAGGTTGTCAATAAAGTTTTGTGATTTGAATCTCACTCCCATGATACCTTTTATCTGTGCAACAATTATTATTACAGATGTTGCTGATGTGAATCCAGACATAACAGGTGCTGAAATGAATCCCACAAGGAAACCTGAAACACATCATAAGAAGGTATATACCAACAGACTAAACTTAGCAAAGCTTGTGGTGTCAATAGGTCATATCAACCATGAAAAACATAATCTTTGATTTAAGATTGCTAATCCGAGCTGCCATATTAATTCATTCAGTCTGCATTTGTATCTTGTGTCATGTATACGTGTCCGATTACTGTAAATATATACACTTATGCGAAGATATTTGTGAGACAGTTTGTTCAGTATACCTCTACATGGATCTCGATCTCATAAGCTTATGTATTCGAGAATTTTGAAACATCTAAATAAATATAACATTCTCAGCAAAAGTCAATTTGGATTCCATAAGGGACGGTCAACTATACAAGCAATTTATGCTTTCACAAATATAGTTCTGGAATCAATTAATGACAAAATGGTAAAAATTGGATTATTTTGTGACTTGTCAAAAGTGTTTGACACTAAACCACCAAATCCTATTACAGAAAACAGACCTATTAGGAATAAGTGGCTTAGCAAATAAGTGGTTAGAATCATACCTCAAAGATAGGAAGCAGAAAGTAGTAGCAGATAGTACCAATGAGATCCACAGTGGCCTGATTTTATTTGAATAAAAGAACCATTAAATGTGGAGTGCTCCAAGGATCCATTCTTGGTCCTCTACTATTCCTCATATTTATAAATGACCTACTTCAATGTACAATGTTACAGTGCTTTTTACCATTTTTGCAGGTGACACCAACATTGTGATTGATGGTCATACATGTGAAGATCATCAGGGATCTGTTAAGAATATTCGTACTGATTTAGTGAAATGGTTTAGCTTCAATGGACTCTCGTTGAGCTTTAATAAGACTAATTATATTCAGTTAACTGCAACTACTAAAATGGAGAAGGAATTAAATGTGAAATGTGGAACAGAGTCAATAGAAAGAGTTGAATCAAAAAAGTAAACAGTAAACTGGTCTCATCATATAATAAATCTTCAGAAGAGACTCAGCTCATCGAGTTTTGCCCTACGTGTTCTCTCCGAGAGCAGAAACATATGCACAATGAAAGTAGCTTACTATGGATATTTCCACTCTCTTATAACATATGGTATTATATTTTGGGGAAACCAAATACTAGCATAGAAAATACTGTTGGCCCAGAAATGTGTTATAAGAATAATGAGTGGCGTAGACTACAGATGTAGTTGTAGAAACCTTTTCCAGAAACTAAAAATTCTTACTGTCATGTCCCTGTACATATTTTCTCTTATGGGGTTCATCAGCAAAAATACTGAGTTTCATTAAAGAAATAGTGAATACCATGGATATGATATGAGGAGAAAGCATGATTTCCACAATGAATGTAAAAACCGGACCATGGTGCAAAAGGGTGTGCAGTTCTCTGGTGCAAAAGTTTTTAATGCTCTCCCTCCAGATATTAAAAACAAATTTACTAACCGTTCCTCCTTTAGGGGGCATCTGAAGCAACTTCTACTGGAAAGGTCATTTTACAGTTTAGAAGAGTATTTTAGCCACAATGAAAAAACCACCTAGGGCTGTGGACCAGATATTTTGAGTGTGATATACCATAGTTTAAGATTGAGCAATGATGTAGGTGACACCATACCCATGTAACATTCATAATCATTTTCACTGGTTTTTTACTTGTTTTCACTTTCTATGTGTAATGCTTGGTGTAATATGTCACTCTTACCTCATATGTGTATAGCAAACATGTAGTATTACTTTTGTGTTATTGACTGCTTTACTACTACCTTTGTATTGATTGTTTACTGACACACTCTATATCCTCATGAGTTTATCACAGTTGAATCAATGGAGTAAGAAATAAATAAATAAAAATAAATAAATAAATGAGCACACTGTGTACATGTGCTCCAAGCTCTCCCATTTGGTATGCTTTCTGAGGAGATTAAAGAGTGCAGTAAATACCAGTTCCTATTGCACAGCTACATCAATTATGGCCTACAGTTGTGGGGACACACTGCAAATTGGACATATTAAAAAAATGCTGTTGTGGTCATCCTGCAAGCCTACATTCATCCAGTAAAGAATAACAACCTTTTTCAGTCAGTATGTGTTTTATGCCTCATCAAGTCAAAATAAAATCAAGGGATTTTCAGCATTAAACACAATACATATAACTATGACACCCACAGGATATGTAACAGACCAGTTTGACAGGATATGTAACAGATCAGTTTGGAAGATGCACAGTCCAGTACCACAGCTCTTGGTTCATTAAGAGCAAGTGATTAACTAGATTCCAACTAACAAGATAATTATAATGTCAGAATCAGTAATCTCTGCTTTGTGATTAATATGTAAATTATTATGAAATACCAACATATCAAACCTATAAACCTCTGTCAATTGGTAGAAAGATCTGAAATTATTGCATTCTGTTCTAATTAGTATATAATAAAATTGTGTTATACCATATTACACATTTTCATTTGTGAGCCAAAATACTTCAAAGTTTGGAATAACCTATATACTGCTATTATTACACCTGTAACTAAAGTCAATAATTTTCAGTATAATTATGAGACTTTGTGAAATAATAAAACCCAAAATATACAAACAAATCACCAAAAGAAACTTTCAGTATAAAAAACAGAACTTCTGTTAGTGCTAATAAAAAGTATCATATTTGTATCATAAATATGGTGGGAACACTGCACTTAATTTTTTCATTGAGTAATTAATGAAATTTTTAAAATCATTGATGTAAACGTAAGTGATAACATTTTTCTTCTAGCCAAATTGTATGTACGAAACAAATAATAGCACATGTAACATTTCTGTACATATGTCACATTAACTTGATGTAATAATTTCAATTGTAATTTCTAAACATTGTAATACTAACAATTAGATAATTGTTTGAAAAAGTATTAAGTGCAAGAAGTTGTGGCACTGACGGCTCACTGTTGATCTAATTTTTATGACAGACCACCTGCTTTGAGTAATAAAATGTTATGAAAAGTATAAAGGTATATCTGTCACTCAATTCATTTAGCATGAATGGATTATTCATCCCAATCCTGTTCTTATGAAGGATTACAGGAAACCAAGGAACAAAAAGTTAAATACTTGAATTGCATAACCCATCTCAGCTGTTTATATTTCATTGAGTTTAAACTGCAGCAAACTTACATAAATCATTTTCATTTTTCAAAAAGAGATTATGTCTCATTCAACAACAGGACCATACAGATACGAAGCTGTGGACTGTTTGTACTGCAAGACAATTTTACAATAGTTGCTCTTAAAATGGTCAAAACACTACTGCCTTGTGAAGTGCAATGTCTGCCATTAGCGTTATTCAAAAGGAAAGTGCACAGGACTTGAAACAGGGTAATTTTTCAGTAATGACTCAAGTGACGGACAAAATAACATTTTTTTTCATTTGTGTTATATGTTCTTGCTGATAATAATTTCTTCTATGTGTTATATGATAAAAATTGTTGAAAGTAACTTCATCACGTGTAGCTTGATAAAGACAGTAATTTCCAAAGCAGTCTGTCTAGTCATAACTCGTAAACAATGCAAATTTAGTCATGAAATGATGATGCTGTTTTGTTGAAATCTGACATTTTGTACTGTATACAAAATACAACTTGATACTTGCAAAGAAGAAAACAGTGACCAGTCACTGTTAATAATACTATTTATGTATATAAATAACATTGTTATGGTTCATTTTCAGATGCTTGTTCACATTTAGATCACGTTTTTTGTTGTTTACATTACTTGCTGGCTGATTTTTCCCTATGGTGGCGAAATTTCCTTGGGCTAGTGGAGTGATACAGCAAAAAATGATATATTTAACTGTGACTGTAGTGAATAATTATTTGTGATTTATTTACTACAGCAGTTTTTCTAACTAACACATTGTGTTACATCTAGTTTTCCCTTAAGGAGGAGTAGCCCTGTATATTATCTACATTTATTGTAAATTTATTCTGTTTTTGAGTTTTCTAACAACTATACTTAACCTCAAAATATTTTAGGAAACTAATAGTTTTTACCAAAGGTTTTTATGTCGCATTAATAGAAATCTCGTTTTGTGTATTTGCTTCAATTCTTGTAGGGGATTAGCAACTTTTTGGCTTAACAGATTGAAAGACAATCAGCAGGCTTAATTTGAAGTTATTAGTTCACTGCCTTACAGTAAATTGCACCAGTCAAAATGCAGCCCCAATACAAATGCTGTTTTCAGGCACAAGATGAGTTGGTTGGCATTTGTAAGCAACTGGAAATCACCTTGACTATTGTCAAATGACGGGCATCTACTGTGAATGGAAGTATTGGAAGAGCTTCCAAGATTCGTATACCTGTAATACCTGTACCTTAAGTACTATCTTCCCCCATGGGTCCTGTCTCCTCTGCAGAAAGCAGAGGATCTGTTATTACTCCTCCACTTGACTGTTATTTGCATGTCAATGGTAGATCTAGACATCCTGTTCAAGTTGGATGGGGACCTGGCAGGACTCAGGGTGCTTTATCGATTCCCCTAACCAATAAGTTTGAGGTGCTGTCTTTCACTGAACCTGAAACTGAGCCAGTGGGACTCACTTCATCTGTTTTGGAGAAATCTGTTTTGTTCAGTGTCAGAAGGTGGCAAATGCAAAAGGGTAGGGGTCTATTAATTGTCAGCAGATCAAACATACAGCAAATGATGGCAGCCCTTAGGGAAATGGCAGCTAGAGACAGTAAAGGACACTGGGTGTACTCAGTGTGTACGCCTTGGTGCTTCATCATGTTGAAGAGGCTATTCTAGCAGCCACTTAGAGAACAGGTTATAACCAACTGCAGACTGTGGTGCACATTGGAACAAATGACGCCTGTCATCTGGGCTCCAAGCTCATTCTTGGGTCATTCTAGCGATGGGAAGAGAAGGTTGAGAAGACCAGCCTTGTACATGCAGTTTCAACAAAGTTCACAATTTGCAGCATTGCCCCAGAACTGAACATGGCCCTTTGGTTCTGAGTCACATGAAAGGACTGAACTAGAGACTTCACAAGTTCTGTGACAAGCTAGGTTGCAACTTCCTGGGCTTGCACCATAGGACTGAAATTGCAGGGTCTCCGTAAATGGATCATGTGTGCACTACACATTAGAGGCTGTTACTCAGGTAGCTGACTGTGTGTGGGTGCACACAAGGACTTTTTAGATTAGGCAACTCTCATCCAATCCAGATAACAATAGCTGGAGGAAGCCCAGAAGTATCAGTGTAAGATCAAAAGAAATACCTCCCACAAATCCTAATGGTAAACTGCCAAAGAATTTGCGACAATGTGCCAGAGTTTGAAGTGCTCATGAAAAACAGTGAAGCTCACATAATACTAGATACAGAAAGCTGGTTGAAACCTGAAATAGATAGCAGTGAGATTTTTGGGGAAAATCTAAGTGTATAATGAAAGGATAGGCAAATGGGAAATGGAGGTGGTTGCAATAGACAAGAAACTCAAATCCACCTTGAAGCTGCATGTGAGATTGTTTGGGCAAGAATCAGTAGCAGGGGTGAAAATGATAAGTGGAGCCTTCTGTCACCCACCAGACTCATTTCCTGATGTAACATCAGTTCAGTGGTATGTAAGTTCCCCACTCTTACTGTAATCATCAGTGGAGGATTTAACCATCCAACAATTAATTGGGAAATTACGGTTTTGTTAGTGGTGGGCATGATAAGACAAACTGTGAAACTACACAGTAGAACAGTGCATAATGGGAGGTAACCTCCATGATATACAGTTACGTAATGAAACTTTTAATGAAACGGAGCTCAGTGCATAATGTGTGTAAAACAATGCATAGGGCTACAAATAGAGAGATGCTGAATGAAACGTGTTTGGCTGTCAAGAGGGCAATACATGATACCTTCTGTTACTACCCTAGCAGAATATTGTCATGTGATCTTTCACAGAACCCAAAGAAATTCTGGTCGTATGTAAAGCCTGTTAGTGGCACCAAAGTTAAGTTAGTGAACAGCCATACTGAATGAGACAGGAACTGAAATTGAAGGTAGCAAAGAAAAAACTGCAATGCTTAACTCCATTTTCAAATGTTCCTTTGCAAAGGAAAATTCAGGGGAATTACCCCAGTTTAATCCTCATACCACTGAAAAGATGAATGAAATAAACATTAGTGTCAGTGGTGTTGAGAAACAGCTGAAATCGTTAAAACTGAACAAAGCTCCAGGGTCTGATGGAATCTCTGTTCAGATTCTATACTGAATTTGCCACTGAGTTATTCCCTCTTCTAATCATAACCTATCATAGATCCCTCAAACAAAAAACATGCTTTGTTCTTGAAAAAAGGCACGGGTCTCACCAGTCTACAAGAAGGGTAGTAGAAGTGATCCACAAAACTGCCATCCAACATCCTTGACATCAATTTGTTGTAGAATCTTATAAGGTTCTGAGCTCAAGCATAATGAGGTATGTCAACGAGCATGGATTTTGAAAACATCAATCATGTGAAACCCAACCCACGCTTTTCTCTCATAACATACTGAAAGCTTTGGTTCAAGGCAATCAGGAAGATGCTATATTTCTTGATTTCTGAAAAGCATTTGACTCAGTAGCACACCTACGCTTATTGTCAAAAGTATGATGCTATATGGCATTAACTGAAATTTGTGACTGGATTGAGGACTTTTTGCTATGGAGGACATGTCATATTATCTTGAATGGAGACACATTGTCAGATGTAGAAGTAACTTTGAGTGTGATCCAGGGAAGTGTGATGGCACCCTTGCATTTTATGTTATATATTAATGGTCTTGCAGCCAATATTAATAGTAAAATCAGGCTTTTTGCAGGTGATGCAGTTATCTTTAATGGAGTACTGTATGAAAGAAGCTGCATACATATTCAGTCAGATCTTGATAAGATTTCAGAGTGATGTGGAGATTGGCAACTTACTTTAAATATTCAGAAATGTAAAATTATGCACTTCACAAAAGGAAAAAAATATAGAATCCTATGACTATAATATCAATGAGTCACTGTTGGAATCAGCCAACTCATACAAATACCTGGGTGTAACACTTTGTATGGATGTGAAATGGAATAATCACTTAGATTCACTCATGGGTAAAGCAGGTGGTAGACTTTGGTTTATTGGTAGAAAACTGGGGAATTGCAGTCAATCTACAAAGCAGATTGCTTAAAAAGCACTGATGCAACTGGTTCTAGAGTATTGTTCAAGTCTGTGGGACCCATACAACATAGGAGTAAGAGAGTTTATTGAACATAGACAACTAACAGGGGTTATTGAACATATACAGAGAAGAGCAGCACGAATGATCACAGGTTTGTTTAATCTGCGGGAGAGAGTCACAGAACACTGAAGGAACTGAACTGGAAGATTCTTGAAGACAGACATAAGCTATTCCAAGAAAGTCTATTAACAAAATTTCAAGAAACAGCTTAAAATGATTACTCTACAAATATACTACAACCCCATATGTTTTGTTCACAGAGGGATCATGAAGATAAAGTTAGAATAATTACTGCACACACAGAGGCATTCAAACAATCATTCTTTCCATGCTCTGTATGTGAATGAAGCAGGAGGAAACCCTAATAACTGGTACAATGGAATGTACCTTCTGCCATGCATCTCACGGTGGTTTGCAGAGTACATATGTATAGAAACAATGTAAACAAATCACTAAGGGAGAACTGCAGTGGTCAGAGGTGAAAACTGTGATTTGCTGTTGACTTTAGTATCTTTGTTCAGACATGGGATGAACACCCTCCTAATAGTGTCAGGTATGTTATATTTACTATTTCTGCACTATATCCATGAATCATCTGTTGCTTTTTGTAAATAATTCTGTCCAATGTGTAACATGACCTGTTCAATGAGCATTTCTTAAAATTGCATCACAGTTTCTGAGTTGTTTTAATTATTATTAGCTTTATTCCACTGTATACAATAATAGTTAATGCTGGCTGTGACAAATACTTGAAGCTTTTGTATTACCTTTGTGGAACATGCCTGTACAATTTATTTGTTACTCATCAGACTAGGAAAAAAAATCTATACTTTTCGACTTACTCGCTGGGCTAAGAGAATTCATTTATTATTATTATTATTATTATTATTATTATTATTATTATTTATCCTGGGTATCAAATGCCAACTGTAATTCCAAATCTTTTATACACTTCATCAATGCTTCACTGTTTCCATCATTAATGTAGTGGCCACAGCCAATAAAGTAGCTGTTTCAGTCTTTCAGCTGCTACATTTACTGTCTGAGGCTGGCGGTTAAGTCTATTAGGCAGGACAGAGATTTCTAATATCATATTTGAATAAAATTTCTGTAGTTATTATTTTTGTTTTGTTCTGACTATCACTTTTTACTGCTAATATTGTATATCACAGAAGATATAGTGCTATTGCAGCAGAAAAAAATGTGAAGAAATTAAAAAAGAAATTGCTGTTGAGAAGACAAACTTCAAGTATACACAAAAGTGAAAGTAACTTTTGGAGAAATGGAAGTTTGGGCCACTCCTGGAAGCGTCATCAGGTAGCCAAAATGGTTAAGGCACCTGCTTGCAATAAGTGGCAAATCTGGGATCAAGTCCCAATCCAGTACAAATTTTCGTTTGTTCTGAAATATTCTACAGCTGTTGAAGAATCATAATCACAATTTGTGAATTATTTCTTAATGTTTCTTAAGATAAGTTCCTGTGCTTGACAAGCAATTTGCGGGTCCAGATTTGATTCGCTGTTGATCCCTAAGTACTTTTATTTGCCTAAATAGCACACTTTAATCATGTCTGAAAAAATGTGACTTACAGCATAAGAGGTTAACCTTAAGTTGCCCACATCTTCTTAACAATATGGCACAAGAGCATCTGAAAAGGAACAGAGCATCCTCTGTGCCTTGAAACTGTCCCTAAAGGAAGAAGAATCAATGCTGATCAATGGCAAAGGCAAGATAAAACAGTCTGGACAGATGGATGTAGGATAATATCAACAGCATCAGAAAATAGTATAGTACAGCAATATCATGTCCTACAGCATATGTACAAACAATGTACTAAAATTACTTACTGAACCAAATAAATAAATAATATTATTTTTATCAGAATTGAAATTAAACCAATGCCAAAATAGTTCAGACAAACATGGACTCTCACAAGTAAATATTGATGAAACAGACCATCTATGAGAGAATGAAGTGGTAATTCAGTACTATATTACCTCACTAATCTAACCTCAGATGGTCCAACATCCTGCTTAGTTCAACCATCCAATTTCCAGTATTTGTTTGGACTTGTTAATGACTCATCATCTGCAATATGGTTGAGTAGGATGATAGGTCCCTTAGGGGGCAGATTATCAAGGTTCTACTCTATGTAAAGACACATGAAAATGTAAAAATCACAGGAGGCTGAAATGTTATAATATGGGAAAGGAACAGAAGTAGAGCTGAGGCAGAATACAGGTCCACAAATATGAATGACAGACGAGAAGACCCCTTGATATCTGAAATAAATTTTGGTTAGTAATAGCAAATGCATGTTTTAAAATCATAAGTGAGGAGATCTAGTTGGAAAAGGCCAAGAGCTACATAAAGATACTTGTTGGACACCACCATGGTGCCAACGAGATTCTGAAATCACTTAATGGATTGTAGTATATACCCACAACAAGGATAGACACAGATCACAGTTTAGTAATGATGAGAACTGGGTTGAAATTTAAAATAATGGTCAGGAATAATTAATGTACAAGGAAATGAGATACGCCAGCCCTGATGAATTGTAATGTAAAATAAAATTCTCCGAGACTGTAGAAACTGATAAAATCCACAGTAGGTAGTGCTATTGAGAAGGAATGAATAACTTTAGACTTGGTGATCACAGAAGTTGGAGAGGAAAATAAAGGCAAGAAAGGTAACTGGGAAAAAATTGTGGGTAACAGAATAAAATACTTTAGTTATCTGTCAGTACGTTCATAATAAGTGAAGAATATAACAAAATGTAAGTTATAAATGAAATAAACAGAAACATCACAGAAGATAAAGTGTTCCTGCAGCAGAAAAAATTTAAAGAAATTGAAAAAGAAATTGTTGTCAAGAAGACAGATTTGGCATAAGGTTTGGAGAACTGAAAAAGTCAACAAGAAAAGATAATTCCTTTGTTAAATACTGAAGAGAGCACAGACTGGTGAAAAGAGTACCTTGAGGGCTACAAAACTGAGGACAGTCTCTCTGCCAACAAGATCAACAAGATAGAAGAAGAACAGATGTCGCACTGATTTGGAGGACACAGGGGATCAAGTTTTAGAGTCAGAATTTGACACGAGAGGTGAAAACATGTGGTCAAAGAAGACAGAAAAGCTATATAATATTTCTTTAGAACAGATAGAAGCATGAGGGGAAGTAGAAACCAAACTATTAGTATGCAGAATCTATGAAATTGTAGACATACCAACAAACTTCTGTTGTAATACCATCCACATAGTACCAAAGACAGAATGAACTGATAATTGGAGATAACATTATCAGCTTGAAAGCTAAAGCATCCATGTTGCTGACTATAATACTTTACAAAATAATGGTAAAAAAATGAGTATCTGTGAGATAACTATCAGTTTCGCTTTAGTAAATGTTAAAATGCCAGATATGCAATGTTAGTATTGTGATTGGTGATGGAAACAAGTCTTAAGAAAAATCAAAATAGCGTCATTGGATTGTTGACCTAGAAAATATATTCATCGGTGCAAGGCAGTGCAACATGCTAGGACCCTCAGAAAAATGTTGTTGTTGTTGTTGTTGTTGTTGTGGTCTTCAGTCCAGAGACTGGTTTGATGCAGCTCTCTATGCTACTCTATCCTGTGCAAGCTTCTTCATCTCCAAGTAACTATTGCCCCTACACCCATCTGAATCTGCTTAGTGTATTCTTCTCTTGGTCTCCCTCTATGATTTTTACTCTTCCACACTGCCCTCCAATACTAAACTAGAGATCCCTTGATGCCTCAGAACATGTCCTACCAATCGATCCCTTCTTCTGGTCAAGTAGTGCCACAAATTCCTCTTCTCCTCAATTCTATTCAGTACCTCCTCATTAGTTACATGATCTACCCATCTAATCTTCAGTATTCTTCTGTAGCGCCAGATTTTGAAAGCGTCTATTCTCTTCTTGCTAAACTATTTATCGTCCACGTTTCACATCCATACATAGCTACACTCCATACAAATGCTTTCAGAACCGACTTCCTGACACTTAAATCTATACTCAATGTTAACAAATTTCTCTTCTTCAGAAATGCTTCCCTTGCCATTGCCAGTCTACATTTCATATCCTCTCTTCTTTGACCATCATCAGTTATTTGGCTCCCCCAATAGTAAAACTCATTTACTACTTTAAGTGTCTCATTTCCTAATCTAATTCCCTCAGCATCACCTGATTTAATTCTACTACATTCCACTATCCTTGTTTTGCTTTTGTTGATGTTCAATATACAGATTGAATAACATTGGGGACAGGCTACAACCCTGTCTCACGCCCTTCCCAACTGCTGCTTCGTTTTCATAAGTACAGCCTATAAGTGAAGACATGAAGCATACAACATGTGCAAGAATCAAGAAGGAACAACAGGAATGGAAAACCAAGACATAAATGTCTGAATTAGAAAGGTTAGAAAGCATTAAAACATCTTTGATCCTCTACTGTTCATCTGTTCATAAAAGAAGGCATGATCTGATTTATAGTTCATGTGTAAACAAAGAAATTCGGAAAACAAACATTAAAATAAGGAAACTGTGTTCTCAATATGCTAAGTGCGATGTGCTGGACATAAGCAAGCTGCATCGAAATCTGCACACGAAGCATGGAATACACTTGAACTAAGAAGGGAAAAGGTTTGTTTGTGATCGTGTTAGTAAAATAATTAAAGACAGACTTGTAAGGGATAGAACAATCTATCAGCTTCCTGAACATCCTTCCAACAACAGCGAGGAAAACAAAATAAACAAGAAAGAAGAACGAAAATACAACACTCCTGACGTTCCTAATTTAAACTAGAGGTATGTGATGCCGTAAATATGATTCCCAATTACTAAATCGTGAATACGCTCGAACTAAAAATTTATCACCATAATGTGCAATCCCTGCATAATAAGATCGATGAAATTAACATACTATTAACACATGAACTTAATGATATCTCAGTGTTATGCATTTCTGAACACTGGCTTAACCCAGAATTAATCCAGAATACGAAAATAAACAAATTTGTCTTGGCTGCTTACTACTGCAGGAAAAACAGCAAGCAGGGTGGGGTAGCAATCTACACAAAGGATAATGTAGATTATATTACACTATCTGACTTAACTAGGGCAAATGTCAAAAAGGATTATGAAATTGCAGCTATAAAAATTACTCAGTTCAACCTGGTTATTGCTATAGTTTACCGATCACCATCCGGGAATTTTGAACTTTTCTTAAACAAAATGGAGTCATTGCTAAATAAAGTAAATAAAATGGATTGTGAATTGATAATCTGTGGTGACTTCAATATTGACTTCCTCACGAATAGTGGAAATAGGCAGACCATTTTGAACCTTGCAACGTCCTACAACTTAAAAGCTGAAGTAAAAGCTGCTACCCGAGTATCAGAAACTTGCCAAACAGCTCTTGACCAGTTTCTAGTCAAGAAGAGTTTACACAACACCTCACTAAAAATTTTCAATGCAGGTTTTAGTGATCATCTTGCTCAAATATTAAGCATAAAAGTACAAGGCAGTGTTACTAACAACATGTCTTTCAGAACAGCATATCGAAGTTATAATCAGCATAATGTAAACTACTTCAACAACTTATTACAGAAAGAAAAATGGCTAGGAGTGTACAAAATGAATGATATAAATGAAAAATTCAACAGTTGCATTGATACATTAACCCATTTCTTTGAACTTGCATTCCCACTGAAAACATTAACCGTACGGGGGAACTCTAGAACAAACAGCTGGATCACAAAGAGAATAAGGGTTTCATGCCAGAAGAAAAGACTACTTCATGAAATATGTAACTCGAAAAATTCCTCACCTGTAGTACATGCATACTATAAAAAATACTCCAAAATATTAAGAAAAGTAATAAAAGCAGCAAAAATAATGCATAATGATGAAATCATTTATAATTCAGCTAATAAATCAAAGGCTATGTGGAATGTAAAAAAAAAAGGAATGTGGAGAATACAGATAACCTTGCAAAAATATAACACTATCACATAAAAATAAAAAAGTAACAAACCCCTTAGAAGTAGCCGACACATTTAACAACTTTTTCACAGGTGTTGCTGATAATATGTTACAATCAAACTTTAAGAGCACCCAGGCAAATGAGTACAAAATAAGTCCATGTAGAGGATCAATGTACATCAGTTCTGTTTCACAAGATGAAGTAGCTAAAGCAATAAAAGGACTAAAAAATTCCAAATCGGCAGGTATTGATGGTATACCTGCAACAATGTTAAAGAAGAGCGCATCAAACCTAATTGAAGTACTCACACACTTATGCGACTGCTCACTTCAGGCAGGCACTTTCCCCGATGTGTTGAAAACATCAAAAGGTATTCCTGTATATAAAAAAGGGGATAAAGACAATGTAAATAACTACAGACCCATCACAATTTCCTCCTGCATCTCTAAAGTACTGGAAAAAGTTATGTATGATAAACTTACAAAATTTATAAATAAAAACAGCATCCTATGTAATGAGCAACATGGATTCAGAAACAAGAGGTCAACGACAACTGCTGTCTATGAATGCATCAGTTCCATCCTAAACCTGATGGACAAAAAACAGGAAACAATAGGAGTCTTTATTGACTTGTCAAAAGCTTTTGACATGGTGGATTATAAAATTCGGCTATCAAAGCTAGAAAGATATGGTATTCGAGGTCTGTCCAACAAGTGGATCAGTTCCTTCCTGACTAATTGTATGCAGGCACTGTGTATCAAGCACACAAATATTGAGCTAAAAACTGTATCTAATCACTTATCTGACTATAAACAAATTAAATGTGGTGTACCCCAAGGATCAGTACTGGGACCCCTTCTGTTTCTTCTGTACATAAATGATCTAAGTTTAAATCTTGATGCACACAAAACAATCATATTTGCAGATGACACCACGATTCTACTAAAAGGAGATGACAATGAACAGTTACAGCAGACAGTAAACACGGTCACGAAACAACTTAGCAGCTGGGCACAGAGTAATCAGCTTGAAATAAACAGTAAGAAAACCATTGCTCTAAAATTCCACAATGTTCCTAACAAGGACATGTTTATCCAATCAGTCTCTATCAATGACGAACCAGTTGGTAACAATACTGAAACCATATTTTTAGGACTTTGGCTGCAGAGTAACATCAGATGGAATAAGCATATTGAATATCTCAATGCAGAACTGAGCAAAACATGTTACCTTCTTTGTTCATTAAAATCATGCTGTAATGAGAAAACAGTATTGAATGCATATCATGCGTACTTTCATTCTCATCTTAGATATGGGGTCACCTTCTGGGGAAACTCTAAAACAGCTAATAGCACTTTTAAACTACAAAAAAGGGCCATTAGAATCTTGTTTGGGTGCAAGCCTAGAGGCTCTTGTAAACCCCTGTTTAAGAAATCTGGTATTCCTCCATTACCATGTGTATACATTACGGAAACCCTTTTGTTCTTTAAATAAAGTGTAACAGGCAAGGACCGAAGACTGCAAAAAAACTGTGATATACATGAGCACTTTACCAGACAAAATAGAAACTTACATATGACTCAAATCAGCACAGCACTGTGCCAAAAAGGTACTTTTCACATGGGAGTTAAGCTTTATAACAAACTTCCTGAAAACATAAAAACTATCACTGAGGTCAATACATTTGGAAAATCTCTTAAGTCATATTTAAAGCATCACTGCTTTTACTCCATTGAACAATATTTAAATTTATGAAATGTGTTATATAAATACTTACGTGTAAAATGTATTATTGTAACCTTAAATATGTATGTCTTGTAATGACTTTCAGCCTGTATATTTATAACTTTACTTGTCCAATGTCTTACGCATAATCTGCTATGTAGACAACAGGACCAATAAAAAATACAATACAATACAATACAATGTAGGAAACAATTGAATATTCAGATGTGACATTAAAATTTAAGGTGAAGTGATATTAATGAGAAGATTTCTTGATGGCTATGATTGCTGTTCTCTGTGAAAGTTAGGAAGAATTACAGAACCAGTTAAATGGAATGAATGATCTACTGGAAACAGAAAATGAAATATGATACATTGCACTTCACCAAGCTACTTGTAAGCTACCAGAAAGAGTACTTCTACAAAAACAGAAAGACACACACACACACACACACACACACACACACACACACACACACACACACACAGATGAATGTGTATGTATGTCTTTTTCTACAGCTGAAGAACGACTCTGTCAAGTAGCTTATAAATTCTAACAGACTTCTTTCAAAGTGACTGTGTGCTGCACAACACCTCCTGTTTGTGGTAAATCCTATTTCATTTTTTGTTATTACATCTGGGATTTTCCATTGTTTGAAAATAGAATGTGGATTAAATGTAAACAAAACAAAACAAAAAATGAAAGTGTGGAGGAAAAGCAGTAATGAGATTAGCGACAAACTTAACATCCAAAGTGAGGATCACATAGAAGACAAAATGAAGGACTTCTGCTTCCTTGGAAGCATAATAACGCACAATGGATGAAGCAAGGATGACATAAGAACCAACATAACACAGGCAAAGAGAGCACTACTTGTCAAAAGAAGTCTTTAACTTGAAAAAGAAGTTTCTAAGGATATATATGTGGAGCACTGCACTGTTTAGAAGTGAACCTTGAATAGTAACAAGACCAGAAAAGAAGAGATTCAAAGTGTTTGTGATGTGATGTTATGGAAGAAAGCTAAAAATTAAGTGCTCTTAGAGGTAAGTGCGTCATCCACAGAACTGGCGAGGAAAAGTGTAAGTGGAAAACACAAACTGTAAAATGAGACAGAATTATAGGACATGTGTTAAGACATCGAAAAATAACTTCCATGGAACTAGACAGAATCAGAGATGGACAAAACTGTAAGGGAAGATAGTAACTGGTATCTGTTCAAGAAATAACATCGAACACTGGGTGAGGGAGGAAACCGTGACAGGCCACAAAAACCAGTGAGAAAGTTGATAAAAAATAATAAAATGAAAATTTCTTAATAAAGATGTTTTCCATACGCTCATATGGTAGTTTCATTATTTTTACATTTACAGGTGCATTTTCAAGAGTTATAAGGCATCTATGTTGCCATTTCTTATAAGTCTGCCTACTTGTTTACATTTGACTTCAGACATGTCTTTTTTGTACAGTTACATCTATAAGTACATACATACTTTGCTAACCACTGTACGGTGCCTGGTGGGGAGGTGCCCCATACTACTACTAATCATTTATTTTCCTATTCTATCCTCAAACAAAGCAAGGGAAAAACAACTGCCTATATGCTTCCATATGAGCCCTAATTCCTTTTATCTTATCTTCATAGTCCTTATACAAAATGTGTGTTAGTAGCAATAGAATCATTCTATAGCCAGCTTCAAAGTACTGGTTTTCTAAATTTTCTCAGTAGTGTTCCTCAAAAAGAATGTCACCTTCCCTCCAGGGATTTCCATTTGAGTTCCCAAAGCATCTCCATAACACCTGAATGTTGTTTGAACCTACCAGTAACAAATCTGGTAGCCCACCCCTGAATTGCTTTGATGTCTTTGATGTCTTCCTTTAATCCAATCAAGTACGGATCCAAAACACTCAAGCAGTATTTAAGAATATGTTGCACTAACATCATATAGGCTATCTCCTTTACAGATGAACCACACTTTCCCAGAATTCTCCCAAAACTGAAGTCGACCATTCACCTCCCCTACTGCAATCCTCACATACTCATTCTATTCATATAACTTTGCAACATGTGCTTTGCAAAGTAACTGTGTCTAGTAAGACACTACTAATCCTGTATCAAAGCATTACAGGTTTGTTTTTCCTGTTCACCCACATTAACTTCCACATTTCTGCATTAGTCTAAGTCATCTTGTATCCTCCTTCAGTTAATCAACTTCAACATCTACCTGTACACCATATCATCATCAGCAAGCAACTGGAGACTGCTGCCAATCCTGTGTATCAAATCATTTGCGTATATGGAAAAAAAACATCCTATCAAACTTTTCTGGGGTACTCCTGATATACTCCTTGCCTCCGATGAACATTCACCATTGAGGACAATGTACTGAGTTCTATTACTTAAGAAGTCTTCGAGCCAGTCACATATCAAGGAACCTATTCCATATGCTTGTACCTTCATTAACAGTCTGCAGTGGAGCACCATGTCAAATGCTTTCCAGAAATCTATAAATATGGCATCTGCCTGTTGCCCTTCATCCACAGTTCAGAGTATACCATGTGAGAAAGAACAAGCTGAGTTTCACATGAGCAATGCTCTCTAAAACCATGCTGATTCATGGACATGTTCAAGAATTCTGCAGCAAAGCGATGTTA
The DNA here is from genome assembly GCF_021461395.2 of Schistocerca americana. Lineage (NCBI taxonomy): Eukaryota > Metazoa > Arthropoda > Insecta > Orthoptera > Acrididae > Schistocerca > Schistocerca americana. Next base: position 74,587,323 of record NC_060120.1, read on the forward strand.
GGGATATTGGTTTGTAATTTTGCGGGTCCATTCTTTTACCCTTCTTATATACAGGAGTTGACTGCAGCTCTGTCCAGTCACTTGGGACTCTGTGCATGGTGAAATATCCACAATAAATGCAAGCTAAGTAAGGGGTCAATTCCATAGAGTATTCTTTGTAAAACTGAACTGGGATTCCATCCAGACCTGGCAACTCATTTGATTTTAACTTTTTCACTTTTTTCTCTGTGCCAGGGATGCTTATTACTATTTCATCCATACGGGAGTCTGTTCATTGGTCAAATGATGGCATGTTCGTGTCTTATGTGAATGATTTTTTAAACACAAAATTCACAACATCTGCTTTTGTTTTGTTATCTTCAATTGCCGCACAGACTGGTCAATGAGTGACTAGATGGGAGCCTTTGACCTGCCTTACGATTTTACTTAAGACCAGAATCTCCTTGCATTTTCTGCAAGATGGTTTGCTATGGTATGACTGTGGTAGCTGTTGTGTGCTTCACACATAGAACTCTTCACAAACACACAAACAAGCTTTGCCTGTCATCATTTGCATGTTCTATTTTGAAATGAGAGTGCAACAGTCTCTGTTTTATCAGGATTACCTAGATATTGTTGTTAAACCATGGTGGGTCTTTTCCATTCTTAATCCACTTACTAGGCACATAGTTCTCCAGACTATGAGTTCAATCTGTTTAACTCTCAAGTGGGCGCACTAATTTTCATATAACATGTGGGCAAGCAGCACACTTAGTACAGAAGTAAAGAATTGCTGTCATATGTTACCAAAGTAAATCTGTAAGAATAAATTCACAGCTTAATCCTAGATTAATTAAACAATGACAAAATAAATTTACGTAATATGTGCTAAATCATTGTTTCATTAAACAATAATGAAATAAATTTCATTATATCACTCTGTTGTCATGGACAGGTGTCACCCCAAGTAATGATCCACTTAAAGCATTAAAAAGTGCAGTTTCATCAGATCTCAGCCAATCACTTGTTCAATTACTAATTATCTCATAGACTCCTGCCTTATTGTGGGACTGGTGCAGCTAGCTCATAATCTATGTCATTTTCTTGGGGACCGTAAATTTTTTCTCACCTAGTTCACTGTTTATTTTACATTACTGCTGCTCACTTGGATGTATGACAACACAGTTTATCACCATGTTAGCTGAAGCAGTTATGAAGAAATAGCCATGGGCTCACAATTGTCAGACAACAATGCAACAGCACAAAACAGTTTTAGTTTTGATTGGTGAACTTCATACATTGGTGTGCCAACTGGAGTGTTAAACTTTGCCCATAATTCTCTATGTCCATCTTACTGGAATTAAATGACATCAGTTTACAGTCTAAGTGAGATACTTTCAGTTTACTGTCTATGTGAGATGCTGAAAACTACTTGCCTGCTCTTTCTAGCAGAAATACTCTCCTAGCCTTCTTGGTAGATTAATCAGCTTTCGTAACCATAGTAGCTATAATGACATCATGATCACTGATCCATGTCTCTATTCTGATGCTATTGATAAGGTCCAACCTGTTTGAAGCTAAAACATCTAAGATATTTCCATTGCGTGTGGTCTGCCAAACTAGCTACTCAAGACGGGTTTCACAAAATGTGTCCAAAAGTACTTCAAATGACTGTCTGTCTGTATCTCCTACAATGAATAAACAGACATCCCAGTCTATACTTGGTAAATTAAAGTCACCTCCAGCTGGTATTGTATGATTGGGGTATTTATGTTCTACTGACTGAAGACTTATTTTAATGACTAGAACTGTCACAGTGAAATCAGATGGCTGTTAAAAACATCCAACTATTAACTTGGTTTCACCATGAAGATTTTCTACTCATTTTTCCGACAATGGGGTGTGGTATGTATTGCAACCCAGACTTAGGACCAACAATGTTTGCTGAAAAACTTCAAGTTTTGTAACACCAAATTAAAATTGTCTGTTCGTTCACAAACCAAAAAGTGTAGTAACTTCCTGGCAGATTAAAACTGTGTGACGAACCGAGACTCAAACTTGGGACCTCTGCCTTTCGTGGGCAAGTGCTCTACTATTTGTGCTACCCAAGCATCACTCACAACCCTTTCTCACAGCTTCAATTCCACCAGTACCTTGCCTGCACCTTCCAAACTCCACTGCTTTCACAATGCTCCCAGAAGAAAGGATATTGTGGGGACATGGCTTAGCCGCAGCCTGGGTGATGTTTCCAGAAAGAAATTTACACACTGCAGTGGAGTTTGACCTGATATGAAACTTCATGGCAGACTAAAGCAGTGTGTTAGACTGAGACTCAAAATTAGGACCTTAGCTTTTCGTGGGCAAGTGCTCTACCATGTGAGCTACTCATGCACAACTCACGACCTGTCCTCACAGCTTCAGTTCCAGCAGTACCTCATCTCCTACCTTCCAAACTTCACAGAAGCTCTCCTACAGCCTTATAGAACTAGCACTTCTGAAAGAAAGGATACTGTGAAGAAATGGCTTAGCCACAGCCTGGGGGATGTTTTCAGAATAAAATTTTCACTCTGCAGTGGAGTTTGTGCTGATACGAACTTCCTTGCAGATTAAAACGGTGTGCTGGACCAGGACTTGAACTCAGGCACTAAAGGTGTGAAACTGATCGTGTGTCATACTTGGGTAGTTCAGATGGTAGAGCACTTGCCTGTGAAAGGAAAGGGTCCTGATTTTGAGTCTCAGTCTGGCACACAGTTTTCATCTGCCATCATATCAGTGGACACTGCTGCAGAGTGAAAATTCCATTCTTATATGTTCTGTGTTTTTATGTCCTGTGATTATGTCTATCACTCTGAGATAAAGAGGCAGTGACCATTTATCTGACTCTCTTCTTCTTTAGTTATATCCACATTCAGGACATTTCACCTGCAAGTTAAACATTTGGATTCACACTAGACTTATGGAGTAACAGTTTGCACAATCTGTTCAGCAGACATTGTTATTACAATAAAGAACTTGTTCTGTTGAAACCTTCAGACTCAGTTTTGTCCGCACTAAGCAAAGACCATTTACCCCAAATTGTGCAAATCCCAACAAGTGGTGAGCCTGATGTGATCTGGGCTGAAGAAGAAGGTTGCATGACTACTATGGAATTTAAATATTACACAAGAAACAGATGTGCCAATAGTGTCTAGACTAGCGGTCCATTTACCTCTCTTCTGGCCAAACAATCCGATTCTATGGTTTGCTCAAGTCAAAGCCAGTTTTAGCTATTCAAGAATTATGGCTGACTCAACAAAATTCACTCTCGTTTGAGCAAACTTGACTGTCGCTACGCTGCAGTGGTACAAGATGTGACCACTGTGTCACCACAAAAATATTTATATGGGGAGTTTAAATCAGAATTAAACCAGAGAGTCACTGCATCACACAAAGAGTGAATCAGACAGGTACTGTTGCAAGAAGACAAAGGACATCATCATCCACAGAGCAATTTTGATACAATTACCAACCCTGACAAACTACTGTGCACCCAGTGGAGCAGCTGACTACCACTACAAGTCAAAGTGATCATGGTGCTGCACAGAACATTATTGGACATGGTGGCGGAGCCTGTGGATCAGATTCGAGAGGCTAGAGCACTCACACAGGTTTGCGCAGTGACAGTGCCAGACAGTAGTACAATAGTGATATTAACAGTTGCATGCATGGAATTCGGGCTGCTGGCAACGAAAGTAGACTGGTTATGCAGACAGATAGCCAGGCTACTGCCTCAGGGTGGTGCTTGGAACAGTAGGGTACATGATCACCATAGATAGAGAAGCTGATCACCAACCAGTTCTACATTGTCAAACACGGAACACTCTATATGCTGGTACTACAATACTTTTGAAAAACATGTGTGTAAATATACAGCACCATGTTCATACCAAAATACCAATGGCAGCAGGTGGTAGATGCAACCAACTGCACAACAAAGTCACGTTGCCTGTTTGTTAGCGATAGGAGATCCGGTCACATGTATTTGACAGACATCAGTTCAGACTTAAGCATGCTGCTGAGAACCTCAGTCCACCACTGTAGACCTCTGACTGCATGCTGCTTATCATTTATGTACCATGAACAACTCTCCCATCTCTACATATGGAATGCAGTGGACAGAGCTAAATTTGGGACTGCACCATCTGTTTACATGGGACTTTACCATTGCAGACCTTACAGAGTTGATAATAGGAGTTGATCTTCTGGCACATTACCATCTTTTAGCAGATGTAGCCAATGCCAAACTGGTCGACAGCATTACAGAACTGATGGCAGCAGGTTTTCACTGTGACACATTGGTGCAAAGTTCCAAGCTAATACAGGCATGTGACAAGGAGTGCACTGCACTGCTGGGGCAATAACTGATATTGACCAGACCATGTACACATGTGGCACACAACACAGTACACTATATAGAAACCACAGATAGTCCATCAGTATCTTGTAGACCCATGAGACTGGCACCTGATCATTTGGCCATCACTAAGGCGGAATTCTAAGCAGTGCTTAAAGAAGACCATCAAGTAGCCTGTGGTCATCCACACTGCGCCTTGTCCCAAAGAAAGTAAGAGCCTGATGCCCGTACAATGACTATCACGCACTCAATGCAAGAACCATGCCTGATTGGTACCCCATACCGTTGATACACGCTTACAATTATACACTACACGGCATGACAGTATTCTGTGGGTTGGACTGCGCCAAAGTATATATGCATCTAAAAACAAAGATGATGTGACTTACCAAATGAAAGTGCTGGCAGGTCGACAGACACACAAACAAACACAAACATACACACAAAATTCAAGCTTTCGCAACAAACTGTTGCCTCATCAGGAAAGAGGGAAGGAGAGGGAAAAGACGAAAGGATGTGGGTTTTAAGGGAGAGGGTAAGGAGTCATTCCAATCCCGGGAGCGGAAAGACTTACCTTAGGGGAAAAAAAGGACGGGTATACACTCGCACACACACACATATCCATCCACACATATGTGTGGATGGATATGTGTGTGTGTGTGTGTGGGGGGGAGGGTAAGGAGTCATTCCAATCCCGGGAGCGGAAAGACTTACCTTAGGGGAAAAAAAGGACGGGTATACACTCGCACACACACACATATCCATCCACACATATGTGTGGATGGATATGTGTGTGTGTGTGTGTGGGGGAGGGTAAGGAGTCATTCCAATCCCGGGAGCGGAAAGACTTACCTTAGGGGAAAAAAAGGACGGGTATACACTCGCACACACACACATATCCATCCACACATATGTGTGGATGGATATGTGTGTGTGTGTGCGAGTGTATACCCGTCCTTTTTTTCCTCTAAGGTAAGTCTTTCTGCTCCCGGGATTGGAATGACTCCTTACCCTCTCCCTTAAAACCCACATCCTTTCGTCTTTTCCCTCTCCTTCCCTCTTTCCTGATGAGGCAACAGTTTGTTGTGAAAGCTTGAATTTTGTGTGTATGTTTGTGTTTGTTTGTGTGTCTGTCGACCTGCCAGCACTTTCATTTGGTAAGTCACATCATCTTTGTTTTTAGATATATATTTCCTACGTGGAATATTTCCCTCTATTATATCCAAAGTATATATGCAGATACCTATGACAGAAGAGTACATTGCTAAGACAGTGATAATCACTCCATTTGGACTATTTTAGAGAAAAATTATGATGTCTGGGTCACAGAACACTGCACAAACCTGGCAGAGATTTATCAACTCCATTAAACAAGGACAACCATTTTGCTTACCTACCTGGATGACATATTTGTGTTTTTTGCCACTTAGGAGCAACATTATCAGCACCTACAAGAAGTATTTAAGCATCTAGAGCAGTTTGGTGAGGTGTTGAATGTGGCCAAGTGTGTGGTTAGATTAGATTAGATTAGTTTTTCATTCCATAGATCCGCGCTGAGGAGATCCTCATGGATGTGGAACATCTCATTTTTTTTTTTTTTAAGCTGAAATAACAATACTAATAGTATGAATATATACAATACATCATTTGTTTCTATTAAAAAATTCGTCAATGCAGTAGAAGGAGTTGGTCACTAGTAAGTCTTTCAGGCTCCTTTTAAACTGATCTTTATTTGTAACTAAATTTTTTATGTTTGCTGGCAAATTATTGAAGATGAGTGTTCCTGAGTAGTGGACCCCTTTTTGAACTAAAGTAAATGCTTTTAAGTCCTTGTGCAGATCATTTTTGTTCCTGGTATTGTATGTATGAACTGAGCTGTTTGTTGGAAAAAGATATATATTATTTAGGACAAATTTCATTAAGGAGTAAATATACTGAGAGGCAGTAGTTAGTATACCCAGCTCTTTGAAGAGGTTTCTACAGGACGTCCGTGAATTTACTCCACAAATAATACGTATTACACGCTTTTGGACTCTGAAAACTTTTGTTTGACTTGAAGAGTTACCCCAAAATATTATACCATATGACATTACGGAATGAAAGTAGGCAAAGTATGCAAGCTTTTTCATTTTTATGTCGCCTATGTCTGCTAACACTCGAATTGCAAATACAGATTTGTTAAGGCGTTTCTGCAGTTCTGTGGTATGCTCCTCCCAACTGAATTTATTATCAAGTTGTAATCCCAGGAATTTAAATCTGTCAACCTCTTCTATCTGCTCTTCTTCTTGTGTTTGGACACCATATGGTGACATTCCTACAGGCTCCCTTCCACTGATGGATAAGGTCGAAGTGATGACAGTCAAGGAGTTAAGCCAGTTTTCAGGCATATCAAACTTTTATCATTTACAGTTAACCTGCGTAGTGGAACTACAAGAGCCATTTGATCCACCACTTTCCAGCACCAAGGTTCGATGTGGCTCTCTAGTGCAGTGGAATGAAACAATGTGCCCTGCTTTTGAGGTGGCAAAAAACAGCATAGCAAATGTAGCACTGCTTGCACACTCCAAGCTTGATATGCCTTTGGCATTAGTCATGGATGCAAGCCAAACTATTGTTGGTGTGGAACTCCAACAATTGTCAGAAGATTCATGGCAGTCACTCACATATTTCTCCTGCAAATTATTGCCCCCTCAGTGCAAGTGGAGTGCAAATGACAGTGAACCCTTGGCTGTATGCAAGACAGTCAAATACTTCCATCCATAAATAGAAGTGAGGATATTCACCATCTACATTGATCACAAACGACTGATCGGCACATTCAAAATGAATAGCATCAGCTGTTCTCCTTACCAGTACATGAACATCCATAGTGGGCCAAATTTATGTTCATCTGTTGACTATCTTTGCCTCAGTTGCTGTTTACTGACTCACGTCTACAAGTGCTCTTTGCTGCACTAACTGTTTACTATGTGTTTACTGCCAGGGATCACGAACTTGTGGTTTCCTCCACCTATTGCCTACATGGAACTTTGATTGAGAAATAGAGGCTATATTTTTATTCTCCTATTCTGGAATGATCTCCAAACAATTTCTGTGGTAGTTGTGACAGATATTTTGCCATTAACTGTTTCTGTTCAGTTCATGTAGTAATTGACTACATTTTATTCGTTTTTTTATTGCAGAAAATTTACTCATGTTCAGTAGATGCTGTGGCTAGAAGTAAAGGTTACAAAGCTATTCCCAGGAAAATTACACCAATTCTTTTAAAATATAGTGTTGTACACAACTCATTGCTGCTGTTGACATTCATTTTAAACATCTTTTACTGAAACTATCGTGATTATATATAAGGTTTATACTATTGGTTACTTTAGTTCTCCCTATTGATGACTAAAGAGTCTTCATATTAATTTGGACCACCTACAACTTTTACTCTGCTCCAATTGGAATGATTTATCAGTCTGTCCTAACTGTAGCACCCATTTCTGTCCTCACTCACGGGGTACATTATTGTGTTACTTAATCTGTTAAATCACTCAGTGAAAATTTGAAAAAAGATTATGTCTATAGTCACCTAGCTGTGACTTCGACCACTATCTCCCAACAGCAAAAAGTTAAAAAGAAGAATCAAGAGTAATCATAACAAGAGTAATCATATATCTGAAAACAAAGATGATGTGACTTACCATACGAAAGCGCTGGCAGGTCGATAGACACACAAACAAACACAATCATACACACAAAATTCTAGCTTTCGCAACCAACGGTTGCTTCATCAGGAAAGAGGGAAGGAGAGGGAAAGACGAAAGGATGTGGGTTTTAAGGGAGAGGGTAAGGAGTCATTCCAATCCCGGGAGCAGAAAGACTTACCTTAGGGGGAAAAGAGGACAGGTATACACTCGCACACACACCCATATCCAACCACACTTACACAGACACATCATAAGAAGACAACATTCCCACTCAACAACATAGTGTTACCTGTTTACTATGCATTAAGCCTTTCTTTGGGTTGCTAATTTCTATCACTTGCACAAAATTTTCTTGGTCACTTTAAGTAAAGTCAATTATTTTGTAGATATACACCTGCTTCAGTTTCTAGACACAAAATTTGAATATAATATTTGTTTCTTTCCTTATTTCAATGAAATAATGTTTACATACCCAAATTCAAAAGTCCCATGAGCAGCTCCACACAGCCTGCTAAGAAAGCAAGAAGAGTGACAAATTCTATGGGAAGATCCTGAGTGTAGGAAAAAGTCAGCAGTGCCATGAGTGATGTTGGACCAATGGAAACTTCTCTCACAGTTCCAAACATGACATAGACGAAACTTCCCATGAAGGCAGAGTACAGGCCATACTAGAAAAGCAAAATCAGTAAAATATTTATACCAGAATTAATATTAAAATGTGTTATTTTGTTTTTATGCTATTATGCCATACTTTGGATACATCAGTTAAACATCTACGTAGAAACATTACATTTTGCAAGAAAGGAAAGGGCAAGTGAATGATATACTCTGTAAAGCCACTGTGAAAAATAGTATCTACATATGTGATGAATTTAATACAGGTAACACTGTATGAAATAAAAATAAAATAAATTTGCTGACAAAAAAGGAAAAGAGCATCGAAATTGCTTTAACTGGTTACCATTCATCAAAAGTATAATAACAAGGAAAAGAAGCTATTATACAGATCTGTATACTTCATAAACTATCAACTATAATTAATGTCAGTTTGATAATGTGATATTAATAATGGGAATCAGTTATTAATCATTTCTCTTTCAGTTAGTAGAAAATTATTTAAATGACAGAAAGTGGCATTCTGTTTCTAAAATATAGCTGTTGTTTACCTATTAGACTAAATTTTGCATTTACCTCAGCATTAGGACAATTCTGTATATTTTATATAACTTGGAAAAGGAATTTGAAGTCCCAGAATCAGTGTATCCAGATGATTTACAGAGTGTGTCTAATGGGAATTTAATTTTTTAATTTCTGGATAATGTCAGTTTCCTTGACTTTTGTTCAGAATCAACAAACAAAACGCTTTTACATCATAAAACAGAAATTTACACTGAAACATCGGCAAGAATACATTAATAAATTATTGTTTTGCATCGTCTGTTGTTTATATACAATGCAATCTGACTGAAACATGTCTTTATTATTGCCCAAAGATATCCTTAAGTAATAAATATGTTGATAAACTATATGATCAAAAGTATCGGACACCCCCAAAAACATGCATTTTTCACATTAGGTGCATTGTGCTGACACCTACAGCCAGGTACTTCATATCAGCGGCCTCAGTAGTCATTAGACATCGTGAGAGAGCAGAATGGGGCGCTCCCTAGAACTCACGAACTTCGAACGTGGTCAGGTGATTGGGTGTCACTTGCATCATACATCTGTATGCAAGATTTCCACACTCCTAAACATCCCTAGGTCCACTGTTTCTGATGTGATAGTGAAGTGGAAACATGAAGGGACATGTATAGCACAAAAGCGCACAGGCCGACCTCGTCTGTTGACTGACAGAGACCGCCAACAGTTGAAGAGGGTTGTAAAGTTTAATAGGCAGACATCTATCCAGACCATCACACAGGAATTCCAAACTGCATCAGGATCCACTGAAAATACTATGACAGTTAGGTGGGAGGTGAGAAAACTTGGATTTCACGGTCAAGCGGCTGCTCTTAAGCCACACATCACTCCAGTAAATGCCAAACAACGCCTTGCTTGTTGTGAGGATTGTAAACACTGGACAATCGAATAGTGGAAAAGCATTGTGTGGAGTGACGAATCATGGTACACAATGTGGTGATCCAATGGCAGGGTGTGGGTATGACAAATGCCCAGTGAACATCATCTGCCAGTGTGTGTAGCGCCAACAGTAAAATTCGGAGGTGTTGGTGTTACAGTGTGGCCATGTTTTTCATGCAGGGGGCTTGCACCCCTTCTTGTTTTGCACGGCACTGTCATGGCAAATGCCTACATTGATGTTTTAAGCACTGCTGAAGAGCAATTCGGGGATGGTGACTGCATCTTTCAACACGATCAAGCACTTGTTTATAATGCACGACCTGTTGCAGAGTGGTTACACAACAGTAACATCCGTGTAATGGATTGGCCTGCGCAGAATCCTGACCTGAATCCTGTAGAATACCTTTGGGATGTCTTGGAACACCGACTTCATGCAAGGTCTCACCGACCGACATCAATACCTCTCCTCAGTGCAGCACTCCATGAAGAATGGGCAGCCATTCCCCAAGAAACCTTCCAGTACCTGACTGAACGTATGCCTGGAAGAGTGGAAGCTGTCATCAAGGCTAAGGGTGGATCAACACCATATTAAATTCCAGCATTACCGATGGAAGGCGTCACAGACTTGTAAATCATTTTCAGCCAGGTGTCTGGACACTTTTAATCATATAGTGTAGGTGAGGGAGAGATTGTAAGAATATAATATTCTAGTCAATGTGGGACTTCAGAACTTACAAAAATTGAAAAAAATTTAAAGCATTTCTTATTAGCCATATCTTGTACAAATTTAATGGTCTTAGGACAGAAAATCACAAGTGGTTGTATGAGGGATCATGTATCTAAGTGAAATAAAGCTCTCTAGTTACAGGAGAAACTTGCCATGAGGTAGTAGAAACATGTTGTATCAACCAGTGAGAAAACATAGTAAATGTTAAGCCAATGTCTTGAAGAGTAGTTGAGGTATTATATATTGATGACTCTTTGGTGTTTTAAATAAAATGCTGATTGAAAGAATAAACGAAGTAATATCCTTTGCTAATGCCACAATCACAAACAAACATTAAAAACAGTTAGTAATTAGTGTAATGAAAATGTTTTATAACAGTTATTTTTCTCTACAAGTACAGCCCTGATTTGAGACATCTGAAATGGTATAGTACACTTCCAATTTCTCCATATATACAGGGTGATATAATATGATATTACAGGAAGAGGGTGCTCTGAAGCTTAGGGTGGAATTTAGATTAGATTTACTTTCATTCCAATTGATCCTTAGTGAGAATGTCCTCCAGGATGTAGAACATGTCAGAAAAACAACAATACATGACAATATTTACAACTCAAACAAATAAGCTAATGTAACATTCCACAGGTCCCAAGTGGAATGATCGTCATTTATTAATGAACACTATATGAAAGAATGATTTTACAAATACTAATGCACTGAATTTAAAATAAAAAAAAGTTTTTTATTTATTTATAAGGTAATAAATGTATAATATAACTACTATAATACTTACTTACAATGCACACACACACACACACACGCACACACACTTATTTACAATGAACACATTACTGCACTGAAATTGTACAGAAGCTATACTGCACTTATGCAAATCACTTGGTTCTACTGAGAAATTCATCAATGGAGTAGAAGGAGTTGGCCACCAATAAATCCTTTAGGCTTGTCTTAAACTGAATTTCATTGGTTGTTACGCTTTTTATGGCTGCTGGCAAGTTGTTGAAAATGTGTGTTCCTGAATATTGCACACCTTTTTGTACAAGAGTAAGTGACTTTAGATCCTTGAGAAGATTATTCTTATTTCTAGTATTGATTCCACGAATTGAGCTGTTGGCTTGAAAAAGTGATATGTTTTTAATGACAAATTTCATTAAGGAATAAATATATTGGGAAGCAGAAGTTAGTACCCCTAGTTCCATAAACAGGCTTCTGGAGGATGTTCTTGAGTTCACACAACATATAACTCTTACTGCACATTTCTGTGCCCAAAAAACTTTAGCTTGGCTTGATGAATTACGCCAAAAAAAAATCCCATATGACATTATGGAATGAAAGTAAGAATAGTATGCCACCTTTTCATTTTTATATCTCCTATGTCTGACACAATTTGCATTGCAAATAGAAATTTGTTAAGATGCTTCAGCAGTTCTGTGGTGTGCTCCTCCCAGTTGAATTTATTATCAAGCTGTAATTCCAAGAATTTAACACTGTCCACTTCTTCGATCTTCTTGTCATCATATATTAGGAATACACTTGTTGGACACACCTTACAAGTTCTGAATTGCATGTAGTGTGTTTCTTCAAAGTTTAGTGACAAAGAATTTGCTAGTGACCAGTGATTAATGTCCACAAATATTTTAGTAGCCGATCTTTTTAAGACTACACTTGATTTGCTTTTTATTGAAATGTTTGTATCATCGGCAAACAAAACGAACTTGCCATCTGGTAACATTACTGATGAAAGGTCATTCATATACACAAGAAAAAGTAACGGCCCTAAAACGGAACCTTGTGGGACCCCACATATAATTAGTTCGCAATTGGATGATGCCTGATAGCTTAATACATGTCTCTTTCCTAATAACACCCTTTGTTTCCTGCCAGAGATATAAGATTTGAACCATTTTGCAGTATTTCCTGTTACACCATAATAGGAATCCATAGTAGGAATCTGTGACTGTCCGCCTCCCTATCGTAGCAGTAGCATTACCGCCTACCACGCAGGGGGCCCAGGTTCGATTCCCGGCATGGGATTGGGTGTTGGGTGTCCTTCATCATCATTTTCATCATCATTGACTAGCAAGTTGCCGATGTGGCGTCACCTGAAAAGAACTTGCAATACGGCGGCCAAACTCCCCCCAATGGGACCTCCCGGCCAACAATGCCATACAATCATTTCCACGTGACTGTTTGCTCATGACACTGAAGTGAACGGGGAAGTGTCATCGTTGACTGACTGTAAGAGGATACTTGATCACTTAGACCGAACCGCTGTTTGTCATGGTAAATGGAAGCTCACTCTGGACATAGAGAAATGCAAGTTAATGCAGATGAGTGCAGAAAACATTCCCATAGTGAAACTTCCTGACAAATTAAAACTAGGTGCCAGACCGCAATTCAAACTCAGAAAAATGGTTCAAATGGCTCTGAGCACTATAGGATTTAACATCTGTGGTCATCAGTCCCCTAGAACTTAGAACTACTTAAACCTAACTAACCTAAGGGCATCACACACATCCATGCCCGAGGCAGGTTTCGAACCTGCGACCGTAGTGGTCACGCAGTTCCAGACTAAAGCGCCTAGAACCGCACCGCCACAACGACCGGCCAAACTCAGAACATTTGCCTTTCGTGGACAAGTGTTCTACCGACTAAGCTACCCAATAATGATTCACGACGCACCCTCACAGCTTTACATCTGCCAGTACCTCATCTCCTACCTTCCAGACTACACAGAAACTCTCCTAAGAAATAGCACTCCTGGAAGAAAGTATATTGCAGAGATATGACTCAGCCACAGCCTGGGGGATGTTTCCGGACTGAAATTTTCACTTTGCAGTGGAGTGTGTGCTGCTGATATGAAACTTTAGTCTTGCCATTTTAGTAGGAGAGCTTCTGTGAAATTTGGAAGGTAGGAGATGGCGTACTAGCAGCTGTAAGGAGGGGTCGTAAGTCTACTTCGGTAGCTCATTTGATAGAGCTCTTGCTCACAAATGGCAAAGGGACGGAATTCGTGTCTCGGCCTGGCATATAGTTCTGATTTGCCATGAAATTTCATATCAGCATACATTCCGATGCAAAGTGAAAATGTCATTCTGGAAGCAGTCGCATGTTGTTCAAATACAGTATCTTAGGTGTGCTACTGGACACAATAGTGTCGATTAAATAATTGAGCGTAACACTGCAGAGTGATACGAAATGGAACGGCACGTAAGGTAGTAGAGAAGGTGATAGGCTGACTTCTGTTTATTGTGACAATTCTAGGAAAGTGTAGCTCATCTATAAAAAACGTCGCGTATAGAACACTACTGTGATCCATTCTTGAGTTCCACTCGAGTGTTTGGGATACCCAGCAGGTTGGATTAAAAGAAGACCTCGAAGCAATTCAGAGATGTGCTGCTAGATTTGCTACCAGTAGATTGGATGAAGACGTGATATTACGCATATGGTCTGTGAACTGAAATGGAAATTCTCTGGAGGGAAGACAACGTCCTTTTCGGAAAAGTTTATTGAGAAAATTTAAAGCACCGGTATTTGCAGCTGACTGCAGAACGACACGACTGCCTCTAATGTACGTTTTGTGTAAGGGCTACAAAGACAAGATTTTTAAAAATTTGGGCTCGAACGGAAGCATATAGACATTAATTTTTCCCTTTGCTCCATTAGCGTTTGTAACAGGAAAGCGAATGGTTAGTAGTGGTACCAGGTGCCCGCTGCCATGCACTATGTGGTGTCTTGTAGAGTAGGTACTCGTCAGTGAAGAAAGCCTGACGTCACTGATGGTGGTTCCTTTTCATCCGTTCCCTTACCCACCTTCTTCACGCCCCATGGTGCTGGGTAGTTTGTACCGTTGTTCATAACAGATGCCTAGAGGCAACAATAATCGAGTTGAGACCGTCGCATACTGTTTGGTTGACTCCAAATACCCAACTGCCTTCTCACCGGGCTGCCTAGGGGTCATAACCGGCAGGTAGCGATCATCAGCTGGTATTGTTGATCGCAGGCGACCACTACAAGGCAGGTCAACCTTGATTTGTGTCTCACGACAGTGGATGAATGTAATGAGGACGTCGCTGTGGTGTCTCCCAATACGGTGGGGAACTTTTCGTGCTGATAACTCTTCTTGCAATAATGAGACAGCTTGCGTAGGGTCTGCGCAAGTAGTGAACCTTCAAGGCTAGGTGCTACACTGAAAAGAGCACAAAAGCTGCATCGTCCCGTTCGCGATTGGAGACACTGCGTGCTCCACTGAACTGCATTGAGGAGGTAGGCTCACTTTTCTCTGTTACACAGGCGGCTGTACCTAACGATATCCTAAGGTCAAAAGAGTATTGAGGAAGAGTTTTACGATCAAATAGCGCTAATGATACAAGTAATGAGGAAAGCATCATATTCTGACCACAGACGGGCCACTTGGAATCGACCGACCGCCATTCCATCCTCAGACAATGGCGTAATTTCGATGCTGCATGAAAGGATGTGGGGTCACAGCACACTGCTCTCCCGACCTTTCTCAACTTAGGAGACCTGGTGCCACTACTTCTCACTCAAGTAGCTTCTCAACTGACATCATGAGGCTGCGTGGATCTCATTCCACTCCTCCCAAATAGGAAAATCCCTGGGAGAATTGCGAATCGAATCTGGATCCTCCGCATGGCAGCCACTTGCACTGAGCACTCGGCAACAGAGGCGGACGCAAGTTATGAGAGTGGGAGAATTGCGAATCGAATCTGGATCCTGAGCATGATAGCCATTTGCAATGAGCGTTCGGCAACAGAGACGGACGCAATTTATGAGAGTGATGCAAAACTTTTTCCCAGCCCAGAATTTTATATACATGGTAAAACAAACTCGTATAGACTATTACAACCAGGAGATAATAAAGATCCTGCAAGAAAACTAACCTCACTGGAGAGACCAGCTAGAGATGCATAGGCGATGCTCTGCGGCATCATAGTAAGTCCAACTGTGATGCCGGCCACTGCATCCGACACAGCCGTCATCTTGGAGTAGCGCGGCAGCCATCGTACAATTGGTATTCTTCTCCTGACAACTGTCTTTATTCGCCTCACCAGCGTCACTGGAATGAGAGAAATTTGGATAAAGCATCACACACAAACTTTAAACTAAATTGCTTTCATAAAAGTAATATAAAAATATTCAGAGAGTATTCTGTAGTGTTGAGAAAAATGCCTGAAGTACAGACATTAGGGAAAAGTAAAGGGAAGGCACTGGGAGAGGTGATGTTCATCGGCAGCTAAGGCTATCGTCTCTGCGATACTGATGTTCCACTGCAGTCACTAATATCCTCTCAGACCTAAATTCTTCCATAATCTCCTATACGCTATGACTAGAGCTGCCATATTTAGCAAATTAAAACTCAGCAACTGTCACCTTTGGCAAGCCAAAAGTCAGAACACTTCAAACGAAAGGTACCACATAATACAGGGTGTATCAAAAAGAGTGACATGATTTTGGACTGTAATAATTACGAAACATGGGACGTGTTGAGTTCCAGAAAATCGCCATTAGATACGTCAATGCGTCTTCTCCGCTTGCATTGAATCAGAAGTAACATAGCTTCCGCTCAACAGAAGGCGTTTTGTGTGCTGCAGTTTGCAAAGAGTGAGTCAGTGATTTAGGCCCAACGTGCTTTTCGCCGGTGTTTTTGGATTCATTTGCCTGCACCCCAAAACATTTGTCTTTGGTGTCGCCAGTTTGAAGAGACAGGATGCTTGTGCAAGGGTAAGAGTCCAGGTTGAACTCGCACTTCCGACGACACAGTGGAGAAAGTTCGGCAAACGTTTCAGCGAAGTGGCTGGCTGGCTCTGAGCACTAGGGGACTTAACAGCTGAGGTCATCAGTCCCCTAGAACTTAGAACCACTTAAACCTAACTAACCTAAGGACATTACACACATCCATGCCCGAGGTAGGATTCGAACCTGCGACCGTAGCGGTCACGCGGTTCCAGACTGTAGCGCCTAGAACCGCACGGCCACCCGGTCGTTCAGCGAAGTCCACGGAAGTCTACTCGCAGCGCAAGCAAAGAACTGCCAATGCCTCATACGAATGTCTGGCGAGTGTTAGGACGTCGTTTGGTCTATAAACCATACAGACCGCAACTAGTGCAAGCTCTTCCGGTTGCTGATAAAAGGAAACGGGTTTACTTCAGCAATGCTCTGCTAGAAGACATGGAAGACGATACATTTTGACCACGGTTAATTTTCAGTGATGAAGCAACATTTCATGTTAGCGATAAAGTACACTGAAATAATGTGTGCATATCGGAACCCCAGAACTGTCATTACTAAGCACGAAAAAGACTCCCCTACAGTGAATGTTTTTTATGCCAATTCTCGTGAAAAACGGTTTGGTCCCTTCCTTTTTGAGGGAAACATAGTGACTGGAATGAGCTATCTTCAAATACTTCATAATTGGCATTTTCCACAACTTCAGGAGGATTCCGATGACTTTATTTTCCAACAGGATGGAGCTCCACTACAATGGCATATAACAACGTATGTCAATTTCTCAATGACAATCTGCTTCAACGCTGAATACGGCGCAAAGGATCTTGACACACTGCCCTGCTATCTTGGCCTCCAAGATCGCTAGACGTGACCCTATGCTATTACACTCCTGGAAATGGAAAAAAGAACACATTGACACCGGTGTGTCAGACCCACCATACTTGCTCCGGACACTGCGAGATGGCTGTACAAGCAATGATCACACGCACGGCACAGCGGACACACCAGGAACCGCGGTGTTGGCCGTCGAATGGCGCTAGCTGCGCAGCATTTGTGCACCGCCGCAGTCAGTGTCAGCCAGTTTGCCGTGGCATACGGAGCTCCATCGCAGTCTTTAACACTGGTAGCATGCCGCGACAGCGTGGACGTGAACCGGATGTGCAGTTGACGGACTTTGAGCGAGGGCGTATAGTGGGCATGCGGGAGGCCGGGTGGACGTACCGCCGAATTGCTCAACACGTGGGGCGTGAGGTCTCCACAGTGCATCGATGTTGTCGCCAGTGGTCGGCGGAAGGTGCACGTGCCCGTCGACCTGGGACCGGACCGCAGCGACGCACGGATGCACGCTAAGACCGTAGGATCCTACGCAGTGCCGTAGGGGACCGCACCGCCACTTCCCAGCAAATTAGGGACACTGTTGCTCCTGGGGTATCGGCGAGGACCATTCGCAACCATCTCCATGAAGATGGGCTACGGTCCCGCACACCGTTAGGCCGTCTTCCGCTCACGCCCCAACATCGTGCAGCCCGCCTCCAGTGGTGTCGCGACAGGCGTGAATGGAGGGACGAATGGAGACGTGTCGTCTTCAGCGATGAGAGTCGCTTCTGCCTTGGTGCCAATGATGGTCGTATGCGTGTTTGGCGCCGTGCAGGTGAGCGCCACAATCAGGACTGCATACGACCGAGGCACACAGGGCCAACACCCGGCATCATGGTGTGGGGAGCGATCTCCTATACTGGCCGTACACCACTGGTGATCGTCGAGGGGACACTGAATAGTGCACGGTACATCCAAACCGTCATCGAACCCATCGTTCTACCATTCCTAGACCGGCAAGGGAACTTGCTGTTCCAACAGGACAATGCACGTCCGCATGTATCCCGTGCCACCCAACGTGCTCTAGAAGGTGTAAGTCAACTACCCTGGCCAGCAAGATCTCCGGATCTGTCCCCCATTGAGCATGTTTGGGACTGGATGAAGCGTCGTCTCACGCGGTCTGCACGTCCAGCACGAACGCTGGTCCAACTGAGGCGCCAGGTGGAAATGGCATGGCAAGCCGTTCCACAGGACTACATCCAGCATCTCTACGATCGTCTCCATGGGAGAATAGCAGCCTGCATTGCTGCGAAAGGTGGATATACACTGTACTAGTGCCGACATTGTGCACGCTCTGTTGCCTGTGTCTATGTGCCTGTGGTTCTGTCAGTGTGATCATGTGATGTATCTGACCCCAGGAATGTGTCAATAAAGTTTCCCCTTCCTGGGACAATGAATTCACGGTGTTCTTATTTCAATTTCCAGGAGTGTATTTCCTGTGGGGATAGCCGCGTGGGATTAGCCGAGCGGTCTATGGCGCTGCAGTCATGGACTGTGCGGCTGGTCTCGGCGGAGGTTCGAGTCCTCCCTCGGGCATGGTTGTGTGTGTTTGTCCTTAGGATAATTTAGGTTAAGTAGTGTGTAAGCTTAGGGACTGATGACCTTAGCAGTTAAGTCACATAAGATTTCACAGACCTGTGGGAATATATGAAGGAAAGTGTGTTCATCTCCCATTTACCTCATGACGTAGAAAAAGTGAAGAATAGAATAACAGCTGTTATACCTTCTGCAAAAGCAGATACGTTGAATACAGTTTACGAGGAATTTAGCTATCGAGAGGATGTTGTTCGTGCTACTGCTGACGGACACGCAGAGCATTTGTAATAGCATAGCTAAAACTTTAAGATTTTGTGAGTATTTTCCAATCAATCCCATGTTTTTAATATATTTTTATCAATAAATATGAAGTTTTGAAATCATTCCTTTTGTCTATTAAACGTGCAGTTCTCACCAACGTTAGTCACTTTTTATCCTAACACCAAAACTAGAAATACACGGTCCAGTTACATTAATGTGACTACCGCCTTTGTCGACGTCAACAGGAAATAACCACTCACAGAAAGCAACTGACAACACTTGAAGTGGAGGGTATAAAAAGCGTGTCCAGGACTACGCAGAAAACAGTGCAGTCATTGTCGTAATGGAGCGATTTATCTGAAGTCGAAAAGGGCGTGATCATTGGCTTTTCGGGCCAATGTTAGAAGCATTTCCGAAACGGCGAAGTCTGTAAATTGCTCGCATACCGCCGTGGTCAAAGTATACCGTGCAAGGCAAAATGGTGCTATCCAAGACCAGCGCCGAGGCAACAGTGGTGAACCTGGGGCCTTAGACGACGTGGATGAACGACGGCTGTGGAGATGTGAACGGGCGAATAGAGATGTAACTCAACGCCCAGATCAATGAACCAAGGGGTTGTCAACAGTGTCTCGTCAAAGATCATACAGCAACGCTTGATAGCATGAGCCTCAGCAGCAGGTGTCTGGCTCATGCACCCATGCTGACTGATGTTCATGCGAGGCAAAGGCTGAAATTTGCTCGCTAATACCAAAACTGGACGTCCACCGAGTGCCGACAGGTGGCCTATTCAGATGAATCAGATTTTATGTTTCGTGTAAGAGATGGCCGTTGGATCGCCGGAAAGGTCCAGGCCAGAGGAGGGAGCGTTGTGGTCTGGGGAATGTTTTCGTGGTATTCTTGGGGACCGTGTCCACCCTTACATGCAGCACAATGGCATTTACCAGCAGGACGACGCAAAATGTCACAAGCTCGCAATGTACGAGTGTGGCTCAAACAACACCAGGATCAATTAGAGTACTCCTTTGGCCACCAAACTCTCTGGATTTAAACCCAATGGAAAAACTATAGGACCACCCCGATTGGGCTGTTGACGCCATGGATCCTCAACCGAGAAATCTAGCGCAGTTGCTGGAGTTGCCATGGTTCTACATCCTTGTCAGTACCTCCTAGAACCTCCGTGACTCTCTTCCTGCACAACTCGCAGTGCAAAAGGTGGTTATACTCAGCTTGGCTGAAGTATTTTACTCTACCAGATGTCTGATTTTTACTGTACCGGAAGTCTGATTTGCGATTTACTTCGCGTTCCACAAGTACACACGCTAGGAAGCGCCACTTGACAATAGCCGATTTATTTACTGTTAATATTTTGCACTGTTGGTAATACAGATTCATGTTCACTGTTTCTGCATGCCGAAACGAAAGTGTAATTTTAACAGTAATGTAAAAAGTGAGTTTACTGTTACCAGTGGCAGTGGAGAAATTGTGAACGTACGTTGTGCCTATTAAACTCTGCTATTGGACATTGTGGGAAGTCTGACATTGCATACCATGTTAAGACGAAGAAACATCGTGCGTATGTTCAATCGAAAATGCACTGCTCGATAAAATGCATAAAAGTGAAAAGTACGGTGACAGTGCAGCAGAGTACTTGCCAAAAGTAATTTGGGATCATCCGAGTGCATGATGAGAAAGTTAACTTCTCTGTCCATTACATTTTGTCAGTACAATTGTCCCGCTTTTTCTCACTTAATTGCCCAAGGATTTTCTCAGAACTTCTAGAATGCCCGATTTTATAATAATAATTAAGTGGACATCCTAATGTAGCGGCCATTATAAGTTTCTTTTCGTTTAGAAGAAGCTGACAGAACTTTGAACAGCTCACATTACAGCCAACTCATCATTATTATGAAAACGAGGCGGCGACAGAACTGACTTTAAAACTCATTGTTTTATTATTCTCTCGAGAGTTTTACACTTGGGGGACCATCCATAAATTACGTAACACGTTAAAGAGGAGAGAGGGTGTCACCAAAAATTGACTTCTTGAGTCAAGGGGAGTCAAGCGATAAGCTTCGTGATGTAACAAGTATAAAGTTTGTTTTGTTTTGTACTACAACTCTAAACTTCAACTCTAATGAAAAACTTTAAAATATTACCGATTCTATCATTATTATTTACTAAGGTTTAAATTTGTTCGTATCACGTTTTCGCACGTGGCTGCCGCTGTACCTATGGTGCCGCTCGTCGGCCGCCTTTTGACGTACGCCGAAAGACCATTACTGCCTTTGAGGCTTTGACAAAAACCGCCACCGCTCCGAATTCGTCTACGTTGAATTGTTTATATCACTCAGTCGAAACTTGACTTTTGCTGAATGATGGATTTTATTTTTGGTTCTACTATTTTGTGATTTTCCAAATTATGTAATAAATTTCAAATGAGTTAAAAGAGTGATTTCTCTATTCCTTTCCGCAAACTATATGAAGTATATAGTGCACTTATACAGATAAAAAGAAACAAAATATACAAGACGAAGTTAACACCTTATGGCGATGCTCCAAAAGTAATGGCAATGTTAAAGATGAAGTAGATTCGAAAATCAAAGAATAGCATATAAAAATGTCGGAAAAGAAAGCGACACTCAATAGATTTTTTCAAAAATTTCTTCGTCATCAAAATTGCTAAAACAACTGGTGCCCGTGGAAGTAAAAGTAAGTTTGAGTTTTATATTATATTAACATTTCATGCTCCATCTCTAAGAACACATTTGGTATTCTGTAGCAAATTGAAAAACACAACAACCCAGTCAATTACGTTCAGTTGGTGTTCACCACTTATTACAAAGCAAAATCGGCAAGCTCATCTTTCTGTCTGTCTGTTGGAAGTAATCTCGGAAGATACATGGTCGATTTCAATGCAGTTCTCTAGCTGGATTCTTCAGAGTGAAGTAGTATACATATTGTGTGAAATGCCCGTTTTCAGCATTTTACATGATTACTTTTAATTGCGGGAAGGAATCAACCAGGACATACCAGAAGCACTAAACATATTAGTATGCAAGCAAGTTGAAGTCAATCACCTCAAACAATGTCTTAATCAACGCCTTGTCAGAATACTTCTAGGAATAAAATTGTAGTACTACAATCTGAGCTCAATGGCTTGCTGTTATTACTCAATGCTGGTATGACGACAGATGAAGCAACGAAAAGAATAACAGCATTAAGGAAAGGCATTCAACTGGAAAGAAACGTGCCGAAGAAAAAGATCAGCGCAGCTGAAGGACAGGAAAGAATGTGATTCTAAAAAACAAAAAATTAGTAGCTCTTCATCTACATCTACATCTACATGGCATGGTTACTCCGAAATTCACACGTAAGTGCCTGGCAGAGGGTTCATTGAACCATTTTCATATTACTTCTCTACCATTCCACTCTCGAATGGCGCGTGGGAAAAAGGAACACCTCAATCTTTCCGTTCGAGCTCTGATTTCTCTTATTTTATTATGATGATCATTTCTCCCTACGTAGGTGGGTGTCAACAAAATATTTACATTCGGAAGAGAAAATTGGTGATTGAAATTTCGTAAATAGATCTCGCCGCAAAGAAAACCGTCTTTGTTTCAGTGACTGCCACCCCAACTCGCGTATCATATCAGTGACACTCTCACCCCTATTGGGTAATGACACGAAACGAGCTGCCCTTCTTTGCACATCTTCGATGTCTTCCGTCAATCCTACCTGGTAAGGATCCCATACCGCGCAGCAATATTCCAGCAGAGGACGGACAAGTGTAAAATTCTAACTACTGTTAGTCCGCCTAGAGTAGAAAATCTGGTTTATTTGAAGCCATAAAGGAGGAGGCAGTCTTTGGCGGTGCAATTGATGATCGACGTCACACTGAAATTATAAGGTGCTGCAAAACATTGGACTACTTGGAAACCGAATTATGTAAACAAGCTACACTATCAGTCGATCCGGAAAAAAAACGCATGGTAACTATTCCTCTTAAATAGTACAAAACAGAGTCTACACTTCAAGTAAAGCATAAATATGGCACATCCTGGAGAGTTACTGTAAGGAACCTTGAATTTTTAGGTTCAGTTTTTGGGCTTTGGTCTAGTATTCTTCTTATCAATGGATGACAAAGCAGATGTGCCATTATGTATTACAGCAGCAAGTGCCCAAGCGTCAATATTAATGCACCTTGACTCCCGTGTAAAATTACGGGCTCATGATTTCGTGTTCGCAGAAAAACATAAACTTATTCCCTCTGTTTATGCAGGTATTGTAATAAAGAAAGAAGGTGAAGGAGTTGTGACACTCTGAACCTACATTCGTAGCGATTCGTAGTGAAAACTGTCTTCCTCTAACGCAGAGACTCGTGTCACAGACGTACATAGACTTTCTGAATTACCAGCTTTCGAAAAATTAATGAGAACACGAGAAAGTTTTGTGAGACCCGCGTTTCTTTTCACTTGGGATTGTAGTCTCGTCAAAAATCCACGATAAGAGCGAGTTATACTGTCAGCTGTACAACAGTTTAAAGATTTTGACTTTGACGCTACTTACATTGGCACAAATGCTCCAGGAAGAAATGCTTTAACAGAGTGGAGCGACGAATAGCACCTCTCAGTTGTGAACTTACTGCTTTGTGTTAAAACATGACAGTTTCGGTCCACATCTTGATCCCAGTAACCGAACTACTAACTTAGAGCTAGAAAAACGGAACTCTGAGAGTGCCGGCATCGTGCTGGCTAATATTTGGAGCCATCTGGCCACTGGCGATTTTCCTCTGGTTGCCGAATACATTGTGCCAACAAATACCAGAATGGACATCGTACAGGCTGTGACATTGAAAAATAATGCCACTTGGCATGGAAATCACGTACGTAAATCACAATATTTTTTAGAAACTGTAAAATGCGAGGTTGTCGAGCGTTGCGGTGTGCGACGAACTAGCCTCTAGCGATTATTACGAGAGCGGTTTTTAATCACCATCTGTTTTGATTAAACAGACTTTATGCGGATATGTACCGGAAGGTAAATTTGCTCCGCTGTTACTATCGCTATCTTTGGATCTTCGAGCGTCATCACATTTGAAGCAAATTCCTTAGATGGCTATTGCCCCATCGTCAAGGCATACTTATTTAAACGATCGTGTGGCATCTGTAGCCCATATTTTTCATCATACAAAGCCACTGATCAAAACATGCAATCACGTAAAGAGCCAACAAGAGGTTTCGCCCATCAAAGATTCGTCCTCAAAGAATTGCAGCTAGACGTGCAAGAGAAGTTCTTCGATAAACGATGACGATGCTCTGAAGTTGAATTGACGATGTGTACACGCCGATTGTTCCTAACATTACCCAAATCGAAAACGAAGTGACAGCTATGCCAATCACGAATAATATGAAGGGATGGGTTCAAAGTCTTTGGACACAAAAATGATTAAATTTTGTACTGTTTTTTTATGTGTTTTGTTTTGTAAATTTTCTAAAACGTTTGATTTATTCTTGATTTTATGAGAAAAAAGATTTTATACGGCAATATATAAATAAGTTTTGAAGCAATGTTTTAATTTAATAATTTCCAAACTTAGAACTGTAAAATATGTTACGTCACACCAGGAAAGGGGGGTCACACAAATGTGACTACCAGCGACAAGGGGGGGGGGGGGGGGGGGATTCTCAAAATCATGAAATTCGTGTGACAATTTATGGATGGCCCTTTGTTGGTTTTTCATAACAAGAATAAGATGATAAACTTAAGAATATGAAATTAAAAATCACACAGTGTGATATAAAAAAGTAAAACATTATTTAGTAAAAAAAAATGGGACTTGAGTGTGTCCGTTATATTCATCCACGGACTCGGAAAAATCATAGAAAATTAGGGACGACCTCTAGGGAATCGAGGCAGATGGCAGCCCTAGCTATGACCGATGCGTTTTGGTTTGTTTCCACAGAGTTAACTCGCGGCGTGCTGCATGTGTCACTACTCACTTGTATGCAACAGACCTATCAGATGTGTGTGTACAGTCGCGCCGTACGCCTCACCCAGCCGCAAAATTTGGGCTTCATGCACGGCACATCTTCAAATGGGACAGCCCTTCCCGTGAGCTTTGGCGCCCCAGTTTAATAGGATACTATTTCAGATTATTAATACCAACGGTTATAATCACTCCAATAGTTACTCACTCCTCTGCCAGTAGTTCGTTATAACGATCATCTGGTGACTATTGACATTATATTCTCTTGTCTTACTTAGTCTTTTATAGCTCGCTGAAAAATAGTGCTTCCACACAACGCCAAAGAGAATGGAACTCTTGTTTATAAATTTGGAAGCGAATTAGCATTAACCGATTCTTGACTCGACGTCCACTTTTCTTCAGATCTAATTTTCTACTATTATTAACTGCATTTATTTCATGGCATCGTATTGTTACACTCCTGGAAATTGAAATAAGAACACCGTGAATTCATTGTCCCAGGAAGGGGAAACTTTATTGACACATTCCTGGGGTCAGATACATCACATGATCACACTGACAGAACCACAGGCACATAGACACAGGCAACAGAGCATGCACAATGTCGGCACTAGTACAGTGTATATCCACCTTTCGCAGCAATGCAGGCTGCTATTCTCCCATGGAGACGATCGTAGAGATGCTGGATGTAGTCCTGTGGAACGGCTTGCCATGCCATTTCCACCTGGCGCCTCAGTTGGACCAGCGTTCGTGCTGGACGTGCAGACCGCGTGAGACGACGCTTCATCCAGTCCCAAACATGCTCAATGGGGGACAGATCCGGAGATCTTGCTGGCCAGGGTAGTTGACTTACACCTTCTAGAGCACGTTGGGTGGCACGGGATACATGTGGACGTGCATTGTCCTGTTGGAACAGCAAGTTCCCTTGCCGGTCTAGGAATGGTAGAACGATGGGTTCGATGACGGTTTGGATGTACCGTGCACTATTCAGTGTCCCCTCGACGATCACCAGTGGTGTACGGCCAGTGTAGGAGATCGCTCCCCACACCATGATGCCGGGTGTTGGCCCTGTGTGCCTCGGTCGTATGCAGTCCTGATTGTGGCGCTCACCTGCACGGCGCCAAACACGCATACGACCATCATTGGCACCAAGGCAGAAGCGACTCTCATCGCTGAAGACGACACGTCTCCATTCGTCCCTCCATTCACGCCTGTCGCGACACCACTGGAGGTGGGCTGCACGATGTTGGGGCGTGAGCGGAAGACGGCCTAACTGTGTGCGGGACCGTAGCCCATCTTCATGGAGACGGTTGCGAATGGTCCTCGCCGATACCCCAGGAGCAACAGTGTCCCTAATTTGCTGGGAAGTGGCGGTGCGGTCCCCTACGGCACTGCGTAGGATCCTACGGTCTTGGCGTGCATCCGTGCGTCGCTGCGGTCCGGTCCCAGGTCGACGGGCACGTGCACCTTCCGCCGACCACTGGCGACAACATCGATGTACTGTGGAGACCTCACGCCCCACGTGTTGAGCAATTCGGCGGTACGTCCACCCGGCCTCCCGCATGCCCACTATACGCCCTCGCTCAAAGTCCGTCAACTGCACATACGGTTCACGTCCACGCTGTCGCGGCATGCTACCAGTGTTAAAGACTGCGATGGAGCTCCGTATGCCACGGCAAACAGGCTGACACTGACGGCGGCGGTGCACAAATGCTGCGCAGCTAGCGCCATTCGACGGCCAACACCGCGGTTCCTGGTGTGTCCGCTGTGCCGTGCGTGTGATCATTGCTTGTACAGCCCTCTCGCAGTGTCCGGAGTAAGTATGGTGGGTCTGATACACCGGTGTCAACGTGTTCTTTTTTCCATTTCCAGGAGTGTATTATAATTTAATAAAGGCTGTGTCAAAGGCTGTGCAAAAAGGCAATCAAACTTTTTGGTGCTACACTATGTAGTACTCAATGGGGGGCATAGGAGAGCGCCTGTACAACTATCACGCAAGGGGGCCCGGGTTCGATTCCCGGCAGTGTACTGGGTGGTGTGTGTCCTTCATCATCATTTTCATCATCATTGACACGCAAGTCACCGACGTGGCGTCAACTAAAAAGACTTGCAATACGGCGGCCGGACCCCGCCGGGGGTATCCTGGCCAATAAATGCCATACGATCATTTCATTTCATTTTTGTACAACACCACCTACCTCCCCTCCCCCTGCCACGCCGGCCAGAAAAAACTGATCTTTGCAAACTGAACTCACAACCTGCTCCACCAAACACGCAGACGTATCAGTTCAGTTTCATTTTGAAGAAGCCTGAACAGGTAATAGGTACTGACTAGTGGCAATTGTACCAAGACCTTTTTGTTCTGAAATCTCAAGACCATTTCGAAGTTCAATAGAAAGTACTGTATGACTCTGGGTTCTGAAAGTTTCGAGTGGCTTTGTTGCCTTCTATTCGGGATGTTTTTTCCCACCGATTTCAAAGCTGCTAAAATATGTACATTTATAGAAAATATTCATGACTGGCTGACAAAGGTCTTTATTTTGCCTATTTTCCGTCATGACTAGCTCACAAACGCTGCATTGCCTAGGTCTTTAGCCGGCCGCGGTGGCCTGGCGGTTCTAGGCGCGCAGTCCGGAACCGCGCGACTACTACGGTCGCAGGTTCGAATCCTGTCTCGGGCATGGATGTGTGTGATGTCATTAGGTTAGTTAGGTTTAAGTAGTTCTAAGTTCTAGGGGACTGATGACCACAGATGTTAAGTCCCATAGTGCTCAGAGCCATTTTGAACCTAGGTCTTTAACTTGTCAATTTTCTGTCGGAGACGGTAACAAAAAATTAGCTGTGTTTGCGGTTTAATGTCGAAAACATCTCATTTCTACGCATTCGTGATAGCACCTTTGGAAGTAAGAAACAATCGTGAAAAGAAAGGTTCATAACGTACGTGGGTGAGTTAAATGAAAACCTTAAATTTATAATAACTAATCGAAATTTCGCGCCGTTATCCTGTAAGTTGGTAAGCGTGCTACAAACAGCGTGCAGAATGGCCTGGCGGTGGCAGCATGGTAAAGATGCACACATACCGTCGCAGCATCAGTATAAAGATGGCCGCCCCACTTGCGACTTGCCCACCAGGGAAGAACAGCGTTCTGTTATTCGGTTTTTGCGTAGTGAAGGTGTGAAACCTATAGAAATTCATCGACGAATGAAGGTTCAGAACGGTGATGCATGTTTTGTCACAGCAGCAAGCCTACGAATGGAGTAGGAAGTTCGCAAATAGTGTGACTTCAGTGGAAGATGCACCTCGTCCAGGTCAGGTACAACGAGTTGTGACTCCACAGAACATTGCAGCAGTTGAAGCCATAGTGAAGGAAAACCGCCGAGTGACACTGAATGACGTTGCAGCATGTTTACAGATTAGTCATGGGTCAGCACACCACATTGTGCACGATATGCTCCAGTTTCACAAAGTGTCTGCAAGATAGGTGCCACGGCAGCTGACTCCTGAATTGAGAGAATGACGTGTTGATGCTTGTGTGGAACTTCTTCAGCGCTTTGAACGAGGTGATGACTTCCTTGAAAGAATCGTTGGGACGAAACCTGGGTTCACTTCCACCAACTGGAAACGAAGAGTTCGAGCAAGGAATGGCGCCATTCCTCATCACCAAAACCAAAGAAGTTTCGAACAGAGCCATCAGCATGGAAGGTTATGCTGACTCTCTTTTGGGACGAAAAAGGCGTCATTTTGGAGAATTACATGCCTAGAGGGACCACTATCACCAGTGCATCACACACAGGTCTCCTAAAAAATCATTTGCGGCCTGCAAATAAATCAAAGCGACGTGGATTGCTGTCAGCAGGTGTCCTTTTGCAACATGACAATGCAAGGCCCCACACTGCCCGTACAACAGTTACAACAATCACAGACCTGCATTCTGATTGTCTTCCTCATCCACCGTAGTCACCAGACCTTGCCCCAAGTGATTTCCATATGTCTGGACCGCTCAAAGACGCAATGGGAGGAAAGAAGTTCCGTTCTGATGAAGAGGTTTGCCACGCGCTGCATGAATGGTTGCGCGGACTACCAAAAGAATTTTTTTCTAAAGCAATTTATGCACTTTGTAAGCGCTGGAGGACTTGCATTGAGCGTAGGGGAGATTATGTTGAAAAGTGATACAGCTTTGTACCACTTCTGCGCAATAAATAATAACTAAAAAAATTTAAGGTTTTCGTTTGACTCACCCTCGTATAAATGTGTAAGTACAGAATCCAAATTCAGAAACACAATCTGCAAAATACAAATTCTCTGTAATGTTTCTCTAACTCCGAACTTGTTTGTAAACAATATTTCTAGTTAGATGTCCAGGAGCTACGATGACCAAATTCTTGTGTGAACCTACCCTTCAGCAAGCGATATAAATCTGTTCATGAGAAATACATGGAGATATCAAATCCACCCCGCACTGTTTAATGGATTTCCCCTTTGACTTGGTAATTGTAATGGCTGAAAGTCTCACTGGACACTGCAGTCTCTTGAAGTGAATAGGGCGCAGCTCCTTCGCTTGTCTATAACAGGATCTTGTAAACCATTCTATGGCAACGTCTCCATAGCTTTATAGACGGCTATGTTTACGCCTACAGCCGTTTGTGCTTTGCAGTTGAAAGCTATGAAAAGCGCTGCCAGCTGTCAGGGATTTCCTTTAAGTTGCCTCGACTGTAGGTGTGTCTTAGTAGAAAACAAAAAATGTATAAAAACTTCGTGCATGATGCGGCATTTTTTCACTTTTGTGGCGGCGTTCGTAGCGACAAACAATTCGCTGTAGAAACGGCTTACGAAGTCACCGCCACACACTTAATAGCGGGCCGACCGGTCCGCTGGAACAGTGAACAGAAAGGTGAAAACCCAAACACTCTGATTAAATAAAAGTCGGTACTTATCTTTATTAACGAAGATACAGAAACACAGTGGTGAACTCCGTGTCTACAGAAATCTGTCTAGTTCGAGTCGGAGCGGCTAGGTCAGCGTCGGCTGACGACAAACAACAACTCTGCTGCGATGAACACACAACTGACTAGCAAGTACACAATTCGGTGGCGAGTTTACAACTGAGCGGCGAATACAGAACTGTCCTAGCGCTCGCGACTCCAGCGCTTAAGAAGCCAGAAGCCAGCGGTGGCGCGCGCAGACTTGCGGCGATTTTCTGTCTCGCTGGCGCTGCTTATGCGGACGGCGTCCGGACTTTGATGCTGCCAACCTTTTGGCAGCGGGCTCGGGTGGCATTACTGGCTAGGATATAACATTCACGCTTCTCAGTTTTTACGACGACATATCTCTTGAATTGTGTGCCGTCCAATGATATATTTTTGTAGGCACTTTCAGCGGCATATGCGAATACTGTCTCCGAAATTCGTTGCGAATGGTATTCGTGGTAAAGAAATAATAAATTTAAACGTTATGCATGCTGCGGCAGTTTTTCACGCATCTCAGTGTCTATGACATTTTATCTCCTGATCTATGTGTCGTACAATGATATAATTTTGTAGGTACATTCAGCAGCATTTGTGGATAGTATCTGCAAAATGTATTGCGAACTGAGCTAGTAGCAAAGTAGTGTACATTAGTGTTTGTTGTGTGTTAGCTGCAGCAGAAATATTTTTCCTCAATGGAAACCTCATATAGACGTTTGTGAATGTTCTAATATTTTCACCATGCACAAGTGCTGCCTTCTGTTGAGCATAATTATCAAAATATCAGCAAGTGAATGTAGCAATACGCAGCTCCTTGTGGCCGCCAGAATCAACGGAAGTGTTTGATTAGTTATAATTGAATATTATTACTTTTATTTTGCATGGTTATTATTGAATGATCAGTTTATTTATTACAACTGCGAGTATTTCAAAATTAATTACTTTGGTCTATCACCTAAGAGCATTGGGAAAATGTTTCTTCCTCCAGACCTAAATGGGTTAAACGTAACGCACACTCCGACTGGTCTTCACACATCTCAGCGTTTATGACGCCATATCTCCTTAAATATGTGTGGTGCCAAGATATATAATATAGAAGGTGCATTTAGCGGCTTATGTGGATACTGTCTGAGAAATTTCTTGCGAATAGAGTTAGCAGTACTAATAAATTTAAACCTCATGCACAATGCGACAGTTTTTGACGCATATCGTTGTTTATGACGTCATATCTCTTGACCTGTGGTGGGTAGGTGGTTCGTATTACACAGCAGTTGTTACCTGACAGTGAGGGATAAGTGTACCAAGGTTGGTCGTAATCGATGCTGTGTTAATAAGGAGATATGGAACGTAAGCACATACCTACATTCATTTGTATAATGTGTATGGATTTAAATAAAGAGATGTCCGCAGCTCGTGGTCGTGCGGTAGCGTTCTCGCTTCCCACGCCCGGGTTCTCGGGTTCGATTCCCGGCGGTGTCAGGGATTTTCTCTGCCTCGTGATGACTGGGTGTTGTGTGATGTCCTTAGGTTAGTTAGGTTTAAGTAGTTCTAAGTTCTAGGGGACTGATGACCATAGATGTTAAGTCCCATAGTGCTCAAAGCCATTTGAACCATTTAAATAAAGAGAGGCAGAACAATACACATGCAGAATTCTCATAAAATAGCTATGTAATTATCTGCAGTTGATAACTTCTGCCAACACATCATACTAACCACGAAAAAATACGTTAACTGGTGCACGGTTTCATTATTTAAATAATAAATGACACAGATGCAGGCTTTCGAAATAACATCGATTGTGATGGATGCAATCAGGGAAATACTCGCCTGTAATTGAATATTGCCTCTCTAAAATCAAAATAATTTGTACAAATCACAGTTAAGTACATTGTAAGTAGTAGGTACCTATTCTTAAGTGCTGACACTAGTATGTTTGGTGATTAAAAAACAGTTTTTTTCAGTTTTTTGAGTTTTATTTTGTAAGAAATTGTCTGCGTTTCTTCCATTCAAATCCCTTCCATGAAACTACAAGACTTGTCCCCTTTTCCTCTCTTCTACTGGGCATGATCTTATTTACATCCTGGATGTTACCCGTGGCTGCATTCGCATATCAGTATTTCTGTTCTCATAAGTGATGGTAAGTAAGTAAGCTACTGTACTTGCAATAACATCAGCTCCCCTCGTGTCTGGCTGTTCAAGGAACCATAGTTCCTGACGTTGTCCCCAACCGTCCAGAGTCTGAGCTGTCTCAATGCACGGTGATCGGCGTGCGCAGTATCGCTGCCAAGGGTAATTTCCAAGAATGATTGCCTCTAAGACATATCTCACACCCGCAGAAATCCCTCCCACGCATATCTGAAGTAGCTCTAAAGTCCCTTCATTTCCACGGACAGAATAGTGGCGAACACGTAACATGGACTAAAATAGAAGTATAGCTTACGCCAGCCTAAAGATATCTCCATGTTGACACATCTCACAGAAAGAATTTTTATTCGAATGTCACGATAAGGAAAACGGTTTCAGGCCTAAGTACTGCGGCGACCACAGCCGTTACGAAACACGTTAAATGAATCCGCAACCGCAATTGCGAATAAAGCCTATCAAATGGTTCAAATGGCTCTGAGCACTATGGGACTTAACTTCTGAGGTCATCAGTCCCCTAGAACTTAGAACTACTTAAACCTAACTAACCTAAGGACATCACACACATCTATGCCCGAGGCAGGATTCGAACCCGCGACTGTAGCGGTCGCGCGGTTCCAGACTGAAGCGCCTAGAACCGCTCGGCCACCCTGGCCGGCTAAGGCCTATCAACCTGAAGAAAATATTACAATGCCTTTTTAGAGATAATCATATCTGAGGCAATATAACATTTCCTTCCGTGGTCAGTCCACCCTGGCATCTGAAACACTTTCTCATTTTCCAAGCGCACAAGATGGATAATATTACAGTCCAGAGCGAACTGAAGAAATAAATTAACTGGTCTCAGTATTTTTTTCACGGGAGAGTAGAAGTACATCGCTATTCGGTGTAAAAGATACGAAACTGCACAAAGTTACTTCTCTTTTCATGTTGTTCCATGAACATGGCTTCGTTTTGGCGTTACTCGGTAACAACTGTTATTTCGGGCTTCAACCGTATGGTCGGTTTCCTATACAGTGTGATCGAGAAGGCGCGTACGTCAAAAGTAATCAAGCATAGATACATATGATTTTCATATGTGTTTTATTTTATAACTTCACATGCATTGCGTATATAATACTAGTAGGCTCAAAATGGTTGTCCGGTGCTATAATGCGGGCATGAACTAGTTTTATCTTGGGGATACAAATGTTGTTAATTTCCGGTATTATATTAAATCTTTAGTTCTGGGAGAATGGGCAGCCTGTTTCATACATCGAGTGACCCACAGGAAGAGGTCAGAAAACGTTAAATCGAGAGAACATGGGGACCATAATACTATAGAAATGATTTGATCATCATAAAAGTCGCTTGAGAAATGAACTGCTTCATCAGATGTGTGACAAGTGGCACCATCTTGGTGCAACTAACAATAACAACGTTCATATTCATTAAGAAACGAAATAAACATTGTAATGATGTGTTCGTAGAACACAATTCTGCGTAATCTCAAGATTTATATTTTGCGATTACCCTGTAAGCTCAGAAAGAGACTACAGTGCAAGAGAGGCAGAAAAACACACGTGCAAACATCACACAAAAAATGTAAATATTTTTACTTGATAATGAGAATAAATTCTAGATGCGAGTCAGGGTACGTACGAAAAAATACGTAACTGGTACAGTGTTTCATTATTTAAATCACAAGAAGACTGTTCATTATAGTTTCAAAGAAAATATGGCTCTCTATTCGACGACACTATAAGGCCCACAACACTCCCATTTTCTGACAGTGAAGGATGTTTTCTTGAAACGTATATTGATTTTCGGTCGACTAAATTTCTGTGTTTTAACGACTCAGGTAAGCACTGAGACTCCATGGAGTGTTCTGTGCACCACGACCAAATAGTAGATAGAATTGGAAGGAGAATCAGCATTGGCCGTATTATTTTGTTTTATTATCCGCAAAATCGATTTTCGGTCACTTAGTGACCATCCTCAGTTCTGTAATATACAATTACAATTGGTAGGCACTGGTATCAACAAGCTTAGAGCGATCACATAAACTCAACATAACTCAATCATTATGTGATCGCTCTAAGCTTGTTGATACCAGTGCCTACCAATTGTAATTGTATATTACAGCACTGAAGATGGTCACTAAGTGACCGAAAATCGATTTTGCGGATAATAAAACAAAAAAATAAGGCCAATGCTGATTCTCCTTCCATGCACTGAGACCTTGCCTCATCAGTGAGGGAAATACGGTCCAGTTCTGCGATCCCATGGATGTCAAACAAGTCAAATCAAATGGTTCTAAGCACTATGGGACTTAACATCTGAGGTCATCAATCCCCTAGACTTAGAACTACTCACACCTAACTAACCTAAGGACATCACACACATCCATGCCCGAGGCAGGATTCGAACCTGCGACCGAAGCAGCAGCGCGGTTCCGGACAGAAGCGCCTAGAACCGCTCGGCTGCCGCAGCAGGCTGTCAACAAGTGACGAAACCATATATAGTACGCTAGACGCTTTTCTTCACCCGGCGCATTCAATTTCTGCACGTTACGAAAATGATACGTATGCAATTTTGACTTCTGCGTCGATTTCTGAACACTACTGATACATATGCAATTTTGACTTCTGC
The DNA here is from genome assembly GCF_021461395.2 of Schistocerca americana. Classification (NCBI taxonomy): domain Eukaryota; kingdom Metazoa; phylum Arthropoda; class Insecta; order Orthoptera; family Acrididae; genus Schistocerca; species Schistocerca americana. The sequence goes on from NC_060120.1 coordinate 74,622,359, forward strand.
ATCGATTTCTGAACACTACCGTATAGAATCTAAGATGGGGCAGATAGTCTCCGCGAACTTTCTGAAGGTGAACACAGTGTTATATCCCTCACCTGAGCCAGTCCCATCACCTGAATCCCCCAAAATGGCTGGTCCCTGGCTTACTTCTTACCAGCAAATGATCCGCATTCCCGGATACTGGCGATTCGTCTTCTTGCTGTTGAATTGTTCAACACTGCACATTTGGGTATATTCCACGAAATGCTTCACCAATGCGGGTATAGGTACGACTGCAACGTATTGTCGAGAGCTCATTGCTTTGAGGAAAACGACATGTTTATCAAACAACGAACTGCGCAATGCTACAGACGCCATGTGACCTGTAACTTACCCGTTACAATGGCAACTTCGTTTCTCGTTGGTAATACTTGCACTGCTATCGTTTGGTGGCTGATCGAACGAATGCAGTGCAACTCCGATTTAAAGACATACTAATTTTCATGTGGGCGACTCTTCGATAGTACTGCAGTCATCTTTATTCCAGCAGAGCAGCTGCTCCATACTTCATCGACGACCTGTCTGTCATACGCACTCCTTTCTAATCTGTCTCTTGTAATCCTTTATTTCCTCCCGCCCATCAGCAAGAACTTAAATCAACAACTCATGTCGAAAATATAACCACAAGCCTTCTATATTTCCGATTTATTTTATTCTTTAGTAAGACTTTTTTTCTCGATGAGTCGTTGCAGAACATTCTTCAATCTAACCCTCAATGTTCACCTGCAACACATTCTAAAGGATTTTAATCATTTTATTTCTGTTCATTCCTATTGTCCAAGTTTCGTTAGCATGCACATCTCTGCTACAGTCACAGTTTTACATAAATGTTTTGCTGCTTTCAAGCCAGGATCTTTTTTTTAGGACATAAGCAGCTTGTTCTTTTTGTAAAAAAAAAACCTTTTTAGTTATCGCAGTTAAATTTACTAACGATGGAACTGAACGAATGGGTAAGAAAACTGCATTATTTCATGCTACCAACCATACACAGCAAAGACCTATGTTAGTGAACATTAGTAAAAATGCAGGTATTTCAGGTAAAACCGATTGTACTGTTCAGTTTTGTGAAGAACGTGCAGTAAATAACAAAAATGGCATTACTAAGAGTCTTTCCACCGACACTAACGTGCGGATGGCGGAAAGTGATTACTTACTTGCTGAAGCCGTTCAACGGTGGCAGACAACTGAGGACCCACTGGTCTCGCAGGTGTGGGGCAATGTGGACGTCTTGCAGCCTCGACGAACAGTACTCGTACGGACCCTTATCTCTCCCACCACTTCGGTTATAAATCTGCAGCAAATATTGTAAATATTCCGATAGTGGCCCGGACAGTCCGTGAATGAAGAAGCATTAGATCTGAACTCCGTTTCATTCATAAACGTGTTTTTCTCTGTCTATTGCATAACCACTGAGAATAATACCCAGCAACAAGATTTTCAGCCTCGGCTACTGTTATCTCTTCAATTGTTTAACGATGGATTTGCCACCCTCTCCGCTCATTCTACTGACGTAGGTTAGCATTAAGCATCAAACCACACAGCTGAATGGATTTTAAAAGCGTAAATTTTCAAATACACAGAATAACTTACGCATGTCATGTGGTACGGGAGAGACGGCAAGTTGCAGGGGAATAGAAACAGAAAACGAAATTAATTCCTTCTGACGAGTAATTTCTGGATAAACTCGGCAACACAGGCACATCGCCGGCCGGAGTGGCCGAGCGGTTGTAGGCGCTACAGTCTGGAACCGCGCGACCGCTGCGGTCGCAGGTTCGAATCCTGCCTCGGGCATGGATGTGTGTTACGTTAGTTAGGTTTAAGTAGTTCTAAGTCCTAGGGGACTGATGACCTCAGAAGTTAAGTCCCATAGTGCTCAGAGCCATTTTGAACAGGCGCATCCTGTTTGTCCGTAAAAATCGAACCATGTCTATTTTTTTTATAGGCATTTACAGTTCACATTTGTTACGTTCCTGAACCAACAATGTGAAGACCGTAAACGAATACACAAAATGTCGAACTCAAGAAATTTATAAGCCACTATTACAAAAAAACTCGTGCATCGTGACAGGAACGTGCCATTGGCTTATACAGTAGAACCACACAAAACTGCGAACGATAAGGACGAATCTACCTTTGTGCCTCGTTTATCGCTATCGCATCATGTTCAAAAACACTAAATGCGATTTTTGGCAGAGTAAGCAATATTTGCTTCTTTTTGTGAACAAAATTAAAAATATGTCTGTTTCCTTTTTTTAAGATTCAAGATACGCAACCTTTAGAAAAGTATAAATAAACGACATAAATTTAACGACTTGCGTCCATTTATGATCATTTTTATCTAGATCTCTAGAAAAACGATTACATTAAATGCATCACAATGCACGCAAGTATTCGATTTAGACGTCAGGCAAGAAAGTGACAAGGCGAAACATAAGGCCATACTGTCCTCCACTAAAAAGACGACCCTATTTCTACTAGTGGCACATAAAACTGTTACTTTGGACTTTTAGTGGCTAGTCTGGGCTTGTGTTTCACGCCGTCAACGTATTGCCTAATATATGAATCAAGTACTTTTCTGCATTCTGTAATTCTGATGAAGTTAATGTATGACTTTGATTTAGATAAAAATGATCGTAACTGGATGCATGTCCTGCATTTAACGTCGTTTCTTTATACCTGCGGATAGTGTGTAATTTGACCAAAACAGTTTTAGTAAAGAGATATACAGCCACTGTGTCACATCATAATTTTTCGAAAATATTTAAAAACTGTGAAATGTCACGTCCTGAATATAATTTTTCCTCGGCTCCGCTGTGCTTACGTAGTGTCAGATCAAAATAATATTTCCATAATCAGATCTTAAAGTGAACTACTGTAGAATAAGAATAATTTTTTTCTTCTGCCCTACACATTACGTTTGTTAATTTTTTCCTTCAGGCTGGAATAATAAGTTATTTAATAGGACACACAAATTCCCTATTAAAGCATATGCTTATTAGTGTTGGTTTCTTCCTTCTTAAATAAAATTATACTTTAAAATCATTCAATGTAATTCTTTCGCTAAAACAGCTGTATATGCTCTATTTTAAGCAGATTACTAAGAATGATACTACCGGAACAAAAAAGTTGCTGAATTTGAACTTCTTCTTCATTCAAAACCTCAAAAATACGGAGCTGAAAACGTTTCTACCATGCGGCTAGTGGGTTACCAACCTCTTCGCTAGAGAACGTGTGAGGGATTGTCGGGAGCAGTGTCTTTGCAACTACTGCAATTTTCGTATTTCTCTCGTTATTGAAGGAAAGTGGTATGCGTTAAGAGCGTCTGGCGTCGGAGGTGTACTAGTACCAACAGACAGCATTCAGTGTATTCACTTACTCTGACGTCTCTCTCGGACATTCTACCATCGAATATCCTGTTGCCTTGCAACTGACCCACTATTTTCTAGTCACGGTCTCTTGTTGGCAGAACGGACTGGGTGTGGAAGACAAAAAATTGAAAAAATTTGTTAATAAATCCAGATCAACCATATGATAATGAATGGTTAAAATCATCCCGAAATGTTTAATGTAAAATTTTTCCCGACTGTAATCAGTAACATCGCTCAGTTTGAAATTCCAATTCATCAGGAACATACTTGAAATATTTTGTAAAAAAAGAGAATATCGTAAAGAAATTCCCAACGTAAGTGATAGACATTAGCTCAAATATGTACACTGCGCAACACAATTAAAGAGGTCAGTTTTTGAAACACCATAATTGTCACATACGGCGGCGTAGATGTTCGAAATTTGACTCAAAGGCGCCCACAACCTTCCTTCGTTTTATAGTTATATGGATATGGTGTCTGTACTTTCGGACATGTCCGAAAGAACAGACACCATATCCACGTAAGTATATAGTTCTGGCAACACTGGCTATGACCGTCTTCTTCTGTGCGGATGCACACATATTCCCCGAACTCTTACGGGACTTGGTATGAACGTCTTCCACGAATAATGAGTGTGTTGGGGTGGGACTCTACGAATGTAGTGTGTGGACATACACTCCTGGAAACTGAAATAAGAACACCGTGAATTCATTGTCCCAGGAAGGGGAAACTTTATTGACACATTCCTGGGGTCAGATACATCACATGATCACACTGACAGAACCACAGGCACATAGACACAGGCAACAGAGCATGCACAATATCGGCACTAGTACAGTGTATATCCACCTTTCGCAGCAATGCAGGCTGCTATTCTCCCATGGAGACGATCGTAGAGATGCTGGATGTAGTCCTGTGGAACGGCATCCCATGCCATTTCCACCTGGCGCCTCAGTTGGACCAGCGTTCGTGCTGGACGTGCAGACCGCGTGAGACGACGCTTCATCCAGTCCAAAACATGCTCAATGGGGGACAGATCCGGAGATCTTGCTGGCCAGGGTAGTTGACTTACACCTTCTAGAGCACGTTGGGTGGCACGGGATACATGCGGACGTGCATTGTCCTGTTGGAACAGCAAGTTCCCTTGCCGGTCTAGGAATGGTGGAACGATGGGTTCGATGACGGTTTGGATGGACCTGTGTGCCTCGGTCGTATGCAGTCCTGATTGTGGCGCTCACCTGCACGGCGCCAAACACGCATACGACCATCATTGGCACCAAGGCAGAAGCGACTCTCATCGCTGAAGACGACACGTCTCCATTCGTCCCTCCATTCACGCCTGTCGCGACACCACTGGAGGCGGGCTGCACGATGTTGGGGCGTGAGCGGAAGATGGCCTAACGGTGTGCGGGACCGTAGCCCAGCTTCATGGAGACGGTTGCGAATGGTCCTCGCCGATACCCCAGGAGCAATAGCGTCCCTAATTTGCTGGGAAGTGGCGGTGCGGTCCCCTACGGCACTGCGTAGGATCCTACGGTCTTGGCGTGCATCCGTGCGTCGCTGCGGTCCGGTCCCAGGTCGACGGGCATGTGCACCTTCCGCCGACCTCTGGCGACAACATCGGTGTACTGTGGAGACCTCACGCCCCACGTGTTGAGCAATTCGGCGGTACGTCCACCCGGCCTCCCGCATGCCCACTATACGCCCTCGCTCAAAGTCCGTCAACTGCACATACGGTTCACGTCCACGCTGTCGCGGCATGCTACCAGTGTTAAAGACTGCGGTGGAGCTCCGTATGCCACGGCGAACTGGCTGACACTGACGGCGGCGGTGCACAAATGCTGCGCAGCTAGCGCCATTCGACGGCCAACACCGCGGTTCCTGGTGTGTCCGCTGTGCCGTGCGTGTGATCATTGCTTGTACAGCCCTCTCGCAGTGTCCGGAGCAAGTATGGTGGGTCTGACACACCGGTGTCAATGTGTTCTTTTTTCCATTTCCAGGAGTGTACAAGGTGAGAATGTGGGTCTCGCGGAAGGCGTGCTTGAGATAGTCTCTGCAGTCGCGCCATGTCTGTGCCCTCGGTGGCTCAGATGGGCACATGGGCACATTTCAGACATATGCCGGCACGGTAGCTCAGCGTGTTCGGCCAGAGGGTTAGTAGCCCTCTGTAAAAAAAAAAAAAAAAAAAAAAAAAAAAAAAAAAAAAAAAAAAAAAAAAAAAAAAAAAAAGAAAACTGAGCTTATCGATCAACAACGAACTTAAACGGATATCTTACGACGTCCGCCCCTAGGAGATGCAACGAACAAAATGAGATTAAAATAAAAAAAGATGGATACAGCGTCTGCCATGTAAGCAGGAGATCCCGGGTTCAAGTCCCGGTCGGGGCACACATTTTCACCTGTCCCCGTTGATATAGGTGTATCAACGCCCGTTAACAGCTGAAGGTATTGATATAATTCTAATTTCGTTCCTTTGTTTTGTTGCAACAGCGGGATGCAGTGCAACATCAATCTCGGCCCGGCGACGTTTCAAACAACAAGGTGTGGAAACATACGAAAAAAAAAGTCCAGAGCTGTGAAGTTCGTATGAAGTCTAAGGTGCTTAATGATGTCACATTGACAGCAAATTTCACGTCGATTCTGCCCAAGGCCACCGTGGACGTATCACGCGATGGTAAGGTGGTCGCACACTCTCTTACCCAGATTTCACCCTTTCTTTTGACACCTCTGCGATGATGGTCAGAACCGCAACACCCAGCGCTGAATCTACGCGGCTTTCTTATGGGTTACTGAGGAAAACATTTCAGACACATTGTCGCCCACAATCGATACGAAAAGGTCTTATGGGGTATTATTAAGGGCGCCAAAGGAACCATCCCTTTCGTTGGGCGTTGATTCTGTAGTGGACTGGCAAGACAGCCAGTCCACAGTGACGGGTAACCGAAAGGCACGCGCTTAAACTCACGCAAGCTGGCGTGAGGTCTGAAACAGGATACGTAATGAATGCTATAAAGAAAAGGACGTAGCTGCTGGAATACTTAACTTTAATCCACCATTGGTGAACATTGGTCTTGTTACTGTACATGCTTCATTAGACACATAGCAAAGGATATGTGGCGCATTGCTAGGTCGTAGCAATTGACGTAGCTGAAGGCTATGCTAACTATCGTCGCGGCAATTGAGAGCGTAATTCTCAGTGAACCTTTCCTAGCAACGTCGGCTATACAACTGGGGCGAGTGCTAGTAAGTCTCTCTAGACCTGCCGTGTGGTGGCGCTCGGTCTGCAATCACTGATAGTGGCGACACGCGGGTCCGACGTATACTAATGGGCCGCGGCCGATTTAAAGGCTACCACCTAGCAAGTGTGGTGTCTGGCGGTGACACCACAGATTCCCACACATTTCGCAGTCGAAAACGACAGTTCGCAGTGCGACGAGCCACAGAACGATGTTCTTGACATATTATGCCGCTGCTGAAACCCCTCCCCCCTCCTTCCCCTCCCCTCCCGAAGGAATCAACCCTTCTCTAAGGACATTGCGTGACTGCAACTCCATCGAAGCAGTGCAGCGTGACAGCCACTTTCGCTGTGGCATTCAGTGTGGATCCGCTAGGCACATTTGAATCCCAATCGACAGAATGTGAACGTGACCCTAAGCAGAGAAGCGTTTTTACGCATTTTCATTCTTCCGTCTTTGCGCCCTCCTGTAGATGACAAGGGGATATGCGACATTGCCGCATGCGAGTAAAACGGCAAGAGTCTCTGTGAGACCACAGGGTTCAGCAACACCCCCGATGCCACCCACCGATCTTTGTTGAGCACTTGTATCTGTACAGAGACAACTCGTGATGGAGTTGTAGACGCCTGCAAGCAGGCTACGCTAACCCCTGCTTAGCGGGCGTACGGAATCGGAGGGGAGCCTATTTTAAAAGTTTCAGGAACTGTTATTAAGACAGGAATCGGTACGCATGCGACGATAATCGCTACCTAATATGTTCCAACTGAATGTTTTCGGGGCTCGTACCTCGGGTTCTATTGGTGACAGAAAGATAGAGTCAAGTGTTTTGGATAGCCCTTGGTTTAGGAACCATTTGAATAACCAACGGACGCATCGTCTTACTCTAACACTCAGTGGAGAGTCAAAGTTTGAATATTACACACTTCCTCCATCCTAGACAAATGGAGCAAATCGGTTGGTTCTTTTTGCAGTATATGTGACGTACGATCGCCCTAGGGGCGAGCTGGTGGAGGCACCATTTAGTTCACGAGTGGCTCTGGGAATACCCTAAAAACATCGTTTTCGGGTACCAAAACTGAGTCGCGGATTCCAAGCAAATGGCCGAACTTTCTCAGACATATTCCTAAGATCCCGGCCTCGAACCGCTTTCAAAATTCTCTTGATTTCTTTATCTGTTTTCGAGATACAGAAGTTCAAAGCTACCCTACTTCTACACAAAAAATACGCACGTAATATCCGTTGTGAGGTGAGAATGTAGTTTATAAAATGACGTAGCGCGGAGAAATGTGCAGTAAATTATCTCCATTATCATCAGAATGGCTCTGGGAACTGAAGCACGTCCAAAAATTTTGTGCACATAAAATCCTGTCTGCGGTGTAAAATTAGGCCGGCCGACGTGGCCGAGCGGTTCTAGGCGCTTCTGTACGGAACCGCGTGACCGTTACGGTCGCAGGTTCGAATCCTGCCTCGGGCATGGATGTGTGTGATGTCCTTAGGTTAGTTAGGTTTAAGTAGTTCTAAGTCTAGAGGACTGATGACCTCAGATGTTAAGTCCCACAATGCTCAGAGCCATTTGAACCATTTTTTTGTAAAATTAGTTTTGCGTTATTTCAATTTCACGTAAGTAAATTATCACATCTTTACTGACCCACAGGTTAGTGTTCATCACGAACGTGGTTTTGCACTCAGTGCAATGTTTACAAATGCGGAGTTGGCAGATGCCCATTTGATGTATAGATTAGCACGGGGCAATAGCCGTGGTGCGGTACGTTTGTATCGAGACAGATTTCCAGAACGAAAGTGTCCCGACAGGAAGACGTTCGAAGCAATTGATCGGCGTCTTACAGAGCACGAAACATTCCAGCCTATGACTCGCGACTGGGGAAGACCTAGAATGACGAGGACACCTGCAATGGACGAGGCAATTCTTCGTGCAGTTGACGATAAACCTAATGTCAGCGTCAGAGAAGTTGCTGCTGTACAAGGTAACGTTGACCACGTCACTGTATGGAGAGTGCTAGGGGAGAACCAGTTGTTTCCATACCATGTACAGCGTGTGCAGGCACTATCAGCAGCTGATTGGCCTCCACGGGTACACTTCTGCGAATGATTCATCCAACAATGTGTCAATCCTCATTTCAGTGCAAATGTTCTCTTTACGGATGAGGCTTCATTCCAACGTGATCAAATTGTAAATTTTCACAATCAACATGTGTGGGCTGACGAGAATCCGCACGCAATTGTGCAATCACGTCATCAACACAGATTTTCTGTGAACGTTTGGGCAGGCGTTGTTGGTGATGTCTTGATTGGACCCCATTTTCTTCCACCTACGCTCAATGGAGCACGTTATCATGATTTCACACGGGATACTCTACCCGTGCTGCTAGAACATGTGCCTTCACATGTACGACACAACATGTGCTTCATGCACGATGGAGCTCCTCCACATTTCACTCGAAGTGTTCGTACGCTTCTCAACAACAGATTCGGTGACCGATGGATTGGCAGAGGCGGACCAATTCCATGGTCTCCACGCTCTCCTGACCTCAACCCCCTTGACTTTCATTTATGGGGGCATTTGAAAGCTCTTGTCTACGCAACCCCGGTACCAAATATAGAGACTCTTCGTGCTCCTATTGTGGACGGCCGTGATACAATACGCCATTCTCCAGGGCTGCATCAGCGCATCAGGGATTCCATGCGACGGAGGGTGGATGCATGTATCCTCGCTAACGGAGGACATTTTGAACATTTCCTGTAACAAAGTGTTTGAAGTCACGCTGGTACGTTCTGTTGCTGTGTGTTTCCATTCCATGATTAATGTGATTGGAAGAGAAGTAATAAAATGAGCTCTAACATGGAAAGTAAGCGTTTCCGGACACATTTCCACATAACATATTTTCTTTCTTTGTGTGTGAGGAATGTTTCCTGAAAGTTTGGCCGTACCTTTTTGTAACACCCTGCATAATTCAGTCTATTCGTCGTGTCACTAGGTGACTCCTCGGACACGGCGATATTCTTTTTCGCGCTTAAGTCCAAGAATTACATACTCTCGTGTAGTGTAGTCTTGCACGGGATTACTTGAGGCCACAGTTGTTTCGTTGGAATCAATGTATTTCCAACTACTGTCGTCCATCGATTACTTAGGGAAAGAATGCCATTCTTTCAGTATAATATCCTGTACCTACAAATCTTCATTTTCGTCTTCTGACATATGGGAAATCTTTCTTTCTTTCTTAAACAAATCTCCTGTCCTGATAATAAAATATTTGTGGACATTAATCACTGGTTCCTAGCCAATTCTTTGTCACTAAACTTTGAAAAAACACACTACATGCAGATCAGAACTTGTAAGGGGTGTCCCACGGGTATATGCCTAACATACGATGGCAAGCAGATAGAAGAAGTGGACAGTGTTAAATTCTTGGGATAACAGCTTGATAATAAATTCAACTAGGAGGAGCACACCACAGAACTTCTGAAGCGTCTTAACAAATCTCTGTTTGCAATGCGAATTGTGTCATACATAGGATATATAAAGATAAAAAAGCTGGCACGTTATGCTTACTTTCATTCCATAATGTCATACGGGATTTTTTTTGGGGTAACTCATCAAGCCAAGCTAAAGTTTTTTGGGCACAGAAATGTGCAGTAAGAGTTATATGTTGTGTGAACTCAAGAACATCCTCCAGAAGCCTGTTTAGGGAACTAGGGGTACTAACTTCTGCTTCCCAATATATTTATTCCTTAATGAAATTTGTCATTAAAAACATATCACTTTTTCAAGCCAACAGCTGAATTCATGGAATCATTACTAGAAATAAGAATAATCTTCACAAGGATTTAAAGTCACTTACTCTTGTACAAAAAGGTGTGCATTATTCAGGAAGACACATTTTCAATAACTTGCCAGCAGCCATAAAAAGCTTAACAACCAATGAAATTCAGTTTAAGAGTAGCCTAAAGGATTTATTGGTGGCCAACTCCTTCTCCTCCATTGATGTATTTCTCAGTAGAACCAACTGATTTTTGTGTGTGTGTGTGTGTGTGTGTGTGTGTATAAGTACAATAACTTCTGCACAATTTCAGTGCAGTAATGTGTTCATTGCAGGTGTATGTGTGTGTGTGTAAATACAATCTAACTTCTGCACCATTTCAGTGCAGTAATGTGTTAATTGTAAATAAGTATTATAGTAGTTCTATTACATGTTTATTACCTTATAAATAAATAAAACTTTTTTATTTTAAATTCAGTGCATTAGTGTTTGTAAAATGATTCTTTCATATCATGTTCACTAAAAAAATGACGATAATTCCACTTGGGACCTGTGTAAGGTACATTAGCTTATTTGTTTCAGTTGTAAATATTTGTCATGTATTATTGTTTTTCTGACGTGTTCTACATAATGGAGGTCCTCCTCACTACGGGTCAATTGGAATGAAAGTAAATCTAATCTAATCTAAGATGCTTCCTTCCATTACGTTATGTGAATTTCTAGGAATTTTGCTATTGTGCTTCCTTCTCTAATTTCATTCCTCCCGCTTCTTGCATTTATAACCTCGTTCGTATCACTGTTTTCGTAAACTGCGTAGCGTTTTCAACTTCTATGGAATTCAGTTATGCCACCCGCATGGGCACTGTCATTACTTGTGCGTATCAAGCTACATGTGGCAGTTTACTAAGATTACAGGGGATAGGCAAAATAATGTGAACAGTGGTAGTACTTGGATGGTTGTGTTTGGCGGTCAACAACGCAGGTAAGGCACGTGTCGCGCTGTATTATGCGTGTTCAGTACGTACTAGGCATCAGTGCAGGTTGTTTACGAATAGTTCACGCTTCGTATCTGCACTTACATGCCGAGGCCGACGTGCAATGGATGACCTAACAGAGCTCCAAAGAGGGCAGATTGTGGGCGCCCGATTAGCTGGAGCATCAGTAATCAAGACATCGAACTTGCTGAATGTTTCAAGCGCAACTGTTTCAACAGTCACGACAACCTACACAAAACATGGAAGGACGTCATCGTGTAAACATAATAACGGGCGCAAATCAAAACTAAATGATTGTCGTAGGCTAACACGAATTGTATCAAAACAACACAAAACTATGGCCGGTAAAAAGACTACAGAGCTCAATAGCCATCTTCGAGACCCCATATCTATCGTCGCTGTCCGCCAAGAGCTCCATAAAGCGAATATTCATGGATGAGCTGCTGTGCCGAAGCCACTAGTGACGACAACCAAAGCGAGGATGCGTAAAACGTGGTGTCAGGAGCATAAATCCCGGACGGCTGATCAGAGGAAACACCTCATATGGCCCGACAAGTCTACGTTTTCGATATTTCCAACATCGGGCCGGGTTTACCTTTGCAGAACACCTAATGACGCCTACAATCCTGATTACTTGATTCCAACGGTTAAGCATGGAGCTGGAAGTGTGATCCTATGGGCAGCCATATCATGGTACTCTGCTGGTCCCATCATTACTCTCAAAGGCCATGTTACACCCAACGACTATGTGACCATTTTAGGCGATCAGGTGTACCTCATGTTGTTCCCCATCAGTGATGCCATATTTCAGGACGATAATGCACCCATCCAGACAGCCAGGACAGTACAATCGTGGTATGAGGAGCATGGAACTGAGCTGCAGCGCCTTCCCTGGCCAGTACAGTCTCCGGACTTGAACATTATCCAACCTTTGTGGGTGGTATTGGGTTCAGAGCAGGTTTCCGCCTCCCCAGACACTATAGGAGTTAGAAGAGGTTCTGATCGAAGAGTGGCATATCGTTCCACTGGAGACTATACCATCATTGTATACCAGTATTCCAAGAAGATTCGCAGCTGTATTACGGGCAAATGGGTGTCCAACTCCTTATTAATAAACCATTGCCAAGTAAGTACATGTGTTCACATTATTTTGCCCATCCCCTGTATATTTGATTTATGCTGGAAATCCCAGAGGTGCCAGTACTACCTGGATGGAGAACTCTGCTCTTAGGAATACAGTTTCCGTGGCTGCTGGTTCCAGTTGTCTCCACTGTACGCCATATTATAGTAAGGCCAAAAGTTTCGATCAGTCTTCATGTGATTGAGAATTATTTGTTTCTAGGTAGAAACCTTATGTTGTTGACTTCAGTAGTATCTGAAGTACGGAAGTATCACATCAGCATAAGGTCGCAGTTATTCATCAGATGACCCCTTCGTGGAACCGCGCGACCGCTACGGTCGCAGGTTCGAATCCTGCCTCGTGCATGGATGTGTGTGATGTCCTTAGGTTAGCTAGTTTTAAGTAGTTCTAAGTTCTAGGGGACTGATGACCACAGCAGTTAAGTCCCATAGTGCTCAGAGCCATTTTGACCCCTTCGTAACAAGAATAATTCGTTGCTTCTCATAAGCTAAGAATTTTATAACCGTTTTGGTATTTTTGTTTCATCTACATCTACATGTACATGACTACTCTGCAATTCATATTTAAGTGCTTGGCAGAGGGTTCATCGAACCACAATCGTACTATCTCTCTACCATTTGCACTCCCGAACAGCGCGCGGGAAAAACGAACACCTAACCCTTTCTGTTCGAGCTCTGATTTCTCTTATTTTATTTTGATGATCATTCCTACCTATGTAGGTAGGTTGGGCTCAACAAAATATTTTCGCGTTCGGAAGAGAAAGTTGGTGACTGAAATTTCGTAAATAGATCTCGCCGCGACGAAAAACGTCTTTGCTTTAATGAGTTCCATGCCAACTCGTGTATCATATCTGCCACACTCTCTCCCCTATTACGTGATAATACAAAACGAGCTGCCTTTTTTGCACCCTTTCGATGTCCTCCGTCAATCCCACCTGGTAAGGATCCCACACCGCGCAGCAATATTCTAACAGAGGACGAACGAGTGTAGCGTAAGCTGTCTCTTAGTGAACTTGTTGCATCTTCTAAGTGTCCTGCCAATGACAAAAGAAATTTATGACTAATATATTATATTAAAACATGAAAGCCGCATTTACTATATATCGTTTATCCTAGACAGTACATCCTGCAGGAGTCTGCAACCCGTTCTCTAGTAATTAGCTTCAGTGCTTCTGGATCGCGGGCTCTTATGTTCGATTCCCGGCCGGATAAGAGATTTTCTTCGGTCGGAGACAGGGTGTTTGTGTTGTCCTAACCATTTCATCTCATCTTCGTCGACGCACAAGCCACCGAAGAGCCGTCAAATAGACTTTACCAGGCTGCCGGATGGCGCCTCCTGGCCAATGATGCCATATCATCATTTCATTTCCTGCAGGAAATGGAAAAGCATTGGCGATACTTTTACCGAATCCTTCAGACCTAGCTGTTAACTTGGGCGCGAATATCTGCTGCTAAAACAGACCACATGTAACACCCAGATGTTCAAAGAATCTTCCTAAAATAACTCGACAGTTACCGAACTGCTGAGAGAAGTGCGTTGTCACATTTGCAGTAGACGCCTCAATGAGACCGAATGGCATCTTATCGTTGGTATAAATGCATCACCGAGTATTTAAAAAATGAATTTCATTGTAGGATGACTAGCAAATGCCTCACAAATATTCAAATCAGTTACTTTTTAAGTGAGTGTCGGTACTTATATAGTTCACTCAAACTTTTTATGATCAGTAGTGGCATAGTGGTTTCACAAATTACTCGTATTTAATTATTTGGCTAGTATAAAAACTGGATCACACTCGGATTCTGAAATGAAGCAGCAGAAATTGAACCGATTTTTTTATTAGTTTTAAAACAGTTCATTTTATTCTTCTCCTTAAATCTGGAATAGCCAGTGTAATAGACTGATGTGGAAATAAAATTTGAATGAATTGCCTTTTTCATTCTAGTGATACTTCGCAGCTGGAATGTCATATTGGCCGATACGATCACACAGCTGTATTTCGACATCAATTTTAGACAGATGTCCCCAGGAGATCTTCATACACCCACACTGCAACGATTTTGTCGAGCGATCTCGAAATATTCATTGTGTTATTCCTTGGAAATCTTAAGTGCAAGGTAAACAGCAAATTCTGTCACCCTTATTGTTCACTAAAAGGCAGAATGAGAACAGCAAATGTACGTTTGTGATTTGATATCCAGGGCTGTACCCGAAGGAAAATCCACATAACAGCTCATGTGACATCAAACATAAAGAAGTTCTTCCAATCCATCTGTGGCATACAGCAAACCAGTGCTTAACAGTATTGGTTGAAAATAGTCTTGGTTGCAATTTTAGCTTTGATGTTACGCAGAGATGAAGCCACGCTTTTTTCGGCACGACTAGACAGCATACTACAGAACTTCTTCCAATCCATCTGTGGCAAAATTGCAACCAAGACTGTTTTCAATCAATACCATCAAACAAAAAGTTGCTCTCCAAAATGAACGTTCCACAACGAAGGTTCGTGGTTGATTATTGATCGAAACATCAGCAGACATGGAAAATATATTGCATCACAATAAGATACATGCATTCCGCAGTATGATGCACAGCTAGAATCAAAATTTTAAGTATTTGTTGCGCACCACTCCTGCTCTTTTCATAAAAAGAGAACAGTCCTTTCTGTCTTGGCTGCGCAGTTTAACTTTCTCAGACTGTTCCTGCTCTTCCTTAGTGTGTGTTTTTTTATTTCCTTATAGTTTGGTATGGCCTTTCTGTGCTGCGAGCTTGTGACGCGTTGTTTTGAACACCTAACTTACTTCGGGAGCAGATAGAGCCACGTAGTGGTCTTGCGTCTGCGGCGCTGGTCTCCCAGACTCGAAAGTTGCCTGTTTTCAGATTGTTGTGACGTCTCGTAGAACTGTCGGAGAGTCTGTTTTATACGGTGCTAATCATGGGGATGCCCGTTTCTTCATGGAAGGTCATAGTCTCGTGGAACGTTCAAGGTTAATCGCAAGATTCCACCTTGCACGTCATGGAGCCAACGTATTCTACAGCGTGTACAGAAAGAGTGTTCATAGCAAATGATGTATCTGGTAAAGTGAATGAAATGACCAAAACTAGAAACTGTAAAACTTTGTTAATAATAATTTTTTTAAAAAAATTTATCTTCTATGAATTTCTACAATTTGATGTTCAGTAAAAGAAATCATCTACAGAGAAGATATTAATAAAATTTCAGTGAACTTTAAAAAGTGTAGAATGTGCGTTTGTATCTAGGCTACATACGCAACAATGTTATTAAACTCCTGTGAGTACTATGATATACAACTATATTCGGAGTATTCTTCTATGAATGAAAATTCTACGATTTTCTTATTGTTACTCTTTTGTCCAGGATTTTTATATAATATTTAAAAAATAAAAAAATCAGTTATTCGAAACTAAACGTAAGCCTTTAATGAATTCTTTCACCTTTCTTGTCTTTGCTCTCAATTAACTTCGTCTATTACAAACGCGATGTCAATGTGCTCTTGGAAATGGGTATGGTGTTACTCAATGTTTATCCTCAACGTTCAAGCAGAGAATTCTGTGTGACAGAAGCCTCCTGCATCCCAACGATCTGATGATGTTCACAAAATTGGAACTGTAGCTGAATGAGCATATACTGGTACCACAGATAGCAGTGAAGGTGCGCGTGTAGGTATACCTCCATGGTGTTACGGATATGAAGTACGTAATCAGACTATCAGCATACCGGTACTAGAAGATATCGTTGACTGCAAATATCAATTATTGTAGTTTGTTTATTAAGCTTCCGAAAGATATGTAGGCGAAAGAAAAAAAATGGTTCTTCGAGAAGCATAATATGTCTTCAGAATATATGATAAGCAAGTTTGTTACCGGATGTTGCAATTTCGTTGTTAAACTGCTACAGCCATTAAAGCACCAACTGTCCTTACAAATTTTAGATAATCGCTGGGTAAACATTTGAAGCGTCACAGCCTTCAAATAATCGATTCTGTTCCATAAGACATGAATAATTACGTGTACTTTCAAGGCGATTATCGAGGGAAGATGTGTTAAGCCACAACTTTGAATATTCGGAAAACGTAGGCCCTCGTTCAGATATTTAGATACATTGATAGTATACACGCACTTCTTCCATCTAAATGTAGTTTAAAATGCATTACTCAGATTAACATAGGAAACCATAGGAAACATTTACATACCTCTGGTCATAGAGAAAAGAGGAGCCGATTTTTAAATGTGACAGTGCCTATATCACGTGCCTCGTTTTTAAATTCAATGATTCACGTCACATATAGTTCACATTAGCAATCAGAGGAGGTCTGTGGCAGTTGGTCGACATCATCTGACTTTTCAGACATTTTTAGCAGAGTTTTCGGTAAGTTCTCCATTTTCTCATCAGCCGCAAACGTTAACATCAACTTGAATCACACATACGGAAATATCACGTTTCACACTATGGCAAGTATATAGCGTAATTTAAACTAGGAGTATCTAACGGCAGGTACTCACCTGTCAGAGCTAGAAATGGTACTCTTCTGCTGCTAACGATCATGAAAGAATGTCTGCATTATGTAAGCAGACGGGTGAATGTGCAGTAGCCTACCATCGGTTTGCTGTTTACTGGCAAATCATCGTTGCTTGCTGTAGTGGAAAGTTACTCCCAAAGACGATAAAATGCAGCTCACCTCACCAGACTAAAGGTAGCAAAACAAGGTCGCAAACTTCCTGCTCAAGTCGACGACCCCCACGTCTTGCAGAAACACGCTGTATAGAACGCGCAATTCGCATAGAGCCGGGAGTGCTTTGCTTGGAATATATTTCGAGAAAAAATATTTCACATCATATTTAATTAATTTTCTCTGCCTTTCGCTTCTTACTGCTTGCGCTCCACACAAATGACATCAATCATCATTATAAAAATAGTTACAACAGGAATGACGAAATGGGACAGCTACAATGCTTGGATGAGCTGGATGACGCAGTGTTGAGCACAAGGGACTCGCATTCGTAAGGACAACGATTCAAATCTGTGTCCGACCATGCAGTAGCCTACCAGCTGCAAACAGCTGAAAGCAATACTCGATGGGAAACTGAGTTATTGCATGCAACACGTAGTAAGTGATGTGCTTAAGTGCTATTTCTTCAACGTTCCACGATAATCCGAGGGATAGCAGCTACATCTCGAAATTCCAATTTTAGCTAGTGGAGATCTGGGAAGGATGTAAGCAGTGGTGAGTGCAACAAAAATGGCTGCCTGTAGTCGTAACGAGTGCAGTGGTCGTGCGAAAAAAATGCTTTCCAAGAAAGAGCTGTACGAATTGGAGGATGACGTAGGTACATATAACTCCGGTAAAGATCCGGCATATGTTCCTGAACGGAAATGCGCATCAAAAAGTGTTACGGATCAGGTAAAAGAGCATATTTCGTAAAGCAAGCGATGATAAGATGCGTCGCTTGCCATAGTTTACGCGCATTCACGTGATAATGCGGTGGCAGGCATATTAAGCGCCACCATTAACATTGTTGACGTGCTGTGGTACGGTGGTTGCATTGGTTTCTTATAAAGCATAATCTACAGCTGTGCCCATTCACTAAAAACTGTGCGAACAAAAGTCAGTTATGTATTTACATGCTAACGAACATTATGACTGCATTTATATATGCTATAAGGCCTGTGTTGCGCGCATATTTATGTTTGACGTATACTACAAATCATCTATGGCTGTATTTTACTTTTAAGCATGAAATTATTCTGAGATACGTGTTGGGTGTTAAGCCTATAGCTCTGAATTTTTATAGATTTGGAGGATCATACTTCCGAAGATGCACCATGTCCTGACACACTGCAAATAGATGAGTTGATGTGAATAATCAGCGGAGTTTCGAGTCCTCCCTCGGGCATGGGTGTGTGTGTTTGTCCTTAGGATAATTTAGGTCAAGTAGTGTGTAAGCTTAGGGGCTGATGACCTTAGCAGTTGAGTCCCATAAGATTTCACACACATTTGAATATTCAGCGGTGCCGACATTGGTCGAAAGAGGACAAAATATGGAAGTATCCTTGAACAAATGAAGAAAGGGAGAAATAGGAAAGGAATATGGAACATACAGTATGAAACCGCATAGCCTTCCCTGTGAAAGCTGTAAAAGGGGTTTCGAGCACATAAGTTAAGAAGACAAGCGACGCGCATTCAGGACTTCCTGGCAGCAGTACTGTTATGATATACAAAATGCGTACCCACAAGGGTCTTTACGGTCAAAACGTGTTATCTATAAACGGACTTTTTAAATTTATGTTTCTGAGAGGTTTCGCAATAGTATTTTGTTAACTTGCCCCGAAAGTAAACAATGGTACTTCTATGGTAACTGATGTTAAATAAGCCCACTGACAAAATTTTAGGAATAGAACTGTGGGCAGAATTTACCAGTTTAAAAATATGTCGTTAAGGTAGTTATATGTGAAAACGAAGACGTATCTGGATAAAAAAGATAACATTGGATGTGCATGCAATTTGTTTACAGTCGAGGTCTTCATTCAGGTTCTCCGTGATTTTCCTGAATCGCCCCTGGCAAATGCCGGGATATTTTCCTGGAAATGGCAAGGCCGATTTCCTTGCCCATCCTTGAAACAATCCGAGCTTGGCCCCGTCTTTAATGACCTCGAAGTCAAGAGAACGTTAAAAACTAATCATCCTCCCTTCATAATACTGTATACACTGGTAAACGGCACCACGTACAATAAATGATGCAATTTGACGTTTGTATGGACAGTAGTTATTGCGTAACGTAGATAAATTATAGTGTGTCAGATAGCTCAACAACACAGACCGTTTATTATCATAATATGAAGTCATTGAATCGTTCTCCTCGGTAGCTGCGGTGTCGGCGCAACAGATTACTAACCGACGGGACTCGCGTTTGATTCCAGGCCGGGTCGAGGATGTTCTCGGCTCGGGAAGTGGGTGTTGTGTTACAATCGTATCGTTACTACCGACACGAAGGTCGCCTCAAACACAGTATTGTATCGTCTTTTCACTGCATGGATATGAACCGAAAGCCAATAAACTGAAATAAAAAAGTTTTAAAATTCTCTAGTGGTAAATTGCGATAAAATAGCTCATGGAATTTGAAGTTTCTCGCGCAGTTTCCACAGATTTCTAGAATGGCACGGACGTTGATGGCAATCTACGACCATGGGCGTTCGTATGGATGGTAAGAGTAAACGGGAGGGGGCACTTGCCACCCTTCATGGTTCAAATGGCTCTGAGCACTATGGGACTCAACTGCTGAGGTCATTAGTCCCCTAGAACTTAGAACTAGTTAAACCTAGCTAACTTAAGGACATCACAAACATCCATGCCCGAGGCAGGATTCGAACTTGCGACCGTAGCGGTCTTGCGGTTCCAGACTGCAGCGCCTTTAACCGCACGACCACTTCGGCCGGCGCCACCCTTCATCCCCACCACTGTAATATGGAGTGCAGACTTCTTATTCATTACAGAATTCTCATACACTTTTACAATTGATTAACTTTGACTGCGCTGAAGTACAGATTCATGACATTCTAGAGTAATGCGGGTAGTAAGGAGATGGGGGCATCAGCGCAATGTTGATATCAAATTGATACGCAAATTAATTAAATTGATCGTTTAATCCCCACCCGCCCCCGACCACGCCCATCCCCGTCCCCGTGCACGCCAGCTCCCACCCCCGGATGACGTCACATGTTTTTCTCAGCCTGCACGAGGGCCCCAGCCCCCTCCCCCCTCTCCACCCTCCTCCTTCCCCAACCCACCCTATTGGCCAGAATTTCGAATTTTTGCGGAAAATTTCGAATTTTGGCGAGAATTTCTTCGTCCCACGGCGGTGCTGACATCCCACCCCCCCACCTAGGAATCGGTGGGAAATTAAAATTGGTGCTGTCCTTTCCAGGACTCGAACCCTGTTCCTCCTGGACGTAAAGTCCAAGTGCACCCCCCTAACACAATTACACCGCCAGGGGCAAAGGAGGTGAAGAGAAATTAAAAATGCCAGTGCCCTTTCTGGGATTAGAACCATGGTCCTCTTGGACGGAAAGCCCAAGTGCACCCCCCCTAAATAATCATACCTCCAGAGGCGCTTGGAACTGATGGGAAATTAAACATGGCCGTGCCCTTTCCATGACTCGAACCCTGGTTCTACTGGATGGAAAGCGCAAGTGCAACCCCCAACGCATGGAAACTGTCCAGATGCAGGGGAGGAAGGTTAAGTTAGTGTACTTTATTTTTTCATAAATATGCAGGAGAGGAAGGTTAAGTTAATGTACTTTATTTATTTCATAAATTTTATAAATAAAAAAATCCATAAATTGTATTTTATAAATTTTATTTATTTTACTTTATTTTTTTTACGTGTCGATTCTGAGATGCGATACGTCTGAAACGTTTTTCTCACCCACACTTTAGAAAACTGTATGAGTTCAACGCTGAGAGTCGAGTTCAAACTCATCGCGGAGGCGTCAAATGAAGGGATGAAATATGAGTAAGAAAGGGGGCGACGACCATCCCTTTCGTGTGACACGTCCACAGTAGCATTGGGCAGAATTTTGGTGCCAATGTGACAACAGTAACCTACCTTACAGCCCAGATGAACCGCAGAGCTGCGACCCTTTCTCGCAAGTGTCGAAACCCTACTGTCTGAAGCGCCGCCGAGCCGGAGGGTGACCTCGCAGGGTGTCACGCTTTTGTACCCTTACAGACGGAAGTTATGGGCATCTATGAGCCACTTTTTAGACTTATACGCCGCAATAGGAAATAATAATTGTGAGGTTTCGAAAAAATGAACCTTTAATTGTGTTGCGCACAGTAGATTGCGCGTCATCATCAACTATACTGAAAGTTGGACGTTAATATTTCTTTGGAATGTTGGCCACTGATTGTGCTGTGGTGTGCACACGCAAACTCTGGGTCTGAGATGTTATTCCGAGTGGTAGCGAGCGAACAGTTATTAAGAGAAGTCTGAAGCAGCCTGCGGTGGAGAAAAGGCGCGCGACAGATGAGGTCGCAGCGTGCCGTGACCCTCCTTGTGGCGCCGGAGGAGAGTTTTGTATTAATTGTGAATTTTTGGTAATTTGCCTTTTTGCTGTACGTAGTTGTTGCTTTCTTGCGCAGTGGAGGGGTCTGGTCAGATTTGTGTAAGCATACATTGAAGAGTAACATTCGTATCTTTGTTGTGTCCAGATGCGTGATTATTGGCTATAAATGTTGTGGAATAATTAAAGTTGTTGCTAATAAATCTGTCGAAGAAAAGTGCGAGTAAAGTCTGTCAATATATAAATTGTCAATTTTCAGAATGAAGTAAATTAAAAGTCCTTATTGCTTTCTTTCATTTTTACGCAGCTTAAGTCTTGTTGACCAAACCCCTGGTGATCATTCAATTTCTAAAAAGTTCTGGATCATAGTATTTTTATCTTGAAGTGTTTTAGCATGTAGAATATTCCGGCAGTTGCAGCGGCAAGACGAGTTAACTTGTCCGTTGCGTGCAGGAGTGTTACTGAATTAGTTGTTAGGAGATGTTAGAAAATTGTTTTTCTAATGGCAGGCAAATACAAGAGAATTTAATTTTTCATGATTTATGTGAAGAGTAATACATTTCTGTTTTTTTTTTTTTTTATTCTCAATCAGAATACTAGATAATATTGTCAGAGATTGAGCTTTACATATCTCCGTATGCCTTTCACAAGATATATATATATATATATATATATTGTGAAAGATATATATATATATATATATATATATATATATATATATATATATATATATATATATATATATATATATATATATATATATTTGAACTAAGCAGCTTTCAACACTTATTGCTTGTCCATTAATTATATTCTTCATACCTAGAACCAATAGGGACCAAACACCATTATATTGACATGGATCTCCACTCAATGGACAGGTACGCTAACACTGGTCTGCTAGCCAATTTTCAAAAGCAGAGACAAAGCGCTGGCGAATTCAGAAAGAGAAGTAAGGAACTTGACATAGATATAAAAATCGCAAAATTGGCTGGAAGACAGACACACAGATTATTTATTTATTTATTTACGCCTTGAATCTTTGAGGTACATATACTGTGCCCTAGATGTTGGACAAAATGACATTACATTAATATACTGTTACATTGATTGTATACATTACATTTATAAATTGTTACATTGTTATAATGCTATATTGTTACATTACATTTTTATATTGTTACAACAGAAATTAACTTATTTTTCAAGATACTCTGTTACTAAGTAAAAAAAGTTTTCCAAGAGGCATGAAGTTACAGATTTTTTTAAACCTATGGATTTTTTTTATTTTTAGAATGGCGTGATTCTGTAATCACGTAACTTACCACAACCTTTGAAAAAGATAAAGATATTCCTTTCAGACGTGGATTTGTTCACCCACATTCAATGAAAAGCGGAAGAAGAAAGATTTCACGAGACACATAAAATGTTTGCAAAAGTTTTATCAAATCGATAATTTAGTCGCGGAAACCATATTATGGTACAAGGTCTGGACAAATAAGGAGTGTTTGGAAAAAAACAAAGCTCTGTGAGATACTTGCAGAAACTATGTTTTACCTAGCAGTAAGGAGACTACTTATATTCAGCCAAACCATGCTCCCCCTTCCTCCTCCAGACACACACAAACTGTTCCTTCGGCACACTGCACAGAGTGAAGTGACCGAGAAATACTACCGGGGAAGACCGTCTGTCAAGCTTGTGTCTTCTTAGTGTCCACAGGAAAATAGCCAAAAACCCTATTTCGAGAACAAAGTAACTGACTTGTTCAGAAAGAAGGAAATAAATTTACAGTTTTCATTTTTCAGGTCAATGTTACTGTCCAAATCCATAAACTACCCTATGCGTACTCATTTACTTTTCAGTTTCCTTTTTATATTAGTACCAGTGTAAGATCTTACGGGTTGCGCATTTTCATTTTGTTTGCTGTATTAAAGGAAAAGGACTCGCCTCCTGCATTTGTGTAGCTAAATATTCACTGATTTCAAAAAAGACGTTAAAATAACATCTTATCCTTTTTGTAGAGCACGAACACAGTCGCCTAGTATTAGTAACAGGACAAAATTTTTAACAGGGTTGGAACTTAAACTTTTTATGGCTACTTGCAAGTCGCCATTCATCTTCCAAAATATAAAAACTACTGAATACCCCAGTTCTAGTTCACCCCCCCCCCCCTTACAAATCATCCTATGGGCGGCGAACATTGTGTTCTCAGTAGAGAAGTAATAACAACAGAGTAGCTCGGTCTAAGCTCAGTGACCTCCAATGTGGACTAACCTTCAAGGATGTCACATGAGTAAAGATCGATCAGGAAAATTTCAATCCGTCTAAAGCTTCCTAAGTCGGCTGTTGGTGAAGTGATCGTGAAGTGAAGCCACAGTTATATCAAGACCAAGCAGACAAGACCAAGCAGTCCTCAACTGCTGACAGGCCGGGAACATAGAGCACTGCGGAGGGTGATTGTAACAAGTTGCATGAAATCAGCGAAAGGAATGGCTCGTGAGTTCCGAACTATTACCAGAGGTCCAGCTAGCACAACAACTGTGCTTAAGAAACTAAAAATAATCTGGTAATATGTGCGAGCAGCTCCTCATACGCCACACATTTCTGTGGTCAACGTTAAGAGACGATTGAGTGGTGTAAAGAGTGACGTCACTGGATGTTGGATACTGGAAATGAGGGACTTGCAGTGATTACCTTTTGGTAATCCGATGGAACGCCCTGGGTCTGGCAAATGTCTGGAGGCCGTTACCTGACATCATGTCTAGAGTCAACAGTGAAGGATGGAGGAGGTGGGGTTACTGTACGAGAGTGTTTTCCGTGGTTGGGGTGTAGTTCCCTTATTAAGCTTAAGAAAACTCTAAATCTGGAGTGACAGAAACACATTTTACAACATTGTTTATTGCGTACAGTAAATAGTTCGAAAACAGTGATAGCCGTAAAGCAATATACAGGGTGGTCGATTCACAGTGACCGGGCCAAATATCTCACGAAATAAGCATCAAACGAAAAAACTACAAAGAACGAAACTCGTCTAGCTTGAAGGAAGAAACCCGATCACGCTATGATTGGCCCGTTAGATGGCGCTGCCATAGGTCAAACGGATATCAACTGCGTTTTTTAAAATAGGAACCTCCACTTTTAATACATATTCGTGTAATACGTAAACAATTATGAATGTTTTAGTTGGACCACTTTTTTCGCTTTGTGATAGATGGCGCTGTAATAGTCACAAACGTATAAGTACGTGGTATCACGTAACATTCTGCCAGTGCGGACGGTATTTGCTTCGTGATACATTACCCGTGTTAAAATGGACCGTTTACCAATTGCGGGTAAGGTCGATATCGTGTTGATGTATGGCTATTGTGATCAAAATGCCCAACTGGCGTGTGCTATGTATGCTGTTCGGTATCCTGGACGACATCATCCAAGTGTCCGGACCGTTCGCCGGATAGTTACGTTATTTAAGGAAACAGGAAGTGTTCAGCCGCATGTGAAACGTCAACCACGACCTGCAACATATGATGATGCCCAAGTAGGTGGTTTAGCTGCTGTCGCGGCTAATGCGCACATCACTAGCAGACAAATTGCGCGAGAATCGGGGGTTAAGAATGCTCCATCAACATCGATTGCACCCGTACCATATTTCTATGCACCAGGAATTGCATGGCGACGACTTTGAACGTCGTGTACAGTTCTGCCACTGGGCACAAGAGAAATTACGGGACGATGACAGATTTTTTGCACGCGTTCTATTTAGCGACGAAGCGTCATTCACCAACAGCGGTAACGTAAACCGGCATAATATGCACTATTGGGCAACGGAAAAACCACGATGGCTGCGACAAGTGGAACATCAGCGAGCTTGGCGGGTTAATGTATGGTGCGACATTATGGGGGGAAGAATAATTGGCCCCCATTTTATCGATGACAATCTAAATGGTGCAATGTATGCTGATTTCCTACGTAATGTTCTACCGATGTTACTACAAGATGTTTCACCGCATGACAGAATGGCGATGGACTTCCAACGTGATGGATGTCCGGCACATACACTCCTGGAAATTGAAATAAGAACACCGTGAATTCATTGTCCCAGGAAGGGGAAACTTTATTGACACATTCCTGGGGTCAGATACATCACATGATCACACTGACAGAACCACAGGCACATAGACACAGGCAACAGAGCATGCACGATGTCGGCACTAGTACAGTGTATATCCACCTTTCGCAGCAATGCAGGCTGCTATTCTCCCATGTAGACGATTGTAGAGATGCTGGATGTAGTCCTGTGGAACGGCTTGCCGTGCCATTTCCACCTGGCGCCTCAGTTGGACCAGCGTTCGTGCTGGACGTGCAGACCGCGTGAGACGCCGCTTCATCCAGTCCCAAACATGCTCAATGGGGGACAGATCCGGAGATCTTGCTGGCCAGGGTAGTTGACTTACACCTTCTAGAGCACGTTGGGTGGCACGGGATACATGCGGACGTGCATTGTCCTGTTGGAACAGCAAGTTCCCTTGCCGGTCTAGGAATGGTAGAACGATGGGTTCGATGACGGTTTGGATGTACCGTGCACTATTCAGTGTCCCCTCGACGATCACCAGTGGTGTACGGCCAGTGTAGGAGATCGCTCCCCACACCATGATGCCGGGCGTTGGCCCTGTGTGCCTCGGTCGTTTGCAGTCCTGATTGTGGCGCTCACCTGCACGGCGCCAAACACGCATACGACCATCATTGGCACCAAGGCAGAAGCGACTCTCATCGCTGAAGACGACACGTCTCCATTCGTCCCTCCATTCACGCCTGTCGCGACACCACTGGAGGCGGGCTGCACGATGTTGGGGCGTGAGCGGAAGACGGCCTAACGGTGTGCGGGACCGTAGCCCAGCTTCATGGAGACGGTTGCGAATGGTCCTCGCCGATACCCCAGGAGCAACAGTGTCCCTAATTTGCTGGGAAGTGGCGGTGCGTTCCCCTACGGCACTGCGTAGGATCCTACGGTCTTGGCGTGCATCCGTGCGTCGCTGCGGTCCGGTCCCAGGTCGACGGGCACGTGCACCTTCCGCCGACCACTGGCGACAACATCGATGTACTGTGGAGACCTCACGCCCCACGTGTTGAGCAATTCGGCGGTACGTCCACCCGGCCTCCCGCATGCCCACTATACGCCCTCGCTCAAAGTCCGTCAACTGCACATACGGTTCACGTCCACGCTGTCGCGGCATGCTACCAGTGTTAAAGACTGCGATGGAGCTCCGTATGCCACGGCAAACTGGCTGACACTGACGGCGGCGGTGCACAAATGCTGCGCAGCTAGCGCCATTCGACGGCCAACACTTCGGTTCCTGGTGTGTCCGCTGTGCCGTGCGTGTGATCATTGCTTGTACAGCCCTCTCGCGGTGTCCGGAGCAAGTATGGTGGGTCTGACACACCGGTGTCAATGTGTTCTTTTTTCCATTTCCAGGAGTGTAGCTCGCGTGCGGTTGAAGCGGTATTGAATAGCATATTTCATGACAGGGGGACAGTTGAAGGATATTCGCTATCGTGATCCACCGACAACACCTGACAACATACGTCAGCGCATTGTCGATGCATGTGCGAACATTACGGAAGGCGAACTACTCGCTGTTGAGAGGAATGTCGTTACACGTATTGCCAAATGCATTGAGGTTGACGGACATCATTTTGAGCATTTATTGCATTAATGTGGTATTTACAGGTAATCTCGCTGTAACAGCATGCGTTCTCAGAAATGATAAGCTCACAAAGGTACATGTATCACATTGGAACAACCGAAATAAAATGTTCAAACGACCCAACGTTCTGTATTTTAATTTAAAAAACCTACCTGTTACCAACTGTTCGTCTAAAATTGTGAGCCATATGTTTGTGACTATTACAGCGCCATCTATCATAAATCGAAAAAAGTGGTCTAACTAAAACATTCATATTACTTTACGTACTACATGAATATGTAATAAAAATGGGGTTTCCTATTTAAAAAAAACGCAGTTGATATCCGTTTGACCTATGGCAGCGCCATCTAGCGGGCCAACCACAGCGCCATCTGGTTTCCCCCTTCAAGCTAGACAAGTTTCATTCTTTGTAGTTTTTTCGTTTGACGCTTATTTCGATAGATATTAGGCCCGGTCACGATCAATGGACCACCCTGTATATGAGCCAGTGGCTTGTGGACAGTAATATTCCCGAAATGGATTGGGCGGTCCGGAGTCCCGATCTGAGCCCAACGGTACATCTTTTGGATGAGTTAAAACGTCGACTTAGCTCCAGACCCAACATAGCTACCTTCTCTGGAGTCGACTCTTGAGGAAGAATGGACTGCTGTTCTTCCACAGACATTCAGACCTCACTGAAAGTGTCCCAGCAGTTCAAGCTGTCATAAAGACGAAGGGTGGACAGACTCCATATCAACGTCCACTAACAGGTGTCCGGATATTTTATATCAGATAAAGTACATCATCAACTGCCACTTCACTTCCACTGCCGGATATGGGCCTTCTCTAGACTTTCCCGTGTATTATGGTCTTCATTTCTATCATCATTACTCCTCCTGCGTGTTTTATAATATCATCTCCACCTTTCAGTCGGTCATTGTATTGGTCTTACATTGCTCCTTGACCCACCTACTATGAAATCAACTATCTCCCACATTCCTCTTTGTCATTTTCATAACAGCCATAATTACGTCTTTACTGAACTTTCTTATCAGTTTAATGTGTTTATTACCGTGCCTCCCTTAATAATTTCAAACAAAAAGTCCATGTCTCAGTGCCATAAGGCAAAACTGATAACGCAGTACTTATAGTGAACTTTCTCTGTCAGACACAACAGCATATTTCTGTAAAGCATGCTTGGCTTACTAAAAGCACTCCAATCTATTTTTATTTTTTCTTTATTTCTCTCCCCGTCCATCCACTTATTGTGTCCAATTGACCTTCATACAAAAAGTAATCAGCTGTTTCTATATCTTCATTTTTGGTAAGTACTATTTTTTTAGATATTTTAATTTAGAAAACGTTGAGAGCTGCATCAATTTAGTCTTCACACTGAATGTCACAACAACAACAAGTTAATTAAACAGTGAATGATGAATTCTCCTCGGTTTATCAGCCGAGTGATGGCGTCGTCTTCCTACGCTATCTCAGAGGCATACATGACAGCATCAAATTCACCGTGGAAATAGAAGAGAATGGCTGCCTTCCCTTCTTGGATATTTTGATCAAGAAAAATCCGGGCGGTACGCTGGGACACTCTGTCTACAGGAAGAAGACGCTCACGGACTTACATCTCAATACTCGGAGCTGCCTCCATCCAGCACAACGTAAGTCAGTACTGAATACCTTAGTACAAACAGCCAGGTCGATCTGTGACAGCGAGAGTTTGCCGCGTGAGTTAGCACATCTGCGGGAAACCTTCCGTAAGAATGGCTACACCTAGACACAAATAAGACATGCCTTGCGTGCAGACAAGAGGCGGGAAGAGAAACCAGAAGAAGACGAAGCAGAACTTGTGGCGCTTCTGCCGTTTGCTGGACCGCCAATAGCCAAGATCGAAAGGATACTAAAGCAGCACGAAATAACGACCATCTTCCGCCCACCGAAAACAGTCAAAGATATACTTGGCTCAACAAAAGACCAACTGGGGCTGCAGGAGCCGGGCATTTACAGCATTGAGAGCGAATGTGGCATGGAATGTATCGGGCAGACACAACGATGTATCTCCCAGCGCTGTACTGGACATCTACATCTACATTTATACTCCTCAAGCCACCCAACGGTGTGTGGCGGAGGGCTCTTTACGTGCTACTGTCATTACCTCCCTTTTCTGTTCCAGTCGCGTATGGTTCGCGGGAAGAACGACTGTCTGAAAGCCTCCGTGCGCCATCGAATCTCTCTAATTTTACATTCGTGATCTCCTCGGGAGGTATAAGTAGGGGGAAGCAATATATTCGATACCTCATCCAGAAACGCACCCTCTCGAAACCTGACGAGCAAGCTACACCGCGATGCAGAGCGCCTCTCTTGCAGAGTCTGCCACTTGAGTTTGCTAAACATCTCCGTAACGCTATCGCAGTTACCAAATAACCCTGTGACGAAACGCGCCGCTCTTCTTTGGATCTTCTCTATCTCCTCCGTCAACCCGATCTGGTACGGATCCCACACTGATGAGCAATACTCAAGTATAGGTCGAACGAGTGTTTTGTAAGCCCCTCCTTTGTTGCTGGACTACATTTTCTAAGGACTCTCCCAATGAATCTCAACCTGGTACCCGCCTTACCAACAATTAATTTTATAAGATCATTCCACTTCAAATCGCTCCATACACATACTCCCAGATATTTTACAGAAGTAATTGCTGCCAGTGTTTGTTCCGCTATCATATAATCATACAATAAAGGATCCTTCTTTCTATGTATTCGCAATACATTACATTTGTCTATGTTAAGGGTCAGTTGCCACTCCCCGCACGAAGTGCCTATCCGCTGCAGATCTTCCTGCATTTCGCTACAATTTTATAATGCTGCAACTTCTCTGTATGCTACAGCATCATCCGTGAAAAGCCGCATGGAACTTCCGACACTATCTACTAGGTCATTTATATATATATTGTGAAAAGCAATGGTCCCATAACACTCCCCTGTGGCACGCCAGAGGTTACTTTAACGTCTGTAGACGTCTCTCCATTGATAACAACGTGGTGTGTTCTGTTTGCTAAAAACTCTTCAATCCAGCCACACAGCTGGTCTGATAATCCATAGGCTCTTACTTTGTTTATCAGGTGACAGTGCGGAACTGTATCGAACGCCTTCCGGAAGTCAAGGAAAATAGCATCTACCTGGGAGCCTGTATCTAATATTTTCTGGGTTTCATGAATAAATAAAGCGAGTTGGGTCTCACACGATCGCTGTTTCCGGAATCCATGTTGATTCCTACAGAGTAGATTCTGGGTTTTCAAAAAACGACATGATACTCGAGCAAAAAACATGTTCTAAAATTCTACAACAGATCGACGTCAGAGATATACGTCTATAGTTTTGCGCATCTGCTCGACGATCCTTCTTGAAGACTGGGACTACCTGTGCTCTTTTCCAATCATTTGGAACCTTCCGTTCCTCTAGAGACTAGCGGTACACGGCTGTTAGAAGGGGGGCAAGTTCTTTCGCGTACGACTAGGACAAGCAAACAAGTCCGCTGTAGCAGAAAATAGCATTCTCGAGGGACACACCTTCGAATCCGAAAAAACGAAGAAGCTCTGCAGCTCCAACGGTTTCTGGGACTCGATCTTCAAAGAGGCAGTGGAGATACGTCTGCGCAACAATTTAGTAAACAGAGATAGCGGGTTTCAGCTCAGTGCAGCGTGGAATCCCACAATTGACAAAATACGTAGGGAACGCTCCGATCTGAAGGCAGCGGCGCCCGCAGACAGATTGGATAGCCACCGGGTCTCGACGCCGGTCCGTACAGTAGCGGACGACGACCAAGCAGCTATATAGATGCAGAACACAGCATCCCGACACTTCGCCAGAAGATGGGTACGAAACTCAATGAAACGTTGCGACAAGACAACGCTACCACTCGGCTGATAACCCGAGAAGAATTCATCAATGGAATACGCAGAGAAAGACTGAAATCGCATATAAACAGTGAATGACTGAGTGTCGCACGGTGTCGTTGGATGTTAGACCCTGAGAGAAGGTTCACCGACTAATGAAACAGGTTCTCTTTGTCCACATACAATGGTTACTTTCCTCTCGATGTCTGAAAGTTGTGTCTTAATAGTACTGTTTGAGTGTTGTGTCAGGGAGTGGCACATATGTGATGGCCAGTGGCTTTCACGCTTGGCGGTAGCGCCATCCTGGGCCGGAAACCGGAGCTAGAGCTGCAGAGTGGCAGCCGGGGTGAGTTGGCACAAGGAGACGGCTGGTTGCTCTTTGGTACGCTGAATACGGATTGCGTGTGAATTTGTCTTGCTAAAGGCCCTCAGCGGACCTTGGGAGAGCTCAGTATTTATCCAGATTTCACAGTCGGTTATGGGGATGTCGTGCAGCTGTGACCTGAGGCTGAGATCGCTGGATTTTGATTTTGTACGACAGTAGCATGCTGCAGGATTAACAGCATGCATGCAGAGAATTAGAAAGATATATCTAATCATGTGTTCTACGTTCTCTGTATAACAGGTGCCTACATTTCTAGTTACGCAGCCAGTTGTGGATACTTGTGGTGACAAATCAGTATTTTGTTGAAATTTTGCTGCTAACGGTTGTGATTACATCACACGATCGAGCCGTTTCTCACTTGCCCATAACCTTTCTAGTTAAACATTGAAGCGCCAAAGAAACTGGTATAGGCATGCGTATTCAAATACAGAGATATGTAAACAGGCATAATACGGCGCTGCGGTCCGCAACGCCTATGTTACGCAACAAGTGTCTGGCGCAGTTGTCAGATGGGTTACTGCTGCAACAATGGGAGATTATCAAGATTTAAGTGAGTCGGAACGTGGCATTATAGTCTGCGCATGAGCGATGGAACACAGCATCTCCGAGGTAGCGATGAAGTGGAGATTTTCCCGTACGACCATTTCCTGAGTGTACTGTGAATATCAGCAATCGGGTAAAACATCAAATCTCCGACATCGCTGCGGCCGGAAAAAGATCCTACAAGAACGGGACCAACGATGATTGAAGAGAGTCTTTCAACGTGACTGAGGTGCAACCCTTCCGCA
Source organism: Schistocerca americana (assembly GCF_021461395.2). NCBI lineage: Eukaryota > Metazoa > Arthropoda > Insecta > Orthoptera > Acrididae > Schistocerca > Schistocerca americana. The sequence goes on from NC_060120.1 coordinate 74,654,745, forward strand.
AACTGCTGCAGACTTCAATGCTGGGCCATCAGCAATTGTCAGCATGCGAACCATTCAACGGAACATCATCGATATGGGCGTGTACCCTTGATGACTGCACGACACAAACCTTTACGTCTCGGCCGGCCGCTGTGGCCGAGCGGTTCTAGGCGCCTCAGTCCGGAACCGCGCTGCTGCTACTGTTACAGGTTCGAATCCTGCCTCGGGCATGGATGTGTGTGACTTAGGTTAGTTAGGTTTAAGTAGTTCTAAGTCTAGGGGACTGATGACCTCAGATGTTAAGTCCCATAGTGCTTAGAGCCATTTTTACATCTCGCCTGAGCCCGTCAACACCGACATTGGACTGTTGATGACTGGAAACGTGTTGTCTGGTCGGACGAGTCTCGTTTCAAATTGTATGGAGTGGATGGACGTGTACGGATATGGAGACAATCTCATGAATCCATGGACCCCGCATGTCAGCAGGGGACTGTTAAAGCTGGTGGAGACACTGTAATGGTGTGGGACGTGTGCAGTTGGAGTGATTTGGAACCCCTGATACGTCTAGATACGACTCTGACAGGTGACACGTATGTAAGCATCCTGTCTGATCACCTGCATCCATTCATGTCCATTGTGCATTCCGACGGACTTGGGCAATTCAAGAAGGGCAATTTGACACCCCACACGTCCAGAATTGCAACAGAGTGGCCGCAGGATCACTCTTATAAAGTTAAACACTTCCGCTGGATACGAAACTCTCCAGATGTGACCATTATTGAGCATATCTGGGATGTCTTCCAGCGTGTTGTTCAGAAGAGTTTTCCTCCCCCTTGTACTCTCGCGGATTTATGGGCACCCTTGCACGATTCATGGTGTCAGTTTCCTAGAGCACTAATTCAGACATCAGTCGAATCCATGCCACGTCGTGTTGCGGCACTTCTGAGTGCTCGCGGAGGCCCTACACGGTACTAGGCAGGTGTACTAATTTCTTTGGCTCTGTATGTCTGTCATACGCTACACCTGGGCAAACGAATGTGGAATGAGGTATTACTGTGTGATGTAAGCAGAGTGATTTTAAAGGTTCGCTTTACAGTGACAAACATTCAAATATAGATGTATGTAGAAACTGGTATTTAAGTGTCCCTCTATTTAAGAAAAAAAAGGTCGTTGGTTGTTTTAGTCATTGCGTCCAGTGGTATCTGACACATGTGTAAAGGTCTAGTGCTATATGGTTGATTAAATTATAACGTGTGTTACCGTTAAAAAATTATCTGGAGGAGCTTAGTCTCTCAGTGCTATCCCTGTAATTTTCTCGTAATTTGGTAAAATCCCGTGTGTATCTGCCGTTAGTGATATTGGTTTTCAGGAGCCAATTATGATATTTTTCAAATTACCTGATGAAATGTCTGATATAACGTAACATTCGTCGATCACCAGTGAATATGGTCGGTAGTATTAATGCGGTGCCATTTGCTACTGTATGCTGCGTGGTGGTTGTGTACGTAACGGGTCTGATATTGTTGGGGCGCCTGGGTTATCAACCAACCTGTAGACACAAGAAATTTGCTAATCCTTGTGAAATGTTGGCGGTTTAATGTAAACATAGGGGTGGTTAATGCTGCCTCTTTGCAACAGTGAGTGCCTGGTGTGCGAGGCGTGTACATAAATTTTAAAACATTCTTTAATTACTATTTCATGGTTAGTAGAAAACAGTGCCTGTTGTACTGAGTTGAGTAAATAGCTATTAAGATTTTGCGGTTGTTTGGTCAAGCAGTTTCAAGTACATTTTAACTGTGTAGATGGTCATTTCGCATTTATTGTTTTTTGTGTTAAGTATTTTCGAGTAAATTAAAATTTTAAAAGGAAGTAGTTCTTTTTAGTTGCATGTTTCTGTGAATTATTTAACTGAAAGTTAATTCCTAAGTACCTACTGGGACATATAATCCATAGAAGGTGCACCCAAAAATCGAAATTGTGATTAATGATTTAATAGTCTGTAATCACTGGTGAATGTTTAGTTTTCATAAAAATTTGAAAGTGCCAGTCCGCCTTTCTGACAGCCAGTCTTCGCTCCATATTACCCTTTGGTACAGTCTGGGTGACTGTAATCGATGTTTGTATGACGTCGCCTCATGTCTGTGTTGTATGATGGAAAGTGGAGTGTCTCTAATGACACCAAGGGGAGGAGGAGGAGGAGATTAGTGTTTAACGTCCCGTCGACAACGAGGTCATTAGAGACGGAGCGCAAGCTCGGATGAGAGAAGGATGGGGAAGGAAATCGGCCGTGCCCTTTCAAAGGAACCATCCCGGCATTTGCCTGAAGCGATTTAGGGAAATCACGGAAAACCTAAATCAGGATGGCCGGAGACGGGATTGAACCGTCGTCTGACACCAAGGGGACTGCCAAGCTAAACGTGCCAATCAGACAGACGAATCATCATCAGTACTTCAACAATGTCTCATCCCCTCACTTCATAAGAGACGTGAAGAGCACAATAGCTGAAAGTGATTGAGTGTCTTATGCTACCGTCTCTCCTCTTCTTGCCCGCCAGTCACCATCCATGAAAATTTCTGCTATAACCACGAATCGAACCTACAATCTCTAAGTACAGCGCCACCGCACGATCATGCATTAGCGATCTCGGCCACGGAGGCGGATGATTATACACTACCTTAATTTTCAAACCTACTATCAGACTTACTCAATTAGCATATTCGATTTATTGTTGAAGCTTATCTGGTAAGCACGAATTTGCTTGTCTGACTCTTCTCTCATTTCTATATTTCTTACCATCCCGAAGAAACCAACAAAAGCTGTAGCACTGACACATATTTTTCAATACACAAAACATTGCTTGAATCAATGCTTTGTTTCTCAAGGGGCTTTTAGCAAAGATTTTGTTGAAACTGCGCCCGAAGGTTTTGGAAGATGCGACCCAGTTCTCGATCAGATTCGAGGAGCGTTAAGTGCAATGCTCGTAGTAAAACAAATAATCAATCACACGGGACGAGCTAGTGCAATGCTCGAATTCTTAAAATAACTGGTCGTTGAGTTTGACCACTGTGCGCATTGTTAACGCCGTCCAGTGGGAACAACATGCTTAGGGGGAGAACCATGTTAAATTAATTATTAGTGGGTTGTCTAACCACAGAAAAGTTGTAGAACAATGTAAACGATATTTAAATCTGAATCGGTACAGAGATTAACAAATATTTGTTTGCTCTAATGACTGACCAAATTCACAATAGAAATTGACAGACAACAAAGTTCTCTAAAGCTCAAATGAAATTACATAATGACGCCTAACTTTATGAGGAGTTTTGGGCGGCTCTGTAGAGAACGTGTGGAGGCTTTATGGAGAAAGCGTAACAAGACCTGTTCATATGGGCAGGACGCGAAATGTAAGTTAACGATACTGCTAAATGCCACAAATTATAAACAACTTAAGCAGCACAAATTGCGTAGTAAAGTAAGCAAGTAGCGAGCTGTTCAGAATACGGATCGTGCTACCACAATTGCGACACATTTTCCCAAAGTCAGCAGGCCATGCGTCCATCAGTATCAAACGGCGGCCAGGAGATAAGCGACCCTCACGATATGTGGTGATCCAGTCTCCACGAATTATAGATCTCTCTCCACAAGTCTCTACCTTCAAAGAAACTCTGTATGAATGGGATGACCCAATGCTGTTGTCAATGTGATGGTTGGTTGGTTGGTTTTGGGGGAAAGAGACCAGACAGCGAAGTCATCGGTCTCATCGGATTAGGGAAGGACGGGGAAGGAAGTCGGCCGTGCCCTTTGAAAGGAACCATCCCGGCATTTGCCTAGAGCGATTGAGGGAAATCACGGAAAACCTAAATCAGGATGGCCGGACGCGGGATTGAACCGTCGTCCTCCCGAATGCGAGTCGTCAATGTGATGGATGAGAGTTCTCTTATGCCATGAAAAAAGGAGAAACGCTGCAGAAATTTCCCACTCTTGAGCCGGCCGGAGTTGCCGAGGGGTTCTAGGCGCTACAGTCTGGAACCGCGCGACCGCTACGGTGGCAGGTTCGAATCCTGCCTCGGGCGTGGATGTGTGTGATGTCCTTAGGTTAGTCAGGTTTAAGTAGCTCTAAATTCTAGGGGACTGATGACCTCAGCAGTTAAGTCCCATGGTGCTCAGAGCCATTTGAACCATGTAGAACCCACTCTCGGCACATAAAATGCTCCTTAACAAGTAGAGGCTGGTAGACAGGTAGAGCAGTGTCCCATCGATTAGTCGGCTACTTCATGCCAAGCACGGTGGAAGGACGACTCAATTCGATCCGATACACCAAATCTCGACTGAAAACACGGACTTTTCCATGTTGGCCGTGCGGCATCTCGTCCTTTGATGTCCAAACTGAATAGGCAAAAATGTCCTGCTCAGCTATTGTCTGGGAATGATAGTGCCGCCACGTCGCCTTTCACCTGGGGTTAGGAAAGGCGCCGGCTCTGCCTACAAAAGCAGGAAGCAAGCCGCAGCCACTTCCACGAAAACTGCCCAGCTTCCAGCGGACTTTCACCCTTCCTAATGACACTGACTGATCACCCTCCTGTCAACAAACAGTATCCAGAGAACACACAGGGAGAACACCTTCCCAGCGAGGAAAATACAAACCTTACCTTCTAGCAAATGTGCTCAGCACACTCTACATAAAATTAAACCTGAAATGGTGCCAAATATAAACTAATATCGCATAGCGATTTGTGAGAGTAATGTCACACTTCCTCAGAATCTGTCAATCTTAGATGCAGTGATAATTCATACTCATGGCTCTGTCGTGTAATTTCATTTAAGATTTTCAAATGGTTCATTGTGTTACATCGACTTCTGAAGGTCTGTAGTTTTTTTGCCTGTCTTCTTTTTTGTGAACTATAAGAACTACAACACTGCTCAAGTTCTGAGCAATTGCTATCCTCTATACAAAGGCCTATTCTGCAAAAAGATTGGCCGGCCGCGGTGGTCTAACGGGCCCGCATCTCGTGGTCGTGCGGTAGCGTTCTCGCTTCCCACGCCCGGGTTCCCGGGTTCGATTCCCGGCGGGGTCAGGGATTTTCTCTGCCTCGTGATGGCTGGGTGTTGTGTGCTGTCCTTTTGTTAGTTAGGTTTACGTAGTTCTAAGTTCTAGGGGACTGATGACCATAGCTGTTGAGTCCCATAGTGCTCAGAGCCATTTGAACCATTTTTTTTTTTTTTGGTCTAGCGGTTCTAGGCGCTCAGTCCGGAACCGCGGGACAGCTACGGTCGCAGGTTCGAATCCTGCCTCGGGCATGGATGTGTGTGATGTCCTTAGGTTAGTTAGGTTTAATTAGTTCTAAGTTCTAGGCGACTGATGACCTCAGAAGTTAAGTCGCATAGCGCTCAGAGCCATTTGAACCATTTTTGCAAAAAGATTGCAGAGATTGTCAGCCTGCCCTTCCGAACAAACAAATGAACTCGCCCAGCACTGTGGACAAAAATTGGTCACTGTGCATCGGCCACCGTATCCTGTGCAGGTTGTACCACTCTACTTGTCGACTTCGGAGCCAACGTCTTCCTAACTCAATAAGTTACCAACCATCCACGTACTGCTTCCCGTGGACTGCAGCCTTCATTGGGCCGGACAGGTGGGAGTCCGGAGTTCCGAGATTCAAGCTGTAGGGTAAATGAGGACGAACAGTCCAATAAAGGTTGGTGAGCCCTTCTCGAGTGCACAGACTTGTATTAGGACTTGTGTTCTCATGGAGAAGGAGAAGTTAGTTTGCATGTTTGCGTCGACGAACACACTGAAGTGGTTTTTTCAGTTTCCTGAGGGTAGCACAATACGCTTCAGAGTTTGTCGTGCACCATGAGGAAGGACATCAAAAAGATTAGCCCCTTCAGTGGCCCAGAAGACTGTCACCAGTGGCTTGATCGGCTGAGGGTGGGGCTTTGAACTTCTTCGGAGGAGAGATGGAGGTGTGCCACTCCATGCATTGCCGTTTTGTTTCCGGTTCGAAGTGATGAACACATGTTTCATTGCCTGTGACGATGTTCGGCAACAAATTGTCGAGATCAGCCTCGCTAACGTGCAAGGAATTCCGCAAAGATGGTCCTTTATTGCTTGTAATGGTCTTCCGTTAGGTAGTGAGGAACCCAGCGGGAACACACCTTTGCGTAACCCAGCTGGTGGACGAGTGTATCGGCACTACCAACAGAGAGGTCCAATTGACAAGCGAGATTTTTAGTTACTGTCCGCACGTTCTAACATTACAGGAGTCGCAACTGTGTGCGCCCGGCCGGCACACGGGAGATCTGACATGATGACAGATGGCTCGCTCAACGACTTGTGACGCGTAGCGCCGCATAACGATCCTGCCTTGGAGGCGGTTAAGTGGGAGATGTGTCTCAGAGCTGGATAGTGACAGACGGTGACGCGAGACTGGACGCGCACGTAGTTTATGTATCAGCCGATAGAGGACAATATTGGATAGGGGGACTGTGATTTTAGTTTCGATTGTGCCCACTAGGGTGCACTAAAGTAATAGAATGTTTTTCATAAACTGTTCTAGTATTTTCGTAAAGTGTTATTATGTATTTTTGTGTATGTAAAATGCGTTTTAGCAGTATGGATGATGCGTGAGTGTGGTTTAAGGTTAATGTGAAGATAATTGTTTAACGAGTAATGTAGTAGGATTTAGTGTGGGAACATTTCGAAGCAGTATGGATATGAATAAAGGGGACTTTTGTAGAATAGATTTCTACAGTAAGTTTATGGTAACGGGAAAGTTAATTCAGGTATAAATAACAATAGTAAATAACTTTATGCATAAGCAAAACTTCAGCATATTAGATAATTACATCGGTAAAAAGAGCAGTCGTTAGGTTTACTATTTTGCAATTGGTTATTGATGAAAAGCGCGGACTGACGCGGGAGAATGTTGTTTTGCTATTGGCTGCTAAGTAAACTGACCAATGGTAAAGCAATATTCTTCGCGCGCCTTTCTCTGCTGGAAAGAAGACTTACAGCATTCTAGGGAAGAGTCGAAGCCTAGCCATGAAACAGATCGGACGTGTGTAGTAGTAGTTCCGATGGAGACGATAAGTTGCCGGATCTAGCAGTGTTTCATACATCGGAAGTGTTGGAAAGCGACGGCATAATTATTCCGATATGTGTGTAGAAATTTCGGAATTTTTAAGTGAATTTTGTGACGAGAAAAGATATATATTCCGCGTGGCGTATTGAGCAGGTCGGTGGCTTAAAACTGTGACTGCATTTGGTACCGTCAAACTTAATATTTGGCGAGCAAAATGGTTCAAATGGCTCTGAGCACTATGCGACTTAACTGCTGAGGTCATCAGTCGCCTAGAACCTAGAACTAATTAAACCTAACTAACCTAAGGACATCACACACATCCATGCCCGAGGCAGGATTCGAACCTGCGACCGTAGCGGTTACGCGGTTCCAAACTGAAGCGCTAGAACCGCAAGGCCACACCGGCCGGCGTTTTGGCGAGCATTATCTATCTAAAACAATCAGCATTTTTGTAGCTATTTCGTTTCTGGAAAATACAACACCATTAACTGGCTAACGTGAGTGAAAGGGATTGTGAGTGACTGTGTTAAGACTAGCACGGGCTTGGCAGTGATACTTGTTCACCTAAGTTTCAGAATATATCAATTGAGGACAAAATTTCCAACCTTTCATTTCATACGAAAACTTTCTCCCGAAACGTAGATTAGTGACTTTAATTGCAGCCTGGTTCACGTCGAAGTACAACAGGTTTCACTCGGCTTCCCTGCTGATGATCTGCTGAGGCAATGTTCACAGGTAGGTGCAGGTACGTCGTAAAGGGACGGAAAGAACCGCGCCGCCGCACTCGCCGTGCCTTTGTTCACTGCCACGGCTCCGTAGACATTCTGCATGCGCCTCTGGATATCTGCGATGCTCTGGTTTTCCGCCAAAAGAAACTCAATTACAGCTCTCTGCTTGAACGCACCTCTGTTACAGATGCCATTTTGAAGGCTACGTATACCGCTGGCACCTATGGGAAATTCATGAAACTGTAGGAGCTGAAGCGTGAATATTCCACGATGTCTCACAACAAATTCCGCATCTTTTCAACTGAAAATGGCGAGAAAAAAATACGTTTCGTTGCTTATTGAATACCCCTCGTACCAACTGCACATAATGTAAGATGACCCATTTAAAAATAGTATTTGAATGTACTTTGTTTGTGAGTAATTCGTATTGCGTCCAATGTAAGAAAAGAGGAGCATCACTTGTGCTTCGTACAGGCGGAAATTTTGACATTGCTAACGTTTAAGGTCGATAGTTTGTGCCCATATTCGAGGTCCAGGTGACACTACCCTTCAACAAGGAAACGGAAGATCGCTTGTTGCCCAAGTCATTTCGATAAAGATTTAAAAATAAAAATAAATTAATGAACCTTCAACATTCTGCATGTGTAGCTATTCTATTCTATCACTTGCGCCTTGTCCCGCAGTGACGCAGGGTCGGCCATGGTTAATCGGATTTGGCATGTTAATGTTAAGGGCTGGCCGGATGTCCTTCCTGCCACCACCCTGTACCCCCCAGGATGGAATTAGTGTACCCCAGCTGTCTACGTCGAGTGTAAATCGTGAAATGTTGTGAATGTGCTTCAGATGTCTGTGAGTCGTCTAACTGATGCGGGACGTGGGGACCAGCCTGGTATTCACCTAGTAGGATGTGGAAAACCGCCTAAAAACCACATCCAGGCTGGCCGGCACCCGGCTGTCGTCGCTAATGCGCCGGGCGGATTCGATCCGGGGCCGGCGCACCTACCCGAGGCCAGGAAGCAGCGTGTTGGCGCTCTCGGCTATCCTGGCGGGTCATGGGTAGCTATTATCCTATCCATTATATCACGTAACCACAGCACGTCAAGCAAATTTTGTAACTGCATTGTCATACAAAATTCAGTAAAATTTCTGTCATCAGTTACTCGCAAATGAGGGCCCACCAGGGTGAACGGCTGATATTGGGATCTAAATCTACAAAACCGTACAGATGGTTTCAAAAAGTCGACCCCACCGCTGGCGACATCTACTTGCAAGCTCAGTTCGACTCGATGTCCAACAGGGTTAGAACCATGGGTTCTGCCAGAGGTGGCAGCTGTGCATGCAAAATTTCGCACCCTTTATATCCCCATACCACCTACTAATTTAATTTAAAACGTGTGTTCTTCGTACTAGACCTATATCCATAGATGCACAATAAGTAACATTTAGTTAGTTGCTGTCCTCCATTGTGTTTCATTTTTAACGGCCAGCAGCGCATCTCATTAAGTAGACTAATAATTTCCTGATGTAAAAGTATAACTTTCTATTTTTAGAATACAATGCTTACTTAAGTTCTTTAATTTTAGTCGAGTATGATCCTAATTTTACTCTTATCGATTTTTTCAATACTGCTTCTACAGGATGTATACACGGACAAGGAAAAAAAATTCCCATATTTCTCGGTTAAAAACATAGTTTTCCGGGTGAAAATACACTTTTGCAGTGTTAAGTGACAGTACTTTCCCTCGGAACTGTAAACTTACCAATTCACTGAATGGTTAAGGTTTTATACAGTGGCGTAGAACTTCTCAGCACTTTTTAAACAAGAGGAGAGAGAGAGAGAGAGAGAGAGAGAGAGAGTGAGAGGGAGAAACGCGGTTTGGAAAGATTTTTGTTGTGCAGCAACATGTACGCTGTATATTTTCGTATTACGGCTCGCTGCATACTTTCGTATTACGGAAGCATATATTCGAATCCCACCAAACACAGCGCGTTAACTTCCGAGGCACTGAAATCAAGATTGCGATGCGTTTTTGTAAGCCAATCATAGCTCATGTCACGTGATCTCTCCAGCCGATGATGGCAAGATATTCAGAGCATACGACACGTGATTTTTTTTTTTTTTTTGGTCATCAGTCTACTGACTGGTTTGATGCGGCCCGCCACAAATTCCTTTCCTGTGCTAACCTCTTCATCTCAGAGTAGCACTTGCAACCTACGTCTTCAATTATTTGCTTGACGTATTCCAATCTCTGTCTTCCTCTACAGTTTTTGCCCTCTACAGCTCCCTCTAGTACCATGGAAGTCATTCCCTCATGTATTAGCAGATGTCCTATCATCCTGTCCCTTCTCCTTATCAGTGTTTTCCACATATTCCTTTCCTCTCCGATTCTGCGTAGAACCTCCTCATTCCTTACCTTATCAGTCCACCTAATTTTCAACATTCGTCTATAGCACCACATCTCAAATGCTTCGATTCTCTTCTGTTCCGGTTTTCCCACAGTCCATGTTTCACTACCATACAATGCTGTACTCCAGACGTACATCCTCAGAAATTTCTTCCTCAAATTAAAGCCGGTATTTGATATTAAGTAGACTTCTCTTGGCCAGAAATGCCTTTTTTGCCATAGCGAGTCTGCTTTTGATGTACTCCTTGCTCCGTCCGTCATTGGTTATTTTACTGCCTAGGTAGCGGAATTCCTTAACTTCATTGACTTCGTGACCATCAATCCTGATGTTAAGTTTCTCGCTGTTCTCATTTCTACTACTTCTCATTACCTTCGTCTTTCTCCGATTTACTCTCAAATCATACTGTGTACTCATTAGACTGTTCATTCCGTTCAGCAGATCATTTAATTCTTCTTCACTTTCACTCAGGATAGCAATGTCATCAGCGAATCGTATCATTGATATCCTTTCACCTTGTATTTTAATTCCACTCCTGAACCTTTCTTTTATTTCCATCATTGCTTCCTCGATGTACAGATTGAAGAGTAGGGGCGAAAGGCTACAGCCTTGTCTTACACCCTTCTTAATACCAGCACTTCGTTCTTGATCGTCCACTCTTATTATTCCCTCTTGGTTGTTGTACATATTGTATATGACCCGTCTCTCCCTATAGCTTACCCCTATTTTTTTCAGAATCTCGAACAGCTTGCACCATTTTATATTGTCGAACGCTTTTTCCAGGTCGACAAATCCTATGAAAGTGTCTTGATTTTTCTTTAGCCTTGCTTCCATTATTAGCCATAACGTCAGAATTGCCTCTCTCGTCCCATTACTTTTCCTAAAGCCAAACTGATCGTCACCTAGCGCATTATCAATTTTCTTTTCCATTCTTCTGTATATTTTTCTTGTAAGCAGCTTCGATGCATGAGCTGTTAAGCTGATTGTGCGATAATTCTCGCACTTGTCAGCTCTTGCCGTCTTCGGAATTGTGTGGATGATGCTTTTCCGAAAGTCAGATGGTATATCGCCAGACTCATATATTCTACACACCAACGTGAATAGTATTTTGTTGCCACTTCCCCCAATGATTTTAGAAATTCTGATGGAATGTTGTCTGTCCCTTCTGCCTTATTTGACCGTAAGTCCTCCAAAGCTCTTTTAAATTCCGATTCTAATACTGGATCCCGTATCTCATCTAAATCGACTCCTGTTTCTTCTTCTATCACACCAGACAAATCTTCACCCTCATAGAGGCTTTCAATGTATTCTTTCCACCTATCTGCTGTTTCCTCTCCATTTAACAGTGGAATTCCCGTTGCACTCTTAATGTTACCACCGTTGCTTTTAAAGTCACCGAAGGTTGTTTTGACTTTCCTGTGTGCTGAGTCTGTCCTTCCGACAATCGTATCTTTTTCGATGTCTTCACATTTTTCCCGCAGCCATTTCGTCTTAGCTTCCCTGCACTTCCTATTTACACTCCTGGAAATGGAAAAAAGAACACATTGACACCGGTGTGTCAGACCCACCATACTTGCTCCGGACACTGCGAGAGGGCTGTACAAGAAATGATCACACGCACGGCACAGCGGACACACCAGGAACCGCGGTGTTGGCCGTCGAATGGCGCTAGCTGCGCAGCATTTGTGCACCGCCGCCGTCAGTGTCAGCCAGTTTGCCGTGGCATACGGAGCTCCATCGCAGTCTTTAACACTGGTAGCATGCCGCGACAGCGTGGACGTGAACCGTATGTGCAGTTGACGGACTTTGAGCGAGGGCGTATAGTGGGCATGCGGGAGGCCGGGTGGACGTACCGCCGAATTGCTCAACACTTGGGGCGTGAGGTCTCCACAGTACATCGATGTTGTCGCCAGTGGTCGGCGGAAGGTGCACGTGCCCGTCGACCTGGGACCGGACCGCAGCGACGCACGGATGCACGCCAAGACCGTAGGATCCTACGCAGTGCCGAAGGGGACCGCACCGCCACTTCCCAGCAAATTAGGGACACTGTTGCTCCTGGGGTATCGGCGAGGACCATTCGCAACCGTCTCCATGAAGCTGGGCTACGGTCCCGCACACCGTTAGGCCGTCTTCCGCTCACGCCCCAACATCGTGCAGCCCGCCTCCAGTGGTGTCGCGACAGGCGTGAATGGAGGGACGAATGGAGACGTGTCGTCTTCAGCGATGAGAGTCGCTTCTGCCTTGGTGCCAATGATGGTCGTATGCGTGTTTGGCGCCGTGCAGGTGAGCGCCACAATCAGGACTGCATACGACCGAGGCACACAGGGCCAACACCCGGCATCATGGTGTGGGGAGCGATCTCCTACACTGGCCGTACACCACTGGTGATCGTCGAGGGGACACTGAATAGTGCACGGTACATCCAAACCGTCATCGAACCCATCGTTCTACCATTCCTAGACCGGCAAGGGAACTTGCTGTTCCAACAGGACAATGCACGTCCGCATGTATCCCGTGCCACCCAACGTGCTCTAGAAGGTGTAAGTCAACTACCCTGGCCAGCAAGATCTCCGGATCTGTCCCCCATTGAGCATGTTTGGGACTGGATGAAGCGTCGTCTCACGCGGTCTGCACGTCCAGCACGAATGCCGGTCCAACTGAGGCGCCAGGTGGAAATGGCATGGCAAGCCGTTCCACAGGACTACATCCAGCATCTCTACGATCGTCTCCATGGGAGAATAGCAGCCTGCATTGCTGCGAAAAGTGGATATACACTGTACTAGTGCCGACATTGTGCATGCTCTGTTGCCTGTGTCTATGTGCCTGTGGTTCTGTCAGTGTGATCATGTGATGTATCTGACCCCAGGAATGTGTCAATAAAGTTTCCCCTTCCTGGGACAATGAATTCACGGTGTTCTTATTTCAATTTCCAGGAGTGTATTTCATTCCTCATCGACTTGTATTTCTGTATTCCTGATTTTCCCGGAACATGTTTGTACTTCCTCCTTTCATCAATCAACTGAAATATTTCTTCTGTTACCCATGGTTTCTTCGCAGCTACCTTCTTTGTACCTACGTTTTCCTTCCCAACTTCTGTGATGGCCCTTTTTAGAGATGTCCATTCCTCTTCAACTGTACTGCCTACTGTGCTATTCCTTATTGCTGTATCTATAGCGTTAGAGAATTTCAAACGTATCTCGTCATTCCATAGTACTTCCGTATCCCACTTCTTTGCGTATTGATTCTTCCTGACTAATGTCTTGAACTTCAGCCTACTCTTCATCACTACTATATTGTGATCTGAGTTTATATCTGCTCCTGGGTACGCCTTACAATCCAGTATCTGATTTCGGACTCTCTGTCTGACCATGATGTAATCTAATTGAAATCTTCTCGTATCTCCCGGCCTATTCCAAGTATACCTCCTCCTCTTGTGATTCTTGAACAGGGTATTCGCTATTACTAGCTGAAACTTGTTACAGAACTCAATTAGTCTTTCTCCTCTTTCATTCCTTGTCCCAAGCCCATATTCTCCTGTAACCTTTTCTTCTACTCCTTCCCCTACAACTGCATTCCAGTCGCCCATGACTATTAGATTTTCGTCCCCCTTTACATACTGCAATACCCTTTCAATATCCTCATACACTTTCTCTATCTGTTCATCTTCAGCTTGCGACGTCGGCATGTATACCTGAACTATCGTTGTCGGTGTTGGTCTGCTGTCGATTCTGATTAGGACAACCCGGTCACTGAACTGTTCACAGTAACACACCCTCTGCCCTACCTTCCTATTCATAACGAATGCTACACCTGTTATACCATTTTCTGCTGCTGTTGATACTACCCGATACTGATCTGACCAGAAATCCTTGTCTTCCTTCCACTTCACTTCACTGACCCCTACTATATCTAGACTGAGCCTTTGCATTTCCCTTTTCAGATTTTCTAGTTTCCCTGCCACGTTCAAGCTTCTGACATTCCACGCCCCAACTCGTAGAACGTTATCCTTTCGTTGATGTAGTCCGCCAATAGCAATATGGCTGTTAAGTAGCGCGAACACATAAATAGGAAAAATAGTTTAAATTAATATACATAGTGTAGCTACAAGAAAAGCTAAGCTTCCACATGAAATATTGGTCTTTTTACACATTAAGATACATCACACAAAAATGCCAGGAATATTTTAAATAAAGACGTAATTGTCTGGTCTCGAAATTCTTCTAAGTGGCTGGCCCTCAAAGTTTTAAGCTTCAAATGAGAGTCAAAACATTTTGTGATTTAATAAATTCTAAACACCTTATCACATGTGACATAATTCACCTTGCGTAAATAGAAAGTTATTTTGTAAGTAATGTTTTCAAACGATCATTCGCAATATTTTCACGTGACCTCTTAGAATTCGTTTCAGCAGTTGCCAGAGTGCACCAGAAAACAGACGTTATTGAACGTGCACAGCTACGATGGACGCAGGAAACCCATATGCTCGTCGTACGTATACAGCAGTAGATCTTACATTATGTCATAAGCGAAACAGAATATCAGAGGATACTAAAAGAGCACAAGAATTTCGTAAACAGTACTAAAATGCACAATTCCCTTAAAGCGCACGTTTGTATCTCCAGATTCACAAAGAAGTAGCTAGGCACCAACCTGATATTAAGCTTTTCAGTGTGGTTTTTGGGATGCAAATTTTCTTGGAGTACTAGTACTGTAGTATCTTATGGCATAAAGCCATACTTGCTAAATGATGAAAACGTGCACTTGAAATACAACAAACTGTTGAAACTAGCCAACAGTCCTGGAACGAAACTCTTCGTTACAAACAAATTGACTGCCTCCGCGGAAAAGATAATAAAAGGCATATTTCTTCAATGTTTTGCAAGGCGATTAATGCTTGACTACCAGAAACGTGGAAATAAAATCAGAAAATTGAAACTAGTAACAAAGTTTGGCCTCCCGTAATTGTGTGAATGTATTTTAATTACTTGATGGTTCCTGGCCATAGAAATCAGTTTTGTTTTCATTTGCCGTTTGAGCTGTAAACGAAAACACGGTGCACGTGGAGACTACCGTCCTCCCCACTACAACTCAGACTGCACTGCGCATGCGAGAATCTGGCAGCTTGGGCGCTCCAGAAAAAATTTTCCGGGTACTTTCCTGCTACCTGTTGCTACTGTGGATAGATAACAGCCACATTTCAAGTAGCCAGAACTGGGAGGAGGTGCTGCTCACATGCGACCCAACTGCGCCTGCGCATGAGCCCGCTGCCAACCGCTCAAACGAACCTAAAGCTGGGTTTACACTAGCAAGTTGCTTGCAGAAGTTATTGCTGCAAGTTATTGCTAGCCGCTTGCAGCTGTGTTTACACAGCAGTGCAAGAATTAAGCAAAATTCTTCCGCAAGTTCTTTGGCAAGAAACTTGCGTCAACAACTTGCTGATACTGTTTACATATGCTTTCAGTACCACTACGAGTGTCAGCCGAAGTGTAAAATGACAAGTAGGCGGGTGAGATATGCTGCAGCTCTTGTAATTGTAATGCAAACCGTGAAAAACAAAAAGAGAAGTATTTTGGTTAGAGAGTAGATAATGAGAAGATCGCAAAATGGTGCCTGTAATAACCTTTTGCAAGAACTTAGTATCGAGAGCATGGATACTTTAGCAGAATGTCCTCAAATGATCCTGAGAATATGTTGATGTTAATGGCGCCCGTCATATCAAAACGAGACACAAACTTCGGTACTGCTATTTTAGCAAAGGAACGTTTGCTAGTCATTCTATGATTTATAGGTACCGGTGAGCTACGAATAAAATAGGCATTTCATTTATTTATGTGGAACATACAACCAAAAAAAGTTTGAATTTTGAAATCTTTTCTTTGTAGGAGACTCATACAAGTCCCTAATGTACTTGTTTCATATTCCCGTCTGCACGATTTCTCTGATCGTACCCAGTGTATGTAGAGTCTTTTTTAATGTCTTGAAAAGGGAAAATTATTTGAAGGTATGTGAAAACACAACAATGAAATTAAATTTTTATTGAAATAAACTGCATTTTACAGAATGATATGCTTATAAAAATGTTTTTTTTTCTAATGCTCATAAAATAGAAAGTGAAAAGCTAAGTAAATAGAACATGTAATAATTACACATCGTCTTTTTCTAGACTCCTAAAACAACAAGCGAGTGGATGCAGGTGGCAAAGGGGTTGTGTCTCCAAGTTATGCTACTTTCTATATACTTCTTTTATAGATGTGTCGGATATCGACGAGAGTTCATTTAAAGCGCTCATCTTCTTCACTCTACCCTTAAAGTCTCGGTTATGCACGTTCTGTATTTCGAGGTAGCTCTCCACGGCTTCGATAAAATGTTCTGTATCCTGCTTCATCCATTCCCGTTTCTCCTCCATTTCTGAAATTTGTTTGCATATAATACGTAAGATGGTTGCATAAAATTAAGTCACCACATTAAGTAAAATGTTAAATATGAATGTTATGCAGGCGACATACTTACTACAACTTGCGCTTCCTACTTGCAGGAAATAGAAATAAATCCTAAAAGCTGCAAGTTACTTGCAGATACTTCTTGCGTGGTGTTCACACTGGAAGCGGAAACCGTGCAGCAAGTCACTTCCGCAATAAATTGCTACAGTCGCAAGTCGATTTGGCGATATGTTTACACTCGCAAATCGCGCGGCAAGTTCCTCCGCGCAAGTAAATTGCTGCAATAACTTGCTAGTGTAAACCGAGCATTATGCAACAGTTGTGACGTCACGTGCGCAGTCTTCGTCCTAAAACCTTTGACACATTTTGCTGTTGGCGGAACTTGTGTGTACACTGTGTTTTGCTACTGTAAATGGAGAGTTTCCTTTGCAACTTAAGTTTTATTTTGTTTATTTTTTCTGTTGTTTACGTTTTATTGCTGCAGTTTTATTCTGTAGTAGCGGATAAAGTGAAATTCTTTGCTAGGGAATCAGTTTTTATAAATAATACATTTCAACTATCAGTCGTCCTTTTTCAATTTTATTGGAAGATCTAGATTTCAGCTAGAAACTAGCCATTCTCAATGCACTATCATTTTTGATCAATGCATGTAATGCCTGTTGGTCGGGCTTTATACACAGTTCATTGAATACTACTGTTTTTACTACAGTGAAATGGAAAGGGCATACGTTATGGATGTAGTCTTTCACCCCTACTGTTCAATCTGTACATCGAAGAAGCAGTGATGGAAATAAAATAAAGTTTCAGATAGGGATTCAAATCCAAGGTGAAAGTATACCAATGATATGATTCACTGATGCTGATGACATTCCTATCCTGAGTGAAAGTGAAGAAGAATACTTACATGATCTGCTGAATGGAATGAATTGACTGATGAGTACATAATATGGATTGAGAGTAAACTGAAACAAGACAAAAGTAATGAGAAGTAGCAGAAATGAGAACAGCAGGAAACTTAACATCAAGATTGATTGATGATCATGAAGTTAAGGAATTCTTCTACCTAGGCAGCAAAATAACCAATGATGGATGAAACCAGGAACACATCAAAAACAGACTAGCAATGGGAAAAAGGGCATTCGTGGCCAAGAGAAATCTACTAGAATCAAACATAGGCCTTAATTTGAGGAAGACATTTCTGAGAAAGTGTGTTTGGAGCAGAGCAGTGAAACATGGACAGTGGGAAAACCAAGACAGAAGATATTTGAAGCATTTGAGATGTGAAGCTACAGACAAATGTTGAAAATTATGTGGACCAGAAAATATTCAAAGCATTTGATATATGGTGCTACAGACGAATGTTGAAAATTAGGTGTACTGGTAAGGTAAGGAATGAGGAGGTTCTGGGCAGAATCAGAGGAAAGGAATGTGTTTAAAACACTGACAAGGAGAAGGGGCAGTATGATAGGACGTCTGCTAAGACATCAGGGAATGACTTCCATAGTACTAGAGGGAGCAGTAAAGGGAAGAAACTGTAAAGGAAGAGAGATTGGAACACATCTAGCAAATAATTGAGGACTTAGGGTGAAAGTGCTACTCTGAGAAGAAGAGGTTGGCACAGGAGATGAACTCCTGGTGAGCCACATCAAACCATTGGAGGACAGTTGGTGGTTGGTTTCCTTCATATGAATGGACATATTTATGAAGCCAAGAAGAACAGGTGAAGCAGATTTGGTAGTGATTGTTGAGGTTATGGAGAAAAGTGCCAAGGTTGTACCTGCCACAAGTCCAGATCATGAAAATCTGACCCTGACAAGGGGTTCTAGATGTTGAGTGGATAGGAAAAATTCTTCCAGGAGGCTCAAAATAAGTTGACATAGTATGGTGCCATGTGAATACCCATGGAAGAAGGATTTGTTTATAGATTTGGCCTTCAAAAGTGAAATAATTGTGGGTCAGGATATGATTGGCTAGGAGAAAGTGGTGAGTTTGATATCAGGACGACAGTGTGAAATGTAGTGTTATATGGCCACAAGGTGATGGGAATGTGGGATGTTAGTGCATGTGGACATCGCTTCTAAAGTGACCAACAACGAGTCTGGAGGTAATGGGGCAGTAACTGTAAAAGAGTGGCAAAGGAAGTGAGCAATGTCTTCCACATAGAATGGGAAGTTATGAACAATAGTTTGGATGTGTTAGTCAACAAACGCAGAGGTTTGACGTGTGGGACAGCTGTGTACTACATAGCAGTGATGATGGACTCACTGGTAGGGTATTTAGGAAAGGAAGGGAGACACCAGGTTAGAAGTGAGGAATTCCTTGAACATTATCAATTGATTGCTATGTGGGAGGGGAGGAGGGTCACAGTTGGAGGGAGGTTGGAATCTTTTTAACAAGGTTCTATGAGAATTTGGTTGGCTGTTGTCATTGGGGTGTGCAGCAAGGAAAGGCTTCCACTGTAGAGAATGAGTGAAGTGAAAAACGTCCTTTTCAAGTCCAGCATGATTCAACTTGGGTTTTGGGCTAAAGATGAGGCCAATGCTCCCACAGAATGAACCTCTGCCTTTGTTGACCAACACCTCCAAACTATTGTCCAGAAATCCCATCCCATTAGTTGACCACAATATTATTGTACCTGGGAGTGAGGCTACTTTGGTTGGCTTATTGAGACACAGTGTGTAATTGAGTTGACAGCATATTCGCAACTGACCTGAAAGCATTGACAAAGTGTTGTTTTTTTTCTTAGTCACCACTGTACTTGTTTACTGCAGTGTCGCTGTGCATTTCCAACAATGGCCAAATGCAATAATATCATGATTGACTAGTACGTTTAAGACACTGCTCCCTTATTACACTGCATTTCCACAGTCACCGTGGAAGCAATGTCCATGTACACTAGCATCCCCCAATTCCCATCATCCTCGTGATATAAAAAGCACACCACCTCTTTCCTAATCCTTCAAGCCATCCAAGCCTGACCCACAATTATTTCACTTTCATAGGCCAAATCTATAAACAAATCCATGGTACTGCCATGTTGTACTTGCGTGGCATCATCTCATGCCAAATAACGTACTACCTGGAGGAATCTTTCCTATCCAACACCCCCCCCTGCGGGTTCGGGGGTTAGAATAGGCCCGTGGTATTCCTGCCTGTCGTAAGAGGAGACTAAAAGGAGTCTCTCACGTTTCGGCCTTATGTGATGGTCCCCTGTCGGGTTTGACCTCCATCTCTCAAAATTTTTCCGAAGAGCGAGCCGATTGGGGAAGGGCGCCTTACTTGGTGCATTGTGTCCGTGTTGTGTTGAGAACTTTCGCCATCTTATTCGTCGTTGCATTGCAGTCTTGCCCTCTCTCCATCTCTTGGGCATCGATGCGCCCCTGCGTGCACTTTGTGCCAAGCACTGTGCAGGGCCATTTTCTGCACTGACGACGCCCATGGACCACATGTCAACTAACATCCAGCACGGTAGCCAGTCCGTTGTGTTGGGGCCGCCATGTACCCTCTTGGTTGTAGCCCCCTGACAACACAGGGATCGCTCTACTGATGCCTGCGCCGTTCACTCCCCACGTATGCCAAGGAGTAGATGCCCATCTCCCTGGGGCATCAGGACTCCCGGCAATGGCCATCCTGCCAGGTGGCTATTGCTGTGGCTGGGTGGCGCCCGTGGGGAGGGCCCTTGGTCGGAGTAGGTGGCATCAGGGCGGATGACCCGCAATGAAGCGTGGTACATCATCTCTCGCTGGCGGCCAGCCGCCAGCAGTCTCTAAGCGTTCTCGGGCTCAATTTAATGCTCAGAAGTACGATCCGAAAACGTTCCCCTCCCTGGCCACGCCGTGGGAAGAGCGTAAGTCACAGGATGGAGGTAACAGTTATTCGCCCCGATTCTTAGTTTGCACGAGAGCTGATGGAGAGTCTTTTCTCTCCACAAAGCCTCAGTTCTTCATCGAGCATTTAGAGGACAAGTTTGGGGAGGTGGAGGGCTTGTCTAAAATGCGCTCTGGGTCAGTACTGATACAAACGGCATCCTCCGCCCAGTCCCGCAGGTTGCTTGCTTGTGACAAGTTGGGGGATGTTAACGTTTCTATTACACCACATAAGAGTTTAAATATGGTCCAGGGTGTTATTTTCCATAGGGATCTCCTTTTGCAGTCTGATGACGAGCTGCGCGCCAACTTAGAACGTAGAGGTGTTCATTTCGTCCGGCGCGTTCATCGGGGTCCGAGGGACCATCAGGTTGCTACCGGTGCCTTCATCTTGGCCTTCGAGGGTGATACGTTACCGGAAAAGGTCAAGGTGATGGTCTACCGATGTGACGTCAAGCCCTATATCCCTCCCCCGATGCGGTGCTTCAAGTGCTGGAAGTTCGGCCATATGTCTTCCCGCTGCACTTCCAGCCTCACATGTCGCGATTGCGGACGCCCATCTCATCCCGATACTCCATGTGCCCCGCCTCCCATCTGCGTCAACTGCGGGGAGCACCATTCACCTTGCTCGCCTGACTGCAAAGTCTTTCAGAAAGAGCGCAAAATCATGGAATATAAGACCCTGGACCGGCTGACCTATACTGAGGCCAAACGGAAATATGACAGACTCCATCCTGTGAGAATGACATCTACTTATGCAGCTGCTACAACAACTGTGCTAGCTCCATCAGTTTCGAGACTTCCAGCCAGCTCGATTAGCAGTAAGACTCCTCCTGCCCCCTTGCCCGTGGGGGGCTCTACCCAACCGGTTGCTCCTGCACCACCTACCTCAGGAGCAACCTCCTCCCACCCGTCGGGGACGTCCGTCCCCGCTTCTCAGCCGGAGAAGCGTCTAACTTCTTCGGCTACTCTCGCCCGTAAGAGTTCCCTTGGGACCCTCCCTTCCCAGGGTTCCACCAGCGGGAAGGATGACTGCCACCAGTGGCATAAGTCCTCACCAGCGGCCGGGCGTAGGGCTTCACGATCCTCCTCTGTCCCGGAGACTGAATCGGTGAAGCCTTCCCAGCCGGTGAAACCCAAGGTTCAGCGAGAGAAGTCCAAGAGAAAGACCTCTAAGGCCAAAGAACTTGCGGTGGCACCAACCCCACCGCACCTTGCGCGCTCTGCGTCTGAGGATGAAGTCGAGATTCTAGCGTCCGCTGAGGACCTTGATCTCGCTGGTCCCTCAGACGCCATGGATGCCTTTCGTACGGGTACTGAATCGGTGGCAGTGAGTGAACAAGCGGCGTAAATTGCCTTCCCAGTCCTTTCACGCCTTTCTCAGCCATGGACAATACCATCCTCCAGTGGAACTGCGGCGGTTTTTTCCACCATTTAGCTGAGCTCCGCCAACTTCTCAGCCTTCGCCCTTTCTTCTGCATTGCTCTCCAGGAAACTTGGTTTCCAGCGATGCGAACCCCCGCCCTCCGTGGCTATCGGGGTTATTACAAGAACCGAGCAGCTTATGAAAGGGTGTCTGGTGGCGTCTGCATATATGTCCTTCACACTCTGCACAGCGAGTCTGTCCCTCTCCAGACGCCTTTAGAGGCTGTCGCTGTACGCGTATGGACGCCACAGGCTGTTACCGTCTGCAGTCTTTACATTCCACCGGATGGTGATGTCTCGCAGCATGTCCTGGCTGCACTGGTCGCCCAATTACCGCCACCTTTCTTGCTATTGGGCGACTTCAACGCCCATAACCCTCTGTGGGGTGGGTCAGTGGCCACAGGTCGAGGCGCCATCGTTGAACATTTGTTGTCGCAGCTCGATCTCTCGTTGTTAAATGATGGCACCTTCACACACTTCAGTGTGGCGCATGGCACCTACTCCGCCATTGACCTTTCCATCTGTAGCCATAGCCTCTTACCGTCTGTCCAATGGAGTGTGCATGACGACCTGTGTGGTAGTGACCACTTTCCGCTCTTTTTGTCACTACCACAGCGTCACTCTTCTGGGCGCCCTAGCAGATGGGCTATGAATAAGGCTGACTGGGATTTGTTCTCCTCCACTGCCGCTTTTGAGCCTCTCTCTACTGATGACATTGATGCGGTGGTTCAATCTGTCACCACCGGCATCGTTACTGCCGCCGAATCTGCCATTCCCCGTTCTTCTGGGTCCCCTCGGCGGAAGGCTGTGCCTTGGTGGTCGCCTGAGATCGCTGAAGCGATTAAAGATCGCCGGCGGGCGCTCCAGCGTCACAAGCGACATCCCTCCTTAGCCCACCTTATCGCCTTCAAACGGCTGCGTGCGCGGGCCCGCCTCCTTATCCGCCAAGGCAAGAAGGAGTGCTGGGAGCGGTATGTGTCCACCATTGCCCTCCATGTCACTCCCTTGCAGGTCTGGGCCAAGATTCGACGCGTCTACGGCTATCGGACCCCTGCCAGCGTCCCTGCGCTCTCACTGAATGGAGCCGTTTGTACTGACTCCGACGTCATTGCAAATCGCTTAGCAGCGCATTTTGCTATGAGTTCCGCTTCTGCGAATTACCCCCAGGCCTTCCGCTCCATTAAAGAGCGGCTGGAACGTCGGAGCCTTTCGTTTCGCACCACCCACCCGGAATCTTACAATGCTCCATTCAGTGAGTGGGAATTTCGCAGTGCCCTAGCTGCTTGCCCTGATACCGCTCCTGGGCCAGATGGCATCCACTGTCAGATGCTGAAACACCTTTCAGTGGACTGCCAGCGGCGCCTTCTCGATCTTTACAACTGTCTTTGGGTCGAGGGGGAGTTTCCGTCGCAATGGCGGGAAGGCGTTGTCATCCCCGTTTTGAAACCTGGGAAGACCCCTCTGGAGGTGGACAGCTACCGTCCCATTAGCCTCACCAACGTTCTTTGTAAGTTGCTTGAACAGATGGTGAGCCGGCGCTTGCATTGGGTACTGGAGTCTCGGGGCCTTCTGGCTCCGTCTCAGGGTGGGTTCCGTAAAGGCCGCTCCGCCACCGACAATCTGGTGAGTCTGGAGTCGGCCATCCGTACTGCTTTTGCCCGCCGTCAGCACCTGGTCGCTGTCTTTTTCGACATGCGGAAGGCGTACGATACGACATGGCGTCATCACATTCTTTCTACGCTTCATGGATGGGGTCTTCGGGGTCCTCTGCCGATTTTTATCCGCAATTTTCTGTCGTGTCGTACCTTCCGCGTGCAAGTCGCGGCCTCGTATAGTTCCTCCCACGTCCAGGAGAACGGTGTGCCACAGGGCTCTGTTTTAAGTGTCTGTCTGTTTTTAATAGCCATTAACGGGCTTGCTGCGGCCGTGGGAAATTCTGTCTCCGCTTCCCTGTATGCTGACGACTTCTGCCTTTATTACAGCTCTACTGGCATTGCAGCTGCTGAACGTCAGCTACAGGGCGCTATCCGTAAGGCGCAGTCTTGGGCTGTAGCGCATGGGTTTCAGTTTTCGGCAGCCAAGACCTGCGTTATTTATTTCTGCCGGCGCCGAACAGTCCATCCAGAGCCGCGGCTTTATCTTGCCGCCGAACTCCTTGCTGTGGTGGAGACCCACAGGTTTTTGGGGGTGGTTTTCGATGCCCGGTTGACTTGGCTGCCTCGAAACAGACGTGTTGGCGGCATCTAAACGCTCTGAGATGCTTGAGCAACACCCGCTGGGGCGCCGACCGCTCTACACTGTTGCGGCTCTAGCAGGCGTTAATCCAGTCCCGTCTGGATTATGGGAGCCTGGCTTATGGCTCAGCATCCCCATCTGCGTTACGGGTGCTGGACCCGATTCTCCACAGCGGGATATGCCTTGCCACTGGTGCTTTCCGCACCAGCCCTGTGGACAGCGTACTGGTGGAGGCAGGTGTACCTCCACTGCGGTTCCGACGCCAACGTTTGCTGGCCGCTTATGCTGCCCATGTTCTAAGCTCGCCCGGGCATCCAAACTATCGCCTCCTGTTCCCACGGTCAGTCGTCCGTATGCCAGAACGTCGGCCTCGGTCTGGTTGTACAATAGCGGTCCGCGTCAACGAGCTTCTCTCTGGGCTCCAGGGTTTCACTGTTCCACCTCCTTTCCAGGCTACTTTGCATACACCCCCATGGTGTGTTCGTCGCCCTAGCCTTCGGCTCGACTTGGCACAGGGCCCTAAGGACTCAGTCCCTCCAGAGGCCTTCCGCCGCCGCTTTTATTCCATCCTGGCCACGTATCAGGGCTCTGGTGTTGTTTACACTGACGGTTCGATGGTTGCTGGTCGTGTTGGATATGCGCTCACTCTAGGGGACCTTTCCGAACAACGTTCCTTGCCGGATGGCTGCAGCGTTTACACTGCTGAACTGGTCGCCATCTTTCGTGCCCTAGAGTATATCCGCTCCTGCTCAGGTGAGTCCTTCGTTATCTGTAGCGATTCCCTGAGCGGTTTACGAGCTCTCGACCAGTGTTTCCCTCGTTCTCGTCTGGTGATGGCTATCCACGAGTCTCTGCATACTCTCGCCTGTTGCGGCCGCTCTGTGGTCTTTGTGTGGACCCCCGGTCATGTCGGTATCCCGGGTAACGAACATGTTGACCGCCTGGCGAAAGAGGCCACCAGTAAGCCATCTCTGGACGTTGGCCTCCCAGAGACTGATTTGCGGGCAGTCTTCCGCCGCAAAATCTTGGCGCTATGGGATGATGAATGGCGCGAACTGACAATGCGCAATAAACTCCGTGCTGTCAAGGAGACGACGGCTGTGTGGCGGTCATCCCTGCGAGCCACTCGCAGGGACTCAGTAGTTCTTTGCCGGCTCCGCATTGGCCACTCCCGGCTGACACACAGTTATTTACTGCGCCGGGAGGACCCTCCTGTATGTCGCTGTGGGGCAGCTTTGACAGTGGCCCACATTTTGCTGGCCTGCCCCCTTTTAGCTGTGGTCTGGCAGACATTTGCGCTGCCTGCTACGCTCCCTGCCCTTTTAACAGACGACTCCACTATGGCTGACTTAGTTTTACGTTTTATTCGGGCAGGGGGATTTTATCATTTACTCCGAGTGTTTCTGTTTTATTTTATTGTTTTGTGTTGATTCTGGCCTTTGGCCTATGCTTTTACACTGATTTTTTAATGTGTTTCTAAGTGGTTGGCCTTTCCTTTTTTATGTCTATGGTCGGCCAACCACCGTCACACTCTGTGTGGTTTTAGTTTGTTTTGTCTTGTCTTTGTCTCAGTATCTCTTGTTCTGTATCGTCTGTGATCTCTTCTGTTCCTTGTTTTTATTCTCTGTGGGTGTTCTTTGTCTTTGGAAAAAGGGACCGATGACCATAGCAGTCTGGTCCCTTTAATCCCCCAAACCAACCAACCAACCTATCCAACACCATCTAAATCCCATTGTCTGGTTCAGATTCACTGATGACATTTTCATGATCTGGACTCATGTATGGCATCATCTCATGCTCTTTCCTCCATAAACTTAACATTTGCTCCCAAATCTACTGGTCGTCCTTGAGTCAATGAGCCACTTACTAAATATTAACCTCCACCTCTCAGATGGCTCCATATATAAGTCCATTCATATCAAGCGCACCAATCACCTACAGTACCTCCACTTCACAGCTGTTATCCGTTCCAAGCAACATGTCTCTTCCTTACAGCATTGCCACTCATGGACACTGCATCTACAGTGGGAAGCAGGAATTGTTAAAATATACAGATAACCCTAAAGTAGCCTTTATTGACAGACAGTATCCTATTCGGTTCATCCATAACCAGATACCAGTACCATATCTTTCTCCAACATAAATAAACCCATTAACCAATCGTCTCTGATAACCCAGTATCACACAGGCCTTGAAAGACTCACCACATCATTAACTAGGTCTCTGGTTACCTTTCGCCGTGCCCTTAGATCAGGTATATCCCACCACAAATCTTACCCACTTTATCCAAAGTTGAGAGTCACTGCCCACCCACCCTACAGAATATCCTTGTCCATCCCCATTTCACTTTTGCTCCCAATCATGCCTCCCATGGGTCATCCCCCTGTGGTTGATGCAGGTGCAAGTCCCGTCCCATACAGCCACTCGCCATCTCCTACCACAATACATTCACAGGCATTTCCTACCCTACAAAAGGTATTCTATGTGGGCATGACAAGTAACCAACTGTCTACTCCCATGAACGGCCACTGTCAAACAGTTGCAAACTGCAAACTTGAGCATCCAGTTGCTGAATATACTTCACACAACACAAACAACTTTAATAGCAGCTGCATTATGTGGATACTCCTTTCTAGCGCTATTTTCTCTGGACTACACAGGTGGGAATTCTCTCTCCAGTGTATCCTACTCTCTTGCAATTCTTATAAACCGTAGTCTGGTACCGAGTGCCGCGGGTTTTGAATCTGTGTCAGGCAGCATGGACCTCTATTAGCACTAGAGGTCTCTCCAGCCATCGCGCCAATAGCCGTGGCTGCGCGCGCTCCTGGCCCACGTATAATCAATCTTGATGTTAAGTTTCCCGCTGTTCTCATTTCTGCTACTTCTCATAAAGTGAGCACATGGTTCCAGTGGCCAATAGCAATGTACTGTATCAGGTATTTAAGTGCCTGCCTCTCACTCAGCAGGCAGTCTGATATTCATGTTGGCCAACGACATCTCGCCTACAGGCAGTGTGTTTACTTGGTTTCCGTGTACGAGTGGACATTGTGGATTCCTGAGGTTTCGCTTGTGACCCAGTTGCTATTTGCGTGTTGTTGTTTGTTAGGTCTTGCTCAGCCGTCCGTTGTTGTTCATGTCCATCTTTTCCTGTTGTTTGCTCGCGGGCTGCTCCCGTTTGGTACCGCTGTGCTTTTGTTCTCAGCAACCCCGCGACCGTTACAGCACATAGCTAACCTGTTTCTTACTGCCGCTCCCGACTTTTCCCATTCTCTCTTCTCTCCATGTCACCTCTTCCCTGTCCAGATCATGCCCTGCCTTCTCTTACCTCTCTTTATGCCCCTCACCTCTCATGTGGGTGCTCTCTCTCGCTCTCTCTCTCTCTCCCCCCCTCCCTCCCACCCCCTCCCCCATTTTTTACTCCCCCTCCCTCACCCTCCATTTACACCCTGCTCTCTTTTCTCCCTGTCTGCTCCTTCACCTACACCTTCCTCCCTCTGCCCCTCCCACTCTATAACACTGATATGCTCTGCCCTCTGAACTCTCGTCTTGTTGTGCAACTGGTGAGCCATCTGTTAAATACTTGCCTCATACTATCCTGCTACCCCTCCTTTCGTTCTGAGTCCTTCTGTACCATCTCCTCACATCCATTACCTCCTCCCCAACTCTACTACTCCTTCTCCACCTCCACCTAGCCAGGCAATTTCTCTCAATTATAGACAATCAACAGTCTCATTACAGCTGTGGCTGTATATGTTTGAGTGTCTATGTGGTTGTGTGTTTGTGAATGAGTGTACATTTGTTAGACAAAGAGCAAGAAATTGAAAGGTAGTGTGAATACTGTTTTCCGTTGCATGTTTCAGTGTAACTCGTATCAATCAGTCGTAGGTGAGGGCCTCTCCTTTGTTTTACCTATTATTCCACCCTGGTAATTCCATTGTTGCTAAACATGTGGTCAAATATTCTGCCTTATATTTATCTATCAGACACCATTTGCACCACCAGCACACATTAAAGGGGAAGGAAAAGAGATTATAAAAACTGTAGAGACACAGTTTACAGTTTTTCTAGTACGAAATGGAATCTTGAGTTAGTCTGACTGGACTATCCTGGAGTTACCTTTGTAATCCACAGAAAGGCAAGATATGTACCCCAGCAAACTTAAATATTCCATAGTAATATTGAAGTATAAAAATATAGATAAGAAAAATCGTTATAGACATTTTTAGCTCATGTTGGTCCTTTCAAGAATGTGGCTTATGTTTGAATGTGCATGAATTTTAATGACCAGAGCTTGTCAGTTATGTTTTGATTTTGTAATCATTTATGACATTTTGAAGTAAATCAACATAAAAGAAGATAAATTACACTGACTGTAATTCTGTGGCCTTGTTAAGGCTGTTGATTAAATGGGCAATAGGATTCTGTGTGGATAACCTATATGAACTGAGTCTTATCTTTACGAAAAAAAAAAACACAGTGCCATCTTGACAAATCTTGTTCCTAAGAGTAAAACTAAATTCAGAGCAGAGACTTGTGGTGCTTGCCTACTTTATTTCTTTATTTGTTGTCCTCGATGTTGACGTACTGCATTGTTATACTGGCTGAAAAATGGGAGGTGAAAGTTCAACACTGACTACTTTAAATGATGTAGCTGACAGGTGCACAGCTGCATTTCACAGTTCTTCACTTTCACTGTTCACAACCCCCCAATAATACACAGCTATATGTCCAGTGCACTATTGTTTAACTTTTGATAAGCCTCATTAATAGACTGCAGGCAAACATCCACATACTGCTACAGTAGTTTCCTGTTGAATATCTATGAGAAGTAAAATCCTAACCCCACATTTCGCAGTTCTTGTAGAATAAGAAGGTATGTATAATCGCGTTACACTTATTTGACAGTTAAGTTGAAGCATTGTTGTTGTTCTAACCAACGCAGGTTTCTTGTCTGAAAATTGGCCGTAGGCTGACTGTCACGGAGTCAAAAATTGAGTTGCTGAAACTACATATTATTCGATGTTTAATTTACAGATATTACAATTAAAACTTAACTCATTAAATTACCTGAATACATTGAAAACTTCCTTCTTTTTAAGTTTCTCCTTCTGCAAGGTTAAGCCGAATTATTTGTTTAAATAATGAAATTAACATACTTAGTTACGCAAACAATAATTTTGACAAAACTGTTAGTTATTTTGGAATTAATGAAGGTCTGGCTGTGCTAACTTGTTATTGATTAGAGCCAAATAGATTCTTTAAGAATACTATTAGTTGTTCTTCCAAATGTTTATAATTTGTACAGAATTTATGTTTGTTTATAAGTCAACAATAGAATTTAAGTTACGAAACAATTACTGATTTCACCCCATGATGAAAGATACTAACTAGTAATAGTCAAAATAAATTAGAAAATCAATTACAAACATAAAACTAAGCACAAAATTAGACCTGAAGATATATTCTTTAAAACTGAGGGCCAATCTTTCTCTTTTATGAAAATGCAGATTATACTCACTTATGTTAATTGTAATTAGTTAAAAGTGAAAAGGTGAATTTTAAGGAGGCAGGTGGCAAAACAAGAGGGGAAGTAAAAATATACCACATTGCTTTGTCACAGACTGCCTCATATCAAGAGCATGTGTAAACAAATTAAAAAATAGCCTAGCTATGATAGTTAATTGTTAGTACTACCTACAGAATTGGCTATCTATTTTAATACGTAGTTTCAATATAATAGAGGGAAACATTCCACGTGGGAAAAATTATATATAAAAACAAAGATGAGGTGACTTACCGAACGAAAGCGCTGGCAGGTCGATAGACACACAAACAAACATAAACATACACACAAAATTCAAGCTTTCGCAACAAACTGTTGCCTCATCAGAAAAGAGGGAAGGAGAGGGAAAGATGAAAGGAAGTGGGTTTTAAGGGAGAGGGTAAGGAGTCATTCCAATCCCGGGAGTGGAAAAACTTACCTTAGGGGGAAAAAAGGACAGGTATACACTCGCGCACACACACACATATCCATCCACACATACAGACACAAGCAGACATATTTAAATATGTCTGCTTGTGTCTGTATGTGTGGATGGATATGTGTGTGTGTGCGAGTGTATACCTGTCCTTTTTTCCCCCTAAGGTAAGTCTTTCCGCTCCCGGGATTGGAATGACTCCTTACCCTCTCCCTTAAAACCCACTTCCTTTCGTCTTTCCCTCTCCTTCCCTCTTTTCTGATGAGGCAACAGTTTGTTGCGAAAGCTTGAATTTTGTGTGTATGTTTATGTTTGTTTGTGTGTCTATCGACCTGCCAGCGCTTTCGTTCGGTAAGTCACCTCATCTTTGTTTTTATATATAATTAATACGTAGTTTGGCTTACTTTGAAATTAATTCACTACCTGTGAATTATTTTACATCTGCTGTATTAGGTACAAATTTACTACCCAACAGTGACATGAAAATTTATGCCATACCGAGACTTGAATCCAGATTTCCTGCTTATTGTGAGTGGTCCCCATAACCGCTTTGGCTATTCATGCACGCTCCTTGGACCAGCCCAAACTTCCATGCCTAATACAGCTAATGTCAAGCAATTCACAGTCAGTGAATTAGTTCGAAGTATTTCACACAGCTGTGGATAATCAACAGTGTGTTCTTTCAGACATGCATTTAGGTATTACAATCCTAGGCTGGCATGTGATGATAACAATATTGATCTCTATTCCTCAGGGTCTCATTCTCCCTGCTGTGAAAATCCAAGTAATGTTGCATGCATTAGGCAATTAATTTAGAGGACTATGATATAAGGATGTAGATGGTGTTATATACGGAAGTTTGGATCAGTCCAGGAAGTATGCATGGACAGCCAGAGTCGTTAAGATGACTGTTCCAATAAGCGGGAAATCTGGGGTTTGAGTCCCAATCCGGCACAAATTTTCATGTATCACTATTGGGTAGTAAATCTGTACCTTGTATAGCTGATGTCAAACAATTTGCAGTCAATGAATTAATTGTGAACCATTTTGTACAGCTATGGACCGCAACAGATGTGCATGTTAGTTTGGCTTGTTTCTCATCCTGTATATCTTCCATCCTTTTGGGACCTATGGGACTTGATGAATGGATGACAATGTTGTCATTTAAATTATCTTACACCTTGCAGTTTTTCTTTCTTACTCGCCATTAACTAAATGCCTCCAAACTAAAACCAGTCACTAGTTGAGGAATTGGTTGGTATTACTACACACATGTCCCTGTCTGTTGTGGTCTGAGAGAAGTATTTGATGTTAAATGAGGTGCCTGGACAAATATATTATCCTATGTGTTTTTTTATCTGCAGCTGTAAGATAAGTGCATGAACACCACTGCCCTGAATGAAGTAATTTCTTTCAGAGCAATTGAAGAAGAAGTAGAAATGAATACACCCATTCAAAACTTTTGATCTCTAAACATTTAGAAACAGTGAATGTTGGCCACAAAAAATATTTTAAATAAGTCACAGAGTTTTAACAGATGTTTAATCCCTTTTATTTGAAATTTGCATTCTCCACTGCAAAAAAAGAAGATTCTAGTTATTGTACATAACAGGCATCCTAATTATTTAGCATTTTTTAAAAGATGACATGTACAGTAGGCTTTTTGTAATACAGAAAGTGTTTATCACTTATTTTAAGTACAGTACAGTAGCAAAACATGCTTCCTTAATAAAATGACACTGTCCTCAAAGTTAATACTACAGGAAGTAATAAACTGTCAGTACTAGCCGCACCAGCAGCATTATTATTTTTAGTCTGTGTGATTGTATTTTAACCAACAAAATGGAAGAACATTGCAATTTATATTTTATATACACCACAGCTTTGAGGCACACCAACTGGATGTGAAAAAATGTTCTATTTTGATAACTGCATTAAACTACAAACATGCATCACAAATGATCATTCTCTGATCATCTCTCATTTTATAATGCTCACTGTCATTTATTACTTCTCTAAAGTAACTTCTTTCTGCAGTGAAGCAACTATTGTCATCAGCCCTCTATATCCACAACAAGTACAAAATAATGAATTTAAATACACAAATTGTTAAACTTACAAAAGCAAAGGCACAAAGTACAAATAAAAAATTAAAATCTGTATAAAACATCCTTTGTTAAGTCACTCTAAAGCCATTCCTCAGCATCACAGAAAATTTGTAAGTACATCTGAAGCTTAGACTGGCACGTTTTCAAATGACTGTGCAGTGTAAATTATGTTACATAATTACCACAAGACATATAGTTGAATTCAAAATAAAATGCTTAAAATATGTAGATAACACTGGAACACTGTCCAAAAAAACACTTAGAATATTGACTAACATACTCTTGTACTGTATCCTGATTGTTGATCTGTTTTTAATCATTTACTTTCACGACACCTGAAACATTCACTTTATGAAGACCCATTAGCTCCTACAATAATCAGTAGGGGTAATAATGTCTAACATTGGCACTTTTAATTAGTAAAACTGAATAATCATGCCACAGAAAAATATTTTGTGTCATTATACAAAATATCAGTCTTTTAGATAACAGTTGTAATTCCCTCTGCCCACTCTCTTGTTATTTTACACAACAATAAATATTACACTCCGATATTCCCATCTCAAAATAATGGAAATAATTTTCAGTAGCAAATGACGTGCATTTTTAACAATTCAAATACTATTACTTTTATTACAGCCTTTGTACAATTCCACAAAATACAAAAGAAGTGTCGAAATAATCAAATTATATACACAAGAAACATTTCAGTATTACATAACTTGAATAAAAGTCTCATGTCCCTTTAATTAATTAATGTAATTAATTAATGTAATTAATGTAAGCGTGATGCAATTTGATCAATAAGTGCATCAATTCTCTCTGAAGTGCCACGGAATTTTGTTGGCTCAGGACCAATCATCTGGATGAGCTGTGGCACATCTTGGCTTGCAATGTGACAGAAACGGGCAAGAGCTTTCATGCAACGGAATAAATGCTCTTCTGGAGGGCTGCTGTTGAAGAACTGCAGGAGTGCCATTGTCAACTCGACAGCTACATCATCAAACACCTAAAAAATGAACACAATGATGTTTTCATCAGTAAATACTTCAATAGGTTTTTAGGCTCTCAATCAACAGTCATAGCGTCATTTTGAATCATAGTCCAGTATCTCATACTGATGTTTATGCAAGTTTAACTGACTGAACTAAGAAAACACTCCATTACCACACTTCATTTCCACTACAGGCTCAATCAGATAGTAAATGTAGGAAAAACACTTCTGTTGAGTAATATTAATTTCTAACAAACTCTAACTTGTAAGGGATTACATGAAAGGAAATAAGTAAACCTTAATGTTAAAAACAGACTTTTTTTCCAACTAATTAAGTACTACTCTCACTTCAACAAGAATGCAGTACATAATATCCCCAACCATGACTGAAAGCCAATACCAATACATGAGCATAGCCTTTCAGGCTGGTGTCAATTTAGGTAAAATTCTTCAGCATATGTGACCATACGTTTACCATGTTTGACTTGGTCACATACACAGGAAGAAATTTATTGAAACTAACACCAATAGATTTTTAGCCAATACAAATAGACACCCCTGTTGAGTAAGAGGGATAGATAGATAGATAGATAGAGACATAGATTGGGGGGGGGGGGGAGAGAGAGAGAGAGAGAGAGAGAGAGAGAGAAAGAGAGAGTCCACATGCACATGAATGTGATGGAAGAGAAAATAAAGGAAAGAAAGAGACTTTCTTTAATTAGAATTTAAAGTCCCACTGACATCAGAACTTAGATGGAGCAATATGTAAAATGTGGAAGAATATAGGAAGAATTGCCAATAGTCCTCTTGAAGGAAATAACATTTTAATATTCATCTTATGTACTCCATGGGGAAAGGTTACAAGTGTATAGCAAGAGTAAGTTTCAAACCTGATTTCTATTGTAAAGTTTATCACACTTTTACGACTGGTTGACTAGCTTGGAATATTCACAGTTCAGCATTTCAAACAAAGTAACTCATATTTTGAAAGACAGGTAAACATCTCGGAAAATCTGGTGGACAAAGCTTGATCCTCAAAAGATACATTGTTATTTTGACACTTTGCTTGTTTTTGTGGAACACACAGGAATGAAGAGTCTACAGCTCACTAATAATGCTACTGATGCACGGATCACAGAAGAAATGATTCCTATATACTTTTACATGCATTTGAACTAATTTAATTTCTTCTCCATAATCCTACTCAACTGGTATGCAGGTGAACACAAGACAGTTTAAATTCACTGAGTGCTGTTTTCTGATTTTTGTACAGTAATTTCACAGCTAATTCAGATTTCACAAGGTGCCAGGTAAGTGACACCCCGTAATAGTATTATTTCACCCTCTTCCACTCCCCATAAAAATACTGAGTGAAGAACTCACTTCTTTATTTTCTCTAATCCCTTCATCTTCTTGCAACACATGTATCAAACTTATGTTAATACAGGTACCCACAATTTTAATAGAAACCCTTTACATGTTGTTAAGGGCTTTTTCCTTGGTGGGACGACTGGAAACGGGTACATTCAGCCTCATTTTGCCAGTTGAGGAGCTAACTGAATGAGAAGTAGTTGCTACAAGGTCTGGTATGTTGGCAACATGGCCGGGAGAGTGGTGTACATGCCGCGCGGCAGAGGACGACACAGCAGCTGGTCAACAACCCTTTTGCTTTCAGGCTCTGAAAGAGGAGGTTTTTTTTTCCATGACATTAATGACCTTCTTGAAGATTTCACTGGATATTGTTTAACATTCAGCCTCTGAAGTCAACAGGATAGAGTTCTTATGAATCATAAATTCTTAGAGCTTTTTCTGTTTTTGCATTCAATCAGTAAGCGACTCAAATGCACAAGCAAAATAAATGCTGGACAACAGAAAGTCCTGTAAGCTGTTTCTTTCGTATAAAATTGGTAGTTGTACACAATCGTTGCAGTGCATTCCACATCACTGTAATACATTCCATACTAAAATTTCGTTACCATACTATTTCAACAGATCCACACAATACAAAACAATATGTTGAAAAAACTTTTTTTTCCATTCACACCCTTCTAAGAAACATAGAATTTCTAGTTTTCTGATGCACATTTGTTTTCAGCTCATGACTCATATGTATGTATCACTCCCAATTTATTTCTTGAAGTGTAGTGCCTTACACTATGTAGGCCTTTGGCCCTACTATGTTATCATATGTTCACCTTCTTTGTCTCAAGAGGCAGTGAATTTGTTCATTAATATTTTTAGAAATTTACAAGCTTATGTAATTTTTCACCATTGTCATAGAGTTATCAAAAATAATCGAGTGACGAGTTGCAACAGAACTCGTCATGACATCACCTTGGAACAGATGGATGTGATGCTCATACTTGGTACCACATAAATAAAAGTTGATTTAAATTGAAAATAGTTTCGTCTTAACATTAATTAATTTGGATCACTGCTGTGAACAAATGAGAAACTTCAATACCAGCCCATGTAGTGCACAAGTTGTAAAAGTGGTATTTGACTGCAGGTCACTGATCTGCTAATTTCCTATTCTGAAAATTGATTATAATAAACTGAGAAAAAAGCAGTGCTTTTATCATTTTGTAATCAATACCTCATCATACTAAAGCACAGAAAATAATTTCTTTTGTCTACTGATGATGTCGAACTTTTACTACAAAAAGGATGGAAAGAAACATCACTAAAGGAAGTCTACCACAAGAGAGACATATTTATGTGTACCTTTAATGGCACTGAAACTCATGGGAGTATCTTTTTTAGGCTAAGATCAGTGTCCAGTGATCTGACATTGAATGAAATTAAGCTTAATGAGAAGCTCAGACAGGCAGGCATTAGAAATGCTAAAATATAGCAAGATTCTCATAAAAGTACAGCGAAAAATACTGTTAGTAAGCCAAAAGATTCTCATAAAAACACAGTAAAAATAGTGTTAGTATACTGCATCAGAATATCAGAGGGTTTAAAAAACAAAGTAGATGAGCTTCTCGTTTGTGTAGAAGATTTAGGCACTGAGTGTGGAAGAGATGTGCTATGCTTGTCTGAACATCGTACAGTCACACATATGGAAAAGGTAAATGCAGGTGGATATAAGCATTCAGCAGTAAGTAGGGACACTACAGAGAGAGAGAAGGACTTGCCATATATATTAAAATTTATCATAGTGTGTAAAAATTTAGGAACTGAAAAATTTTGAGAAGCATATGTATGTGAGCTCAAACTAAATGATGGTACGTTTATAATAGCATCTATGTATACATCCCCACTGGGAAATTTACAGCTATTTTTGAAAAACTTGGATTCTTTGTTGTGCTGTAAGTCAGACAGAGGGACGCAAATTATTGTTTGTTGGGATTTCAGTGTAGATTTTCTGAAAGAGTCCGATAGAAAGCTTGGGCTTGATGTTTTACTTGGTTCTTTCAATTTGATGTCAGTTACAGATACTCGGGTGGTGCAGGAAAGTAGCACACTGACAGATAATGTTTTTATAGATCAAGGTAAATTTAATCAAATAAAAACTTTTCCTGTTAAGTATATGACATACTTAGTTACAGTATATGACTTATCTCCATACTGTAATGCAGAAAAGTCCTAAAAATAGTTTGTTCAGTTAACAATTTAAGAATTGCAAATTTTTGGAAAGCTTACAACAGTTAGACTGGGATAAAGTGTACAGGGAACCTGATGCTAATTTAAAATTTAATCCATTACATGATATCTTTGTGAGTATATTTGAAGACAGTTTCCCTAAGAAAACAGTGAACACAACTGTAAGAAACCATCTAAAAATTCACGGCTTACTGAAGGTATAATAGTATCTCACAAAAAGGGAAATGTGTCTTATAGCTAGGAGGAGTAATGATCCAGAAACAGTCAAACATTACAAAAACTACTGCACCATATCAACAAAAGTTATTAAGAAGTCCAGAAGTATGTGCATTATGTTTGGGATTACCACCTCTGATAATAAAATTAAAACAATTTGGAATTAACAATTATTTGTATATAACGATCATTTGTATCAAATATTCCACAAAAGTGTGTAATCAGCATAATAGCTGCAGGCCACCCTACTGGAATATTATAAAAGGGAAACAGGGCAACCGAGAGCACAGAAATACGGTATTGGTATCAAGCTCAATTAAAAGTTTGTTAACAAAAAGAAGTAGAAATATTTTTAATAATAATTTTTAAGTGTTGTAGAGAAAACAGGATCCACCTACTTATTAGAAAATGCAAGGCTGTAGATGGAAGAGGCAATACCTATGCAATTTGGTAAAACTGAAATTCAAACTACCTTTCCTACTGAAATTACGAAAATAATAAATTCATTGCAAAGTAAAAGCTTGCATGGAACTGATGGCATTTCCAACAGAAGACTGAAAGCTTGTTCAGAACAGATAAGTAGGACCCTCAGCCACATGTGTACTAGCTCACTAAAACAGGGCACTTTTCCAGGCAGATTGAAATATGCTACTGTTAAATCACTGCTTAAAAAGGATGATAGGTCTGATGCTAACAACTACCACCAAATCTTACTTCTGACAGCTTTATTCACAATTCTTGAGAAAGTAATGTATTCAAGAGTAGCTTCACATATTTGTAAAAATTAAGAACTAAAAAAATGTTAGTTTAGTTTTCAGAAAGGCTTGTCAATAGAAAATATTGCATATGCTTTCACTGATCAAATATTAAATGCTCTGAATAGCCAAACATCCTCCATTGGGATATTTTGTGATCCTCACAGGCTTTTGACTCTGTGAATCATGAAATTCTTCTACATAATTTTAAGTATTGTGGTATGAGTGGGGCAGTGCACAAATGGTTTAATTCATATTTAACTGGAAGAATGCAGAAGGTTGAAATTAACAGTGCAGATGGCCTGGAAAAATCAGCAGAGTCCTCTAACTGGGTATCAAGAATGGTGTCCCACAGGGTTCAGTCTTATTGTTCTTAATATATATTAATTACTTGCCACTCTATATTCATGAAGATGCAAAGCTAGTTCTTTTTGGTGATGTTACAAGTACAGTAATCACACCCAACAAACAAGAATCAGCTGAAGAAATTGTACATAATGTCTTTCAGAAAATTTTCATGTGCTTCTCTGCAAATGGACTTTCACTAAATTTTGAGAAAACACAGAGTATACAGTTCTGCACAATAAATGGTATAAGACCATAAATAAATATAGACTTTGAACACAAGTCTGTTACTGAGGCAGAATATTCAAAATTTTTGGGTGTGTGCATTGATAAGAAATTGAACTGGAAGAAACACATTGATGATCTTCCAAAACGGTAGGTTCAGCTACTTTCACTTTTAGGGTTATTGCAAATTTTGGTGATAAACATATCAGTAAATTAGCCTACTATGCCTATTTCATATGCTTTCATATGGCATCATATTTTGAGACAATTCATCATTAAGAGAAAAAATATTCATTGCACTAAGGTGTGTAATCAGAATAATAGCTGCAGCCCACCCACCCATGATTACCTTGTAGACATTTATTTAAGGAACTTGGGATATTCACAGTACCTATGCACAACATATAACTTACGAAATTTGTTATTAGTAACTCACCCAACTCAAAAATAATAGCCAAGTGCATAGTTCCAACACTATAAGAAAGGATGATCTTCACTATTCGGGGTTAAATCTGACTTTTTCACAGAAAGGTGTGAATTAAGTTGCTACAAAAATTTCTGCCAAATAGCATTGAAAGTCTGACAGATAGCCAACAAGCATTTAAAAACAAACTAAAAGAATTTCTGAATGACAACTCCTTCTGCTCAATAGATGAATTTTTGGATATGAAGTGTGTAAAGAAAACTTATGTTGAAGTGACACATTCCACATCATTAAAAAACATATTCATGACCTAGGAATAAGTATTAATGTAATGTAATGTGACAATCAGAGTGTTTGTCTTTCA
This sequence comes from Schistocerca americana, assembly GCF_021461395.2. Taxonomy (NCBI): domain Eukaryota; kingdom Metazoa; phylum Arthropoda; class Insecta; order Orthoptera; family Acrididae; genus Schistocerca; species Schistocerca americana. The sequence continues at coordinate 74,693,922 of NC_060120.1, forward strand.
GATCTTTTCATTAATACATTTTTCCTCTTCCTTGATTCTTGGCAACAAAATTCATCAAACCTATCTGGAAATCAAAGAACCACGGGTATCTGATGTTTTTGATATTTGTAACTTTCCTTTGTCATTGACAGTGATAATGATACAGATTATTCACATCTGTTACACCAATAAAAAATACTTTGGGGTTATTTGTTCTAGTTGAGGTAGGTAACTGCACCAATCTCACTACTTTAAAAGCAAATAGAGACATCAGATATTAAAATAAATCCACTCAAAATGCAAGTAAAATTTGCAGTGTAGTGTAAGATAAATGCTTTGCTTCTCCTGGATGTCCCCCAACTTTTTATTTTATAGGACATCCATGTCAATAACAATTATTTGTATCTAGTATTTGCATTTGTTGTCTACACAGCTAGTTTTGTATTGTTCTTTCAAACACAATCTTTATAAAACATTTACATTACTAGAGATGAGAAAAGCACATTGTATAATAGTCAAGTATTAAGTGCCATACCAAAGCTGAATTTTAAAGTTATGCAAAAAACAGCATTTCATTATCTAATCATGCACCTAAATGTTAATTAATGTCTTAATTACAATAATTTCAGATAGCACTACATTACTCCTACTGGTTATTTTGTATTTATTAAAAAATACACTGCCTCAGAGTATTCACAAAATTCTCTGTAGATAATGTCTTCGTTTAAGCATCACTACTGCATAGATACATACACACATTCCAGGTTATGTTCATATTCGAAACAGGCAAGCAATGCTTAATGTTTCATAACAAAAACAGAAAACTGTCATTTCCCCCAATGAGGCTAACAGAATCACAGCAGAATGTAATTTATACTCTTACAGTTTACTGGTAAATAAAATTTAAGCTCACCACATTAAAAACTAACATCTCAAATTAGCTTTGAACACAGCTATCAAAGAATCATAATCTTAAATCAAGAATTTAAAGTGATGCAATTGACCATTTACTAAAACCAGGACACTTATGGAACAATTATTAAATTACTGCCAGAATTGAAAGTTTTACAGATACTGAAAACTCAACTGCTTGAGTGAAGTATTAAATTGGTGGTATTTTGATGAAACTCAGAAAACCAAAAACAGAGATGTAAATGATTGGACATTAAGAAAAAACGTAATTGTTATTAATTCACACTGTTGACTATTAACAATTTCTTAACTGGTAATGCATTTCAAGGTGATAATAAACAGAAACATGTACTTACTGAGTGTTACTTGTGTAAAAAGAAAAAAGAAGAAACCATGAGCTTTTCAAGCATTGTTCTGTATGTATTTCTTTTCCAAATTAAAAGATAATCTCATGATACTACATGGTAGCTGTGACATATTTTGAACATTAATTGCTGACCTTCTTGTTATGGAATAATGTTCCAATTTAATGTTAAAGTAGTATCTAGTAAAAATATTAAAACACCTAGAGATGACGATGGCCAAACTAAAGCTTAGATACCAATGAAAATTTAACCCTATTCACAAATAAATTTGTCATTGTTTGACATGATTTTTACTCCATAGCTAGACAGATGTTGTCCCCTTTTCGTTCAGTGTCTCATCAAGAGTGAAATCCCTGGAAGTACCAAATTACACAGAGTTTACAAATACAGAAGAGGAATGCCTGTCAATTTATACACAGAAACATACTGCAATTTACTCAGGATGGTTTAAGAAACCTACAGTAAACACATATCAGCAGGTCAGCAGGTCCAAGATGTGAATTTGTTTTGATTTTATAACATTGCTACATCACCCAAATCAATGCGATGAAACGTGCTCTTTGAATATCATTATGTAAAAATAACAAGCAAAATTAAAGGAGACTTAATCTCTGGCCAGTACTTATATTTAGTATGAAATTCCAAGTACTTCCGAAAGACACACTTACAACACCTAGCTTCCAGAACTTGTATATTTCCTCCCCAAAAAGGAAGAAGGATGGTTCAGGAAAGATTGGAAAACATATGCAGGTCTCTAAGACACTAGGTTTAGAAGGATCTACACACAAGGACAGTAAGATGAAGATGAAGTGCAAGGTACTGGATGGAATAGGGCAAAGACAGAACATGGGTAACATTAACCCAGCTTCAGTACATCAGAGACAAGGATAGAATAAAGATGTATTAAACAGGGAGAGAAATAATAAATGGAATAAATTCTACAATTATGACCTAGGAGAAAATGGAAAAGAAGAGGGGATGGAACAGGAAGAAAAGAGAGAGAATGATGGATGAAAGCAAAGAGTAAGAGAGTAAATAATTGAGGAAACACTACAGGTGAACCACTCCCGACCTGAGGTCTGACTGACCTGTCCTTGTTTTCCAATTTTACCATATCTATCCCTCCCTCCATTCACAGGATCTACATCTACATCTATACTCTGCAAAACCACTGTGAAGTGCATGGCAGAGGGTATGCCCCATTGCACCAGTTATTAGGGATTGTCCCCATCCTATTAAGGTATGGAGCTTAGGAAGAATGATTGTTTAAATGCCTTTGTGTGTGTTTTAATTATTGTAATCTTGTCCTCATGAGCCTGAAGGGAGCAATGTGTTGTGAGTTGTAACATATCCCTGGAGTCATCATTTAAAGCCAGTTCTTGAAACTTTGTAACTAGACTTCCTTGGGATAGCTTACATCTATCTTCTCGAGCCTGCCAGTTCAGTTTCTGCGGCATCTCTGTGGGACTCTGTCATGGGTCAAACAAACCTGTGACCATTCATGCTGCTCTTCTCTGTATACATTCAATATTCCCTGTTAGACCTATTTGGTACAGGTCCCACACACTTGAGCAATTTTTGGAATGGATCATACGAGTAATTTGTGATCAATCTCCTTTGTAGACTCACTGCATTCCCCAGTCTTCAAAAAATAAAGCAAAGTCCACCACCTGCTTTATCCGCAACTGAGCCTATGTGACTGTTCCACTTCATATCTCTACTAAGCCAGAGATGTGCAGAAATGGCACTTTTATTCCAAGACAGTAACTACACTGAAGTCATCATGATTCATGTGGTCTCCTGGACGGTACAAAAGATGAGACATGGTTCTTAATAAGATGTGTGATCACCACGGGTGGCAATGTATGCTCTACAATGTGCTCTCATCCTGGCCACGTGGTTGGTAAGGTCGTATGATAGGGTGTTCCATCATTCCTCCACAAGTGCACCTGACAACTGCTGGAGAGTTGGTGATGCATGTGGACATACTGCAGTATGTTTCCCCAATGCAAACCACTATGTGGTTAATAGGACTTTATTGGGGGGGGGGGGGGGGGGGGGGGTATGGGCGAGCCATTTCATTCACTGAATATCCTCTCATTACAAGAATTCCTCCATCTACACTGTTTGATGTGATCACACATTGATTTGTGATCAATCTCCTCTCAATGTCATGGCCAAATGCTTCCCTGATACACATGGAGATGGAGTACAGTGTTACAACAATGCTGACTAATGCGTATATTGTGTTCAAAGAGAATTTGAAGGTCAGCATGCCAGTCCAACTTTACACTTTCCAACACCAAAACACTGGGCCACCCAAACAATCATGTTCAACAATGCCAGATGTACACTCATATGGCAAGAGGGAGGAACATGTAATGTACCCAGAAACATTGTCGAACTTGACAGTATTGGTGGTCCACGTGATATGATGTTGGGACACATAATGTTGCATGGGTGTATTGACCTCCAAATCTTTGAGCACACTACACTCACCAGTCAACATTATTGTGACACTACTCCTTCCCCATGTACCGTGTGATCATAAAGTCAGTCTAAATTAGAAAACTTAATAAACCACGGAATAATGTAAATAGAGAGGTAAAAACTGACACGTTTTGAATGACATGGGGTTTCATCAGCAAAAAAAAAAAAAAAAAAAAAAAAGTATTGCAAGATGCTTGAAAGATCTCTTGCGGGTGTCGTTTGGTGATGATCGAGTGCTCAGCTGCCACTTTCGTCATGCTTGCCTCCCAGGTCCCCAGACCTCAGTCTGTGTGATTATTGGCTTTGGGGTTACCTGAAGTCGCAAGTGTATCGTGATCGACCGACATCTCTAGGGATGCTGAAACACAACATCCATTGCCAATGCCTCACCGTAACTCCAGACATGCTTTACAGTGCTGTTCACAACATTATTCCTTGACTACAGCCATTGTTGAGGAATGATGGTGGACATATTGAGCATTTCCTGTAAAGAACATCATCTTTGCTTTGTCTTACTTTGTTATGCTAATTACTGCTATTCTGATCAGATAAAGCGCCATCTGTCTGACATTTCTTGAACTTTTGTATTTTTTTCATTCTAATAAAACCCCATGTAATTCCAAGCATGCGTGTCAATTTGTACCTCTCTATCTATATTATTCCATGATTTATTCAGTTTTCAAATTTATACTGACTTTTTGATCACCCAGTACATTTCCCAATGGTGTATTCTATCCTGACATCATTTTTATGGATGACAGTGGATGACTACATCAAACTGTGCAGGTGGAGCAGCTTTTGGAATGAGAGGTTATTTGGTGAATGGACTGGCCTGATTATTGCTCTGACTCAAACCCCATCGAGTGTGTGTGCTATGCATTTTTGACAAGTTTTCCGGTTTTCCCAGAAGATTTCCGGATTTTGGGGTAGTCTTCTGGTTTTCCGGATGAAGTTCGTTTTTTTTTTTTTTTATTAACTCCTGGGCTTGTTCCCACCCTCTGCATTCATATCGCATTTCAATTTTGACTTTTGATAATAACTGCTATTCTGAGACGTGCCTTTGAAAGTCGACTGAAAGTAAACCAATAACATTATCGATAATGCCTTCTCGCAGAATATTGCTGCACTTAAGTCATTAGCTCTGTGTCTGAAACACCGCCAGCAAAAGTCGATCAGACATTTTATCGATAATCACATCCCACAGATTACCACTGCATACTCTTTGTGCTTTGACTGCATGTTAGTGGGAAAGCTTTGTTTATGCTTGCTATTATGTGGTGTTTGCTGTATGTTCTGGAAGAAAAATTGCTTATGCTTTTCTCTTCTGGCTTAAACACGGCACACTGTGCTTTCGTGTGTGTGGTCATTCCTGTATTTGAGAATGTCAACTGTGCACCTCAGAGTGCTTTCCGTCAAATGCATAAACTGTTAGAACTAATGACGAACCTATTACAGCAGCTTCTTTCCAGGGTTGTTAAACCTACAGATATAAAAAGTTCCCTGTTACAGAAAGTTCAGTACCATCTTGCTGAGGATCAGAGAGACAATGATGATCTAGTTATTGGTGTTCAGACAATGAATTTGGTGAAGAAACTTAATGATAAAGACAAATCAAAATTCTTTTTCACCTGTCAGGGTTTACTTCTGCTCTGCATGTGATTATATCGTAAACAAGCTTCCCCTCAGTAATTAAGTACTGAAGCATGCAAAGGTTGCAGAAGTTTCCAGAATTGAGGATGGCAAGTTTTCTTCTGTAGAATTTCTTGTAGAAAGGTTTCCATCACTGCTGCCGAGGAAGAGAAGTCAGTCAGCTGAGGACACAATGAATGTGCTTCAGAGCCAATTTGTGGCTGAGCATTCATGGAGCTGATGATGTTCCTAAATACAATAGGTTATCCAGGCTAATGCTTTCTGTTTTGACTCTACCGCACAGCAGTGCTGAGTGTGAGCATGTGTTCAGCTTGGCAAAGAAGAATCGGAATCAGTTTAGGACCCCCATGTCGAATGAAACTCTGGGATCAATTTCTGTTTTGAAAACAAGAAGCAGTGGTCCATGTTACGTGATTACTTTTCCTTCAGAATATCTGAAGAAAGTGAAGAAAGCTATTCATCTTCATCTTTCCTCTGCAACTGGAGTTGGAATATAGGCAGTGTTCTGTGAACTGAGAAAATTTTGTAAATAAGTGTAAATAAATGTTCACTTAAGTAGTTTCGACAGCATCATTCATATTGTAGTTTGCAAGATCAAGTGCAGAAAAGCTCATTTTTGTGTAGTGTGTGAACTGTTCCCAATGTTAAGTGACAACAAATGAACACTCATCAGCAAGTAACTTGTGTAAGTACCTAACTTCAGAGTTCGAAAATAGCTGTCTTAAAATGTGGTCTACATTACATGTGTTAGCATTATTTGTAATCTCTTTCTCTGTCATCTTTACTTGGTATGTCCGCCCCATTAGCTGAACGGTCACCGCGTTGGATTGCCACGCACAGGAGCCTGGGTTCGATTCCCAGCTGGGGAGGGATATTTTCTCCCCTCATGGACTGGGTGTTGTGCTGTCATCATCATCATTTCATCCCCATTATCAACATGCAGGTTACCCAATGTGGTGTCACACTCAATAAGACCTGCACTTGGCAGCCCAACTTCCCGACTGGGAACTCCCGGCCACTGACACCATACGCTCATTTCCATTTTCTCACTATGTTTGAACACCCTGCGATGCATGTATGCATTAAATTTTTGTGATTTGGGATCTTTTGGATTTATGTTTTTGAAAGTTTGCAGGTATGGCTAAGTGTTGGAGAGATGTACTGCAGCATGTTCACTTGCACCAATGGTGATCCAGCAGCTATCAGCCACACTGGTAGAGGAATGGAACATCTTAACACATGCTCTCCTTACCAACTTTTTGGTCAGCATGGTAGGTCACTGTAGAGCAACCAGTGCAGTCCTTGGTGATCACACCTTTTGTAATGTCCACAGGACTATCAAGAATCACAGTGATTTCAGTGTAATTACTGTCTTTGAAGAAAAGTGTCAATTCTGTTAATCTTATTGCGTATTTCTTTCAGTCACTTTCTGTACTAGACTGAAAAGTTCTTCCTATAAATGGAAGTGTCATCAAGCTATTTTGCTTGGCTGCGATACATCATGTGAAATTTAGTTTCATCCCTGAGTTTTGCATACTAGTGTAGAAACAATGTAAAGCCACAGTCCTATACACCTTGACCACTGCATGCCAAGAGACTTAGTATGTATTCTAGTGGTTGTATTTATACCATCTCAATGCAAATATGTTTCACAAATTTAACCAGACAACAAACATAAGATATGTCCTGATTTTTGTATGCATTGAGTTAATGCTTTGAAGAAGCAACAGTGATAATTCACCAAGTAACTCAAGAAACCAAAAATAAAACTTAAGGGATAAAAATGCTTACTATTAGTGAATTTTCATATAATAAGCAAGTCTGAAGAGAATGATTGAAGTTATGCAAAAATTAAGAGAACTTTTATTATTTGCAGGGAAAGTACGCCAAACAGTAAGAGCGGCTAGATAAACGAATTGTGTTAGAAAGTTTTGTTACTGATGTGATAATGACATCCAGCTGAATACCTTTGACTTGCATCCACGGGGTAAAAGTCTTCTAAGATTTTTGTTTATGCTCATTCTCTGAAAAATGGAATTGAAATAATCCTAAGAATGTCAATCCCAGGTTTACCTCAAATAATATAGCATCACACCACAAAAGTTAAATCTGTTTTAATTACAATTTATTTTCAGTGATAATGTTGGTTAGACCCTGTGTACCTTGAATGACTTCCCTGTCAACAGAGAAAGCGTGTTGACTGATATACATACAGCAATTATTAACAGGTGCAACATTCCACTTGCATCAGATCCAGCATAAAGCTACAGGTATGATTCAGAACACTACTTAGTCAATGCATAAGTGGAAGCAATGGAGCAAAACTGAGATGTTAAGTGGTGGCATGCCTACATGTGGGGCAGATACCGACCACAGTCTTTACCTCCTTGCAGGCCAAGTTGTGGATTATGGCAGAGCCTCGTTCTTGCAGCAATGGAATATCTGAGAGGAGAGAATGAACAGCCACCTTCGTTGTAACACGTATGTTACTAATAGTTCGCCCACAGTATTCCCACTCTGAGATGTACAAAAGCCACTCTGAACTGCTCAAGTTTTCAAACATGTTACAAATCTGAAAGAAAAGGAAAAAAAATCACATAAATTTTAAATCTAATGGTTCAAGAAGACATTTTCACAACATTAAGAGGAAACATATTTATGGATACTGTCTTCGTTCACTCATTTTTGAGATATAATGTGCATGAGAATTAATTACAATATTAGTATGTAACAAACAGTTGCAAAATGATTACAGATAGAGTAAAATCTCTGAACGTGGAATCAAACTGGACTTATCTTTTACAAGGGAGCCTTTCTGGCACTTGTCTTAAGCAATTTAGCGAAAGGACAAAAACCTAAATCTGGATGGAGATTGCATTCCTAATCATTTACAAATGTTGGTCCAGTGTCTTAAACACTGCACACACAGCAGTAATTATGACACTTACCTTATATTTGACAATCATAAATTGTTTGTTGATAATAAATCCTTTTCTTTTTGTTAAACACTTATTTTGTGCGTCATTCAAACAACACTTCAGTTTGTAGAAGAGAATTAAATCAGTGCATGTGTGAACATAAAACAGAATAGCATATTTCTAGCTTTGCATGTAATCAGTCATTAAGTAATAAAAATTTAATAGTTAGCAGTACACAGCAATTGAATGTAAATCAAGATACTCACAAAGAGTGCAAGGGATTCCTGTTCTGCCTGTGTTAGTCTGTCCACATCATGTGCATAATTCATTAGAACATGCTCTCGACGGTCTTGGTGCAAGAGAAGTATGACGTCATCTTTGAGTGCAGCTGCTGCTAGTAAGTTTAACAAATGTACTCGTACTTCTGGATTGAGAGATGTATCATGAAGTACACGACCTGAAACAAAAAATGAATGCACTTTATTAATAGTATACACTAATCAAATAAAAATTATTCTGGAACTTTAGATAGAAACCATTAAATAATATGTTATGTAATTTTATATTTAAAAACAAAGATGATGTGACTTACCATACAAAAGCGCTGGCAGGTCGATAGAAACACAAACAGACACATACGTACACACAAAATTCAAGCTTTCGCAACAAACTGTTGCCTCATCAGGAAAGAGGGAAGGAGAGGGAAAGTCGAAAGGAAGTGGGTTTTAAGGGAGAGGGTAAGGAGTCATTCCAATCCCGGGAGCGGAAAGACTTACCTTAGGGGGAAAAAAGGACGGGTATACACTCGCACACACACACATATCCATCCACACATATACAGACACAAGCAGACATATTTAAAGACAAAGAGTTTGGGCAGAGATGTCAGTCGAGGCGGAAGTGCAGAGGCAAAGATGATGTTGAATGACAGGCGAGGTATGAGTGGCGGCAACTTGAAATTAGCGGAGATTGAGGCCTGGTGGGTAACGGGAGGAGGAGGAGGATATTAGTGTTTAACGTCCCGTCGACAACGAGGTCATTAGAGACGGAGCGCAAGCTCGGGTGAGGAAAGGATGGGGAAGGAAATCGGCCATGCCCTTTCAAAGGAACCATCCCGGCATTTGCCTGAAGCGATTTAGGGAAATCACGGAAAACCTAAATCAGGATGGCCAGAGACGGGATTGAACCATCGTCCTCCCGAATGCGAGTCCAGTGTGCTAACCACTGCGCCACCTCGCTCGGTGGGTAACGGGAAGAGAGGATATATTGAAGAGCAAGTTCCCATCTCCGGAGTTCGGATAGGTTGGTGTTGGTGGGAAGTATCCAGATAACCCGGACGGTGTAACACTGTGCCAAGATGTGCTGGCCGTGCACCAAGGCATGTTTAGCCACAGGGTGATCCTCATTACCAACAAACACTGTCTGCCTGTGTCCATTCATGCGAATGGACAGTTTGTTGCTGGTCATTCCCACATAGAATGCATCACAGTGTAGGCAGGTCAGTTGGTAAATGACGTGGGTGCTTTCACATGTGGCTCTGCCTTTGATCGTGTACACCTTCCGGGTTACAGGACTGGAGTAGGTGGTGGTGGGAGGGTGCATGGGACAGGTTTTACACCGGGGGCGGTTACAAGGATAGGAGCCAGAGGGTAGGGAAGGTGGTTTGGGGATTTCATAGGGATGAACTAACAGGTTACGAAGGTTAGGTGGACGGCGGAAAGACACTCTTGGTGGAGTGGGGAGGATTTCATGAAGGATGGATCTCATTTCAGGGCAGGATTTGAGGAAGTCGTATCCCTGCTGGAGAGCCACATTCAGAGTCTGGTCCAGTCCCGGAAAGTATCCTGTCACAAGTGGGGTACTTTTGTGGTTCTTCTGTAGGGGATTCTGGGTTTGAGGGGATGAGGAAGTGGCTCTGGTTATTTGCTTCTGAACCAAGTCGGGAGGGTAGTTGCGGGATGCGAAAGCTGTTGTCAGGTTGTTGGTGTAATGGTTCAGGGATTCCAGACTGGAGCAGATTCGTTTGCCACGAAGACCTAGGCTGTAGGGAAGGGACCGTTTGATGTGGAATGGGTGGCAGCTGTCATAATGGAGGTACTGTTGCTTGTTGGTGGGTTTGATGTGGATGGACATGTGAAGCTGGCCATTGGACAGGTGGACAGTTACATTCTTATGATTCAGTGTTAATGTTGCACTAGCACTGCATGAAACTGAAAGATACCATGATTTAAATAGCCCAGGTAACAAAACACTGATTAAATGAATGGCAAAGTTATTGTCAAGCTCGTAGAAAAGACTAATAATGTTCCAAGCTTTTGGACAAACCCTTTTCAAGAGCTACAGAGTATACACACACAGACATATAGATGTGTGGCTACAGTGTCCCATTTATTACACTGTGCTGACATTGCATTTAGACTGGGGTGAAGGAAAGAATACAGAAGATTCAGGTTTAACATTCCATCGACATCAAGATCATTAGAGATGAAGCACAAGCTCAGGATGTTTCACGGCCGGGGAAGAAAATTGGCCATGCCCATTCAATGGAACTACCCTGGCCTTAACCTGAAGTGATTTGGGAAATCACAGAAAACCTAAATCTGGATGGCCAGACATGGATTTGAACTGTTGGTCCTCTCAAATGTGAGTCCACTGTGCTAAGCACTGCACCATCTTGGTCAATTCTGGGCTGAAGGGTTATGTTAGCTGTAAAGTGGGTGAAGGGAGAAATGAAGTGGTGAATGGGAGGCAATGTGAGGAAAAGTGGCTCACAGCTTAGAGGGAGAGGTAATAAGTACACAGGAACTTACCTTCCCAATGCCTATCCAACTCTGAATCCACCATCTCATTTCTTACAACATAATGAGCTGCATCCTTACACCTAATTACCTCCCCTTTGAGGGGAAAACGTTCATGCAAATGTGCAGCTTGGCAATGGGCACCTGAATGGTTTTCTCCTGGGCTAACCTGTTTGTGGGCTACAGAGGAAATGTTCCTATTCTAGCTACCCAAAATCCCAAACCCATTGTCTTGTTCTGGTTTACTGATGATATCTTCATGATGTGGACCCAAGGCCAAGATGTTCTGTCCTCATTCCTTCACAAGCTCAACATGTTCTCACTCATCCACTTCACCTGGTCCTCCTCAACCCATTGTGCCACCTTCCAGAATATCTACCTCCACCTCTCTGATGGCTCCTTTCAAATCTCATCAATCCCATTAACTGTTAACAGTACTTGAATTTTTATAGCTGCCATTCTTTCCACACTAGAAAGTCTCTTCCATAGAGTCTGGCCACCTGCAGATGACAAGTATGAAGTGATGAGCAGTCCATTGTCCCGTATGATGAAGGTCTATTTCCTTCAAACACACATAGAGTCCCTGAACTCCCATAGAAAGATTTTCTGTGCCATCTTGTCCTCCAACTAGCCCTAGGAACCAGCTACAAAGGCACACCCTTTCATCACCCAATATAATCTTGGACTGGAACAACTAAGCCAAGTCCTTTTCCAAGACTTTGCCTAATTATCTATGTGCCTGGAAATGAGGAACATGATACTCACAACCCTCCCCGCCTCTCCCAAAATGGTATTCTACCATTCTCCTCTCCCCCCCCCCCTCCCAATCTGCACAATATCCTAGACCATTCTAAGCCACACCTACTCCCAGTTGCTTGCCACATTGGTCATATCCCTATGGAAGAACCAGGAGCAATACCTACTCCACTTACAGCATGGGTTTATCCTATCTTATCAGTCATAATATAGATCAGTTCTGCTGTAATTTATGCACAGCACTTTAAATGGGTGTGACCACCAACCAACTATTCACATGGCTGAATGGACCCACTGCCAAACCATGACCGAAAGCAGAGTTGACTACCCAGTGGCAGAACATGTTGCTGAGGACAACAAACTCAGTTTCAATGGCTAACACACAACTTGTGCCATCTTGGACCTTCTCCCATCAACATCAGTTTCTCTGTATTACACAATGAGGGTTTTCTTTGTGGTACATCCTTCTATCCTATAACCCTCCTGGCTTCAGTCTCCATTAGTCTCTGTGCCACACACACCTCCCTCTACGCTATCTCCCTCTCCCAATCCACTCCTACACTTCATTGCATGCTGCACAGAACTCCCTTGTCAGTGACTGGAACAAGGTCACCAGTACCACATTTCTCTCCTGTGCATTTGCTGTCTCCCCATCCTAGGTGCCGATCTCCCTTCCTCAACCATCCTTCCCACTTTCCATCTCACTTCTACCCTCACTCTCTCCACTCAACATAACCCCCCTTCCCAGTCAAGCTTTTCTGCTCACAAAGTCAGCTGGGAAAACATAGTTGTACAAATGTGTGTCTGATGCACACTATAGCTATGAAGAAGGAGTCATCTCCTCAAAGCTACGATGTTCTCAGTCTGTCAGTGATTCAGCACATGAACTATTTGGTAAGTTGTTGCATCTACTCCATAAATCCTTCATATCATATCCCACCACCAAGAACATTCCATAGCATATTGGAAGCAGTCATTCAGCTAAAAAAAAAAAAACTTTAAATTACACCAGTCGTATTCCACACAGCCCACAGTGTAATCTCTGAGACGGGGAATTAAAGCACTGTAATAAAATGGCTTGGCAATGAATTATTACTGTGGTAGTATAACTCCTATTTTAATAATTATTTAAAAATAAAAGAGATGACTCACCAAAAGGCAGAAGCACTACATTGTTGGGTGGCACACAAACAAAAGGTACAGAGCTTGGCTAGCTTTCGGAATGTACTTCCTTTTTCCAGCTGTAGGAACACTCTCTCTCTCTCTCTCTCTCTCTCTCTCTCTCTCTCTCTCTCTCTCTCTCTCTCTCTCTCTCTCTCTCCCTCTCTCTTTCTCTCTCTCTGCATGTTGTGCCACTGGGTGATCCATCTTATTTTTGGCAACAGTTTGGTGCTGACCATTCATTCTAGTTGACAGCTGGTTGGTTGTCAAACCAATGTGAGATGCTATGCAGTGGTCGTAGCAGAGCTAGTATGTAACATGGCTGCTTTCACAGGTGGCCCGGCCTCAGATGAGGTAGGATTAGCCTCTGATAGGACTGGAGTACAACACACGAGATTTCAGTGTCTGCTTCACAACCCATGCCATCTTAATCCATCCCAGCACCACCTTTTTTGAGCTGCAGTATGTGTGTGTGTGTGTGTGTGTGTGTGTGTGTGTGTGTGAGGGGAGTGCACTCACTTGTATGTGTTTTTTTCTACAGCTACAAAATGGAAGTGCATTCCAAAAGCTAGCCTAGCTCCGTACCTTTTGTCTGTTTGCCTGTTGATGACACAGCGCTGCTGCCTTTCAGGGAGTTGTCTCCTTTATTCCTAAATAATTCGTAATTTTCAACCAGAACTTTCTGCACATTATCATATTTTAATAAAATGCATTAGTTTTCAGAACCACTGTGAAAATGCTATTCAATAGGATAGAAGGAGTGAGCCGAAAAAGTTCTTTCATCAATTATGAGATTCCATCGGACTGTCAATATGCACTAGCAGATGGCTGAGTCTATATATACTTTGTATGTGATGCATACCGGTTCTAATAATAAACTCTTCAATTCCTCTTAGAGATTGTTTCTTGACCAAGCAATAGTTCTGTGTACTCTTTCTAAGGCAAGTGAATACTGGTAATGGCAGTGGGCATTAATAATGTAATTATGCTTTCTGAATGACTCTCAAGTATTATAAGAAAAATAATGTTACATGACAAACTGATAGACTTCAGGAAGGTCACAGTAAGCAACAAGAAAGATAAAAAATACAAGAAGGACCAGAGGATTAAGAGATGGCACTGCCCCATAACACATGGGACATGAATTGACAAGAAAAGAAGCCCTTGTGACAAAAAATGTTTAAAAATTTTAGTGATGGTAGATCTCAAATTTGATGCCTTCTTCTTCACATGCATCACTGACAGGATTACAGCTCTATTTATTTTTATTTCATTTTACACATCCAGTTCCATAGGACTAAATTGAGGAGCAAATCTCCATGGTTATGGAATTAGTCAGTATACAAAATCATAAAGGAATAACAGAAGAAATCCTTCATTGTCCCTTTTACAACTTTAATCGTCCATGTAATAACCAATCACTCTCTTTATTTCAAATTAATCATTTATTTCATGAATCTGGAGGTTTTGTTATCTTACTGCTCTGCTTAATACCTTTCTTTCAACTAAGAAAGAATACACCTTGCTTAACTCAAATAAAATTCAGTACCCACTATCCATTATTCACTTGTACAGGTTAAAAGCTAATCTGGTTTAAAACATATACAGTCTTCTGCTTAAATACATGAAGATATTTATGCTAATTACTTTGAAGTAACCATACCAACAAAGTTAAGGAATCCATCTCCAAGCGCCCATGATCCTTCATCTTCTAACATATATTGGTGAAGCTCCTCCAAGGATTGCCGCTCTTCAGCATTTAAAATGTTTTCCACTTTATCCACAAGAGAATCAAACTCTGCAGGTACCTATAACATTTAGCTCAATTAGAAACTGCACCAAAGCAAGTTAAGTGAACCATCTATGTTGCTGGTACCAGTAACTGCAATACAGTTGGGTTGACGTATTACAAAAAGTTTATTCTGCCGTAAGTGGAGGGTTTTATCAATGAAAGATATTATAATTAAATTACATTCATTTTCACAACCTGTCTTTCAAATATGTCCTATAATAATTATTATACACTTCAGCTCCATACTTCAAGCCATCAGAAACAATGATGTTAAATGATATTAGCACCATGCAAATACTGTCACCTCTCCATATATACAGTAACTACTGCAGTTGAGGCAATGCCACAGAAAAATCAGCAAAAGTCTTATGCAAAAAAGCAATGTTCTGAATCCTTACCACATTATTTTTTAAAGTCCACTTTTTCAACCTATGGGTCTGATAGATGTAGGACTGGTAACTATACCACATCTGCTAACTTTCTGTGGACACTTCCCATTGCACCCCCATCAGATTTTGTGGTAAGAGGGCGCAGTAGATAGCCAGTCAAAAACTGAGCACAGGTAAAGCATGAAAACACGAAGAATGTGTGGTAGACTGTGGGAAAAAAAAGTAATGAGAAATAGAAACAGTGAATGGTCCAAGAGCAAGAAGTACACAGTAGAGCATGTGGTAAGAGAAATGGTGCCATGGTTACGTGGTTATGGTGTTGGACTGTTAAGCCAGTGAGCCATGTTCAATCCTCTCTTGTGCCGTTCTTTTTTTAGGCTGTTCGCTTTATTCAAATTTGTATCTGTGTTGTGGTGTAATGTCAGCTTGCAACAGCGAGGTGTAAGGTAGGGGCTTTTAATGACAGTTGATTCTGCACAGCTGCTGTATTAGCAGCTGAAAAGAAGTGGCTTTCAAACGGGAACAACAAACGTTTGATGAAAAGGTGACAACTCAACCAAATCCTCCACTGGAAAACACGTCTGGTGTGTCATACTTAGTACTAGTGACATTATTTGTGTCATATAATAGAAATCTCTTATCACTGCACCTAATTTGTATGCATGGTAAGTGAGTGAGATAAGCGTACTTACGTGATATATGTGTTTGTATGAATGTGTTCACTCCTAAGGCAATTATGAAAATATAATAGTTTGTCACAGAAGCTGCAACAAATGAACGTATCAGTTTCATGATCACACAGTTTCTCTGTGCTCTGTCAAAATATACGTTTTTGAAGTTGTGTCCCATTTTAGAAGTCTTGACTCTTGAATTCCTTTGTTGTATCATAGTTCACACCCATTTATTTGTTGTTTTCATTTCTGTGAGACATCTACATGGTATCTCGCCTGCCCTTTATCACATTTACTTGTGACGGTAACGTATTCTTACCACATGACTCATAATCTATAACCAACATATAGTATGACTACTGCCAAGTCTACAGAAAGAGAAAAAACATTTCAATGGCTGAACAGACAGTTCATAATGTTGTGGGCAAAAAACAAGAAAAGAAAGAAAAAGTGGCATAAAGGAGATATGAACCCGATTCGCCCGCATGGCAGTCCAACACCCTGATCGCTTACCCACAACACAATTGCTATTGCAGATTGCTCTGTATTGAACGTCTTGTCCATGGACAATTCACTGTTTCTTTTTTGCTTTTTTTTCACAGTTCAGTTCACCTTCTTCTTGTTTTCAGGCTTGATCTGTGCTCAGTTTTTGACGGGATATCCACTGGGCCATCTTACCACTAAAGCTGAAGGGCTGGGGGGGGGGGGGGGGGGGGGGGGGAGGGGGGGGGTGCAGTGGGGAGTTTCACTTGTGAAAAAATTTAAAATTGGGACATGAAAACTAAACATTAACAAATTTTTACTAGCTAAAATATGTTTTTTCAGTAGTATGATTTTGCAGAATCATCTATCTGATATGTAAAACATCACTTCCAAAACTATGAAACATAGCATCACCACACATATAATTATTAGAAGTTAACTATTATAGTGCGCAAAATGTTATTGATGAATTTGTTTTGTACATTTGGGAGAGCACTTTAAGCTTTTGATAGTTTTCTCCATTTTTATTTACTCCACTGCTTTCACAGCCACTTAAGGGCCAAAAGGCTGAGAAAACTCCTGTTTTCACAGCTACTGAAGGACTGCAAAAATTCCTCTTTATAAGGGCAGTTTTGAAATTTAATATTTATTTGCATGCATTCAAATATATTGGCCAACTTCTCAAATTGTTAGAAATATCAATTATGCTGACAACTTACGAGTCACAACAGAAGACCAACATACAAGCACTGATTCAGTCCAGGATGCCTCAATGAGAGACAAAGTCAATATCAAGAACCTCCTCAATGTGAATTACTGACCTAGTTAACAGTGTCCCATCCACTTGAGAAATATGCATACAAAGTTAATGTATGTAGAAAAAAAAGCTGAATATAGAAAACATTTTCTTAAAACACACTATCTAAGACAATAATAATAAAATATTTTTCGTAAGTGATTACTAATAAGAACTAATAGTTTCTAATGCATTTGTATCTGCATCAGATGCTTAATAACAAAATTCATATTATCTTTGACCACTGGTCTACATACCATTTCTTGAATAATTTTAATTGTTAATATGACAGGCTGTAACAATATGAAATTAGTTGTATCGTCTACAATTAATCTAAACTACTTTACACAGCATCACACATTTCTGATCCTGAAAAAAATGATAAAAAAACTGTATTTTTAAATTTAAACTATCTAGGATGTAGTTTTGTTATAATCATCTCATTTTATAACTAACAATAAATGTAATATTATTTGTTCTATGTTTGAAAACTCTTGAAAACAATAAGAGACTAAAAATTGATGTTACTATTAAAAATGATTATTACAGCCTCTGTAGATTTTATTCATGTTCTCCCTGCCTGGCCCCCTTTGTCTTCTTTCTTCTTTATTTTTGGCATTTGACTGTCAAAACGTAATTAGGCATTGTTTAAAACAGTTTATGGATGTACTAACTCTGGTGGGCAACCTCAGTAGCTAAGTGGTCATTATGTTTGCATACCAGTCACAAGCTCCAGTTCAATTTCTGAAAATGATGAGGATTTAACTTAATGGAAAGCTAAGAAGAGGACACCTGAGTAGCCCCCTGAATGAAAATGAAGCTACAGACCCAAACTCACCAAAGGAACAATGTTATAACCACCTCTTTCCACAATGTTATAACCACCAACACTTTCACGCAGAGTATGATGCAGCCACCAAGCAGAACACACATCAGAATTAAATATAATGAAACTGTATGTGCATGACTGCAGTGCAACTTACACTGACAACATCTTTAAACACAATGGGTGGTTCACGTTGCTTCTTTCTCTCTTCACGCTCCTTCCTCTCCTCGGCCTCTATTTCAGCCACCACATCGGCAGCAGACTGCTGTGGCCTTTTCTCTTCCTCATCTTGTTGCTGCTGCTGCTCCTCAGGTGCTTCAATAACACTGTCAGCCATGTTTGTTCGACTTGGACTTGAACTAGCACTGTCGGGAGTGAACTCGGCCGAACTACTTCCACACTCCTGATCTATCCTCTTCTTTTCACGCTTCTTTTTCTTCTTCTTTTTGCGGTCTTTCTTTGCTAGTTTCTCATTAATAACATTTCGTCTTTCTTCAAGTGCTACAGAATTACGCCTACAAAAATAAGACAAAAAGCTTTTAATAATCATAGTGAACGTTATCAGGCACTAAGTCTACATAGCAACAGTAATATGAACCCATCAATAGCAAGGACCAGTTTATGATACTATGATAGTCATGTGCTACATTACTGATTTTTCCAGCAGAACAGTTGCATTTATGTCTGACATACAATACAAATTCAAACAATTACTCCATTATTTAAACTATCTTTTATGTTTAAGACAAAGATATATATCAATTAAGAAAAATCATTTTTAATTACCTGACTTCTTCGATAGCTGAATTTAATTCAGCAAATTCTGGTGATTCCTGACGGCTTCGACGTGAATCTTGTGGTGTGTAATTTCTCAGATCACTACCAGTGTTTATTCCAACACCTCTTGAAATTTGATTCAGGCTATCAATAACAGGACGAAGACTCTGCCCTAGGGGCCTGCAAAATATTTTCCATACATTTTAATTTTCATACGACATATACATATACACAAATTTGTTGTTAAGTACCTAAAATTGATCATTTTATACATCTTTATAACAATGTGAAGTGTTATGGGCAATTAGCGAAAGAGTACTATTATAAAGTGTTCAGAATAATTCCGTAACAGGTGTTACTTACGTGGAAAGAACTTCTTCTGGCAGATCAAGTATATATTTGGGAATCCCCTTTCCACAGAGGAATTGTCCTACTTCATGAGAGAAGTTATTACAGTTGTGTGAGAATATGTCATACGATATTGGTCTGAATGTTGATTCACCTAATCCAAGAATATATTCCAGAAAGACAGGGTATGGTATGTATGTCTCACCAAGATCTATTACTCTGTCAGGATCTCCCAAAACAGTGCCACCCTGTAAACATAGACAGAAAAAAGATGTACCCTTTTGATGAAAAGCTAAACTCATCAGTCAAAAAATACTGTGTATTGGAAAAAAATATTGTTAATCTAACATCGTTAAATAAACATCACCTATCTCTGAATAATTGAAACTTATATTAATAAACAATGCCTGAGAAGTCAGAAGTGAAGAAAGCACAAAGTAATGAATACTTTTGACTTTATTATTTCTTTTTCGCGGACTGTTTCTACACTATTGTATCTCTCCCATATAAATGCTGTAAGACTGATTGGTGCTGTACATATGAACAAAAAGAACATTGATCAATACTGATCCCCTAGTACTTACATCCAGGAAGTAAGAACCATCACACTAGGGATACTATTATATTTCAAAATGGTTATGGATTATTAGAATCATAATGTATTCTTTAGTGAGTAACATCTGAAAATTGCATGTCTTTCATCTACAAAATATCACAAGTACTTATGAAAAAAATCCTCTCTCATTTAGTTTCTATCTCAGTTTT
This sequence comes from Schistocerca americana, assembly GCF_021461395.2. Classification (NCBI taxonomy): domain Eukaryota; kingdom Metazoa; phylum Arthropoda; class Insecta; order Orthoptera; family Acrididae; genus Schistocerca; species Schistocerca americana. The sequence continues at coordinate 74,713,798 of NC_060120.1, forward strand.
GCTGCAGATTAATGTAGTTGAGTACTTGCACATTTAGTGTGTGGGCGAGAAGTCTCCCACTGATTCTGATATTATTCATATTGAGAAACTGTTGAGTAATAGCTGCTGGTGAGTCTTCTGGGTTGAACAGGCTTTGTCCATTAACACATTTCTGTTCCTAACATTCTACATCTACATCCAACATATTGTCCAGATCTGTGCTGGATGTACTCAGAAATGTTGCTGGTTCTGCTAATTCTTGCTGACTGAGTTGGCAAGAATCAGTGGACAGGAGCATCTCTGGAGATGTCCAGTGCAGATCTGGACAATATGTTCGAAACAGAAAAGCTGGATGGATCAATGCCATACAATCCAGAACACTCACCAGTAGCTAAGACATCCAGACATGAAAACCTTCACTGTATGCTGAATAATATACTTCCATTATCATTTCTCCTGTTTTTCCCAGACATGTTACAGACTTTGTTTAAGAGACTAATGACACAGCAGTAATTTCCTTATTGCTTTCTAGAAAATATCATATCTACTTTCCTCCCACAAAAAATCGTACTTGTTTGCTATTCTGATTTATTAGCATTCAACACGTTTGATATTTGAAATAGCAATGTTTCACATTAGAAAGATGAAAACATAAAATAATAATATGTGCACATAGACACATATCATAAGGTTTTAGTTACTGAGTAATTTAGAGGACAGTGTGGAATTTTATTCAGAGTTCCATTGAACATACTGTAGATTCTAGTATTACATATAATCCATTAGAACTATAAATATAACTGTGTTTTACCAAATTTGGTATGTATGTAATAATTATAAATACAAACACAAATTACTGGTAGCATGATACCATGTAGATCAAACATGTTTTTCAGATTGAGGGACATAAGGATTGAAATGTAAAGTCACCAAAAATAAATCAGTATTTCCTTTTCTGTAACAAAGGTCAATGATATTTAGTTATATGGAACTAGAGAAATGTAATATAACTGCAGCGAGCATAACAACACAATAATTATTGATGGCCTGTAATTAGAAGTAGGAGTAGAATGCTTTTTTATTCCAGTCTCTCATCACAAATGAATTCTTTAGACGATGACCGGTTTGAGTCTGTAATGAGCATCCTCAGATCTTTCTTACACCATGTCCTAAAGTGATACGGCCATAATGGCATCGTCAAAACATATAAATATAATCAGCATAGCATCGTCACACAGATTTAAAATATGGTGTAGAAAAGGTCACATCGTCCACATAGTGATTATTGGCAACTAGCTACTCACGCGATTATGTCGCAGTTGGTGAGAAGTAGGAGTATTTAATGAAGTGAAAGAAGCTATGGTTAGCAATGACACAAACATATGTGTCTATTTTTTATTATTATTATTATTATTTCAAATAGTGTTTATCACATTCACAAGCAATGTTTGAGAGTTTTTTGTTGCTTATTGCTAAAAGTTTGCTTGTATCTGTTTTAAAGGCTGCCAATGAATTTCAATAACTATAGGGCTTCCGCATTGAATTGGACTTTCGCCAACTTCCTAGTACCGAATGCCAACAAGTATACTTGATCACACAAGTCTTGACAACAGCAGTCACACAATATTTTATCGGTTCAGTATTATAATTTGAGCTAATATATATAATTGATCTACTTTTTGTCTACTGTAATAATACTGGGACTATTACTTGTTTCTCACAGGCAGTTACCACGTGTAAAATCTACACTGCAACTGACATGGAGTCCAACAGACCTGGCAAAGTTCACTATCAGTAAAAACTCCACTGTTAAAACCTGATTCATTCATCCAATGTTGTTATAATTACCTAATTTGATTGCCTCTACAGTTCATGGTAAATGTTGTACCTGAAGGTCGGAGAACGCTCCCTGTCTCTAATGCCAGCGACAAAAACCAGAAAAAATACGGTGAAAGATCAGTATAATGTTTGTCAATCGCTTTCGTGGCTTGTTGGAATAGGTCGTTATAACGTAAAAACGGCGAGTAGTCGCGCGGACCGGAGGACAAAGCGCGCGTGACGTCGTATCAGGAGGAGGATTTTAACATTGAGCGTCTAGAGCGTGGCGGTGCTCAGAGAAAATGCGACCGGAAACGAGCGGCGGCGGCGGCGGCCCGCGCGCCGGCCCAGAGCCGGCAGTGCGGGGTCAGCGATGCTCCTCTCACCTGTGCCCGCCGGTCCGCACCCGCGCCGCGCTGGAACAGCCACTGCGGCCGGCGCGCCCGCTGCCTCCGCCGCCGGCCGCCGCCCCGGACACTAATCTTAGACGCGGCCGAAGCCAAATTTAGCAGCGCGTCTCACGCTCCCCAACCGCCGCGCGAACCCTCACCCCGGCCCACGGCTGCTGTCCGCCAACACGGCGCATCAGAGCTGCCGCGGCCACCAATTTTCCAATAACCGCCAAACATCGCTGCGACTGTGAGGCTCTTCGACTCTTCCCTCTCTGCGCTACTATCGTTTACTGCTCCGCCAATAAGGCAGTGCACACTCGTGGGGCTGTTACCGAACAGGTGGCGATGAGAAACATCTGATATTGTTAAAATTAAACAAGGCTTTAGGGACCGAAGAAGTCTCTGCCGGAATTTGCAGCTGCGTTACCCTCCCATATTTACCTTAATATACAGCAGGTTTTGACAATGTTGACTGGAATACTCTCAAATTCTGAACGTGGCAGGGGTAAAATACAGGGAGCGAATTCAATCTGTATATTGAGCAAGCAGTGAAGGAAACAAAAGACAAATTCGGAGTAGGTATTAAAATCCATGGAGAAGAAATAAAAACTTTGAGGTTCGCCGATGACATTGTAATTCTGTCACAGACAGCAAAGGACTTGGAAGAGCAGTTGAACGGAATGGATAGTGTCTTGAAAGGAGGATATAAGATGAACATCAACAAAAGCAAAACGAGGATAATGGAATGTATTCGAATTAAGTCGGGTGATGTTGAGGGAATTAGATTAGGAAATGACATGCTTAAAGTAGTAAATGAGATTTGTTATTTGGGGAGCAAAATAATTGATGATGGTCAAAGTAGATAGGATATAAAATGTAGACTGGCAATGGCAAGGAAAGCGTTTCTGAAGAAGAGAAATTTGTTAACATAGAGTATTGATTTAAGTGTCAGGAAGTAGTTTCTGAAAGAAGAGAATAGAAGCTTTCGAGATGTGGTGCTACAGAAGAATGATGATGATTAGATGGGTAGATCACATAACTAATGAGGACGTATTGAATAGGGTTGGGGAGAGGAGGAGTTTGTGGCACAACTTGACTAGAAGAAGGGATCGGTTGGTAGGACATATTCTGAGGCATCAAGGGATCACCAATCTAGTATTGGAGGGCAGCGTGGAGGGTAAAAATCGAGAGGGAGGCCAAGAGATGAATACACTAAGCAGATTCAGAAGGATGTAAGCTGCAGTAGGTAGTGGGAGATGAAGAAGCTTGCACAGGGTAGAGTGGCATGGAGAGCTGCATCAAACCAGTCTCAGGACTGAAGACCACAACAACAACAACATACAGCAGGTCCCTTAAACAAGAAAGAGTTCGGCCTAATGACTGGAAGAAACCACATTCCCAACCGTCCACAAAGAGGGTAACAGAATAAATCCAGAAACTACCGTCCAGTCCCACTGACGCCCATCTCTTGCACAATCCTAGAATATTCTGAACTCAAACATAATCATCTATGTCGAACGGAATGATCAATAAAGGCAATCAGGTACATGCAGTATTGGTTGATTTTTGAAAAGCATTTGGCTCCGGAACCACACCAACGACTGCAAAAGAAAATTACGATTATATGCGGTATCAAACAAAATATGCGACGGAATTGAGGGTATATTGGTAGGGACGATGTAGGTATTATTTTGCATGGAGAGCCATCGACGATGAAGGAGTAACTTAAGCCGTATCCCAGGAAAGTGTCTTGGCACCCTTCTTGTTCATACTGTGTACCAGCTGTGGGAACCTGGGATACTGACGGCTGCAGAATATCGAATACACGATCCGTACGTAGGGTAATACCACTGCACTTAAGACAATGTGCACGGAACATCCGTACAAGAACACAGCACAGCGCTTAGCGAATAGTCAGCACGAGAGTGAGTGAGTGAGAGAGAGAGAGAGAGAGAGAGAGAGAGAGAGAGAGAGAGAGGGGGGGGAGGGAGAGGGGGGGGGGGGGTCACCAGTCGCCAGTTGCTCTCCCTGGTCACTGATGTAGTTATTATGGTCTACAGTCGCTACAGAACCTCCCTTCCCCTCTCCTCCGGCAGTACGGAACACAGCAGAGGAAATGTAGGAGCGGCACCGAGGTCAATGGGGCGACGTGGCGATCGGGCGGCGTCGTGTGTGGTAAGTTTGCCTGATCAGCCGCATCGTGGCTGGCCCGGAAAGTGGGCGGGCTACACCGTTTACCATTTGTAGAGTAGTACCACTTCACTGAAGACAATGTACGCGGGACGTCGACACAGGAGCAGAGCACGGCTGTTACTAAGCAGTCAAGAGTCCACCAGCCGTCCTCGCTGGCCAGTGATGCTGCTGTTGTGGTCGATAGCCGCCGGTAATGCTTCGAAGTTCCCAAAGATGTACGGGAACTGGATGTACGTCCTAATCTCCTTCTTCCCCCCTATCTGTCCATCTCCTCCCCAGCGCTCTCCTCGTCCAATGACAGTATTTCGCTTAGTTTTAATCTGTAACCGGGAAGGATTGCAAAGTTTTGGAAGATTCGGATTCCTTAGTACTGTTACATTCACAAGCACAACTTTCGTAATATACAGGTTTCCTGTTACACTCGACTGCGAGGAAGAACACAAAACATCACATCGTCTTGATGGTAATTTTTGTTTAAAATTATATATACGGAGAAGCGATATATTTTGGAGAAACAATTTGTCTTCTGGTTTAAATGCTCTCCTATGGCAGTTATAACTAACTGCTACAAACAAAACGAAATCGCATATTTCAGGACAGTACAGCATTTTCTCTCTCGCCGTCGGTTTTAACACAAAACCTGTAAACTGTTGCTTAAAATATATACAGCCTATGGTCCTCTGAATGTTTATTAGCGTATCGTATACTAATTTGAAGTAAATCTGTAGAGAACGTATCGAGATATTTTTTTTTTTTCTAACGACGCTTCCATAGGACGCAGTTATCATCAATGAAGAAAAATGCTACACCGATGGTAGCCAACCTGGCCCCCGTAGTAGGCAGTAGGTGGTAGGGATTATAAATACATTATCATTAGGTTTAAAACATTATCACAAAATATTCGGTAAGTAATTACTATTATATGCTTTAACTTGCTGGAACGCTTGTTTATGAAGTTTATGAAGTAACGTTACTACCCTAATTTATAAATCATCATTACTGTAGAATCGGTGGGCGGTCAGAAAATTTTAGTACTACCGAGAAAAAAAAAAAGTTGAGTACCCATGATCTACACTAATATCCAGTCAGATCTTGATAATATTTCACTGTTGTGTAAAGAGTGGTATGTTGTTTTAAATATTCAGAGATTTCAAACTGAGCACTTCACAAAGCATAGAAAAGTATTATCCTACGACTGCAACATCAGTAAGTCACAACTGGTCGATTTGTAAAAATATCTGGGTTTATCAGCTTGTGGGGATATAATGCAGAATGATAACGAAGCATCATCGTACATACGAGGGCAGTTCAATAAGTAATGCAACACACTTTTTTTTTTTTTTTTTTTTTGAAACAGGGGTTGTTTTATTCAGCATTGAAATACACCAGGTTATTCCCCAATCTATTAGCTACACAACACTATTTTTCAACGTAATCTCCATTCAATGCTACGGCCTTACGCCACCTTGAAATGAGGGCCTGTATGCCTGCACGGTACCATTCCACTGGTCGATGTCGGAGCCAACGTCGTACTGCATCAATAACTTCTTCATCATCCGCGTAGTGCCTCCCATGGATTGCGTCCTTCATTGGGCCAAACATATGGAAATCCGACGGTGCGAGATCGGGGCTGTAGGGTGCATGAGGAAGAACAGTCCACTGAAGTTTTTTGAGCTCCTCTCGGGTGCGAAGACTTGTGTGAGGTCTTGCGTTGTCATGAAGAAGGAGAAGTTCGTTCAGATTTTTGTGCCTACGAACACGCTGAAGTCGTTTCTTCAATTACTGAAGAGTAGCACAATACACTTCAGAGTTGATCGTTTGACCATGGGGAAGGACATCGAACAGAATAACCCCTTCAGCGTCCCAGAAGACTGTAACCATGACTTTACCGGCTGAGGGTATGGCTTTAAACTTTTTCTTGGTAGGGGAGTGGGTGTGGCGCCACTCCCTTGATTGCCGTTTTGTTTCAGGTTCGAAGTGATGAACCCATGTTTCATCGCCTGTAACAATCTTTGACAAGAAATTGTCACCCTCAGCCACATGACGAGCAAGCAATTCCGCACAGATGGTTCTCCTTTGCTCTTTATGGTGTTAGGTTAGGCAACGAGGGACCCAGCAGGAACAAACCTGTTAATATCCCAACTGGTGAACAATTGTGACAGCACTACCAACAGAGATGTCAAGTTGAGCACTGAGTTGTTTGATGGTGATCCGTCGATCATCTCGAACGAGTGTGTTCGCACGCTCCGCCATTGCAGGAGTCACAGTTGTGCACGGCCGGCCCGCACGCGGGAGATCAGACAGTCTTGCTTGACCTTGCGGCGATGATGACACACGCTTTGCCCAACGACTCACTGTGCTTTTGTCCACTGCCAGATCACCGTAGACATTCTGCAAGCGCCTATGAATATCTGAGATGCCCTGGTTTTCCGCCAAAAGAAACTTGATCACTGCCCGTTGTTTGCAACGCACATCCGTTACAGACGCCATTTCAACAGCTCCGTACAGCGCTGCCACCTGTCGGAAGTCGATGAAACTATACGAAACGAAGCGGGAATGTTTGAAAATACTCCACAAGGAATTTCCGGTTTTTTCAACCAAAATTGGCCGAGAAAAAAAATGTGTTGCATTACTTATTGAACTGCCCTCGTAAGAGAGGGGATAGCTCTCAGTTAACTGAAAAGACACAGGGCAAATGCAGTCAGTTTACAAAGGAGTTTTGCCAGCAAATCACTTCTGTGTCCCTTCTTAGAATATTGCTCAATTATGTAGGACCCACTCCAAGCAGAAATAACGTTTACAAAGAAGGTGGTCACATGTTTTATTAAAGAGACCATCGCGCAAAAACCTGAAATGACACACGCATGCTTTAAAATACTCTATTATCCCGCAAAAGCCAACTTACAAAGTTTCACGAACCAGCAATACGTGGCTTGCACGTGTTCATCGGGAGCGATCTGCCATTGGTGAACTGAGTTCCTCCTGTGACGTGCTTGGCCCGTGACTGCCATTTTTCTTTGTCCACCACCACTTGTGGGCAAAGTGTTCTCATTGTATTGGTGGCATGCACGCATGCCAATACGAATTTTCCTAAGATCTGAAGATGACAGCAAGATCCTGTCGAAACTGGTCATTGTGAAATACACTGAGGTGACAAAAGTCATGCGATACTTCGTAACATCGTGTCAGACCTCTTTTTGCTTGCCGTAGTCCAGCAATTCGACACATTGTGGTCTCAACAAGTCATTGGAAGCCCCTGCAGAAATATTGAGCTATGTTGCCACTACAGCCGTCGATAATTGCGAAAGTGTTGTCGGTGCAGGATTTTGTGCACTAACTGAAGTCTCCATTACGTCCCATAAATGTTCGACGGATTCATGTCGGGTGATCTGGGTGACCAAATCATTCGCTCTGATTGTCCAGAAAGATCTTCAAACCAATCGCGAGCAACTGTGGCCTGGTGACATGGCACAGTATCATCCATGAAAATAAAGTCCACGAATAGCTGCAAATGGTCTCCAACTATCCAAACACAACCATTTGCGGTCGATGATCGGTTCAGTTGGACGAGAATATCTCGTCCTTTCTACGTAAACAGCCCCCCACCATTATGGAGCCACCAACAGCTTGCATAGTGCCTTGTTGACAACTTGCATCCATGGCTTCGTGGGATCTGCAACACATTCGAACCTTACCATTAGCTCTTACCAACTAAAATCGGGGCTCACATACCCGACCAAGGTTCTCCAGTCGTCTGGGGTCCAACCGATGTGGTCACGAGCCCAGGAGAGGAGCTGCAGGTGATGTCATGCTGGTAGCAAAGGCATCCACGTGGGTCGTCTGCTGCTTTAGATCATTAACGCCAAATTTGACGCACTGTCCGAGCGGTTATTGATTTCTGTGGTTATTTCACACAGTGTTGCTTGTCTGTTATCACTAACAATTCCACACACTCTGCGCTATGCTCGGTCGTTAAGTGAAGGCCAGTTGCCACTGCGCCGTTCATGATGAGAGATGATGCCTGACATTTGGTGTTCTCGGCACACTCTTGATACTGTGGATCTTAGAATAATGGAATTCCCGAACGATTTCCGAAATGGAATGTCCCATGCGTCTAGCTCTATCATTCTGCGTTCAAAATCTGTCATGGCGGCCATAACCACGTCGGAAACCTTTTTACATGATTCATCTAAGTACAAGTGACAGCTCCGCAAATGCATTGCCCTATTACACCGTCTGTACGTGATAGTACACGCCATCCGTATATGTGCATATCGTTATGCCATGAATTTGGTCACCACAGTGAAAAATGAAAATACCTAGCGATCTTGGCTGCAGAAGATTTTCCTGTTAACCAGTATTAAGTGAAAGAACTTCGCCTCCTACGTGTCGGTCAGCTAGGAACAGTGAAGACAAAATTAGAGAACGGAGTATTTAAGCAGACATTCTTTCCGCTCCCCATATGCCTTTGGAGTGGGAAGAAACCTTACATACCTCTGCCATGTACTTCGCAGTAACTTTCATTATATGTACGTATGAATGTATGTAAATGCAGATGTAGATACCTAGTAAGGCCGGTATTACACTATCAAATTTATTTGTCCAATATCATCGTCAAAGAAATTTGATAGTGTAATAGGGAACTTTGTCAAATGTCGTCAAATATTTGATCAAATCTAGGGCCTCGCTGTAGATTTGATCAAAGAAGTCGCTTGTCTTCTGTTCACGCCAATGTGACATGTTACCACGTGGAGCGCTAGCATCGCTGCAGCGTTCTGTCATCTGTAGTGTTTTAATAAACGTTGCTGGTAAATACAATTGGTGTGTACCGACAACTACAAAATTAATAGAGATGTATGAAGCTGATGAGGCGCTTTACAATGTGAGGTACCCTGAATACAAAACTAGATTAAAAAGATTGAAGAACTAACCTAACCTAACCTAACCCTCTCCTGTAGCAAGGAATCGGAGTGTTAAAGTGAGCCTGTCTTCTGCAGATATAGCAGTTCTTAAGTGAGTATTGTGCTTTGCGATATGAGGATACACTTCACTGAGCACATACAGAAACGTATGCTCATCCATTCTTAAGTAATTGACGTACGACTTGACGTCCTCCACAAGTTTTTTGATTGCTTTTATCGTGTCGTCGTAAAACCCACGGCTTCACCCAGGTACGTTTCCTTTTTTCCCCCGCTTCTATTCCGCACGTGCGCACAGTGCAATTGTGGTACATGCAACTGTTGCGGTTAATAACAAGTTGTTGTCAGTCATCTTGAACTTTGGCGAAAAATATTATGACAGTGTAATACCCCTTTTTAGCGCCACATCAAAGATCTTAGTCAAATATATTTGACGAACATTTGATCACATCTTTGATCAAATCTTTGACAAAGAAATTTGATAGAGTAATACCGGCCTAAGGAAAAAGTTCTGCTCAAAAGTAGAACAGATATTTAGCTACACATTCAAGAAATCACATACAAGATACACCCTCGTACACTGACAGGAAAAAAAACAAAACTTAATTATTGTAGAGTAATGAAATTTCAGGAATACATTTGTCGAGATAACATATTTAAGTTATTAACGTTGCAAGATAACAGGCTAATTAAAGCATCACATAAGCAATTGCAAATGTGAAATACTGGTACATTAATAACCTGTGTAACAGGCGAAATGTTGAATGCAAAAGCGCATGCATTGTGTTGTGCACGTGACGGATGTCAGTTTATGGGATGGAGTTCCATGCCTATTGCACTTGGTCGGTCAATACAGGGGCGGTTCATGCTGTCTGTGGATGACGCTGGAGTTGCCGTCCGACGATGTCACAAATGTGCTCGACTGGAGACAGATCTGGTAATCGGGCAGGCCAAAGCGACATGTCGACACTTTGTAGTGCATGTCGGTTTACAACAGCGGTATGTGGGTGAGCGTACCCCTTGAACGCCGTTCACAAATGGCGGCTCAACAGGTCGAATCACCGTACTGACGTACAAATCTGCAGTCAGGGTGCGTGGGATAACCTTGAGAGTGCTCCCGCTGTCATACGAAACCGCAACCCAGATAATAACTCCAGGAGTAGGTCCAGTGTGCCTAGCAAGTAGACAGGTTGGTTGCAGGCGCTTAACTGACCTCCTCCTAGCCAACACACGGCCATCACTGGCACCGAGACAGAACCAGCTTTCATCAGAAAACACAACACACCTCCACCCTGCCCTCCAACGAGCTCTCGCTTGACACGACTGACGTCGCAAATGGCGGTGATTTGGAGTTAGTGGAATGAGCGCCACTGGGTGTCTGGCTTGGAGCTGTTCTTGAAGTAACCGGTTTGTAACAGTTCGTTGTGTCACTGTGTTGAACCGCTGCTCAGATTGCTGCTGCAGATGCAGTACGATGCGCCACCGACATAAGCCGAATACAATGGTCTTCCCCCTCGGCAGGGCCATATGGTCGTCGGGAGACCTGTCTTCTTGTGACAATATGTTCCCTTGGCATCCGCTGCCACCAGTCATGTACCTGCCAAGTCTTTCTGCAGTATCGCAGAAGGAACATCCAGCTTCTCGTGGCCCCATTATACGACCTCGTTCAACATCAATGAGATGAGGTATTAATAATGCATTCTTTACTAAGATCAACTCACCACGTCCAGTCTCAAAGGTAACTAACGCTCACGACCGTTATAGCATTCATTTAAAGCAAACCGAATTTCCATCCTCAAAATAGCGCTACCACTCTTCTGCGACGGGCGCGAAATCTGAATAGGTATCATCTTGCAATACGGCTACTACGAATCTTGGGAGAAAGTTTTATTGAAAAAGGAAGAGACCTATATATGTGCTTCATCGATCTAGAAAAGGCATTTGACAATGTGGTTTGGGACAACAAGTTGGCGACTAAAATGAGGGAAAATGGAGTGGACTGGAAAACCAGAAGCTTGTAAACTCATTATATCTTAATCAAAAAGCCTCAGTTAAAGTGAGGGAGAAAGTACAAACTGGATCGGACTAGGAAAAGGAGTAAGACAAGGATGCTGTCTATCGCCGACCCTTTTCAACCTCTACTTGGAAAATATGATTGACCAGTGCTCATTAGATGACAAAGGAGTAGAAATTGGAGGAAGACGAGTAGGGTGTTTGCGGTTTGCTGATCACAAGCTCCTTCTAGCAACAGGGAAAAAATAATCACAGGATTTGGTGGACACCATTGAATCTAACGCAAAAAATTATAGAATGAAAATTAACACAAAGAAAACAAAAGTATTGGCACTAGGAGGAAATAAAGAAATAAAAATTATGCCGAATGGAGAAATATTAGAACAGGTGCAAAATTTTAAGTATCTTGGAAGCAGGATAGACACCGACTGGAAGTACACCACAGAAATTAAAACAAGGATAGCGATGGCAAAAGAGGCATTTTATAAGAAAAGGAGAATTTTCTGCAGCGGTCTGGACAGAGAACTCAGGAAGAGACTCATAAAATGTCTTGTATGGAGTGTTGTTCTGTATGGCGCTGAATCATCATCGTCTTCTGGATGTAGAAACACGCCTACCAACTTTGGTTTATGTCGCACAACTTCTTCTTGGTGTTGCGATTTTTTTCATCAGTGTATATTAGAAAATGCAACATTAAAGTAGTAGATGTGTTTTGAAATTTGGACAGCAAAGTAACTGACGAAGCCCGGAGCAGAAAGGTATAAAATGCAGACTAACTATAGCAAGGAAAGTATTTCTGAAAATGAGAAATTTGTTAACATCGAATATATATTTAAATGTTAGGAAGTCTTATGTGTAGGTACATGTTTGTGGTGTAGCCACGTACGAAGTGAAACGTGGACTACGAACACTTCCGACAGAAGACAGAAGCTTTTGAAATGTTGTGTTACAGAAGAATGCTAAAGATTAAATAAGTAGAACGAATACCTAATGAGGAGGTACTGAACATAATCGAAGAAAAAATAAACTTCTGGCACACCTTGACTAGAAAAGGGAAGGCACATTCTGAGACATCATTATCAACAACAAAAAGATATTCAAGGGGGATGGTAAATAATTTAGGAGACAGGTGTATAGGTAATTTTGCGTTTTCTATCGATGACAAACCGAAAAGTTCTCGCGCCTACAGTGACAAACGTTTTTAGGTAAAAGATACACATTTTTCTATGTCCCTTTTAAGTTAATGCAATTTGTCCAATATTTCTCAGTGAGTAGGTTTCGTATCTGAAGAGCGTATCTGTAAGAATTGCAAAATACTCAAGGATAGCTGCTACAACCTGTTGAAGGTCTCTAAATATTTTCCAGCCCCAAATATCACTACATGTGGTAAGAGGTGGAAGTCAGAAGCTACAAATTCTGGCGAGTGAGGTTGATGTTCCAACGATTTATATTACGAATTCCTTAGTTTTCCCACCGTCAAAGCACCTTCACAAACAGTTACTCTTTCCAGAATAAAGATGATTTATTTTCTTTTTCACTCCATATCATTTCCATTATGTTTTTTTACGCAGTTGGTCCGTGAGACTTTCATAGTACTCATACGTTATTACTTTATTTGTCAACGTAAACAACAATTAGAATATTTTTTGCATCCCAGACAATACAGGCCGTAAACCTTCCAAAAATGTGTAGGTGAAATCGATTTGCCCTTTTCCGTGCATGGCTACCAGCTTCTACCCACTGGTTTGATCGCTGTTTCATTTCTAGCTTGAAGGATACACCATAAGAAAACGGCATACAAAATCTGTTGTATTCTTTCTGAAGTGATCCAATAACTGCTGAGGGATTCATTTTCGCATCTGCTATTAGTCAGCAATCGATAACTGGGGCTCACGTATTTATTTCTTCAAGATTATGTACGCAGACTGAAGCGACGAATGAAAATGTGGACCAAGGCTGGGATTCGAACCCCAGTCTCCTGCTTACTAGGCAGATGTGCTAAACACTATGCTACCCTGGCACAGTGGGTTTGCACAGGGGCACGGAGTACACGATCACGCCTCCCTACTCAATCCAAATTCCCGTCCACGCCTCAGCCTACTGTGTATTCCCCCCTAAACTTGGACAGAATTGCAGATGCTTTCCAAATGTATAGTAGTATCACCTCAGCATTTAACGAAATGGGGGATCCAGCCTGAAACTTGTTTGAGACTTGAAACGGCCCCTGGAGTCATGTATTTGCATGTTTCATTTGATTTAAAAGCACGTATGCCTGGGATTCAGGCAGGACCCCCCCACCCATTTCGTTCCAAGCTGAAATGCTATTCCAACACAGTTGGAGCACCTCTGCAATGCTGTCCGAGTTTAGGGGGAATATCTAGTGTGATGAGGCGTGAACGGGAGTTTGGTCTGAGGGTAGGCGTGATAGTGTAGTCCGGCAGTTGTGCAAAGCCACTGTGCCAGAGTAACATAGTGGTTAGCGGATCTGACTAATGAGCAGGAGACCTGTGTTCGAATCCCGGCCTTGGTACACATTTTCATTCGTCGCTTCAGTCTGAATTATACATCATAGATATATGAGACTTGAGAAGGTCTCTGGTTTCACACAGTTTCATTTTATTAATTCTCTAAGTAAAATGTAATGCAGTCTCTTCTGATACGCTTGTGCCGATATTTGATCGTTCAGTACCATATCGTGCAAACATCTTTCATGCTGAATGGCAGTCAGAACAATGTGTCAAATGAGCAATCATTGGACATCACCACACGTACACTGGATATCATTTTCCTGGTTGAAGTTAACCTCCATTTCAGTAAATTACCCTTGCAACGATCTAATCCTCCAATAAGCGTCTTTTCAGATGGATAAAAGCTCTTAGTTGCCAAGGGGTACAGTCTCTTCTCGAGTTATAAATTTTTGCTAATTGCCCTGGTGTTTTCGCATAGCAACACATGCTTTGTCTCAAAACTGCGGGTCAGAGGTGTTTCTTACTGGACTTCAGTCACGAATCAGTTGTAAGACAGCCGCGGTAGGGCTAATGTTGATCATACTGGTTATGAAAATTCCTGGCAGATTAAAAAGGTAAGCCGATCCGGGACTCGAACATCGAACCTTTACCTTTCGCGGGCAAGTGCTCTTACCAACAGAGCTATCCAACCACGACTCACGACTCGCCGTCATAGCTCTGCTTCCGACAGTACCTCCTTTCCGCTTCCCAATGAGAGCTTCTGTGAAGCTTGGAAGTTACGAGGGGATGTAATGGCGGAAGTCTAGCTGAAGGCTAGCAGTGAGGGCGAGTCGTGCTTGTGTAGTTAGTGTTGCGTGATCTCTGCATAGACATCTGGTACCACACGCCACTGGAAACCTTGCACGGCTTGTCGAATCCATGACATGTATGATGACTGCTCTTTTGCGTGCCGAAGGAGGACGAACACGCTGTTAAACTGGTGAACGTAATGTTTTAGCTCCTAGGTGTAAATGCCGTGTGTAAGAATGGAATGTGCCCTACTACAGTGTAATCTATGTGTTGTTGAGGATTATAATTGAACTCCAAGGAGAGGGCGGCGAGGGAGGGAGGGGGAGAGAGGGAGGGGGGAGGGGGAGAGAGAGGGGGGGAGGGGGAGAGAGGGAGAGGGAGAGAGTTGAAACAGCGCCAATGGAGGTCAACGTCCCCGTCTGATTGACGGAACATCACCAACAGCCCACTCAACGTCAGGCACTTTGCAGAGCTTTGGTATTTATGTACAGTGTGGTGATTATGAAATGCATGTCATCACTTCCTCTTCGTCGTTAGTCAGAAACTGGTAGAGAACATTTCCTCCTCCCCCAGAAAACGAAGTAGCTCCTATCTTAGGGTTTAACGTCACGACACTATTTGAAGTAGACAACACATGAACATTTGTTCACCTAATGTCACTCATAGGTATGATCCACATGTTTAGCTCACAAGTGGACCTAGTGATAATATTTGCACTTGTTTCAGGTCTTAACATAAGCTTTTCTTTTCCGCGTTGTAGCATCTGAAGGAGGGCTTTATATGCAGAAACCTGATATGATTGTGTCATAAAGAACTGGTAGTATAAAAAATAAAATATAAAATTGTGGTAAGTCAATCACCGTCTCCGTAAAGACTGTCGTTTCTTCTACAATACTAGCATTGGTAAATACATCAGCTATTATTTACGTGGACTGAACAAAATAACAGAAACACTATCGCATGTAGCTTAAGATCCCCTCTATAAAGCAAAACACTTTCAAAGGATTGATGAATATTAATTCTGAATGATAATCAATGTATTTTATACTATTAACTGCAAAGAATTTTCGAGAAGACAACGGACACTTCGCTGTTTTTAAATTTGGCGATTATGAAGGCCAGGAAATTCCTGTCATTTCATCTTTGTCAAACAACACGTTGAAATTCGAGTCTTGGTTGATGTAATTTCCTGTGCCACTCAAAGAAATGATACAACAGATTGGTTCCATATACTAATTAACTACCTTTTCTCTAAATGTGACCACTAAAAACGACGACATGATCGCTAAAACCATACCTGAACATTCAGCGTTCACTGCAATTGCAGATACGTCTCCCAATCGTTGTCTCATATGTATACATATTCTGATATAAGGAACAGTATGAAAGTAGATGTATAGGTTCACATTGATTAATCCATAGTCCACGTTTTTGCTCTTTGTATCCCACAACAACAACACACTTGGTGTTGCCGCTCTACACGCGACCTTTAGTTTAAGCACCTCAAGTTCTACTGCTTTCATCAACATTATTTCTCTAGAGACACATTACCGGGCGAGGTAGCGGCAATGGTTAGCAAACTGGACTCGCGTTCGGGAGGACGGCGGCGCAAACCCGCTTCCAGCTATCCAGATTTAGATTTTCTGTGATTTCGCAGGCAAATGCCGGGATCGCTCATTTTCAAGGGCATGGCCAATTTCCTTCTCCATCCTTGACACAATGCGAGCCTGTGCTCCTTCCCTAATGGCCTCGATGTCGACGGGACGTTAAAACCAATCTGTCCTCCTTCCTCCCTTCCTTCCAGACACAGATTAACCTTACCTAACAACACTATATTCTGTCATGACACTAGATGCAGTTGTGGTAATGTTCCTAGTGAATTTGTGACTTTTCTCGTGTATGGTACAAGTCTGTGAAGTTCGAAAGATCAGTAGATTACAAAAACACTGTAACTACCGCAGATCGTATCCAGAAATGCTATCGAGTAAGGGGAGAAACAGCAGTGCCTTACAGATGTATCACACTGCTAGAACAACTAAAGAGACATTAGTACCATATCCTTTATAACATTTCATTCAATCCCTGTAACTACTGCTGTTTAAATAAAGGAATGTATTAAGTGAATACAGCTGTCAGTACACTGTTTTTCCCTTCGTCACACGAGTTAAGTAATAACAGTACCTGTACAGCAGAAGTATCGTGTTTCGACTATTTCCCCGTGACTGGTATGAAAAGTTTGCTTCTAGTTGGATCAGGAGATACTTAAAGTGATCTAAATTTACATCGAAGCTACCTGACGGTGTGTGGTGCAGGGTACTTTTGGTACCACTAACTGATCCCTCTTCGTTGGTAAGTCTCTGTATTTCTGTATTAGCTCTTATTCCTCGAATTTTCTCGTCGTGGTCATTTATTGACACGCACTTGGGAGAAAGTAATACGTTTCTGCCTCTTCCGGGGAATACTCTGAAATGTCATTTCACACATTTCTGAACAACAAAAAGCGATTTTATTACAAGGAAGGAATAAACCGAGTCATAACAACAAAACAAGCGACTTGGAAATTAGTCTTTAGAAAGACATTATTCCAATTGGTATCCTAAAAGTGCAAACTGATAATCTGATTCATGGGAGTTTGCGCCAAGCCACTTAAAAGGAACTGGTGAGAATGAAGAACTGTGTTACTGGAGAAATATTACTTTGGGAGTTCGGACGTAAACTCATTGCTCAAATTGCTTGAACACTAGGCTAATGGACGCGCATAGTATAAACATTCTAGCACTGTAAGAAATGCGATATCTGGGTTCGAGTATAATTGACGTCTGTCAAGTAATGAAACCAGTGAAAATAGATAGAAAATATTGGCATATTTGGTACAGACGTCGTTGTTATTAAGAAGATTATCACTGAGTGATAATTTTCTCTAGCTGTTCAGAGAGACATTCCCCTCTGACTTTCCGATTAATGCTAATGCTTCCACTAGACACCCAACTGTTTCTAATTCCTTTTATCTAGGGATAATAAGCTGCAGAAACTGAGAAGCCAAAGATAAGCTAGAGTTAGAAACAGAATTAAAATCAGATCAAGTGTTTTATTTCAGAGCATGGAGAAAATATAGGTGTAGGCTTTAGTGGAAAACAATAAATTAAAAACAGTATTATAAACACCGAAAGAATCTCAGACGTAATAGCAACACTGGTTTTAACAATAAACAAAACAACGTTCAATGACAATCGTTCATGTCTATGCACCAACTTGCTCAAATTCTGATGACGGAGTAGAAGCCCTCCATGAAGAAATAGAGAAGCTAAGAAATGAAAGCAAATCCCAGCAGAAGAAGATAATGGAAGATTATAATGAAAAATTAAGACTAAAATTAATGAATGATTCTTCGGCGGGTTACTTTGTTTATAGTACCAGAATGACAGAGGTCATAACATTAGTAAAATTTTGTGAGAATAACAAGTTCCTACTTCTTTAAAGTCAGTACCGCCATTAGAATGTTTTTATTTGCAGTGTTACATTTACACGATCACGATTTCGGCTTTAAAGTGCCATTATCAAGTGTTTTAATGTTATACAGTGCCTAAGATGGCATACTGTCGTATTTAAAACACACTACTTAAATTCCTACTTAACACATTTTTCCACAGATGAATATATAGAAAATGGAACTAGAAACGAAAATCACTACGATTTAGCAAATAATAAATTCTATAGGAAGTGACACCCCCTAACTATTTTCCAAATGTTCAAAAAATTGTTCAAATGGCTCCGGTTCCGGACTGAGGCGCCTAGAACCGCTCAGCCACCACGGTCGGCTCCAAATGTTCAAATGTGTGCGAGTTCCTAAGGAACCAAACTGCTGAGGTCATCGGTCCCTAGAGTTACACAATACTTAAACTAACTTACGTTAAGAACAATACACACAACCATGCCCGGAGGGAGGACTCGAACCTCCGGCGGCAGGCACCGCGCAGTCCGTGACATGGCGCCTCAAACCGCACGGCCACTCCGCGCGGCTAACGATTTTCCAATTGCAAGTGATCATACACTGGTAATATGCAGAGTAAAAGTTCTGTAGATACAAAGCTACAAAGCAATATACTTATTAGGTAGGATGTCAGAAATTTAGAAGGCTGTACAGATACTGACAGAAGGGATGGAAATGTGTAATTAATGTATTCATGCAAACAGCAAATGGTGTGCGGGTATGACGAAAGCAGAAGAAAAATTTCTAATGGATCGACGAGGAAACTAAGTAAAAGCCAAGAATTTCAAGCAAAAGGAAATAGAACACGACAGAATATGCTGAAAGAAGCTATTGTTCGGAAGCGTAAGAAGATACAATGAAAAATATATAAAAGAAACAATAGAAAACAACAATTATGTGAGAAAAACAGCTATAATAAAGTAATCTACTGCAATAAAACTAAAATTACGTGCAATGAAGACATCGAAAAGAAACTGTACCAGTTGGCAAGGAAGTCAAGAAACACATTGATAGGTCTTTGCATTTACCATACAAGTTGATGACGATGACTGGATGGAGAGCAAAAGAAGTAAGCAAAAAACAAAAATGGTCTACATCACTTTAGTTAACAGCGTTTAGAAACTAAGCAACAGATACGTTTGAAAATGAAAGTTTATAATCTGTGTGTATTACTAAATTTGAGTTCCGGCCGTGAGAGAAACTTTTAACATGAAAACAAAAGTACTGGAAGTTGCTGAGCAAGCGAAGGAGAGACGCGTGTTATAAAACACTAGGAGTGACAGGTAAACGAATGGATCAGGGAACAGATGCGGCTGGAAGTCGTAATTCTTACCACAGTGATAACAAACTGGATCCTGGCAGACATGCGGCCAGACGAATGTATGATAGATGGATCAAGGAAGTTTTTTTGCAGAACTTCAAGAGATGAAAAAAGAACGAGTCGACGACTCAATGGAAGTGCATAAGTTAGATCTGACATGCACGATCAACACGAATGCTTAAAACTGTCAACCATAGTGCGCGGGAAAATATAGCGAATGCCTTTACCCAGCAGTCTATGCTGAAACTCTAATGAAAATAATGGGGATCCATTAATGGAACAACAGACGAAACCAAAAGAAAAGAGATCAAATATGGTACCTTCTGGAAGAAAAGATGGAGAATATAGCATACGAACATCAATATACAGTAGTGGAAATCATGTAAGGGCATGGACATTTGCAGGAAAATTAACATTGTCGGTTGGAATAGCTGTGCACAATGTATAGGCAATACTATGAAATCCAGTACATCAACAAATGCAGTGAAATGGTATTGCATTTGACGTCAATTGTACATTATATAACAAGACATCACCGACTGAGGTGGCAGAGGGTGGAACTAGGTATAAAGACGGCTCTGTGCGATGTTAGTGTTTACGGGGATTCTGTAACTGTCAGACTGCCAAGAAGTTGAATTGTTGAAGTACAGTGATTGATAATTTCGTTGGATTGGGCGCACGATATGGACAGAACGGAAAAAATGGCCAAAGTAGAAAATTACCTGAAGCAAAGAAAGGGGTACTTTTGCGCAAAGTCGCCAGTAACTGCCAGACGTGCTCGACAAAATTGTCACAAGACGAAGTTCTTGCATTCACGAAACGAGTGCAGAAATCAGCTCTAACACCCAAAAATAAACAGTCTACATTGGAGTTTGACCCTCAGCGATGCGAAGAAGTTTAATTTAGATGGGCAGGATGGATATAAATAATATTAGCATGCTCTGAGAATAGAGCAACAGGTAAGAATGTGCAGATTTGGGCAGCCTTCTGCGCTAAAGGTAAATCACACACTGCTTGGATAAACACTAGAATGAACTCCAACATATACATTCACATGCTAGAAACCGAACTGATTAGAATGTACGAGGACCTAGGGGACGAAAGTACTCGTATATTGTTTCAACAACGTAATGCATTTCTGCAAGTTTCTGCTGCAATTAAAATAAACATACTGTTAAAATATTCTGATATAAATCAACGTCAAATTAAACATTCGCGTGCTACTACTCAGATTGCGTCAGTATTTATACAAAGACCTAAGGCCAGCAGAGGGCACTTTAGCCAGAGTACATAGTAAACCAGTGTCGCCAAATATAAAGATTAAAAAGCGGTATGCATTGTCTTTAGTTAAAAAAAATTTCCCCTTGGCTAAACGAGCGTCTGTCATTAAAAACATATACTGATATAGTATATGTCAAATTAAGACTCATACTTGAAATCCATAAAAAGTACAAATAATAAACAATACAGCCCTTAGCCTGGTTAGGTAACATACAACTTTTATGAACGCCAGTATAAAAAGTATAGAATGAAAAATAAAAATAAAAATCACAAAATCTTCTATCCTAAGATCAGTTAACAGTGAACGAAATCTTAAAACAATTAATAAATTAGTGACCCTTAATTAAAAATAGAAAATTGATAATCGGTATTATATTACATTATAATATTTACATTTTATATTTCATGCATCACTAAGACTTGTATAGATTTAATCTTAGCTAATTGAACCTGGTCGCTTACACAATATTTATATTTACACCAGATCTGAAGATGGCGATAAGCCGAAACCGGTCCTAAAATGCAAAAAAAAAATCTATGTGATCAAGACGGACTTGTGAAAATAAAAGTATCTTTACAATTTTCAATTCTTGTTCTAAACAGACCTGTTTGGCTTCGTTTGATTTCAACAGTCTTAGATGGGTTAGGAGCGAACTTTCGTCAAAATTTTACTGAAATACCTCAGTCTGATAATAACATAATATTATCTGATGATAGTTTTACATATAAGAATTTTAAGAACTATATGTCACTTCACCTCATTTTCTAGTTACAAAACTTCCTCACTGATTCCGTTTGTCATCTAACGCGAATTCATTTCTCAACAAATAACTGTAAGATCTGGTAATGTGCATGAGCTTACATAACGCTCTTGGTGTGACATCCCCGTTGTACAATGGAACTGACGAAAAATTACAGTTCCCACGTCCATGTGAGTTTTGTGAGATAAAACCTCTGATCTCTGTGAACACGGGTAAATTATCCACATAATGGCTTCACTGTATATTCTTAAACCATGGGAGCTCTGTAGAATAAGCGAAACAGCGTTTGGCAAAGATTCTCGAAAATCGCGCCAGGTGTATGGAAGATCTAATTTTGTACGCTTGAGACACTAAATGATTGCGTGCAGATGCAGCGTCATTCAAGATTACCCCGCTCCGTGAACATTAATGGTCTCTTTCATGTGTGGTAAACAACTGCAGCAGATATACTGGCGCGTCAGAAGCCTGTTCTCTCCTTTTGATTAACTGAGACAAACAACTGAAAACAATTGCGGAAACGAAAACAGAAATAGACTCTACGACCTACGTGAGGCAGGAAATAATTTCGATTCTGATGTTCAGTGCTTACTCTGACTGTAAAAGAGAGGCCGAAATCATCACGAACACACACAATTATAATTGTATCCTTGGATTAAACGTTGTTGTAGAATAATAGATGGACTACGTAGCTCCGTGACTAATAACATAAAACTATTTGGATGGAGATCGTTCGTCATTGTTGGTGGTGTCATTCCTATTTCAGTTTCTCTGTGGCGGTCCAGGTGATTGGTAGAAGGGCTCTTTCAATATATCTGTATAAAATGCACTTTTATTGATTTATTGAAACATTGGACAAGGCTTCTTGTATTTTATATTTAAGTACATAAGAGTACGAGACAATACAAAAAGGGATGTCTAATGATACAGTTAGAAGTAAAGACTGAAGTACCGTTGTTTCCATGTCTGATCCATCAGTTATTTTTTAAAGTAAGGAAATATGTTACTTCTGTAATATTGCAAAAAAAGTTTATTCCACAGCCCTGTGCTTGGAGCACACTAAAATTGGTGAAAGATGCTTAGCGTATGAATGAATAGTGAAAGTAATTCTGTAGGTACTGATAAAGTGTCTCATGGTTGTTGGTCATCTAGAAATGCTATATTTTACGGCATATGGGGTATTGTTATTACTGGGGAGAATGTAGAGTAAAATGTATTATGTAGTAATCAGGGTTCGAAATGTACACAGTCGAGATATTCTCCACTGAACAGTAATAAAAGGTAATCATGGATCGGTGTGTTGGTTATGCATCAGACACAGAACTTCAGAGCATGGAACAACCGCTTCGTAATTAATGACTTACATGTTGAAGAAATATGTGACCTAAGGAAAAGGAGAGAAATTCATTTCAAACAGTGGATTATTAAATCAACGAAATTTTGCCATTCAGAAAAATGTTTTCTTTTAATATTCGAAGAGTTCATCTTGACATCGCTAACAGTAATAAAAAGACAATGCATAATCTTTGTGATGGTGTCTGACAAATATGATGGCAAGCGTAAAAAGTGAAAATAGCTACTGTTTTAGTGGAAGAATAGAACGATAACCTGTGCATATGTTTTTGGAAATGCCCAAAATTTTAAAACAACTTCTAGTGACTGGAATATAGTTCAAAGCAGAATTAAAATGTGTGTATGTTCTTCTAGACAATCGCAGATATTCATTACAACGACGACACCACATTTTCGGAATCAAACAGTTCATCAGGATGAGGTTTAACAGCTCGTACGAAAATTACAATTTGCTACTGTAGCATATACTTATATACTTCCAAACCAGTAAGAACAAGTTGTCAGGAGATTCCGAACCGTGTGGAAGATGACACACTCCCAACGTTCGCAAACTTGGATACACGGAACGGATTTTTCTTGAGTTCGAGCTAAGTGAGCTCTGGGGAAAGCTCTCAAAGAAAACTGAATACTTTCTTGAGTTTTGTGGTTACCCTTTGATTCAACTGAATCTTTCCTGGTCATTAGCTTGTCAACATAGGTTACACAGAGGTTCTGCCAGGTGGCAGCACCAAACATATTTTAGATGTATAGGAGGCTGAGCCAATGATATTGCCAGTCAGGAGGAAACAAGCCAATTATTCTGCAACCACAGTAATGAATGGCTAAAATCAATCGAACTTTCACACTCAAAAAGTTTCTCTGAACTCGGAAAAAACGAACTGTCTGTCGTGGACACTCGTGGAGGGAAGAGAGCAGGCCTAGAGGTATAACGTGCAGAGTATCGCCGTCAGTTCAGAGTTCCCCAAACGAATGTCGTGATTTTAACTCAGGTCCGAATTATTTTACGGCTGCAGTTTTAGTCTTGTGGTGAACGATCCATCTTTGTGACTTCAAAATCGAGATTTAGCACAAGCGGGTATTCTTATTTGGCGGCAGCCCTGAGGAATGAAGAGTTAACTGGAAATGAACTTATTCTTTGGAAACTTAAGTGTTTAATTTTCATGTGGCTTTGTGAAGTTAATATCTTTGGACTGTTATTCAAGGACTTTCCGAATAACAGATCAAAGATATGGAATTCAGAATGCCACTGGAGAACGAAAGAATTTTGCTTAGATTGGCGAGGACACTATTCGCATTGTGTTTTTTCAGCTTAATGGTAGGACCTAAGAATTTTTTGAGTGCGGATCGTTTGTAACAGAACGATAATCAGTAGTGTCCGGGTTGCAGTCGTTTATCTTTTGTCTCGTTGATAGCGAGACCTACCAAAAACTGTTGCACAATACTGCAGTGGAGCGAGTTGATCCGGTTCGTCAGTTGAGTTTTTTTCACGACAGCAACGCATTTACGTTTCGTAGTAGGATAGCGTGCCTCGCTGAAACCTCCTTCCCCCTCCTCCCTTCCCCCTTCTACACACACACACACACACACACACACACACACACACACACACACACACACACACACACTCTTCTTCACCGAGGGATTTCGATTACAGTCAGCGCCTCGAGCTTCGCGATCTTTCAGCCCATTTAATGTCATCTTGATTACTAACTTAAAGACTGATGAGACCAGTTTCGACTTTGTCAAAAATCATTCACATTTCCCATAAACTATTTCTCTTAATACCAAAGAAAAATTTGAAGAAGGAATTTAAGTTCAGGGAGGACAAGTAAAATCTTGGCTCTTTGCCAATAGTAATGTTCAAAAATGGTTCAAATGGCTCTGAGCACTATGGGACTTAACAGCTATGGTCATCAGTCCCCTAGAACTTAGAACTACTTAAACCTAACTAACCTAAGGACAGCACACAACACCCAGCCATCACGAGGCAGAGAAAAAATCCCTGACCCCGCCGGGAATCGAACCCGGGAACCCGGGCGTGGGAAGCGAGGACGCTACCGCACGACCACGAGATGCAGGCAATAGTATTGTAATTCTGTCAGTGTTAGCAAAGGACTTGGAAGAGCAGTTGAACGGAATTGTCACTATCTTGAAAGGAGGAAATAAAATGAACATCAACGAAAGCAAAGCATAGGTATAGTAATGTAGTCAAATTAAATCAGGCGATGCTGAAGGAACTGGTACACTAAAAGTAACAGACGAGTTTTGCTATACGGGTAGTAAAATAACTGATGATGCCGAAGTAAAGGGGATATAAAGTGTAGACTAGAAATGGCAAGAAAAGCGGTTATGAGGAAGAGAAATTAAGATCGAATATAAATTTAAGTATTAGGATGTCTTTTCTGAAGGTATGGTCTATGGTGAAAAGTAGACTAAGCAGTTCAAACAAGAGGAGAGTAGGAGCCTTTGAAACGTGCCACAGAAGGATGCTGAAGATTACATGGATAGATCACGTAACTAATGAGAAGATACTGAATAGAACTGACGAGAAAAGAAATTTGTGGCGCAATCTGACTAGCAGAAGGGATTAGCTGATAGGACACTCGGTGAGACATAAAGGTATCACCAAATCTTGGAGGGAAATGTGGTGGGGGAGGGATGGGGGGGGGGGTAAATATTGTAGGAAACCAAGACTTGAACACGGTAAAGGGTGTGGGTTGCAATAGTTATTCGGATATGAAAAGCCTTACAAAGGCTAGAGTAGCGTGGAGAGCTGCATCAAAGCAGTCTGCTGACAGAAGACCACATCACCACAATTATTTATATCAATCTCATCTACATTACGCACGCATTAAGTACGAATATGCCATGTGCTCGAACTGATTATGATGAACCTGGGTGACACCAAGTAGAGGCAGACGAAACATCCCAAGGGTAGAGTATATGTTCCAGTCGCAACCCAAGTCCAAAATAATGCACGACATAAAAGAATATAACACAATGAAGAATTAATTTATTGTACACTGTTAATTAATATAGTTCACATAAACTTAAATAAAGGAACCAGTATAACTCCTAAATCTGGAAAGTAAGCAGAAGGTGTTTGATGGGCGATGCATGTGGACTCGTAGGTGACGGAAACATAGCCCACAGTTCATCCAAGCACAAAACCTACCGTATCATAAAATTACAACTCCATACGTCTTTTGTTCTGAAATCGCGGAAAATGAACACTGGAAGCCTCATCTATACGGCTTGTCCGAAGACTACAGTTCCAGTAGATGCTGCGAGATAATATCCACCGTCCCGGCTGTAGTGCGGCTATACCGTACTGGGAAACGATTACGCTCTTTCCATAGTTAGACGCTCTTGATTGTCCTTGTCCAGGTTATACATCTCCATCCTGCACAAACTGCTGCTACAATCGGATCACAACCGAACGACTTACATTCAAGCACTTGACAACATGGTATTCACAGTTCCCTGCCTCAATATAATATTTTCGTTACCACAGAGAGGCGCTGAAATGTCACTGTAGTTGAAAAACAGTTTCGTTTACACAACTTGAGAACTGTAGTAAAAGAAATGACAGCAAGTACGATTTGGCACACCGTCCGATATAGGTGACACAATCGCCGTTAAATTTTGGTGGAATATACGATCCAATCTTCCCGTCTTCCTCAAACTCACAGTCTGCTAATATTTAGAAAAAGTAAAAACAAATACAATTATAAGAATTAGACAACAATATACAGCGCGACCCTAAAGTCCGTTTACATTTGAAAATTCAATATAGAGAAGGTAAAAATTAGCACACTTGCTTGAAATGACATGAGGTTTTATTTGAACCAAAAAAGTGCACGCAATGATCAACAGATGACGCTTCATATGATACAAAAGCAATAATTAGCATAATTGATTATTACCAAAGATGGTGCTCTTTATAACAAATGCTCAGCATACCGGCCGTCATTTATCAACAATACCTGTAGTCGAGAGATAATGTTGCGAACGGCACTGCACAGCATATCATTTGGTGTTGTGAGAAATTACCGTCGGATGCTGCCGTTTAGAATCCCTAATGAGGTCGGACGATCGCGGTAGACTTGCGACTTCTGGTAAGCCCACAACAAATAATCACATGGACTGAGATATGGAGACCTAGGAGGCCAAACATAACGGACACGGCAGATCAGCACGCTACCCTCACCATACGATGTGCACAAGAGATCTGTCACACGTGTAGCAATATGGGGGTGGAGGGCCTTCCTGCAGGAGTCATCTGACATCCTCTTTAACTACAGTTCATTTTATACACCATGATCACGCGGCGTCACAGATGTGTCGCTGTCCAGTGCCATCTTCTCGCCAGTTTTTCCACTTGTTTTTTTGGTTTCAATAAAACCCCGTATCATTTCAGTCTTGTAAGACAATTCTTACCTGTCTACCTAAATTATTCAGTGAATTACGTTAACGGACTTTCGAGTCACTCTGTACACTAAACTGGACCCGCATAAGGCACCAGAGCGCTTATTGGCGCCAAGCTGACGACACAGGGACGCGTGGGTCTCTACGGCGGGGCTGACGACACATGTGATCGCGTGGGACACCATGACGACGCTGACTCACTCGCTTCCCTGACTCAAAGCTTGGCCGGAGCGCCGACTGCGACGCTCGAGCGTCGCATCTAAAATAAACTGTCTCTTGCAGTCTCCAGAACAAAGAACACGTCGTCCCGGCGACTAGTGCGTTTCGTAGTATTCTCGAAACGAATGTAGTTAACTCTGACTTCTACATGTCCGGGACGCACCGGAGCGGAATAGTGCCGGTACGTGGCATACAATGTCAGTATTATTACAAACAAATGCGAGCTACAAATGTGACCATAAAAATTCAAGCAAAGAAAATAACAGCAAGCTGTTGGTGCATACAGTCATTTCGAAGAGAAGAGATGCTACACAGAGCAACAGGTTAAAAATAAAAGAAGTGATATGACTTCCACTTGGACACTCTCTCTCCCTCCCCCCCCCCCCCCTCTCTCTCTCTCTCTCTCACACACACACACACACACACACACACACACACACACTCCCCCCTTCTTCCCCCGCCCCTCCCCCCCATAACTATGAGTCACGAGAAAGTGCGTACGTGTTCGTGTGGTGCGGCTTAACATGGTGAATTGTGGCTTTTCTGTGCCTACAGTTATTAAACACAAATATTCGTTTGCAGCAGACATGTGATCAACATCAGACATACTCGAATACTTGTGCAATTACAGGCGTGAGATGTGCGTCGCAGCTTTCTAACACGTAGCACCGGATGATGATACAACAGGCGACAAGTCAACAACCGACGTTGAAAAGTACAGACGGTAGCTCACCTTAAACCTGTTCGATCCAAAGCAATTAAGCTCGCACATCAATACAATCTGATATACAGGTGACTCCGGGCAAGATGTACCTCCATTCACTCCAAATTCTGAAAAAAAACTCACATCCTGAGTTAAAATAATAGGTGGCAGAGGTACAATACGCTGAAAACTTGGATACAACTAAATGCTGCATTGCAAATGCTGCGAGATACCAACTTTTCCACTTAACGAGCAGCAAAATCGAGAGAATCGGGCAGTCCTATGGATAAAAATCCGCGTAGCTACCAGAAAGTACATAAACGTATGTTGTAATACACTATACTTTTCGTGTAGCTTCGACATTTAAGACTGATTGCTTTTTGCAAATATGACTTCCTATTACAGCTATAGCTTACGCTGCGGATTTCTGCAGTCTATGTTTAAGGGGCTCCGGAACGCCCAATACTTGCAATGTTAAAATAACGCTTATAAATTACATCTTTCCTCACAAAGTATTTGAGGTAGGAAGTTGAACTTTTTACAGATTATTTATTGGAATATGGGCTACAACTTAACACAGGGATTTTACAAAATTTTAGTTCAGTTATTAAAGATGATTTTTTTTTCAATTGTAATGAAAATTCACAACATTTTTTTGCAATTTTTTATTTATATATTCAAAAATATACAGTTTTTTGGAAAAAGGCTGTGTTACATTATGCAGAAGGTACTGTGTAACATTTACTGAAAGTTTGAAACAAATATGTTTGGAAGATCCTTAGAAAACATGTAATTAGTATGAGAAAATAAAAGTTTTGGGAATCGAGCGACAAAGTTTGGATTAACTTTTTAGTGCATTCCAGGTCCATAGGATGGATTATCTTCATCCTCTGCAAACTCCTCCTCCAGCTTCCTCTTGTTCCTCCTCCTGTTTACTCTTGCTTGTGTTTCTAGACTCTTTACAGCCCTGTCTGCAGCCCAAAGGCGTTCCTTGTCTAAAGCAAGCATCGCTCGTTGTTGTGTTCGTAGATTTTGCTACCATTTTCTTCAGTTGCAGTTACTGCAACACTGTTCCAAAAGGTGGTCATGTATGAACACTTATCACATTTCAGTTGTATTTCACTAGCAAGTCCTACGTGCTTTATTATGGAGAGTTCCAGACCAACTTCACTACAATGAATACATCTTACACAGTTTGAAAAAATTCCTTTGAGAACCGACATATCAAATATTTCATTCACATCCGATTCGCCCATAAAACATTCATAGTTTTTACTCATTTAACCAAGCTTCTTCTGTGAAGTATTTTCTTTCCCACTTTGACTGCTATGGGCAGGTGTACTTGAGAGGTTAGGTTCACTCACTTGGTTATCGTCTTTATTGTTTACAGTAATAACACATATCTTTCGCTTTCCAACATTTCTCCTTTTCTTAAAAGCCTTCAGAGGATTTCTGATAACTTTACTTTTACTCATTATTATACTTCAACAAAACAGAGACTCAAGAAACAGAATTAATTACGAATATTTTCGAGATAACGACAGAGTAGATAAACATGAAACAATCGACAATCGCACCAGCGATATATATTGAACCATCACAGGTTAGCCACAACACATACTTTATCTCACATCACTAAAATGTACCTGATGAACACGAACGTTAATAACAACACCATTTGACAGCAGTTTAACAGCGCCACGGTGGGTCACGCCCATGTAGAACACATTTCAAAAAAAATTTAAAAATAGTTGTAGTCTTCGGAATTGAATAAATTACATATCTATTAAAAGGTAATAGTCTACAGATTCAGAAAACGCAAAAAAGTAAAAATTGAACTTCTCCTGATTTTGAGCCTTTCCGGAGCCCCTTAAGGGTTTTCTGTCTCTTCCTCGTCCATAATAGTTAATGGGATCATGGAGAAGACACAGTTCGTATAAATAGTACCCGTGGATACGTTTAGGATATTTACTATAATCGTGTTGAGCTCTAATCACCTTTTGTAAGAGTTTATATCTTTGTGATCAGTGGCAGATGCTCTTGTTATAAACTCAACAGTTAAGTAATTGTCTATTTACTCCTACTTATATACAAGATGATTCTTGATATGGGAAACACACGTTACCACAGGGTGGAAGGGGTTCAGTACACATGATTGTGAGTCGTATTTAGCTGAGTTTCTATTTATGCTACACCTATCTTCATAATTTAAGGTATCCTCGAACAGAAAACCAAGTGGCTCGTGCCATGAAGAACAGCTGATGGTAAAGCATGCCATTAGTGGACAAGTGCCCTACAAAGGGCTTCAATAATCCATGTTGGCCATGTTATGGCTCCTGTCCCTCGGCCCAGAGTGTCGCATGTACGTTCTGTCAGCTGTAAGTCCAAAGAACAGCTTGATAACTGTAGTCGCATGACGCCCTTGTGTTGCAGGGACACCTCCCCCAGGTCATAAGAGTGTGATGTGCCGTTATTATAAATCAGATGGAACACCGGTGCCGATATAACAGAAGGATTTCATCCCTAAAGATAGCAGTTCCCACAAATACATTTGCTGTACAACATGGTCCAGTCAGTGCCGCCCTAGACAAGAATCCTGACGCTGCCACATTGGTTCGTTTCCACAATATTGGCAAGGTTATAATAGGTCCCGTGGCTGCGTCCGTGAACAAACAGTAGAAACTACTCTCTAGGTTACATGCGACTGAATGGTGAATACGACACTTCTTCGCCCTTCCTAGGCCCACTTACGGTAAGACAGCACATTGGCTAAGCAAGGCGAAGATTCTGATTGGCGGCATTGCATCTGACGAGTCTCCGAACAGACAATATAATATCTTGAAATCTGGCGTAACTTTTTTTTTCTTTTTTAGAATCTGGTGTACAGGTCATACAGCCAACTACGTATTACAAGTTTTCGTTACAAGTATGTTTGTTTACCATTCAGACAGAAATGTAGCAAATACTTCTATAACCTCATTTCGTTTGTGGGTGACAAATAGTTGACAGCAGTTAGTGGCAGTTACCTAGATTTTACTAGAAAGGTTACTAGCTGTTTTCGGTGGTTCAAAGGTTACCATGAGGTCACTAGCCAAGAGTTGTTCGATGTGTTCGGATACTTAAAGGAAGACACCGATTCTTGCGTTGGATTGTAGCAAGCGTTCGAACTTGCCTGCAGCAGAGCTGAATGTTTTTTCCCCTTCCCCGGCATCTTCTCTACAGCCATGAAATTACAGTTTGGGCGATATTCAACCCTTGCCCCATCACACGCTAACTGTAGCTGTAGCCTCTCATCTGTCAATGAACTGACCACAACCAATGTCATCCAGATGTGTTTGTTATATTGCTCTGTTACTAGAAACTGTGTTCAAATGCATAAACACTCAGATAGAACCACTATGTCCAAGAACACTGCTCAAATTGTTGTATGCACACTCACGAGGTCTTCTAATGACTTTCTAAGTATTACACATCAATTCTTCCACGCGGCCACAGTTTGGTCTGCACGTTTCGTCATGCCGCAACGAGTTTTCTAATACACCTTAACTTTTGGAGTTGGTTATAGCTGTGTGATAATTCTTCTACCATAACAGTCTGATGAATTTTTTTTTAAATATAATCCATTATGGATGTTTGTAACGTTTCTATTGATCAAACCATTAGAATCTAACTGTTAGATAAAACTGTTAGATAAAACGTAATATTTATTTTCCGTGGGGCTGCTTCCGTAATTGTGACGGCTTCGGGTGCACACTCTATATGTAAGCTAGTAGATGTTTCGAAATGTGATGCTCAGACGTTCTCCATGTCTCTTGGTAATGAAGCGCCTTGGGGACGCTGAGTATTTAAAACAAAGAGTTTAATGTTGTTATTCACGATCGTTTGCAGGCGTATTGTACATTATGCTGAAAAATTATGTCAATATTGGGAAAACGTTCTCAATAAACTATTACTTTCAACTGGTTCTACATATTAAACTCTTACGGAATTATGTCTGGAGAACGTACAAGCCGTCCAAAAGGTAGCAGCAGACATTTATACATGTTGAGCAAATGTTCGGTTCAAAGAGTTCTCGCTTGAGCATATGATACGAAATTTTGCAAGAAATGATGACGCGGAAGTAGACGGAAGCTCGGAAACAATGTAAGAAACTACCAATGTTTAAACAGTCTTTCAGTTTTTAGCGGTCCGATCGGATTATGTGGATCTCACATATTAGTACTTGCGTAACATACGAAACAACAGTGACTCGTTGTCGAACGTATGGTCAGTCGTGTAGGAACGAAAATAAGTGAGAAATGTATGCGTCCTTAGCGGCTTACTATGATAAGTTCCGCAAGCCGCGCGGTATTTTTACATTCTCAATGGCGTGTCCACGCCATCTGGGAATCCACGGTCGAACACACTAGTACAGCGACTCTCCGGCAGATGCCAGTAGCATACAGGAGTCTAACGTAGATAAAAAAAAAAAAACGAAGGTGGAGCCTTCTGCTATAGTTTCTTCCGAAAATTATTTAGGAAGGACTGAAAGGAAGCTAAGCCTATTTTAAAATAAAAAGACAAAGAGCCACACACCAACAACACACGACGTATGACATAACGGAAATGGCTTCAGATTTCGTAACGAAACTGCCTTTTATTCCAAAGCAATTTAAGCATGAAACAACATAAAATGTACCTCCGCACACTGCAATTGTATTTAAGAATTTATATCCCTTGCAATTTTTGTCACGTTTGAACTATGTTAAGAACTAGAGACGACACCGCTCAAATTGTCTAAACGTTGAATATATTCATAGGGAAGCATTCGAGGTGTTTATGAACAATGCACTTTATGAAAAGTGGAAGAGTCGTCTCTCGACAGGTATGAGGCTGAAACGTCATATCTGCACCCATCCCGGTTCATAAAGTAGAAATAAATGTGAGAAATATCAAAAACTGAAGAAATATTCAAATATGAGTAATTCTGTTTTTTTTTTCTTTTTTTTTCATTTGTTGACTTATTAAAGTTTCCGTGAATAGTAAGTACAGCAACAGACGAAAGTTTAACGTTTCTAATAAAATACGACCATATAGCATTACTTATACATAAACCGGTGTGAAGTTCCACGTTTAATGCTTATGTTTTCTTTTTGCTTATCTATTCCCTTTATTGAAAGCAATAAAAAAAGATACTTAACTCTGAATATCGTTCAACTGGGAGCAGGAACTGCATCAATGCCACAGTGGTATTACAGGTTCTGAGAAAACTATTGCTGACCTACGAGTACAAGGCGAGAAAGCTTTATACTTAAGATTTCATCATAAGACTTCATGCAACATTTGACTAAAACTCGCATACGCATTCATTTGTGGCGAATAAGCACTCAAAACAATCAGTAGTAAGTGCAACAACGAACTCCGACGACTATGTGCTGCTGCTCGGATATATTTGATTTCAGATTCATTGTTTCTACTCTACTCCGTGAATGAACTTGATTTTTTTTTTCTCTCCTCTGCTCTGAAGTAAGAGTCCACCGTGGTGCCCACAACGCAAGTCGCTGGTGATTAGGTTAAATGATACGATATAAACCTCTGACAAGCACAGATCTAACCTGCAGGAACAGTTCAAACTCCACGGCGTGCACTTCCGCCGCCTTGAAATGTCCGACACCACCGGAACGCAGTCCCCTTCAGCACTAGCAGAATTTCATTTGACGATGCACCACTCCCTCGATCCTATAAGATCCCACAGTCAACTCATTCGTATTTGGGCCTCAGTCGCATCTGACTTTTCACATCGAACCCGAATGGCACTGTTTCCTTGCAAAATCTTTTCCAGCCAATGTCCTGGATTGAATTCCAAACCTCTCAACAGTGTCTCATGAAGTGAGAGGATGTGACACTGTTGATGGGGATCCATCTGTTGGATGCGGACGTTAATCTCAGTGATCCCATTATTTTGCTCACGAAACTTTACTGTATAAATGGCATGCCTTCTAATAGATCTGGACGATCTTTACGTTCCTTTCACTAAGAAGCCGTTTTTTTTTTTCATGTTCTTGTTTGTCTCTTGCAGAAATAAACTTTTATTGTTCTCTGTTACCTGGGCCCTTCTTGCTTTCTGCGTGCGCCATCGCACAACGTGATTCTTTAATTTCAGTGTTGGCCTTATAAAAGCTATTTTGCCCTCTGTTCATCTACATGCGCCACGATCATTCCACTACGCTCTCTCCATTTTCCTCTCATCCATAAACACCTTCAACCGCCGTGAAGAATTTCGTCGCTACACCATCTATGCTGTATAAACGCGCCTACTGAAGATTGCGATTGCAATGTGCAGTCCAGTTCCGCAGGGCGAATGTGTGCATTGCTCTCGGATCGCAGTGTATTCGATTCATGTTGTTACCGTCTGTTGTTATTATTATTATTATTATTATTATTATTGCTGTTGTTGTCATCTTCAGTTCGAAGACTGGTTTGATGCAGCTCTCCATACTACTCTATCCTGTGCAAGTCTCATCATCTTTGAGTGACTAATGCAACTTACGTCCTTCTAAGTCTGCCCACTCTTGGTCTCCCTCTACGACTTTTATCCCCCACCCTTCCCTCCAATACTAAACTGGTGATCCCTTGATATCTCAGATTGTGTCCTACCAATCAATCCCTTTTTCTAGTTAGATTGTGTCACAAATTTCTTGTCTCCCTCCTCATTACTTACATGATCTATCCTACCTAATCTTCAGAATTCTTCTGTGGCATCACATTTGAAAAGCTTCTATTCTCTCCTTGTCTAAACTGATTATCATCCATGTTTTACTTCCATACATGGCTACAATCCATACAAATACTTTTCAGGGAAGACTTCCTAACACATAAATCTATATTCCATGTTACCAGATTTCTCTTCTTTAGAAAAGCTTTTCTTGCCACTGCTAGTCTACATTTTACATACCCTCTAATTCAGCCATATTAGTTATTTTGGTGCCCAAATAGCCAAACTCATCCACTACTTGAAGTGTCTCATTTCATAATCTAATTCCCTAAAAAAAAAAAAAAAAATGGTTCAAATGGCTCTGAGCACTATGGGACTCAACTGCTGTAGTCATCAGTCCCCTAGAACTTAGAACTACTTAAACCTAACTAACCTAAGGACATCACACACATCCATGCCCGAGGCAGGATTCGAACCTGCGACCGTAGCAGTCGCACGGTTCCTGACTGCGCGCCTAGAACCACGAGACCACCGCGGCCGGCCCTAGTTCCCT
Organism: Schistocerca americana; assembly: GCF_021461395.2. NCBI lineage: Eukaryota > Metazoa > Arthropoda > Insecta > Orthoptera > Acrididae > Schistocerca > Schistocerca americana. The sequence continues at coordinate 74,749,169 of NC_060120.1, forward strand.
CAGCATCAACATTTAATTCGACTACATTCCATTACTATGTTTTGATTTTATACTCCTTTCAAGACACTGTCCATTCCGTCCAGCTACTCTTCCAAGTCCTTTGGCGTCTCTGACAAAATCACAATGTGTTCGGCAAACCTCAAAGTTCTTATTTCTTCTTTATGCATTTTAACTCGTACTCCAAATCTGTCTTTGGTTTCCTTTACTACTTGCTCAATGTGCAGGCTGTATAACAGAGGAGATAGACAACAACCCTGTCTTACTCCCTTTACAACCCCTGCTTTCCTTTCATGCCGCTCGGCTCTTGTGCTTGCCTTCTCTGTATAATTTGTAAACAGCCTTTCTCTCTCTGTATTTTACCCCTGTACCTTCAAGGTTTCAAGGAGAGTATTCCAGGCAACATTGCCAAAAGCTTCGTCTAGGTCTACAAATGCTATAAGCAAAGGTTTGCCTTTCATTAACCTTTCTTCTAAGGTAAGTCGTACGGCCAGTATTGTCTCGCGTGTTACTACATTTCTCCGGATTCCAAAATGATTCAACAAATTTTTCCATTCTTCTGTAAAGAACTCGTGCTAGTATTTTGCAAAAATCACTTATTGAACTCATAGTTCGGTAATGTTCACATCCGTCATCAACCGATTTCTTTGGAACTGGAATTACTACATTCCTTTTGAAGTCTGTGGATATTTCATCTGTCTCATACATCCCGGCCCCGGTAGCTGAGTGGTCAGCGTGACGGACTGTCAAGCCTAAGGTCCCGGGTTCGATTCCCGGCTGGGTCGGAGATTTTCTCCGCTCAGGGACTGGGTGTTGTGTTGTCCTAATCATCATCATTTCGTCCCCATCGACGCGCAGGTCGCCGAAGTGGCGTCAAATCGAAAGACCTGCACCAGGCGAACGGTCTACCCGACGGGGGGCCTTAGCCACACGACATTTCATCTTGCACACCAGAGAGATCTAACATGGCTGGCTCTTCCAACACTATTAGTAGTTAAAACGGAATGTCGTCTTTTCTAGGAGTCTACTACCGCTCTCTCAAATTCTTCTCTCTGTATTATATCTCCCATCTCATAAGTATCTGCATCCTCTTCCATTTCTATATTATTGCCTTCAAGTTAATCTCCCTTGTACAGACCCTCTGTATACTCCTTCCACCTTTCCCTTCTTTGCTCGGGACTGGATTTCCATCTGATTCATACAACTGCTTCTCTTTTCTCCTAAGTCCTCTAATCTTGCTGTGGCCGGTATCTATCTTTCCCATAGTGAAATATTGTTCTATGTCCTTACACTTGTTCTCTACCTATTTCTGCTTAGCCATTTTGCACTTCTTTTCAATCTCATTTTTTATACGTTTGTATTCCCTTTCGCCTGCTTCATTTGCTGTTTTTTTATATCTGCTCCTGCATCAGTTAAAGTCAATATATTGTGTGTTATCCAAACCTATTCGATCCTCTGTTGCCTTCACTATTTCATCCCTAAAAGCTACCCATTCGTCTTCTACTAAACTCATTTCCCCTGTTCTAGTCAACCCTTGCCTAATGCTCCCTCTGAAACTCTCAACAGCCTCTGGTTCTTTCAAGCCATCCAGGTCCCATCTCCTCAACATGCTACCTTTTTGCAGGTTTTTCAGTTCTAATCTGCGTTTCATAACCAATAAATTGTATTCAGAGTCCACATCTGCCCCTGGAAATGTACTAAAATTTAAAATCTGCTTCTAAAATCTCTGTATTACCATTATGTAATCAATCTGAATCCTTTCGATGTCTCTAGGTCTCTTCCACGTATACAACCTTCTTTCATGATGAACTGTTAGCGATGGTTAAATTACGTTCAGTGCAAAATTCTACCAGGCGGCTTCTTCTTTCATTCCTTTCCCCCATCCATATTTACCTATTATTTTTCCTTCTCTTCCTTTTCCTGCAATCGAATTTCAGTCCCCTGTCACAACTAAATTTTCATCTCCCTTAACTATCTGAATAATTTCTTTTATCTCATCATACATTTCTTCAGTCTCCTCATCATCTGCGGGACTAGTTGGCATATAAACTTGTACTATTGTGGTGGATGTGGGCTTCGTGTCTTGGCTACGAAAATGCGTTCATTATGCTGTTCACAGCAGCTTACCCGCATTCGTATTTTCTTATTCATTATTAACCCCACTCCTTCATGACCCCTATTTGATTTTGTATTGACAATACTGTATTCACCAGACCACCAGATGTTCTTCTCCTCATGCCACTGAGTTTCACTAATTCCCATTATATCTAACTTCAACCTATCCATTGGCCGGCCGCGGTGGTCTAGCGGTTCTAGGCGCGCAGTCCGGAACCGCGCGACTGCTACGGTCGCAGGTTCGAATCCTGCCTCGGGCATGGATGTGTGTGATGTCCTTAGGTTAGTTTGGTTTAAGTAGTTCTAAGTTCTAGGGGACTGATGACCACAGATGTTAAGTCCCATAGTGCTCAGAGCCATTTGAACCAACCTATCCATTACCCTTTTTAAATTTTCTAGTCAACCTATCCGATTAAGGGATCGAACATTCCACGCTCCGATCTGTAGAGCGCCAGTTTTGTTCCTTGGGATAACGACATCCTCCTGAGCAGTTCCCGTCCAGAGATCCGAATGGGGAACTGTTGAGCCACCGGAATATTTTACCCAAGAGCATGCGATCATCATTTAACGATAACTAGAGTTGCACGCCCTAGGGAAAATTACGGCCGTAGTTTCTCCTTGCTTTCAGCCGTTCGCAGTATCAGCACAGCAATGCCGTTTTGGTTAATGTTGCAAGGCCAGATCAGTCGATCATCCAGACTGTTGCCCCTGCAACTACTGAAAAGGCTGCTGCCCCTCTTCAGGAGCCACATGTTTGTCTGGCCTCACAACAGATACCCCCCCTCCATTGTGGTTGCACCTGCGGTACGGCTATGTGTATCGCTAAGGCACGCAAGCCTCCCCACCAACGGCAAAGTCCATGGTTCATGTGGTGGGTTATTGACAACAGTTGTAAATTTCATTATTTTGTGGCGATATTATACTACGTTTGTCATATTGTAAAATTGAAATGTTGACTTTAAAAGACAGAATGGAGCATTGGCTTAAAGCTGTTACAACAAAATCTTGCATCAAAATTTCAAATGTGGTTCACCTGGAAGATGCGGGCGGCATCTACCTCACAGATTTCTGATCAAGACTACGAGATTCAAGAAGGTAGTGTAGCGACTTCAAGCTCCAGGGTTTCAAGCAGTAAGATATCTAATGACTCACTAAAGGTGAAAGAAAGGAAGTATGGCGACTCTTACATCAATCACGGATTTGTTGATTCTAACATCTCACCTCTCTGCATGTTATATAGCAAGCTACTTCCGAATGGTTCCACGGTATCTGCTAAGATGTGCCGACTTTTAGAAACTATACACCCTGATTGCAAAAATAAGACTGAAGAAGTTTTAATGAGTAAGAAAGAACAATTATTAAAAAGTCAAAAAACTATGAAGCATGCGACCCCAATTGTGAAGGAAGGCATCGTATCTGGTCAGCTATTACACTGCAGAAGAGGGTGAAGCGCACACTATCGCTTAGAATTTAATTTAACACAATGTATGCTCCATGAAAAATCTGCAAAGCAGCTTTCTAAAGTGCCGCTTTCAAACGAGACTGTTTCGCGCGAATAACTATCTCGCAGGCTACAAAAAAACTGCATGTCAACATTCACTCGAAGAAGACTTGTTTACGCGCACGTCGATGCCAACTAACACTACCGGAAAAGAAATTTTAACAGGGTCAACAATTTTTTGAAGTAAACCATCTTGACTGGATTGATTACATCCATATTTGTACAAATAGGAGCAACGCAATAACTGGTAAAACTGCAAGGGCGGTATCACTAATAAAAAGTAAAGAACCAAATTGTACTTCCAGCCATCGTATTCTGAATGGACAAGCATTTGCGATAAAGACATGCCGCCAAATCTAAAATTGGTTCTTGATATAGCAGTAAAAATAATCATGCACGTCAAATCATGCCCTCTTCAGTACCGACTGCTTTCAGTATTGTGTGAAGATTGCGACAGCAGACATAAACCACTTCTGCTCCACACTAAGGCTATATGGATATCTTGGAGTAAGACCTTAATGAGACCATTCGAACTAAGAGCTGAATAACAAGCTTTTTTTTTCAGATGTATTTGGAAAGATTAACGAATTAAATCTACCTTTACAAGGAAAACACATAAAAGTTTTCAATACAAATAAGAAATTAACTGCCTTGAAATATATATTAGATTTTTGGGTTTGTTAGCAAGGGAGAATTAGAAAGATTTTTAACACTGAATATGTTCGTTGGCGAGACAGTAGAATTATCAAATGAAATATCTGGAGAATTGGTCCATTGTCTTCGTGATATATTTGCATCTTTAGAGACGTATTTTCCCGAAGAGCAGAACACAAAACTGAAATTGAATTCATGGGTTCAGAATCCTCTTGTACCGAATTTACAGGAGCCAGAAAAAATGTAAGACGAAATCTACGAATACTTTTTAGAAATGACATCAGATTCAAGTAGGGTATCATTCTTTCCTAGTATCCTGCAGTTGAGCTTGACCTATACCTGAGCCTAAGTGGCCAATCCACTTCCTCTCTCTACACAGTGTTGCTCTCCGAATGAAATTACTGACTCTTGTTGTGACTATTAATGCTGTTGTCACGGGATACCACGCTGTCTTTTGCATGTCGTGACACAATTCTGCATTTCTTTACATTACGAGCTAGTTGACAGTCACTGCACTACACTGATATTTTTTCAGGCTCTAACTAGTTGTTACTTCAGTTTTTTACCGGACACATTTCATCACAGATAACTGCATAACCGATAAGATTCTGAGATCATAAATAACATTATCCGTTTCGTTATTAATGCGAACAGAAACGATCGTAATACATACCCAAGAGACACACCGGATATTACTTCAATGTCTGTAGATAATTCTCCACGCAGAATAACATGCTGCATGCTGGCCGTCAAGAAACTTTCAGTTCAGTCGGAAAAATGTTAGAAATGGAACAGGAACATATTCTCATTAGAAAACATGGTACTGAACCAAAAACTTTTCAGTAGTCTAAAAAACCGAATCTGGTTTCCTCTATCCGTGGCACTGAGATCACGGCGTGTAAAGAGCGAAAAGTGAGTTTCATATATGGTCGATGTTTTCAGAACCCATAGAAATTTTCATGGAGAAGATTACTTTGTTGCAGGTAACACCCAATGTTTGAACTCAAACATGTTCTAGGATTCTGCTAGAAACAGCTACGAGTGATTAGAATCGTATTTCTGTGAATGAGTTCGATTTCCCTCTTTTGTAGTTTTTTCTAGCTACAAGCAATATACTTTCCCGTCCAGGGATCAGCGATAAACTGTGGTCAGGAGCGCAGCTAACTCAGTCGCGAGTGGCCGAGCGGTTCTAGGCGCTACAGTCTGGAACCGCGCGACCACTAGGGTCGCAGGTTCGAATCCTGCGTCGGGCATGGATGTGTGTGATGTCCTTAGGTTAGTTAGGTTTAAGTAGTTCTAAGTTCTAGGGGACTGATGACCTTAGAAGGTAAGTCCCATAGTGCTCAGAGCCATTTAACTCAGTCGCAAATCCCGTATAAAACTTGACTGGCACTCCAACGTGCCGTAGAGCGTTATATAGTTTTTGCGATTTAAACTGCTTTCCAACGCCAATAGTACCATTTATGTCATCTTAGCAACGGTACAGTCACTGACTGACTGATGGCCTCATCCGTTGTTTTTCTCATTGTGAAAGAACATTTGAGACAGAATTCAACACTTCGGCTTTTGTTATGCTATTTTCTACATAGTATCCTCTCTCGTCCGGACGTAATTTTTGTGCCACTGACAGTCTTAATATTATTGTGTTTTGGGACATGTCTTGTGATAATATTTTCCTACGGCTGAAATTTAAAGCTTCACGTACTGTTCTGGTAGGCGAACGGTTTTAAATCATTATCTGCATGTTTGAGGCTTTTTTTCTGTATTTTGTATTCTGTATTTTGTAATTATGTGCAATAGCGGCTGATTCTTAGGTAGCTTCATGATGATGTGCGTACACCAAACAAGTTCTCTAGTGTCTTTATCTTGCTTTGTACATTTTTTCTAGAGCCTGATGATGCATGTCTTTGAACCCGAGTCACGGTTCCTCTACATGTTCACTAAAACAACCGAAAATGTTAACTCCAGCCCCAGAAATGAAATAACATTCTCTTTGCCTATTTTACTGAACATGTACATTTTCCTTCTTATTTTTGTAGTTCTTGGAACGTTGTTGAACATCGGTGCTACAACTGAATCATGCTTATCGATCAAAAATGTTCAAATGTGTGTGAAATCTTATGGGACTTAACTCCTAAGGTCATCAGTCCCTAAGCTTACACTATACTTAACCTAAATTATCCCAAGGACAAACACACACACCCATGCCCGAGGGAGGACTCGAACCTCCGCCGGGACCAGCCTCACAGTCCATGACTGAAGCGCCTTAGACCGCTCGAGTTACCGATCCCAGTGTCTGTGTGACAATCCTGAAAGATTGGGTCTGTCTGTTCCAACAAGTGTAGTATATTTCTACCACGGGTAGGTGGCGAGCAATTTGTTATAGGTAGTTTCCATATGAAGCCTTTAAAACTGTTGCACACTAAGTTATCTCTCGACCGTCACTTATTAAGTTGGAGTTAAACGTTTCAAAGCCATTTATATTTTCAGTTCTCTCCATAAACGACTTTTAGGAAACATATCAGGTGTGGAACCAAATACTACAACAAAAAATGCTCTAACATCACTGAGAGGCAGCTGTCTATTGTGTGACCTGCCTGATAACGGAAGGAGAACCCCTGAATACGACAGAGATTTCCTAGTAGCACATTTTCCGAGCTGGCTGTGGCAGTATCATTATTAACAGAATAACGAGTTGCAGTCATCTTCATCTACTATAACCGAAACTACGAATATGTAGTATTTATTTGCGTCTTGGAAGATGTCGCTGATACGAATAATATCTGGAGCTTTCTGCCAGAAAAAATGATATTAGCTATTTATCTTTCTTGAAACATGGTGACTGTTCAACGTTTACAGTAGTGGAATACTCTTCCGCATAGATACGAGTATTGGCTAAAAATGTACGCGCTGCAAGTACGGCGACCTTGAAACGACGTCTGAACGCTGTAGATTACCGCCCTCAAAACTCATAATCCGTTCATAATGACGCAAATTGTTACATCACGTTTGCACGGGCAAGCATCCGTGCCTAGTGCCGGCTGTTTCAACGCACAGGTAAGATAAACACCAGACGTGAGAACCCTCATCAAGTTAGTCAACACAAATACGTCACGCTCGTCCTCTTGACGTCGAGAATTATTCCTAGAAGACCGAAACCGGATATCTTCAAGCCACGCGTTATGAGATTACGCCCATTACCATCACAGAGGGCTGAAATAAAACAATGGTTCCCACTTTAGAGATAGCTCTGAGGCAAGTTTGTCTTCTTAAATCCACGCAAACATCAATATAATAAGAAGTTGCTACGCAACGACGGAATTGGATTCAACACTGAAATTACTGGATTACATTCTTACGCGTGGAGCATATAACTATCGTCGTCGCACCTTTGCAAAAGATCTGGGTGACGACCTGAGAAAATTCTGGTCCTGTGTAAAATCGCTAAGCGGGACTAAGGCTTCTATCCAGTCACTCGTTGACCAGTTTGGTGTGGTAATTGAAGATAGCACATGGAAAGTCGAGGCTTTAAATTTTGCCTTTACGAAATCGTTCACACAGGACTATCGTACAAACATACTGTCGTTTGACAATAGCACAGACTCCCTGAAGAACGACGTAGTACTGGATATCGCTGACACAGAGAAACAACTGAAAGAATTTAAAACAAATAAGTCGCCAGTCCAGATGGAATCCCAATTTGGTTCTATACGGCACTAGCTCCTTACTAAGCTTGCATTTACTGTGAATCCCACGCCCAGCGCAGAGTCCCAAGCGACTGTATACAGGGTGGTCCATCGATCATGACCAGGCAAAATATCTCACGAAATAAGCATCAAACGAAGAAACTACAAAGAACGAAACTTGTCTAGCTTGAAGAGGAAACCAGATGGCGCTATGGTTGGCCCGCTAGATGGCAGTGCCATAGGTCAAACGGATATCAACTGCGTTTTTAAAATAGGAATCGTGGTTTTTTACTGATGATGGTCGAAGTAGAGAGGATATAAAATGTAGACTGGCAATGGCAAGGAAAACGTTTCTGAAGAAGAGAAATTTGTTAACATCGAGTATAGATTTAAGTGTCAGGAAGTCATTTCTGAAAGTATTTGTATGGAGTGTAGCCATGTATACAAGTGAAAAATGGACGATAAATAGTTTGGACAAGAAGAGAATAGAAGCTTTCGAAATGTGGTGCTACAGAAGAATGTTGAAGATTAGATGGGTAGATCACATAACTAATGAGGAAGTATTGAATAGGATTGGGGAGAAGAGAAGTTTGTGGCACAACTTGACCAGAAGACGGGATCGGTTGGTAGGACATGTTCTGAGGCATCAAGGGATCACCAATTTAGTATTGGAGGGCAGCGTGGAGGGTAAAAATCGTAGAGGGAGACCAAGAGATGAATACACTAAGCAGATTCAGAAGGATGTAGGTTGCAGTAGGTACTGGGAGATGATGAAGCTTGCACAGGATAGAGTAGCATGGAGAGCTGCATCAAACCAGTCTCAGGACTGAAGACCACAACAACAACAGGTGAATATTATTATTACTGTTATTCTGCGTGGCAAATACTGAATGATCGATTTATTTAATACAACAGTGAATACTTCACACCTCTTAAAAAGAAGCCAAGTGTACGAAATATGTTTTGGTAACGGGTGCATATGTGTGTATGAATCTTGCGTCTACGATAATTTAAAAAATGACTAAGAGCATTAAAGCATGAGTAAACATTTTTCTTCCTCGAGAAAAAATTCAGGTCTGAAAGGGTTAAATACCTGTGCGTAAGGTTGAGAAGCGATAGGAATGGAACGAGCATGTAATGATTGTAGGAAGGAAGGAGATTGGTCGACTTCGGTTTATTTGGTGAACGTGGGGTTCATCTCTAAAGGAGACAGCTTATAGGTCACTAGTGCGACCTATTCTTGAGTACTGCTTGAGTGTTTGGGATCCGTACCAAGTCAGATTACAGGAATCATCGAAGCAATTCGGAGGCAGGTTGCTAGATATGTTACCGTTAGGTTCGAGCAACAAGTAAGTATTACGTATATGCTTCGGAAACTCCAATGGGAATCCTTTGTAATCTGTGTTTTCAATTCTATCGAAACTCGCCATCTGCAATTTAATGTACATGTGTCTAAAACATACAATACTCTTATACAAATACAAGTGTGGCAGTTTGGTTCAGGACAAACAGTAACCAAGGTGTATCTTAACAAGTTTACTTTAAAACAAGATATATTGAACTACTCCTTTGGATCACTTAATAACTTGCCAACTTGAAGTCCACTGTTTAACTTTTCTCACAATGTCTCTGAAAGAACTTTGGCGACTAAGTCCTTTCTCTGCCTCGTGATGGCTGGGTGTTGTGTGCTGTCCTTAGGTTAGTTAGGTTTAAGTAGTTCTAAGTTCTAGGGGACTTATGACCACAGCAGTTGAGTCCCATAGTGCTCAGAGCCATTTGAGCCATCGACTAAGTCCCATATTTCAATAACCCATGCCAGTGATGTTAGCTGCAAACAAATACGCCGGAGGAGGAAAGATTAGTGTTTTAAATCAGTCGACGACGATGTCGTAAGAGACGAGACCAAAGCTCGGACGATCACGTACGGGACTAAAGAAATAGTAATACACTTTTCAAAGGAACTTGGTAGGTATTCACCTTGAACGATTTGGGAAAACTGCAGAAATACTAAATCCGGATCTCTGAAGAAATTTCGAACTCGCCAATCACAAATGAGAGCTCACTGACGTAACCACAGCGTCTCCTCGATCGAGGGAACCACGAGTTCGTTTAAAGAGATTACTAATGTCTACAAATGTCGTGCTGTTACACAGGAGTGACAGATCGGAAAAACTCGAGAAACTTAATTTTTCAATGCATTAACTGCGTTCGAACAGCAGTAGTGGATTTTTTTTTTTTTTTTTTTTTTTTTTTTTTTTTTTTTTTTAGTAAGTTGCCTGGCATTGTTCCAAGCACCATTTTAAAAGAGAGGAAGCTGTTTAGCTTTTATTATTGCGATAATTTATAACGCTTCCTCAGCGAAGTTTATGGCACAGTAATTTACGAAGGAAGAACAACAACTGTGGAAGTAGCAGAATGCAAGGACCATGGGCAGGACACGTCTGTTTTTCCCCGCACTCTGAGTCTATTAATGGACCTTCCACGAACCTAGAGCAAAGAACTGCTCTCCCGTAGAAGAATGTCGTTGCGCTGGACACATCTTGGCGAGTTTCCAGAAACATTCGGAAAAATAAGTGCAGCTTTAGATTTAATTTGCAATGAGTAATACGTACATTCCAAGCTAAAGAACAACCGCTTCAGATACAAATCGTGATCTTATTAAAATGAACGACGCATTTCGAGCCCTGGAGGCTCATTTTCATTTTCAGGTGCTTTGACAATCTTTATCAACTTTATATTTCGTTTAACTCTGCGGCGTTTCTAGTAGGTGTATGGCGTTAGAAAATGTGCTGTGTCAAAATGTTTTTGCAAATACGCTGTTTAATAGAAAGTGTGTACTTGTAGATAAGCATTCTCCAGAACCATACATCTACTACAAGCACCAGCCCAGAATTAAATTAAATGTAAAGTTGATGTAGAATGTCAAAAACACCAGAAGATGAGCCCCAGGGCTGGAGATGCATCGTGCATTTTAATAAAATCAGGATTTATGGCTGAAGGCGGCTGTTCTTTATTATAACGTCACGGAAGAAACATTGTAAATAATGGATAAAATTAAGGCATTCCAAATTATTTTGAGCGCGAAGCCTTTAGAATGCAAAATACTCTTCAGAGAATACGACAATTTTCCACCCTGATCCTGTAACTACTCCGCATGGGCAGCTGTAACTGGAATTTCTCGAACATCATAACAAAGAAATTTTGTCTGTATCAATCAGAGAGAGAACGCTACAGAAAATGGGAGCACCTGTGTTACACAAACGATTCGTGATGAGAAAAGAGGCAGAGTGGTTTTGCATTCGTTCAATTAAAAGAAAAATACGGCAGGTGGAACACTACAACTTCTACATCTACATTTACATCTACATCTACATTCTTGCTCTGCAATTCACAATTAAGTGCAAGGCAGAGGGTTCATCGAACCATCTTCAAGCTATTTCTCTACGTTCCACTCACGAACAGCGCGCGAGAAAAACAAACACTTAAATCTTTCCATGCGAGCTATGATTTATTTTGCTACTGGTGATCATCTCTCCCCATGTAGGTAGGCGCCAACAAAATATTTTCACACTCTAAGGAGAACGTTAGCGACTGATATTTCATGAAAAGATCCTGCCGCAATGAAAAACGCCTTTGTTGTAATGTTTGCCACCCCAGTTCGCGTATCATATTCAAGACTGTGTCTCCCTTATTTCGCGATATTACAAAACGAGCTGCCCTTCTTTGAACTTTTTCGAAGTCCTCCATCAATCCTATCTCATAAAGATCCTATACTGTGCAGCAGTACTTCATAAGATGTCCGAAAAGAGTAGTGTAAGCTGTCTCTTTACTGTCTAAGTGTTCCGCCAATAAATCGCAGCCTTTCCCCACGACATCTATGTGACCGTTTCAATTTAAGTTATTCTTGATTGTAATCCCAAAATACTTAGATGAGTTTATAGCCTTTAGATTTGTGTGGTTTTAGTGTAACTCAAATTTAGCAGATTCTTTTTTAGTACTCATTTGGGTGGCTTCACACTTTTCGTTATTTAGAGTCAACTGCAACTTTAACCAAAAGACTTCAAACTGAAGAGCGCATACAAAGATGATGTTACGCAAGCATCCCCACTAACTTTCATGAGCAAACCCATGCAAGTTGAGAGGAGGTAGTATGGACTAATCTGAAGGGAAAACGTAGGAGTCCCCATTTTGCTCTTTTTCCGACAATTCCCGAGAAACAAATGTTTCAAAGTCAGTTCCCATGCTGGTAAATTGAATGCGGCGCACGTTGATAGAAATGGACTGGCGCGTCTTACCATTCTGGCTTGCCAAAGTTACAAAGTCCGCAGAAACATACTAAAGTAACTTGTATTCTGTGCCTTCATGCAAGTAATGTTTAAACGAGGTGTGGCTAGAAAAAAACCGGACTAGTATTGGTGAAACAATAAAACGAATGCAATAAGGCTGAAAGTCGCGTGGCCTGTCACGTGACTCTCGCTCCGCCTACTGCTCGAGTTTCATCTGCCTCCTGCACTCAGTCTGCCCGTGGCGTCTGTTTTAAGTAGTTGACGTTTTGTCTGTGCGTCGGAAAATGTTGAGTGTACAGAAAGAACAGCGTGTTAACATCAAATTTTGTTTCAAACTAGGAAAATCTGCAAGTGAAACGTTTGTAATGTTACAACAAGTGTACGGCGATGATTGTTTATCGCGAACACAAGTGTTTGAGTGGTTTAAACGATTTAAAGATGGCCGCGAAGACACCAGTGATGACACTCGCACTGGCAGACCATTGTCAGCAAAAACTTATGCAAACATTGAAAAAATCGGTAAACTTGTTCGACAAGATCGCCGTTTAACAATCAGAGCAGTGTCTGAGTTAACAGGAGTTGACAAGGAAAGTGTTAGGCAGATTCTTCATGAAAGTTTCAACATGAACAAAGTGTGTTCAAAAATGGTTCCAAAGTGTCTCACAATTGAACAGAAGGAACGCCGAAGAATGATTTGTTCTGACATCCTGGAAAACATTGAAAGTGATCCCACCTTCTTACAAAATGTTATTACTTGCGATGAATCGTGGTTGCCAATCGATGCATTCGAAAACTCCTGGTTCTCCACGACAAAAAAAAGCACGAATGTCAAAATCGAAATTCAAGGCAATGATTATTGTTTTTTTTTTGACATCAAAGGGATTGTGCACATTGATTGGGTACCAGAGGGACAAACAGTGAATCAGCATTACTACATTAGCGTCCTGGCTACCCTACGTGAGCGAGTACGGAGAAAACGGAACGATTTGTGGAGAAAAAAGTCATGGATCCTTCACCAAGACAATGCCCCAGCTCACAGTGCGTTGTCAGTGAAGACGTTTTTGGCAAAACACAACATTCCCATCTTAGATCATCCACCTTACTCACCTGATTTGGCCCCCTGCGACTTTTTTCTTTTCCCTAGAGTCAAGTCAGCTTTGAAAGGAACTAGATTTGAGACTGTTGAAGCAGTAAAAGAAAAAGCGACGGAAGTAATGTATGGACTTAACCGAAAATGATCTGCAGCATTGCTATGAACAGTGGAAAATTCGTATGGAGCGGTGTAGAGACCGAGGAGGAGAGTACATTGAAGGAGATAACATGAAATTGTAAATAATTGTAAATAAATGTTTTTTCCAGCATCAGTCCGGTTTTTTTCTAGCCGCACCTCGTATATGCGGAGTACGCCGGCATCTTCTAAATCTCCGGTCACTGAGGGCTTCTGCTGAAGAATATCAACGGCGGTGACCAGAATAAAGTGTCGGGGATCTTCGACATGCTTTGAGAACGGAGCTCTCTTCTTGGATCGAAAGGGTTAAATGAAGTGCGTACCATTCAAATATTTGAGACCTCCCCTAAGAATAGCTGTAGAAAATACGCACAGCTGTAGTTGCCACACACAACTCCTGAATAAGTGGTAGGACTTTCGTGACTGGAGAATAACTAATGACGAATTGACTACACATGTTCTGTTAAATGATTAATTAACGTTTCAACATTATTTCACAAGCATCGTATGGTGCGGCATCACTGGTATGTAACCCACTGGTCCATTTATCGAAGCAAATGGTCAACTGGATTTTACGCAGTATCTGCAGAGTCTGCTGAAGGGGGTGTTACAGCGGGTGTGAATACACTTGCTAGTACCACAGACCGCAAACCCCTTACTGTGACTACGTACAAGGTGCAAGTTCAAAAATACTGTGCCGAAGTACAAGTAACTATTCCGAATTTGGAACCTCCTGCCCCAAAGTCAGCTAGACTGAGCTCAAAAGAACTAAGATTTACAAGGACCCGCTCTCTCCATTTCGGAAGGGAATGAAAGATGCGTACAGAAACGAAAGAATCACAAGAATGAACAGTGAGTGGCGGGCCGCCATTAGATCAACAACAAGAGTACAATCTAATTTCAACATTCGCTACGAGCAAGAAGGGTGATTGACGATGTTCCGTTGACGTCAACGTCGTTAGAACTATGGCATAAACTGAGATTTGAGGATGATTGAAAACTTTAGTGACTAGCATCCCGGCGACGACACGAAACAATTACAGCCATAGAGTTAGATCGAAATCCATAACGGTGTGTAAAATCGTCCGTGGGCCTCTTCAAAGGACCCATACAGCGTAGGCCTTATGGAGCGTCAAATTGATTACGGTCGTTTGTCCCATATACGAATTCTGACGAACATGACGCAGTACCATATACGAACTTGACAGAGTATTGGATAGGTCGCAGCGGAGTTGTTACTTGAAACCACGGTCACCCAACCTTACTCCACTAGTTTATTGCTCGTGTATTTGGTTACATACCTAAGTGTCAAAGCAGAAGGTGAAGACACAGAGAGAGTTGCCTGCCCGTATTTTAAATGCTTGTGAACATTATACGACATCAATATGACACAGTGTCAAAGACTTAATTGTAGTGTAGAAAGTTTCTCTCTTCATCCTCTTCAGTTTCCTCTGCGGAATTTTCGTTTTTCTATTGTTTTAAAATGCGAAGAACGATGTACAACTCACTCTCGTTCTACTTCCTGTTAGAGCTTCCAGATGAGAAGGTTCTGTATTTTTTCTTGTTATAATTACTAATTGAACAATAACTTTTATGTATTTTCAGAACATGAATTAACTGGAAGTGATGGGTTTGGTGAAGCAACGATCGGGCGTAGTCGTTTTCGAAATTTCAACGTACATCATTCGAGCTTGCACTTTATCACGTTAACGAAGTCAGATTATTATTATTATTACTTCTTTCTTTTCTCAGACGTTATGTCTGGTCAAAAGTGGAAAGTGACGCGGACCTTGATCAAGTGTGACTTCCTTTTAACTGTACGGTATATGATAAATTGTATTTAGGAACTTTCGGGTAAACAAATCATTTTTGTATTGAAACCTAACATCAAAAGCCGTTCTGTGTTACCAAACTTTTCCGCTCTCTCCATCAACGACTTGTGTGCCTGATGATTCAGTTTCATAAAGGTAGTAGGTACTTAATCAGTTCAATGTATTAGACAAAGCAGGAAAATTTTACTTCAACCCATCAATTTAATGGCTACATTTTCGTGATTTCATATTCTCTTGCTGTCGTCAGTGTGATGCGATTTTGTTTCGTGAACATTTTACTTATTATTCTGAAACATCTGAAAAATCCACACCGGTCGCAACCAGGCAGCATTGCACGCTGGCTCCTAAACGCACTGAAACAAATGGGGGCATTTTTAATTTAATCTGAAAACGGGAATTAACATCAACGTTTCCATACCTGGGAGCCAAAATAGCTATGTTCAGGAAATTTTTGAAAATATAGCACAATATCAATTTTATACTAGAAATAACTGACACATAACCTGGGATGTGCGAGTGTTATGGTCGCACTCGCAGTATACCTGTGTATAGTTGCTACTGATATCTAATAACTCAAGTCACACTCAGATATCTCGATCCTCACATGTTCTCATTCGGTCATTCAGACGGGAGAAAAATATTTGAGAACTTGGCTCTCTGGAGATCGCGCTATACGTTAATATGTTATTCCTTTAGAAACACTGCGTAAATTATGGATTGGAAGTATAGTTTCATTAGTCATTCGAAGCACATTACTAAAGAGTTTGAACAATTTTTCAGCCTTACAACTCTCGGTTAAGAATCAGGCTTCTAGTAAAGAATGGCGAGAGATCAAATGTAGTTCGTCTGCCTTTAATAGAAAGTGAGTGGGGAGAAAAGAGAGGGAGTTTGAAATACGTGAAGATTCCTACACAAAATCCAGCGATTTGTTGAATGTGATTCTTGAGTTTCTCCCGGCGTATTTGATAGTCAAAATATCCACGGGTGTGCTGCCGGTCTATAGTGTCCAACGGGCACAATATTTCGGCGATCATACATGTCGCCATCATCAGGTGAACTGACGGACTGAGCTCCTGTGAACGTGCCGGCACGGAGATCCGTACGCTATGGCTGCTCAGAGGGAACTGGGTTCGGTCGCGGCGGCGGCCGATTTAAATACCCTCCGCCCGCGGCGCGCTCCCTCCGCCGTCCGCGCCCCGCGCCACGGTCGCGCGGTGGAACAGATTGCGACGGCGTCTGAGATGACGTCGGAGTGATGGCTCTGTCCGCCGTGGTCGTCACAACTATACGTTTGCTCGATTTACTCTTGATTAACCCGATCGCTGGTTCCCAAGCCTTGCTAAGATTATAGCCACAGTCGCGGTTTATGAGGTCGTCATAGGTGCGAATTTCGATGGCCTCTCTAACAACGCTGTCCCAGTATCTCGACGTCTGTACCAGAATCCTCGTGCGGTCATATTCCATGGCGTGATTTTCCGACAAACAATGTTCAGCGACCGCCGACTTGCTCGGATACATCAGGCGAGTGTGCCTCTGGTGTTCACGGCATCGATCCTCGACGGTACGCATCGTCTGACCAATATACGACTTGCCACATTGACACGGAATCTGGTACACGCCGGCCTTCCTCAAACCGAGGTCATCTTTGGCGCTCCCCACCAGTGCACGAGTTTTATTTGGAGGACAAAACACAGTTCCGACCCGGTGTTTCTTCAGAATGCGAGCGATTTTCCCCGAGAGTGCGCCTGTGTATGGAATAAATGCAGTGCCTACCTCCTCCCTCGTGACTTCATCCATCTCAAGAGGTTGTGCTGCAGTGGTTGGGCGGAGAGCACGTTGAATCTGCCACTCTGAGTACCCATTTTTCTGAAATACAGTTCTCAGATGTTCCAATTCCTGGGGTAGACTCTCTGCGTCAGAGATAGTGCGCGCCCTATGTACTAGAGTTTTAAGTACCCCATTCCTCTGTGAAGGGTGGTGGCAGCTGTCTGCGTGCAAATACAGATCAGTGTGCGTAGTCTTCCGATACACCCCATGACCTAGGGTGCCGTCAGCCCTTCTCTTGACCAAGACGTCAAGGAAAGGTAATTTACCCTCCGTTTCAGGCTCCATAGTGAATTTGATGTTGGGGTGTATGGAGTTTAGATGTGTGAGGAAGTCAAGGAGTTTATCCATACCATGTGGCCAGATGACGAACGTGTCGTCCACGTAACGGAAAAAGCAAGTAGGTTTCCATACGGATGACGACAGGGCTTCCTCCTCGAAGTTCTCCATGTACAAATTCGCTACCACCGGTGAGAGTGGGCTACCCATGGCGACTCCCTCCGTTTGTTCGTAGTATTCTCCATTAAAAAGAAAATACGTGGAAGTCAAGACATGCCTAAAAAGTTCAGTGGTCTTCTCGTCAAACTTCTGACTAATCAATTCTAGTGACTCTCGCAGGGGTACCCTCGTAAACAAGGAAACGACGTCAAAACTCACCATGATATCTGACTCATCCAACCTGAAGCTGTCAAGGCGTTTAACAAAATCCAGGGAATTACGGATGTGATGAGGGCATTTACCCACATAAGGACTTAATATTCCGGTCAGGTATTTGGCCAGCAAATATGTAGGTGCCCTGATGTTGCTGACAATGGGGCGTAATGGTATCCCCTCTTTGTGAACCTTCGGGAGTCCATATAGTCTAGGCGGTACCGGACCTTGGGGTAACAATTTCTTAGCGTCACCCTCCGGTAAATCTGCGTCCTTGAGAAGCGCCCTCGTCTTGTTCTCCACCTTCTTTGTAGGGTCAACGCTGATCTTCCGGTAGGAATCGTCATTTAGCAGGCTCTGCATCTTATCCGTGTAGTCCTTATGGGAGACAACTACTGTAGCATTGCCTTTGTCAGCCGGTAAGACAACAATTTCAGAGCGCTCCCTCAGATCACGAATGGCCGCCCTCTCTTTACTGCTGATATTTGACTTCATCGGCTTGGATGTCGTCAACGCACGACAAGTTTCACGACGTATTTCCTCGGCTGATTCTGGCGGAAGTCGAGCTGCAACCTGTTCAACAGCACTAACAATTTCTGCGACTGGAGTGAACTTGGGGGTGGGAGCGAAGTTGAGACCTTTCTGCAAAACCGAGACTGCATCATCACTCAACACCATGCCACTCAAATTGATGACAGTCTTGCACGGAACCTGCAGAGATGGTTTGTCAAGGAGACGTGAGAACTTAGCTGTTTGACGTCCTGTAGCCTTCTTATGGGCGGAATCAGCTGACACCCAGGTGACACCATCAATCCAATCCCAGGAACAAGAAGTAAACTTACTAGCCAGTTGCAAATGTAGTTTGAGTAATTCCTGTGAGATAAACTCAAGGCTCCGGCGGGTGAATTGCACTCTCTCACGTAACAATGCGAGGCTGGCTCGTTTCTTGATTCTCTTAGCTGCTGCAGAATCGATGTGATGCATAACCTTAGCAAAATTTGGAACAACATTCTCGGAACGACATCTCTTTAGAAAGGCAAGAGTACTTAGCAAACGACATCTACGGTGGCGCAACTTTTCAAATTTCTTCATGCTGCGATACATCTCCTCCCCGTAAAGGTGTATGATGTGATTCTTGAGTTTCTCCCGGCGTATTTGATAGTCAAAATATCCACGGGTGTGCTGCCGGTCTATAGTGTCCAACGGGCACAATATTTCGGCGATCATACATGTCGCCATCATCAGGTGAACTGACGGACTGAGCTCCTGTGAACGTGCCGGCACGGAGATCCGTACGCTATGGCTGCTCAGAGGGAACTGGGTTCGGTCGCGGCGGCGGCCGATTTAAATACCCTCCGCCCGCGGCGCGCTCCCTCCGCCGTCCGCGCCCCGCGCCACGGTCGCGCGGTGGAACAGATTGCGACGGCGTCTGAGATGACGTCGGAGTGATGGCTCTGTCCGCCGTGGTCGTCACAACTATACGTTTGCTCGATTTACTCTTGATTAACCCGATCTCTGGTTCCCAAGCCTTGCTAAGATTATAGCCACAGTCACGGTTTATGAGGTCGTCATAGGTGCGAATTTCGATGGCCTCTCTAACAACGCTGTCCCAGTATCTCGACGTCTGTACCAGAATCCTCGTGCGGTCATATTCCATGGCGTGATTTTCCGACAAACAATGTTCAGCGACCGCCGACTTGCTCGGATACATCAGGCGAGTGTGCCTCTGGTGTTCACGGCATCGATCCTCGACGGTACGCATCGTCTGACCAATATACGACTTGCCACATTGACACGGAATCTGGTACACGCCGGCCTTCCTCAAACCGAGGTCATCATTGGCGCTCCCCACCAGTGCACGAGTTTTATTTGGAGGACAAAACACAGTTCCGACCCGGTGTTTCTTCAGAATGCGAGCGATTTTCCCCGAGAGTGCGCCTGTGTATGGAATAAATGCAGTGCCTACCTCCTCCCTCGTGACTTCATCCATCTCAAGAGGTTGTCTCAGTCCGTCAGTTCACCTGATGATGGCGACATGTATGATCGCCGAAATATTGTGCCCGTTGGACACTATAGACCGGCAGCACACCCGTGGATATTTTGACTATCAAATACGCCAGGAGAAACTCAAGAATCACATCATACACCTTTACGGGGAGGAGATGTATCGCAGCATGAAGAAATTTGAAAAGTTGCGCCACCGTAGATGTCGTTTGCTAAGTACTCTTGCCTTTCTAAAGAGATGTCGTTCCGAGAATGTTGTTCCAAATTTTGCTAAGGTTATGCATCACATCGATTCTGCAGCAGCTAAGAGAATCAAGAAACGAGCCAGCCTCGCATTGTTACGTGAGAGAGTGCAATTCACCCGCCGGAGCCTTGAGTTTATCTCACAGGAATTACTCAAACTACATTTGCAACTGGCTAGTAAGTTTACTTCTTGTTCCTGGGATTGGATTGATGGTGTCACCTGGGTGTCAGCTGATTCCGCCCATAAGAAGGCTACAGGACGTCAAACAGCTAAGTTCTCACGTCTCCTTGACAAACCATCTACATCTACATCTACATCTATACTCCGCGAGCCACCTTACGGTGTGTGGCGGAGGGTACTTATTGTACCACTATCTGATCCCCCCTTCCCTGTTCCATTCACGAATTGTGCGTGGGAAGAACGACTGCTTGTAAGTCTCCGTATTTGCTCTAATTTCTCGGATCTTTTCGTTGTGATCATTACGCGAGATATATGTGGGCGGTAGTAATATGTTGCCCATCTCTTCCCGGAATGTGCTCTCTCGTAATTTCGATAATAAACCTCTCCGTATTGCGTAACGCCTTTCTTGGAGTGTCCGCCACTGGAGCTTGTTCAGCATCTCCGTAACGCTCTCGCGCTGACTAAATGTCCCCATGACGAATCGCGCTGCTTTTCGCTGGATCATGTCTATCTCTTCTATTAATCCAACCTGGTAAGGGTCCCATACTGATGAGCAATACTCAAGAATCGGACGAACAAGCGTTTTGTAAGCTACTTCTTTCGTCGATGAGTCACATTTTCTTAGAATTCTTCCTATGAATCTCAACCTGGCGCCTGCTTTTCCCACTATTTGTTTTATGTGATCATTCCACTTCAGATCGCTCCGGATAGTAACTCCTAAGTATTTTAAGGTCGTTACCGCTTCCAATGATTTACCACCTATGGCATAATCGTACTGGAATGGATTTCTGCCCCTATGTATGCGCATTATATTACATTTATCTACGTTTAGGGAAAGCTGCCAGCTGTCGCACCATGCATTAATCCTCTGCAGGTCCTCCTGGAGTACGTACGAGTCTTCTGATGTTGCTACTTTCTTGTAGACAACCGTGTCATCTGCAAATAGCCTCACGGAGCTACCGATGTTGTCAACTAAGTCATTTATGTATATTGTAAACAATAAAGGTCCTATCACGCTTCCCTGCGGTACTCCCGAAATTACCTCTACATCTGCAGATTTTGAACCGTTAAGAATGACATGTTGTGTTCTTTCTTCTAGGAAATCCTGAATCCAATCACAAACCTGGTCCGATATTCCGTAAGCTCGTATTTTTTTCACTAAACGTAAGTGCGGAACCGTATCAAATGCCTTCCTGAAGTCCAGGAATACGGCATCAATCTGCTCGCCAGTGTCTACGGCACTGTGAATTTCTTGGGCAAATAGGGCGAGCTGAGTTTCACATGATCTCTGTTTGCGGAATCCATGTTGGTTATGATGAAGGAGATTTGTATTATCTAAGAACGTCATAATACGAGAACACAAAACATGTTCCATTATTCTACAACAGATTGACGTAAGCGAAATAGGCCTATAATTATTCGCATCTGATTTATGACCCTTCTTGAAAATGGGAACGACCTGCGCTTTCTTCCAGTCGCTAGGTACTTTACGTTCTTCCAGCGATCTACGATAAATTGCTGATAGAAAGGGGGCAAGTTCTTTAGCATAATCACTGTAGAATCTTAAGGGTATCTCGTCTGGTCCGGATGCTTTTCCGCTACTAAGTGATAGCAGTTGTTTTTCAATTCCGATATCGTTTATTTCAATATTTTCCATTTTGGCGTCCGTGCGACGGCTGAAGTCAGGGACCGTGTTACGATTTTCCGCAGTGAAACAGTTTCGGAACACTGAATTCAGTATTTCTGCCTTTCTTCGGTCGTCCTCTATTTCGGTGCCATCGTGGTCAACGAGTGACTGAATAGGGGATTTAGATCCGCTTACCGATTTTACATATGACCAAAACTTTTTAGGGTTCTTGTTTAGATTGTTTGCCAATGTTTTATGTTCGAATTCGTTGAATGATTCTCTCATTGCTCTCTTTACGCTCTTTTTCGCTTCGTTCAGCTTTTCCTTATCAGCTATGATTCGACTACTCTTAAACCTATGATGAAGCTTTCTTTGTTTCCGTAGTACCTTTCGTACATGATTGTTATACCACGGTGGATCTTTCCCCTCGCTTTGGACCTTAGTCGGTACGAACTTATCTAAGGCGTACTGGACGATGTTTCTGAATTTTTTCCATTTTTGTTCCACATCCTCTTCCTCAGAAATGAACGTTTGATGGTGGTCACTCAGATATTCTGCGATTTGTGCCCTATCACTCTTGTTAAGCAAATATATTTTCCTTCCTTTCTTGGCATTTCTTATTACACTTGTAGTCATTGATGCAACCACTGACTTATGATCACTGATACCCTCTTCTACATTCACGGAGTCGAAAAGTTCCGGTCTATTTGTTGCTATGAGGTCTAAAACGTTAGCTTCACGAGTTGGTTCTCTAACTATCTGCTCGAAGTAATTCTCGGACAAGGCAGTCAGGATAATGTCACAAGAGTCTCTGTCCCTGGCTCCAGTTCTGATTGTGTGACTATCCCATTCTATACCTGGTAGATTGAAGTCTCCCCCTATTACAATAGTATGATCACGAAACTTCTTCACGACGTTCTGCAGGTTCTCTCTGAGGCGCTCAACTACTACGGTTGCTGATGCAGGTGGTCTATAGAAGCATCCGACTATCATATCTGACCCACCTTTGATACTTAACTTAACCCAGATTATTTCACATTCGCATTCGCTAATAACTTCACTGGATATTATTGAATTCTTTACTGCTATAAATACTCCTCCACCATTGGCGTTTATCCTATCCTTGCGGTATATATTCCATTCTGTGTCTAGGATTTCGTTACTGTTCACTTCCGGTTTTAACCAACTTTCCGTTCCTAATACTATATGCGCACTATTTCCTTCAATAAGAGATACTAATTCAGGAACCTTGCCCTGGATACTCCTGCAGTTTACCAATATTACGTTAACTTTTCCTGTTTTTGGTCTCTGAGGACGGACGTTCTTTATCAACGATGATAATGTCCTCTCTGGTAAGCCGTCAGGTATTTTATCGTTTCGCCCAAGGGGGGGTCCCTCTAACCTAAAAAACCCCCGTGTGCACGCCACACGTACTCTGCTACCCTAGTAGCTGCTTCCGGTGTGTAGTGCACGCCTGACCTGTCTAGGGGGGCCCTACAGTTCTCCACCCAGTAACGGAGGTCGATGAATTTGCAACCATTACAGTCGCAGAGTCGTCTGAGCCTCTGGTTTAGACCCTCCACACGGCTCCAAACCAGAGGACCGCGCTCGACTCTGGGCACTATGCTGCAGATATTAAGCTCAGCTTGCACTCCGCGTGCGATGCTGGTTGTCTTCACCAAATCAGCCAGCCGCCGGAAGGAACCAAGGATGGCCTCAGAACCCAAGCGGCAGGCGTCATTCGTTCCGACATGTGCTACTATCTGCAGCCGGTCACACCCAGTGCGTTCAATAGCTGCCGGAAGGGCCTCCTCCACATTACGGACGAGACCCCCCGGCAAGCACACCGAGTGCACACTGGCATTCTTCCCCGACCTACCCGCTATTTTCCTAAGGGGCTCCATAACCCGCCTAACGTTGGAGCTCCCTATAACTAATAGGCCCGCCCTCTGTGACTGTCGGGACCTTGCCGGAGAATCGGCCACTGGCCCAACAGGCGAGGCATCCTGTGGTGGCTCGGAAACGATGTCATCACCACTAGGAAGCACCCCGTACCTGTTGGAAAGGGGTAAGGCAGCTGCCACGCGGCCAGATCCCACCTTCGCCTTTCGGCCAGGCACGCGCGAGCCCACCACTGTCCGCCATTCACCCTGGAGTGATGGCTGACCGGTAAGATGCTCACTGCCGGAAGACGCAGCGACATCAGGGGTTCCATGTGATTCCAAGGCCACCGAAGTAGGCATAGGTCTCACCACAGTTGCCCCAACGCCACTACGAGCCGACGCCTGCGCCTCGAGCTCGATGAGCCTAACAGACAAAGCCTCCACCTGCCCCCGAAGAGTGGCCAATTCTCCTTGCGTCCGCTCACAACAACCACAGTCCCTACACATGACTATGTTTACCCTACTCTATACGGTGACAAATTCCCAAGATAATCTTCTGATGAGCTACTCTGATAATCAAGAAACACTCACTGAAATACGAGACGCGAAAACTACGCTAGGTTTTCCCAGAAAAACTATTTAAAAGCTAAGCGCAGCAAATAAGTACAAAAACGCTTTATACAAACAGTACTCGCTGCTGCTGGTGCTCTCGCTCTGGCTGTCACAAGACAACTGCTGATTCAAGTGACTAGTGGCTAACGGCCGCGAAACAAACAAAAGACG
Organism: Schistocerca americana; assembly: GCF_021461395.2. Classification (NCBI taxonomy): domain Eukaryota; kingdom Metazoa; phylum Arthropoda; class Insecta; order Orthoptera; family Acrididae; genus Schistocerca; species Schistocerca americana. The sequence continues at coordinate 74,773,664 of NC_060120.1, forward strand.
GTTTTAGGGCGCTTTCTGTTCTAAACGATCAAGAAAACACTAAGAAATCTAACACGAAAACTACGTAAAGTTTTATCAAGAACTGTTAGTTACTATGCAGAGCAGATAAACACAAATAGAATCCCTTCCTTAGTGGAAGGTCGTAAACAAAATGCAAAATAAACGCTTTATACAAACAGTACTCGCTGCTGCTGGTGCTCTCGCTCTGGCTGTCACAAGACAACTCTGCAGGTTCCGTGCAAGACTGTCATCAATTTGAGTGGCATGGTGTTGAGTGATGATGCAGTCTCGGTTTTGCAGAAAGGTCTCAACTTCGCTCCCACCCCCAAGTTCACTCCAGTCGCAGAAATTGTTAGTGCTGTTGAACAGGTTGCAGCTCGACTTCCGCCAGAATCAGCCGAGGAAATACGTCGTGAAACTTGTCGTGCGTTGACGACATCCAAGCCGATGAAGTCAAATATCAGCAGTAAAGAGAGGGCGGCCATTCGTGATCTGAGGGAGCTCTCTGAAATTGTTGTCTTACCGGCTGACAAAGGCAATGCTACAGTAGTTGTCTCCCATAAGGACTACACTGATAAGATGCAGAGCCTGCTAAATGACGATTCCTACCGGAAGATCAGCGTTGACCCTACAAAGAAGGTGGAGAACAAGACGAGGGCGCTTCTCAAGGACGCAGATTTACCGGAGGGTGACGCTAAGAAATTGTTACCCCAAGGTCCGGTACCGCCTAGACTATATGGACTCCCGAAGGTTCACAAAGAGGGGATACCATTACACCCCATTGTCAGCAACATCAGGGCACCTACATATTTGCTGGCCAAATACCTGACCGGAATATTAAGTCCTTATGTGGGTAAATGCCCTCATCACATCCGTAATTCCCTGGATTTTGTTAAACGCCTTGACAGCTTCAGGTTGGATGAGTCAGATATCATGGTGAGTTTTGACGTCGTTTCCTTGTTTACGAGGGTACCCCTGCGAGAGTCACTAGAATTGATTAGTCAGAAGTTTGACGAGAAGACCACTGAACTTTTTAGGCATGTCTTGACTTCCACGTATTTTCTTTTTAATGGAGAATACTACGAACAAACGGAGGGAGTCGCCATGGGTAGCCCACTCTCACCGGTGGTAGCGAATTTGTACATGGAGAACTTCGAGGAGGAAGCCCTGTCGTCATCCGTATGGAAACCTACTTGCTTTTTCCGTTACGTGGACGACACGTTCGTCATCTGGCCACATGGTATGGATAAACTCCTTGACTTCCTCACACATCTAAACTCCATACACCCCAACATCAAATTCACTATGGAGACTGAAACGGAGGGTAAATTACCTTTCCTTGACGTCTTGGTCAAGAGAAGGGCTGACGGCACCCTAGGTCATGGGGTGTATCGGAAGACTACGCACACTGATCTGTATTTGCACGCAGACAGCTGCCACCACCCTTCACAGAGGAATGGGGTACTTAAAACTCTAGTACATAGGGCGCGCACTATCTCTGACGCAGAGAGTCTACCCCAGGAATTGGAACATCTGAGAACTGTATTTCAGAAAAATGGGTACTCAGAGTGGCAGATTCAACGTGCTCTCCGCCCAACCACTGCAGCACAACCTCTTGAGATGGATGAAGTCACGAGGGAGGAGGTAGGCACTGCATTTATTCCATACACAGGCGCACTCTCGGGGAAAATCGCTCGCATTCTGAAGAAACACCGGGTCGGAACTGTGTTTTGTCCTCCAAATAAAACTCGTGCACTGGTGGGGAGCGCCAAAGATGACCTCGGTTTGAGGAAGGCCGGCGTGTACCAGATTCCGTGTCAATGTGGCAAGTCGTATATTGGTCAGACGATGCGTACCGTCGAGGATCGATGCCGTGAACACCAGAGGCACACTCGCCTGATGTATCCGAGCAAGTCGGCGGTCGCTGAACATTGTTTGTCGGAAAATCACGCCATGGAATATGACCGCACGAGGATTCTGGTACAGACGTCGAGATACTGGGACAGCGTTGTTAGAGAGGCCATCGAAATTCGCACCTATGACGACCTCATAAACCGCGACTGTGGCTATAATCTTAGCAAGGCTTGGGAACCAGCGATCGGGTTAATCAAGAGTAAATCGAGCAAACGTATAGTTGTGACGACCACGGCGGACAGAGCCATCACTCCGACGTCATCTCAGACGCCGTCGCAATCTGTTCCACCGCGCGACCGTGGCGCGGGGCGCGGACGGCGGAGGGAGCGCGCCGCGGGCGGAGGGTATTTAAATCGGCCGCCGCCGCGACCGAACCCAGTTCCCTCTGAGCAGCCATAGCGTACGGATCTCCGTGCCGGCACGTTCACAGGAGCTCAGTCCGTCAGTTCACCTGATGATGGCGACATGTATGATCGCCGAAATATTGTGCCCGTTGGACACTATAGACCGGCAGCACACCCGTGGATATTTTGATTTGTTGAATGATTAGCTTGCATTGAATGCATAGTGTCTCTTACAAAATGAAGAAAATAAGATCATTCCTTTTATATATTAATGTCAGGAATAGGTTACGTGGGACTATGTGAAATGTCTTTCAAACGTATTATATATAACTTTCCTTATATGCACCTCAGTTATAATTTTTATATTCTTTTATACATAGATGTTTCGTAATGCTAGTACAACTTCACTATTTACATACATGTGATAAATTTACAGTAAATTATCTATCTGTGGTTATAATTATCACAAACAATATGTACATTTTTAGACAAGTAGGCATTATGCTTCTGTGGCGAATGTATTGACATTTGCTAAATCAATATTAAGTATATTTAAACACCTATTGTTTGGGGTTTTCCCTAGTATTCCTTCAGCCTGAGCACTACACAGCAATTTACAAAATGAACAACGAAGAACAGAGCCGGACTGCCCTGAGATTGGAATTTTATTATCTTAATTTCCCATTTTCTAATACGCCATAGTAGCCTGTAAGTCGACTTACATCAACGAACTATGTACAGCAAAAATCTGTAAAAACTATTTATAAAGCAATAATTCAGTTTTTAAAACTCCTTATATCTACAACGTGGGCATGAACACTAACAAACTTTCAGAGCTTGTTCATGGATAAATTTTCAGTGTTTAGCGATAAAGAAACCATGATCTTCAAAGGACGCTTACCGAGTAAATCCAATCTCGTTCGGTTTGTTACCAAGCTACCTGTCGATTTCTTTAAAGGCGGGTACACTCTAGACCAACGAAGGCTACCGAGCGATAACCAACTGCTTCGTCGACCGAAATTTGCTCAGTGTGTACGGGCGACAAATTGGAGCGAACAAAGCGCTTGGCCTTGGTTGCTGGTCGGACTGCTGGCCGTAACGACAAATCGTTGGCGGTGAGTTGGGCTTGAGATCCACGTCCAACGGTGGATGCCGGGTCGAATGTTCGTAGGTTCAGTAGCGATTTGTTGTGTCTGTTGCCGGCCGGAGTGGCCGAGCGGTTCTAGGCGCTCCAGTCTGGAACCGCGCGACCGCTACGGTGGCAGGTTCGAATCCTGCCTCGGGCATGGATATCTGTGATGTCCTTAGGTTAGTTAGGTTTAAGTAGTTCTACGTTCTAGGGGACTGATGACCACAGAAGTTCCATAGTGCTCAGAGCCATTTGAACCAATTTTTTGTTGTGTTTGTTGAACGGTTATGTATTTATTTTGTCTAATTATACCGGAGTAATGAGTGGAATATGGAAACACGCTTAAAGCTAATAGTTTTATCGTGAAAGGCAGTGTTTAAGCGACATGCCGAACTGCTACTGTAAAAACAATTTGAAAAGATTAGGCACTTGAAGGGAAATAAGTGTGCTTTTATAAAATAAAGTGCGCGATGTGAAAAAGAAAATGGAATGTTTATGGGTATCTTTTTACTGCGCACACAGCACATCTGAAAGAGGTGCCGTCTTTGGAAATTTTAGGGCCTACACAATTCAATAGCAATTCGAAATCTGTAGCTCTCATTCGCAAAAATTATGAAATAGTCCATTTTCCAAATCTGCTTTAAAGTCAGACAATTTCGTCCCATCATACTGCTCGTCTACCAGCGAGCGTCGTTTCTTCCTCTATTTCCCAAAAGTGTGTGAAATCTTATGGGACTTAACTGCTAAGGTCAGCAGTCCCTAAGCTTACACACTACTTAACCTAAATTATTCTAAGAACAAACACACACACCCATGCCCGAGGGAGGACTCGAACCTCCGCTGGGACCACTATTTCTTTTTCTGATGATCAGTTTCTTGTTACAATAAATGCTGTACATGCGACGACTTCCCCCATAATATCAGCAGGCGAACGCTGCTTTATACCCCAGTTTAGCTTATGTGCGCCCAGTCTACACTGTCACTGACCTTGTTGCCAGAAAGTAGTAGCTTCGCCATTCTCCAGTCACCTGAGGTGCTACGATGTGTCGCTTTATATTCTCAGGATCAGTGCGGTTGACATTTTAAATGAAATTAAAGCAACAAGTTTGAATAGCAACGGCAACAACTGAATAATATTGCACCGAAAGCCTTGTCTTACGTTTGCTGCCAAACTCACGTAATGTTCTTTGTGAATTGTGGTTACATGTATTCTTTATATAATATTCCAGCCGACTGACCACAAAAAGTAGTGGACTGACGTATTTCTAATATAAAAAGTTCATCTGCCTTGATCCCATAGACCACTGGTGACCATAGACTTCTTACACTAAATCAACACAGTGAACGACCTCTTAAAACTTAATCGGTAAAATTATTCAACAGCACTTTTGTCATACCCCATGGATTCTTAATTTTGGTCTTAAGCGGAAGAAAATAATTACCGTTAATAGATTAATTGTGTACCAACAAAACGAAACATCTGTTTATCACCATCTCCATATTGTACAGCAGAAGATGGCATCCTGCGTCATTTACTGGAGTGTGTAAAATATAAAAAAACGATCACAGAGAACACCATACGAAGAACTTAAAACTGTCGACACTTCTCACTCTGATTATTTCTAAGTTATCTGAACCAAAAAAGCTATAAATGTATTTTTAAATTCATTAGGCTATATAAAAGTGTACTTTTAACGATACTTTAAGTTATCACCTGATAGATTCTTTAATTTGATGTCTGAGAAAACCTTAACTTTGAATGTTACAATGATTATGGTCTTTATATTTATTTAAAGAAACTGTACAATATTGCGAATTTAAAACTTTCATTATAATCATGTCCTGTGTATGAAATACCCACAATTTTACCCCATTTTTCTGAATCTTGTACTTGGTTGTGTGGGCCATTGCCCAAAGCCATTTAAAATGATATATGGAAATAAGTAATACGTAAAATCAACTCTGCACTGTTACCTAAGGCAATAGCATTCATAACTCAAGCGGTGCGGGCAAGACAAGGTGCAAAGCGTGGGCTGCAGAAAATGCGTGGTTATCGTTCGATGTGATGGAGAACAGAGATTGGTATTTTGTAATGTATCTAATTTCCAGTGTCTCTTTTCGTAACCGTTGCGATACTGCGAGCCACGAAATGAAATGTTAAGTTCCAGCTTCTATAGCGTGGACTAACGAGCTCGGACACGTCAGAGGCGTGAAAGAACTCTTTTGCTCAGGCACAGGGAAAATGGCCTAATACCATAACTTTCTGTTTGGAGGACGCTCAAGAATGCTAAATGTCGTAACAGTGGCGACTCAGCCTGCTTATAAAGACAGCCTCACTATGGAACGGCAGCTATTCATAGGAGCTTCCTCACGTGGAACGCGTCACTGGCAGGAATTCTTTGGTGGGCCTGCTAATGTCATCCAGATACCGAGTCAATTCGCCACAAAGTTATTCTATTCGCGCGAGACGGCCTTGTTAGTGGGGAGCCCCTGGAATCGCGCCGCTGTAGAAATAGCCACGCCTCCCACAGGCGGGGTCACTGACCCTCGGAACTATCGGCGCCGCCCAACATCTGCTTCGCGTCTCCACCTCTGGCATGCACGATGACGAAACCTGCCGCGGAAGACGCTCCTGACGCATCTTACCGCTAGCAGCGACGCCGGTGGATCTCTCTCTCTATGTCTTCTTGTCAGTAGGGGAATTCTGCACTACTGGCCATTAAAATTGCTACGCCAAGAAGAAATGCAGATGATAAACGGGTATTCATTGGACAAATATATTATACTAGAACTGACATGTGATTACATTTTCACGCAATTTCGGTGCATAGATCCTGAGAAATCAGTACCCAGAACAACCACCTCTGGCCGTAATAACGGCCTTGATACGCCTGGGCATTGACTCAAACAGAGCTTGGATGGCGTGTACAGGTACAGCTGCCCATGCAGCTTCAACACGATGCCACAGTTCATCAAGAGTAGTTCAAATGGCTCTGAGCACTATGGGACTTAACTTCTGAGGTCATCAGTCCCCTAGAACTTAGAACTACTTAAACCTAACTAACCTAAGGACATCACACACACCCATGCCCGAGGCAGGATTCGAACCTGCGACCGTAGCAGTCGCGCGGTTCCAGAGTGAAGCGCCTAGAACTGCTCGGCCACACTGGCCGGCCATCAAGACTAGTGACTGGCGTATTGTGACGAGCCAGTTGCTCGGCCACCATTGACCAGACGTTTTCAATTGGTGAGAGATCTGGAGAATGTGCTGGCCAGGGTAGCAGTCGAACATTTTCTGTATCCAGAAAGGCCCGTACATTACCTGCAACATGCGGTCGTGCATTATCCTGCTGAAATGTAGGGTGTCGCAGGGATCGAATGAAGGGTAGAACCACGGGTCGTAACACATCTGAAATGTAACGTCCACTGTTCAGAGTGCCGTCAATGCGAACAAGAGGTGACCGAGACGTGTAACCAATGACACCCCATACCATCACGCCGGGTGACACGCCAGCATGGCGATGACGAATACACGCTTCCAACGTGCGTTCACCGCGATGTCGCCAAACACGGATGCGACCATCGTGATGCTGTAAACAGAACCTGGATTCATCCGAAGAAATGACGTTTTTCCATTCGTGCACCCAGGTTCGTCGTCGAGTAAACCATCGCAGGCGCTCCTGTCTGCGATGCAGCGTCAAGGGTAACCGCAGCCATGGTCTCCGAGCTGATAGTCCATGCTGCTGCAAACGTCGTCGAACTGTTCGTGCAAATGGTTGCTGTTTGCAAACGTCCCCATCTGTTGACTCACGGATCGAGACGTGGCTGCACGATCCGTCACAGCCATGTGGATAAGATACCTGTCTTCTCGACTGCTAGTGATACGACGCCGTTGGGATCCAGCACGGCGTTCCGTATTACCCTCCTGAACCCACCGATTCGATATTCTGCTAACAGTCATTGGATCTCGACCAACGCGGACAGCAATGTCGCAATACGATAAACCGCAATCGCGATAGGCTACAATCCGACCTTTATCAAAGTCGGAAAGGTGATGGTACGCATTTCTTCTTCTTACACGAGGCATCACAACAACGTTTCACCAGGCAACGCCGGTCAACTGCTGCTTGTGTATGAGAAATCGGTTGGAAACTTTCCTCATGTCAGCATGTTGTAGGTGTCGCCACCAGCGCCAACGTTGTGTGAACGCTCTGAAAAGCTAATCATTTGCATACCACAGCATCTTCTTCCTGTTGGTTAAATTTCGCGTCTGTAGCACGCGATCTTCGCGGTGTAGCAATTTTAATGGCCAGTAGAGCATTTAACGCAACAGCAACTGGCAATACACTGCTTATCCCAAGTCGTTACGGTGCCAGTGTGTCGCAGGTCAACACTTCTCTGCCATCGCGGCCTATCACCCGGAAATATTTCAGACAAATTTGCAGTAGATATCGGCACTTTTTTGCAATCCTCTTGTAACACGCTCTGATATTTGTCTTGGTTCATTCAGGTATTTCTATCATCGGACGCTGAGTCTCACTTTAGATAAGCTTCTGCAAATTTTCCATTGATTTGGTAGCCGAGGCACGAAAAATACTTGATGGATAAACAAACTTTTTAATCATCCAGTATCGAGTTTTCACTCTGCAACAGAGTGTTCGCCGATATGAAAGTTTCTGAGAGATTAAAACTGTATGTCGAACCGAGACTCGAACTCGGGACCTTTGCATTTTGCGGGCACGTGCTTTACCGACTAACCGACTAAACTTGGCAAGCATGTCTCACGTCCCGTACTTACAGGTTTACTTCTGTCAGTACCCCATCTCCTACCTACCAAATTTCACACACGTTCTCCTGCAAAAGGAGGTAGGAGATGAGGTACTGGCGGAAGTGAAGCTGTAAGGACGGAACGTGAGACGGCTTAGTCGGTAGAGCACTTGCCCGCGAAAGGCAAAGGTCCCGAGATTTGGTCCGACAGACAGTTTTAATCTGCCACGATGCTTCATATCAGAGCGCACAGCGTTGCAGGGTGAAAGAGGCTGTAGCTAATCCATGTCTCCGCAATCTCCTTTCTTCTAGGAGTGCTAGTCTTCCAAAGTTCGCAAGAGAGCTTCTGTCAAGTTTGAAAAGTAGGAATGAGGTACTGGAGGAAGCAAAACCGTGAGGACAGGCCCTGAGTCGTCCTTCTGTAGCTTAGTCGGTGGAGCGCCTGTCCGCGAAAAGCAAAGGTCTCCAGTCGGGCACGGAGTTTTAATTTGCAGGGATGTTTTATTTTAGTAAAGCGATTAGTTACATTTTTATCTCTATCTCGAGGCAGTACTACTGTTATGATCTCGTGTGGGACACCTCAAGGCCGGCCTGGTAAAGTGGAATTCTCGTGATATACCCAGTTTTTAATGCAACATCCTGGGCAATAATCGTGAAGTAACTTTCGCTTTGATTATAGTATAATCAGCACAAGCAAAGGACAGAGATATTGTACAGAATATCTACTATAGCCACACTTTTTTCACCAGTAAGGACGAGCAGGGCAATAAGAGTGTCAACTCAAAACAGATGGAATGTGGTAAGAAATACGTGTCTGTAAATCGTTAATTGAGATGGGACTCGGGGACCAGCCGATATTCATAAAGCGGAATGAGGGAAACCGCCTGAAAATCACGTCCTGGCTGGCCGGCACACCGACTCTCGCCGTTAGTCCGCCAGACGGATTCTATCTGGGGTCGGCGTTATCTCTCCGTCTGGGAAGTGGCGCTTTAACACACACGGCTGTCCGGGCGAGTTCTCTTCATAATCATATTAATCATTGGAAACACAGAAACAGAACGTATCTGCGTTACACGAAATGTTCAAAATATGTTAGGTCGGAGTGTACCGTAAGTTTTAATTATTAGGTTCACCGTCTGTGCTTGTTGTTCCAATTGTGGGAAGGTAACGTTGACATGCGTCTAACCTCATTGCCGTACTAGCATCAAACTTGTAGCATCAGCCGTGTAGAGTTACTCACGGACTTGGTTTCCAGCACAGTGCAGCGGAAGAGTACTCAATTGCAGAATTGGCAGATGCCTGTTTGTGGTAAGGAGTAGCAGATGGTAACGGCCGTGGCGCTCAACGTTTGTATCGGGAGGGCTTTTCAGAACGAAAGTGCCCCGACAGAGGGCGTTGAATTAACTGACCCTCGTCTTACGGAGAAATGCACTTTTAAGCATACCGGTCGCGACTGAGGGAGGGCTAGATGGACGACAACACCTTATTGGAGAAGAAACTACTTCTTGCAGTTGACTGCATCCCTAATGTCAGCAAAAGACAATTAGCTGCTACAAGTAAGACTAATCGTATGACTGACTGGAGAGTGCTACATGAGAACCTGCTGTATCCGTATCATGTACACTGTACAGAGGGTGCAGCACTACCAGCAGCTGGTTTCCCTGCGCGGGTACACTTCTGCGACTAGTTTATTTAATAGCGTGTCATCCCCCACGTTAGTGCGCCGCCTGCAGATCATACAGAAAAAAGTGCTACGAATCATTAGCAACGCTCCACGCTACACACGCACCGTGGATCTTCACAATGAATACCGCCCTGAAACCCACAAGGAAGTATTCAAAAAAACACGCCAACTGACTATACAGGAACTCTAGACCCTCTAACAATCCTTTCATCCTTACTCTGGGAAACTATGATCACAACCATAGATGGAAGCATAAACGGCCAAAGTTCCCCGGTTCGATTCCCGGCGGGGTCAGGGATTTTCTGTGCCTCGTGATGGCTGGGTGTTGTGTGCTGTCCTTAGGTTAGTTAGGTTTAAGTACACTCCTGGAAATTGAAATAAGAACACCGTGAATTCATTGTCCCAGGAAGGGGGAACTTTATTGACACATTCCTGGGGTCAGATACATCACATGATCACACTGACAGAACCACAGGCACATAGACACAGGCAACAGAGCATGCACAATGTCGGCACTAGTACAGTGTATATCCACCTTTCGCAGCAATGCAGGCTGCTATTCTCCCATGGAGACGATCGTAGAGATGCTGGATGTAGTCCTGTGGAACGGCTTGCCATGCCATTTCCACCTGGCGCCTCAGTTGGACCAGCGTTCGTGCTGGACGTGCAGACCGCGTGAGACGACGCTTCATCCAGTCCCAAACATGCTCAATGGGGGACAGATCCGGAGATCTTGCTGGCCAGGGTAGTTGACTTACACCTTCTAGAGCACGTTGGGTGGCACGGGATACATGCGGACGTGCATTGTCCTGTTGGAACAGCAAGTTCCCTTGCCGGTCTAGGAATGGTAGAACGATGGGTTCGATGACGGTTTGGATGTACCGTGCACTATTCAGTGTCCCCTCGACGATCACCAGTGGTGTACGGCCAGTGTAGGAGATCGCTCCCCACACCATGATGCCGGGTGTTGGCCCTGTGTGCCTCGGTCGTATGCAGTCCTGCTTGTGGCGCTCACCTGCACGGCGCCAAACACGCATACGACCATCATTGGCACCAAGGCAGAAGCGACTCTCATCGCTGAAGACGACACGTCTCCATTCGTCCCTCCATTCACGCCTGTCGCGACACCACTGGAGGCGGGCTGCACGATGTTGGGGCGTGAGCGGAAGAGGGCCTAACGGTGTGCGGGACCGTAGCCCAGCTTCATGGAGACGGTTGCGAATGGTCCTCGCCGATACCCCAGGAGCAACAGTGTCCCTAATTTGCTGGGAAGTGGCGGTGCGGTCCCCTACGGCACTGCGTAGGATCCTACGGTCTTGGCGTGCATCCGTGCGTCGCTGCGGTCCGGTCCCAGGTCGACGGGCACGTGCACCTTCCGCCGACCACTGGCGACAACATCGATGTACTGTGGAGACCTCACGCCCCACGTGTTGAGCAATTCGGCGGTACGTCCACCCGGCCTCCCGAATGCCCACTATACGCCCTCGCTCAAAGTCCGTCAACTGCACGTACGTTTCACGTCCACGCTGTCGCGGCATGCTACCAGTGTTAAAGACTGCGATGGAGCTCCGTATGCCACGGCAAACTGGCTGACACTGACGGCGGCGGTGCACAAATGCTGCGCAGCTAGCGCCATTCGACGGCCAACACCGCGGTTCCTGGTGTGTCCGCTGTGCCGTGCGTGTGATCATTGCTTGTACAGCCCTCTCGCAGTGTCCGGAGCAAGTATGGTGGGTCTGACACACCGGTGTCAATGTGTTCTTTTTTCCATTTCCAGGAGTGTAGTTCTAAGTTCTAGTGGACTGATGACCATAGATGTTAAGTCCCATAGTGCTCAGAGCCATTTAAGCGGCCAAAGACACTGCTAGCTAGGGCATAACCACCTATGGCAAGATAACTCACACCGACAAGCGACAAACGTCGGCAAGCCCCTGCATGCCAGCAACGTTGACTGGAAATACCAGCTGCTACTAAAGCCGACCAACAGGATACAGCATAGAAACGGACGAGCTCGCCCACTGACGCACAAACAAATCACCAACATCACCCTACACTGTGCATCTGGTAAGTGACCTATCGGCCACAAAACGCTGATGAACCTAACTGCTGCAGCTTGCTGACGCTGACCGAGAGATCAACACCGGCACCCAGCGGAAGCCGCCGAGTAGCAGCACCGCACAACGCCAAAGGTATCGACATGCATGATACCCACTACTAACAAAGCCTACCCTTGCATGACCTGTCGCAGGCAGCAAGACATCCGCTACTGCTCTTACCACCCGACCTCACTATCGCAGAGGTTTATTTCCCCTGGGCTCTTGCCTTGCCACTGTTTTCCTCTGCCCTTCGAACCGCTACCCTTCGTTCGACTTTCAACCCAATCTATCTCCACATGAGCGCGTATTAATGGTTAACCTTAACCAGGCGCACGCAAACATCGCAGTACTGACATCCTGCGACACATCACTTTAGTGAAAGTTAACCCTTATGCAGAGATGGCAGTAGACGTTTTGAGTAGGCCATCATGCCGTTGTGGGCGTGGAGGGGCTCCACCTCTTGTGGAACGGGGGGGGGGGGGGGGGACGTTAGTGGGAATGTGTTGTTCACAGATGAGGATTCGTTTCAAAGTAAATGATTAATGTGCTGAATGGACATAAAGCTTTTCCGCACCTTGTCCATGTAACATACTAGAGAACCCACCAATGCTTCGCAACTGCTACATGTCTATTCCAGTTGGATGTACGATCTAATCTCCTCCACTCTCATCTGCCCATCCTTCGTTGGGGCAGATACATGGAAGTCGGAAGGTGCGAGATTCAGGCTGTAGAGTGCGTGAGGGAGAACAGTCCAATTAATTTTTGTTAGAACCTCTCGGGTGCGCAGACTTGTTTGAGGCCTTAACGTTCTCATGGAGAAGGAGAAGTTCATTTGCATTTTTGTGGGGACGAATGCGCTGAAGTCGTTTCCTGGGGGTACCACAATACACTTCAGGGTTGACCGTTGCACCATGAGGGATGACACCAAAACAGAATAACCCCTTCAGAGTCCCAGAAGACCGTCGCTGTGAATTTAGAGACTCTTCGAAGAAGAGGTGATGTGGCGCCACTCTATGGATTGCCGTTTTGTTTCGGTTCGAAGTGGCGAACCCCTGTTTCATAGCCTGTGACGATGTTCGACAAAAAAACTGTCACGATCAACCTTGTAACGCGCGAGGAGTTCCGCACACATAGTCCTTCGTTGCTCCTTACGGTCTTCTGTTAGGTAGAGAGGAACCCAGAAGCAACACATGTTTGAGTAACCCATATGGTGGACGGGTGTGTCAGCACTACCAACAGACACATCCAGCTGACCAGCGAGGTGTTTAATTATGATCTGTCGACCACCTAGAATGAGCACGGTCCTACGAGTACACTTCAGGCATCCCAGCTGTGTCTGGTAGGGCGGCACGCGGGAGATCGGACAGGTTTGATGATGACAGACGACTCACCGTGCTTTTGTTTACTGCCAGCTCTCCGTACGCATTCTGCAAATGCCTATGAATATCTGCGATGTTCTCGTTTTCCGCCAACAGAAACTCAATGATAGCTCTCTGCTTGGAACGCACCTGGGTTACAGTCACCATTTTGAAGGCTATGTATAGCCACGCCCCTACCGGATTTCACGAAACTATAGGCGGGAACATTCCACGATGATCCACAATAAATTCTGCACTTTTTCAAACGAAACAGGCCGAAAAAAACGTGTTGCGTTACTTATTAATCGCCCTTCGTAGTATTACCGAGTAATTGAGGTCTCTATTGGAAGAATGACTATGGGCCCATAATACACTTGCAGAAACACTCAAAAAGTGATATAAAATCCCATTGATCACCTTTCGTAATATTACATGCGACTATCTCCGGTAGGTTTCGGCCTATTATGTTGTTGGTATTAAAAACAATAAGGACTAATTAAAGCGAACGAAGCACTAGACCGTGACGAAACAGATTTTACACTGAATACGCCGCGGAGTAGGCACAGCCGACGTCACGTGATTGACAGCGGCGCCCTCTGGATGGCTTATACAGGGTTATTACAAATGACTGAAGCGATTTCACAGCTCTACAATAACTTTATTATTTGAGATATTTTCACAATGCTTTGCACACACATACAAAAACTCAAAAAGTTTTTTTAGGCATTCACAAATGTTCGATATGTGCCCCTTTAGTGATTCGGCAGACATCAAGCCGATAATCAAGTTCCTCCCACACTCGGCGCAGCATGTCCCCATCAATGAGTTCGAAAGCATCGTTGATGCGAGCTCGCAGTTCTGGCACGTTTCTTGGTAGAGGAGGTTTAAACACTGAATCTTTCACATAACACCACAGAAAGAAATTGCATGGGGTTAAGTCGGGAGAGCGTGGAGGCCATGACATGAATTGCTGATCATGATCTCCACCACGACCGATCCATCGGTTTTCCAATCTCCTGTTTAAGAAATGCCGAACATCATGATGGAAGTGCGGTGGAGCACCATCCTGTGGTACGTTTACCTCCCTGCTTGCTTTATTCGTCGACTTCCGCGGTCTACGCGTGAAACTTGCCCGCACGCGTTCAACCGTTTCTTCGCTCACTGCAGGCCGACCCGTTGATTTCCCCTTACAGAGGCATCCAGAAGCTTTAAACTGCGCATACCATCGCCGAATGGAGTTAGCAGTTGGTGGATCTTTGTTGAACTTCGTCGTGAAGTGTCGTTGCACTGTTATGACTGACTGATGTGAGTGCATTTCAAGCACGACATACGCTTTCTCGGCTCCTGTCGCCATTTTGTCTCACTGCGCTCTCGAGCGCTCTGGCGGCAGAAACCTGAAGTGCGGCTTCAGCCGAACAAAACTTTATGAGTTTTTCTACGTATCTGTAGTGTGTCGTGACCATATGTCAATGAATGGAGCTACAGTGAATTTATGAAATCGCTTCAATCATTTGTAATAGCCCTGTATATACGGCGCTCACTCGCGCTCTCGTTGCAGTTCGCCGATTGTCCTCGGAGGATGCCTTCCGCAGTCGAAGGCGAAACGTCAGGGGATAGTTCTATGTACGGACCACGGCATCTCAGCCCGGAAGTGTTAAGTGATGGGAAACCTTTCGGATTGCCATTCATCACTCCAAACCACTCGTTTCCAGTCATTCAATGTCTAATGGTGTCGCTCTTTGCACCACCTCAAGCGTCGTTAAAGTGTGGTTTATCAGGAGCTTCTCGACTGTTGTTCTCTCTCCCTCCCTTTTTTTTTACTCCCTAAGAACAGTCATTTTGCTAGCTGGAGTGCTACTGCTGGTAGCACTTTGGGAACTCACAAGTGATTCCTTCCTCTGATTTCATGCGATTTTCCGCAGCCAGTCTCCAAAATGCACACGGTTCCTGCCCATCAGGACATCAGATCTCCCTGGTCTCGGTTTACCTGTGGTTGCTCCCTCGCGTTTCCACGTCTCGATCATACCACCAACAGCGGACTTAGGCAGCTTTTGATGGGTTGAAGTCTCACTGACGCATTTATTATTCAACTAACTTCCAACGACTAGTTCACGTTCAACGTCAGTCCTGACATCCTTGCCTCTTTTTTTATACTGGCGGGTCCGCTTCTCTTGGCATCTAGTGGTCAGCTCACATTCACTGTGAGGTGTCCTGATACCTTTGACCAGATAGTCTGCGGAAGAGAGGTGCCAATAAAGTGTGCGGAAGTGCTGTACAAGACGTGCTTTACATCAATGTCGACCCGTACAGTGACAAGAAAAAAAGAGGGTAGAATCCGAGACAGTGAAAGAAGTATGATAGGGAAAACGAGAAGCCACATGGTGGGCAACGAAGATGTTAGGAAGAAAACTGGAGTGGAAAAGCTGAGTCACAGAATTGAGAGGAGTAAGTAAAAATGGTTTGGCCATGTAAAGTCAATGGAATATGGAAGAATACCAAAACGAATTGAGCCGTGGTAAAAATTGGCTGTTTTGAAGAGCGCGCCGCAGCGCCTAGTGTGAAGCACTCCGTTTCTGGCGGTGGCGCCACTGTGGCAATCGCAGCTTCGGTGTCTCCCTCTGGTGGAAAAGGGGAAAGGTTGCCTGTTCTCGTACATTTAAGGGGCGCTATGAGCTCGCTAGGCGGCGAGTCTGTGAGTTGGTCAGCCGGGTCAGTGTGGGGCAGTCAGTGTCTGTCTGTCGTCCGGAGTGCTAGTATGTGTTAGGTCAGTCTGCTCGAGTTTAATCAGGCAATGGCCATTGGCGGTTGGATCGATCGGTTGGTCGGTCGCGCACTGAGACACAAGATGACTTGTCCGTCTTGAGCATCGGCGCGTGGGAGGTCGCCACGTCAGTCCAGTGGGCCGCGCCGTATAGCGAAGGGGCAGTGGCTTCGCGGCCGACACGAGAGCAACATAGTCAACCCACGACATCGGTCTGGCCGGCGCGAGCTGCGACGCCGTGAGACGGGAGATCGGCGCGCCTTCCTGCGTCCGTTGAAGCGGCTGGCAGCGGACGGTTCGGGAGAGCGTTTTCGGGATGTTGCGCCAGGTCTTCGCCAGACATCGTAGTTTATTGGAAGTTAAGTGACTCGTGATATGTTGTTTCATTTACTTGTTGAATTCTAATTGTTTCTTGGTCAGTCTCTCGCCCCAGCTTGCTCGTCTGTCTCTCGCCCGCATTTGTTAGGCAGTTAGTGTCTGTCTGTCAATCTGGCATACGTTAATTGCTGCCTCTGTCATGTTTATCGGATTCGGTGTTGACGAATTTATTGCATAAGGTGTAAGGGCCGAATTCCTGAAATATGTTTTTATCTTGCCTATCATCTTGAGAGGCGGTATATGTGTAATGTAGAGCATGTTTGTATATTTTATGTAAGACTGCATTTCATGGGTTTTATTTAAATGGTCATTTTAGTACATAAAGTTGCCACCCTTCCACCGTGTTTTCTTTTAAAAACAAGTTGCACTTTCGGTGGCAAGTAATTTTTTTTAATGTGAGTGTTTTGTACCATTTCCATCCCTCCTACGGGGTGCATAGTTATGTGTTTGTGCGAGTTGTTAAAATTTTTAGTTTAAAGTAATCTGGTATCTTGCAGATTTGCACCAGTGTAGTCTTTCAGAGGTTGTTGTGAGCGGTCGTGACTACGATTGTGTTAAAGGGAGCGGCAAGCTTCTCAGCCCGCAAGCTCATACTGTCAAAAAGGGAAAGTTATTTCTGCCTCTGAATAAATTGTAACTTGATATTTAGAGGGTGCTTTCTGATTATAATTTTAAACCTGTTTTTTTATTTAAGAAAGGGTTTTTAGGAATAAAATTTCCATTTGTTGAAAGAAATTTGTTTCCATCAGTTACCCACTGGCAGCTACTTCGACGCTCACATAGTGTGATTAAATGTGTTGATGTTCTTGATGAATCGCTAGTAAATAAAGTAAATTCCTTAAGAAAAGATTTTGAAAATAAATCCACGATTCACGAACGATGGAGGCCAAGTTTTAGGACTAGAACGAGGTGGACAGTCTCGGTCAAGACCAGTTTAAGGAGAAGGGATCTGGATTAGAACAAAACAGTTCTCGAAAAAGAATGGTTGAAATACTGGGGTAAATGGAGAAGTACTATAAACGTCCAAACCCAGTCTGATGTTGGAATAAGGAGAAATGACGACGACGACGACGACGACGACGAGTGTATGTTTCTCTGCCTCGTGATGACTGGGTGTTGTGTGATGTCCTTAGGTTAGTTAGGTTTAAGTAGTTCTAAGTTCTAGGGGACTGATGACCATAGATGTTAAGTCCCATAGTGCTCAGAGCCATTTTGACGAGTGTATGTCTAGCGTAGGGACCATGAGAATGAGATAAGAAAGATCATGGCACGTACAAAAGCATACATTCATTTTTCCTTCGCTCAATACGCGAATGGAGCACGAAAGTAAATCGGTAACATTGATATGACGTAACCTCCCCAATGCTATACTTGAGTATTGCTCATCAGTGTGGGATCCGTACCAGGTCGGGTTGACGGAGGAGATAGAGAAGATCCAAAGAAGAGCGGCGCGTTTTGTCACCGGGTTATTTGGTACCCGTGATAGCGTTACGGAGATGTTTAATAAACTCAAGTGGCAGACTCTGCAAGAGAGGCGCTCTGCATCGCGGTGTAGCTTGCTCGCCAGGTTTCGAGAGGGTGCGTTTCTGGATGAGGTATCGAATATATTGCTTCCCCCTACTTATACCTCCCGAGGAGATCACGAATGTAAAATTAGAGAGATTAGAGCGCGCACGGAGGCTTTCAGACAGTCTTTCTTCCCGCGAACCATACGCGACTGGAACAGGAAAGGGAGGTAATGACAGTGGCACGTAAAGTGCCCTCCAACACACGCCGTTGGGTGGCTTGCGGAGTATCAATGTAGATGTAGATGTAGATGTAGATGCTCTGTACAGTAGACTGCGGGATGTACGTGTAGATATACACGTAACGTGTGAACCACGCTGTAGCAAGCAGTGGGCGGCGACGACTTACGACCAGAGGGCAGCAGGTACTGCGGAAATGTACGAAATGGTGAGGTGCGCAGCGGGCACGTGTGCCCTGCCAGCAGTCGCACGTCACGCGCTGGAGGGCCGCCCGTGTCGCAGAACGCTTTGGCACCTACCCTGCCCCAGTCGCGTCGGTCCAACCCACTCACACTAGTTGTGGGATCTTCCGCTGCCAACCACCATATACGTTGTGTTTGAGGGTTCTGATACTCACGAGGCTACACCATCTGCCTCAGCGAGTAGAGAACGGGCGTTCCTTCCCCAAAAAAGGATTTTTAATCTTAAAGTGATCGGATAGACGACCTGACAATACTACACCCTGCGTGTACATCTCTCCACGCTTGAGAGTCCGCTGGTTCGCGGTCTTGGCAATTTCTGGGCTTGTGATGTGCAATTAGCATGGGGCAGAAAGCAAGCAGGTAGCGGTACTCAGAATAAGGCGGTGTTCTTTGACTTTCGGAAGCAATTCCATATGGTGGTTACGCATTCCCACCTAGCTAACTCGATGTGAGGTTACGTAACATCTTGCCAACGGCTTGAATTAATTACACACTTACTATCAGTTATAAATCACTACATCGTTTTTAATGGGCTTAAATTAGCCAGCGTGTAACTGATGTCGAGTGTACGTCAAGGGAGTGCTACAGGACGATTACCGTTCACGAAGTACACAAATTACGTAACAGATTATAAACTGAAGTTCTATGATGCAACCAGTGCTCAATGTTATTATACATAGGGAAGTCGTAACGACAGAAAATTGTAGCTAAAATGATTTGAATGACACTTGGTGTAGGGACTGGCATCTGATACTCATCACATGTAAAAACCTTACGTAAACAGGTAGAAAGACAGATTACTGTTCGTAACACTATTGAACTCAATGACTGGAAACATTCAGTGTCTTAAAATATCAACGAATCTGCGTTCAGAGTGATTTAAGATAAAATAGGCACTTAAAACTACTTGCGAGAAAGGCAGATGTAAACTGGGATTCAGTGGGATAATGCTAAGGAGACGTATGTTATCCACGTAGCTTACAAAACCCTCGTTCAACCGATTTTTGATTATTATTCACCAATTTGAAGACTTCACCAATTACGATTAATAGAAGAGGAGAACCTCGTTTGTAGTCCCAATTTCCCGAGAGAGTCAAGGAGATGCTTAAAAAAAGTGGCAAACATGAAGAAAAGTTGTGCATAACAGATATCCTTACTGTTAAAATTTTGAAAGTGTACGATCCGAGAAGATTGATTCACCATATTACTTTCCTGCACAATCATTTCACGAAATGGCAATTTTGGTAACATCAGGGAAAATCGACCCTATACAGATCCAAGTGACAATCGTCCTTTCACCTTCTTACGTACCATTTGATTCGCGAAAGGGACAAAGAAAGCAACGGGACGGTGCGAAAGATGAGGGTGGTACAGGTCAGCATTCAGCCCCACAATCAGCTGGCTTGTGGAGTATAAACGTACGGTAACCTCATATGCGATGCTGGCATCCGTAACCCATAGCAGCGAGACAGGATGTAAATTCCGGGCGGTACCCATGCTCGCTTGCTGTGCATCTTCAATCAATGCTGAGACGACCCATGATGTGTTATAATGGGGGCTATCTATCACTTTGTTACAATCCTAACTACGATGCCTCCTGTCATCCATATGATGGTGACAACAACTTCTGACTCTAGTGGTATTAGTTTTAAATGGTACAAGTGGCTCTGAGCACTATGGGACTTAACATCTGAGGTCATCAGTCCCCTTGAACTTAGAACTACTTAAACCTAACTACACACATCCATGCCCGAGGCAGGATTCGAACCTGTGACCGCAGCGGTCGCGCGGTTCCAGACTGAGGCGCCTAGAAGCGCTCGGCCACACCGGCCGGCTTTAGTTTTAACCGAATCGCTGTAGACAAGAGTCGAAGGTTGACGAATTAGCCCCTCAAATATCCAATCCTAGACTAGTTCAACTTTAGAAAATCAGTGCGAGAGCGTCTGGGCATTACGATCTGGTCTCAACGTATTGTGTATATCTTTTACACGAATGTAACTAAAAAGTCAGTATCAAGTCTTATGACATAAAAATCACGTGATACATTGTGCTACTCCAGTCGCTACAATAGGGCCGTTCACCATGCAGTGCGAAAGATGTCTCTGATATGCTTTATGTATACGGCTGTTCAGATTTGACTAACTCTGAGAAACTACATTAGATCTGTTGTAAATATTTACAGGTCGGTGAAGGTCCAAATTATATTCCCCTGCGTCATCTGAAATTACTTAATTGGTCTTTTCTTTGCAGCGCAGTGTATACGTCCGGCTGATATGTTTCTATCTGTACAAGGAGAATTTGAGGCATTAGAAACCTGGTTCTCAGCGATCATATGACGATGTATTAAGAAAAAAAAACCGCTGTAAGTTCAGCGGTCAGTGTTTCTAAAAGTTCCGGGTGCAACGGGAGCCAGCCGGTGATGGCTGCCTGGACTAACGAATCTCTAAACCGCTTTGCAAGGACCCACAATTTGGGAGTAGGCCGTACATTGGGGCCACACGAAAGACGAAGGTCTAGAAACGCGAAGTGCGGCGTGTATTTATACCTGACCTACTGAATCTCAAACACCTGCGTGCATTCGTTGCCACGCAGTCACCGTCTACCTGGCCTTCTGCCACAGCTCTCTGTAGTTACAACTGGTGGCCTCTGCACTTTCCGTCTGCCTGTTAAATAATTAAAAATAAACAACGCCTTGTCGGAAAAAATATCTGATTTTGGGTTTTTCTACACATTGAAGGGAAATGGAGGCAATATTAAAATTTCTGTTTTGAAGCAGTATATAAGACGTTGGACCGTAATGTGCTTTGATCTTCAGCTACGATACGACGGCAAGATTCTTGAATTCTGAGGGTGTTTTGTCCACAATATCTTGCGCACCAGGTGGAATATTTTCGTCACCGTATGTTGCCCCACGAACATTCGTAATTCTGAGGGACTGTCGTGTATTTCAGGTGCCGTATTTTGACTTAGGTCTTTCAGCGCTCTGTCAAATTCTTGTCGTAATATCATATCTCCCATCTAGTCTTCATCAACTTCCTCTTCACTTTCCGTGATTTTTGCTTCAATTTTGTTTCCTTTGTGCAATGGTTCATACACTCTTTCCATCTTCTAGTCTTCCCTTCTCTGCTTAATACTGGCTTTCCACCTGACATTGAGCTCTTGGTATACACACAACTGCTTCGCTTTTCTCCAATCGTTTCTTGAATTTGTTTATAACAGATGTCTTTTTTCCCTATTCTCAAGCACGCTTCCACGGCCTTCCTCTAGCCAAACGTGCTCAGCCATTTTGCACTTTTCGTCAATCTTATTTTTTAGACGACTAATGAGAAGTTACCTCACACATTTATTCCACAGGAAGTGTTACCTTTCTGACGTATGCATCCCTAAGCTGTCAAACGTCCTTACGGCAAACTCTGTTGAAGCTACAAATATCAGCACGTCTAATTATGGAATTACCTGTTAAGCTTTGCGTTGTCCTCCAGCTATTCCTGCTTTGCCATTTTGCACTTCCATTTTTCAGAGTTCCTTAGCTTCCGATGACAAAAAAATGGCTCTGAGCACTATGGGACTCAACTGCTATGGTCATAAGTCCCCTAGAACTTAGAACTACTTAAACCTAACTAACCTAAGGACAGCACACAACACCCAGCCATCACGAGGCAGAGAAAATCCCTGACCCCGCCGGGAATCGAACCCGGGAACCCGGGCGTGGGAAGCGAGAACGCTACCGCACGACCACGAGATGCGGGCTTCCGATGACAAAATCCACCTGAACAGTCCACGCCCGGAGATTCAAATGGTAGAATGGAGGACCATTTTACTTCCGAAATATCTTAGCCAAGATGATGTCTTCATCATTAAAAGATGTAGCAGAGATATATGTCCTTGGGAAATATTACAGGCCGCCCGCTGTGGCCGAGTGGTTCTAGCCGCTTCAGTCTTGAACCACGCGAGCGCTACGGTCGCAGGTTCGAGTCCTGCCTCGGGCATGGATGTGTGTGATGTCCTTAGTTTAGATAGGTTAAAGTAGTTCTAAGTTCTAGGGGACTGATGACCTCAGATGTTAAGTCCCATAGTGCTCAGAGCCATTTGAACCATTTTTTTAATATTACAGCTTTCAGCCTTTTCGCAGTATCAACATCGCAAGACCATATTGGCGGATGTTGCAAGGCCAGATCAGTCAATTATCCGGTAATTGTATCATTGAGCCACCAACGGCACCTCACCGCGGCACGTTCCGCGATTCATGGGAGGGGGAGAGGGGGGGAAATGGAGGGGGAAGCTTTTAGTCTTATCTCAATAAAATAAATTCGTTTAGCTTATTTGCTACTTTATGATATACTACATTTACGTGAACTGAGTAAATCTTGGTGACTGTGTTCGTGAATTTTTTGTGTGATCACTTAAGGAACTTGCAATGCACACTGACCGGGTTGCAGCTCTGCACACCGTTAGATCCAAAGAAGTATTCGCGGCCGTACGCAACGACCGCTGAATGCCAGATGCCTTCCACGTGGCGACCTGCAACAAAGTGAAACTGAATTAATTTCTGTTCTTCCTTCTCTTACTCACGTACATCTACATCTACATAAATACTCAGCGAGCCACTGTACGGTGCATGGCGAAGGGGACCTTGTATCACTACTTGCCATTTCCTTTCCTGTTCCATTCGCAAATAGAGCGAGGGAAAAACTACTATTTATACGCCTCCGTTCGAGTCCTGATTTCTCGTATCTTCAGAATTAGATTTTCACTCTGCAGCGGAGTGTGCGCTGATATGAGACTTCCTGGCAGATTAAAACTGTGTGTCCGACCTAGATTCGAACTCGGGACCTTTGCCTTTCGCGGGCAAGTGCTCTACCATCTGAGCTACCGAAGCACGACTCACGCCCGGTCCTCACAGCTTTACTTCTGCCAGTATCTCGTCTCCTACCTTCCAAACTTTACAGAAGCTCTCCTGCGAACCTTGCAGAACTAACACTCCTGAAAGAAAGGATATAGCGGAGACATGGCTTAGCCACAGCCTGGGGGATGTTTCCAGAATGAGATTTTCATTCTGCAGCGAAGTGTGCGCTGATACGAAACTTCCTGGCAGATTAAAACTGTGTGCCCGACCGAGACTCGAACTCGGGACCTTTGCCTTTCGCGGGCAAGTGCTCTACCCCCAAAACCCTTAAAAACTGACAGTGCTATTTACTACTGTATATTTGTAAACTGTTCTCTGCGTGTGCCCTGACTTCAGTTCCTTTCACAAACTAAGTTCTAGAGCACACAGTCCATGAAGAATCACAGTCTGACAGCAGAACGCTGATGCATTTTCTACCATAAAGTCGACAGTGTCAATCGGCTTTCGAAATCTGAGAATCCGCTTCTTCCTCGAGTGGCTCGTGAACTGCCCTCACATAACTGTGCGGATCCTGTTTTCCGTCCTCTCACCACAGAAACGTTTTTGACAATATAGCAGAGCGAAGTCTTGTATATCGAAGACGCATTTTAATTCCACACTCCGAGCGCATATTTTTGCTTTGCTCTTTGGCTACACTTTGTTTTATAAAATTATTTTCCCACGTTTACTGAAAAGCTTCTGTGCGGTGTTTTGTTGTCCTTATCAGTGGCTGCACTCCTATTATCAACTTAAAGCAACCGTTTTCAGTCGAATGCAGTTCTTTTACTTCGCCTGTGTTCTAGCCATTCAGCAATTTCACGTCCCGAAACCATATCAAAACACAAATTTCAGTGTATAATTTTATCCACTTTTTTAATTTTAAATGTATGATTAACTACAATGCATTTACTGTGCATAATACCAGACTAATGTTCCACTAGTCTACAGTGTAATTTTTGCAGAGAATATTTTTCTACTTTAATAATATAGCATTATTTGTAATTTCCTCTCATTGGGCTAAGGCGCTTATAAAGTGAGATGCTCCCTGTTTTACGCTTTTGAAGTACAGAGCTAGTTGCAAATAAAACATTTTCTGTGTCAGTCACCTGTTGCCACTATGCGTTTCGATAGTTCAGACCATCATCTCCAGGTGGAGAATCGTTTATTTACATAGCTGATGTTTGTGAAGAATACATACGTCTTTTCACAGTAGGAGAGTAAGTTATTTTGCCACCTTCGCTAATGATAAAAACTCTTCATTTACAAAAGGCACTTTTGAGGTTAAAAAGCATGAATTTATGACAGTGATTTTTACTTACAGTGACAATAGGGTTGTAAAAAGTCTGCATAGTGCTGCCTGATGTATGTCCTCTCCACTGCACATTACCACTTCAAAGATGTTGTACATGTTACAGATATATTTGTTTACATTGAATACAAAGGTAAAATATTAAATGGTTTCTACGTAAATATGGTTTTCTTTCTTAAAAAAAAAAATATGAAGAATATTGACATGTGGGCATTTCAGTTAGTATATTAGGTAGGTATAAATACAAAATTTTTTAAAAAATGGGCTGCGCCGGCCGAAGTGGCCGTGCGGTTAAAGGCGCTGCAGTCTGGAACCGCAAGACCGCTACGGTCGCAGGTTCGAATCCTGCCTCGGGCATGGATGTTTGTGATGTCCTTAGGTTAGTTAGGTTTAACTAGTTCTAAGTTCTAGCGGACTAATGACCTCAGCAGTTGAGTCCCATAGTGCTCAGAGCCATTTGAACCAAAGAATGGGCTGCACCATTGGATACAAAAATAATGTTTAAATTATTCACATCTTTTAAAACAAAAGAACAACATATTTATGTACATAACCATTTAATCATTATTTTTGTATCCTATGCTGCGGCCGATTCATTAAAAAAGGTATTATGTGTAACTACCTAATATAATAATTGAACTGTGCACATGTCAATATTCTGGTGCAGCCCGTTCATATTTTTTAAAAAACAAAACATATTTATGTAGGGGCCATTTAATCGTTTATCTTTCCATCCAGTGTAAACCAACGTATCTGTAACATTCACAGCATCTTTAAAGTGACAGTATAAAAGTAAAGTGCAATGGAGAAGACACACATCAAGCAACAGTATGCAGACCTTTTACAGCTCTACCGTTCCAGTAAGTCCAACTCACTGTCAGAAATTCGTGCTTTTTAACCTAAAAAGTGCTTTTTCTAAACAAACAAGTTTTATGATCAGCAAAAAACGTAAAATAACATACACTGCCCTTGGTTTGCTACTGTGAAAAGACATCTGTACTTTTCGCCAACACCAGCTATGTAAATAAACAATTCTCCCCTATGATGATGTGAACCATCGAAACGCGTAATGGCAAAACAAACAAGTGAGTGACGCAGAAACTGTTTTATTTTTATTTATCAACAGTTGCAGCCCTCTTAATGCGTTCTTTACGGACGAAATATTCATAGAGTTAGTTATTTTTCTTCCCATGTCCATAACACTGAAAATACACCAACTTATTAATTCGATTTTTTCACAGCGTTCTGATACTAAACGCACTGGATTAGTTGCAAGAGCATCGTAATATTCGTGTAATAGGTGGTTACTATTCTATCTGCTTCTATTTGAAGTTTAAATTCAACGTGTCCGGTAATTTTCGCCTTCTTTGCCAGGGGAAAAACTGCTACTGACGATATTCATTGCTCCTTACACATTTAATAGCCTTCTCGTCATTGGCTCGCGAAGCCTGCATGTCGAAGTGAATACGCTTAACATTTGATACGCAGATGCCGGATGTGTAAGTGGAGGTACAGTAACTCATCCTTTCTACGAGTATTGTCTCGCGGGCAGAGGATACTGCCACCATCACAACCAGTTGTTTTGCTAAGTTCCTCTTCTTTGAACTCAACGTTCAGCGAAGTTTTTAATTAACCACGCATCAAGTACCGCGGCAACATGGCTGAATGTGCTACCGTTTGCCGGCCGGTGTGGCCGTGCGGTTAAAGGCGCTTCAGTCTGGAACCGCGTGACCGCTGCGGTCGCAGGTTCGAATCCTGCCTTGGGCATGGATGTGTGTGATGTCCTTAGGTTAGTTAGGTTTAATTAGTTCTAAGTTCTAGGCGACTGATGACCTTAGAAGTTAAGTCGCATAGTGCTCAGAGCCATTTGAACCATTTATTGCTACCGTTCTTTCCGTGTTGAGCAAATTTGAGACACACTGTCGTGTATAAAATGTGGTCACACTGCAGCTGGCTCAGTAATATTCTCCACTGTTCGCCACCAACGATCATTAACCGCAGTACACTGAAAGGCCGAAGAAAATTTTACACCTGCCTAATATCGTGTAAGGCCCCAGTGAGCACGCATAAGTGCCTCAACACGACGTGGCATGGGTTCGATTAATGTCTGAAGTAGTGCTGGAGGGAACTGACACCACGAATCCCCCAGGGCTGTCCATAAATCCGTAAGAGTACGAGGGGGTGGAGATCTCTTCTGAAAAACACGTTGCAAGGCATCCCAGATATGCTCAATGAAGTTCATGTTTGGGGAGTTTGGTGGCCAACGGAAGTGTTTAAACTCACAAGAATGTTCCTGGAGTCACTCTGTAGCAATTGTGGACATGTGGGGTGTCACATTGTCCTGCTGGAATTGTCCAAGTCCGTCGGAGTGCACAACGGACATGAATGGATGCAGGTGATCAGACAGGATGCTTACGTACGTGTCACCTGTCACAGTCGTATCTAGAAATATCAGGGGTCTCATATCACTCCAACTGCACACGCCCCACACCATTACGGAGACTACACCAGCTTGAACAAGTCCCCTGCTGACATGCAGGGTCCATGGATTCAAGAGGTTGTCTACATACCCGTACACGTCAATCCACTCGATACAGTTTGAAACGAGACCCGTCCGACCAGGCAACATGTTTCCAGTCATCAACGCTGCAATGTCAGCGTTGACGGGCTCAGGTGAGGCGTAAAGCTTTGTGTCGTGCAGTCATCAAGGGTACCAGAGTGGGCCTCCGGATCCGAACGCCCATATCGATGATGTTTCGTTGAATGGTTCGCACGCTGACATTTTTTGATGGCCCAGCATTGAAATCTGCAGATGCAGTGCAGGTTGGACTTCTGCGACGTTGAACGATTCTCTTCCGTCGTCGTTAGTGCCGTTCTTGCAGGATCTTTTTCCGACCGCAGTGATGTCAGAGATTTGATGTTTTACCGGATTCCTGATATTCATGGTACAGTCGTGAAATGGTCGTACGGGAAAATCCACATTTCATCGCTACCTCGAAGATGCTGTGTCCCATCGCTTGTGTGCCGACTATAACACCACGTTCAAATTCACACACATCTTGATAACAGCCCATTGTAGAAGAAGTAAACGATCTAACAGCGCAAGATGGTTGTGGTCTCGTATAGGCATTGCCGACCGCAGCGCCGGATTGTGCCTGTTTACATATCTCTGAATACGCTTGCCTTGCCTATAACAGTTCCTTTGGCGCTTCAGTCTAACTTTCGAGAGGGAAAAAAAATTACTTATGCATCTTTAGGAAATTCCTGCTTCGGCTCCCGCTAGCGTCGTCTAAGGAATTAATCTGTTCGATTACGCAACTGTAATAATTACAATGACATTATCTGGATCATTTATAAGTCGTGTGGTGTTATTTTCATGCTGTGGGATTTTTGAACATGGGATTGATTGCTATTCTCAGGTCTAATTACTATCCCATCACTAATTTACTTCTCACTGGAACACTGTGTGTTGCAGTATTGGTACCAACCAGAAGCATATTAGCACAGCTATCTGCTGGACCTATCCATTCTATTTCCGGGAACTTGGGGGAACTCCGTCCGTGAACTGATGGTGCCTAACAGCGGAAAATTTGCGAATTTTGTTAACAATTGAATATTTGTACATCTCTCTTTCATACACTCTTTGTGTAATGTATGTAACATGCAAGGCTACTTTAGCGTTATCCGTCGAGATTACATAATCCTGGATAACTGTTAGGTATTAACCTTTCTAGTTATTTACCAAGAGATCACATCGTGCGACTACTACGGTGAGGGCATCTCTCTAACACCAGAGTCAGTGAGTGATATCAGCTTTGAAAACAACAATGCAAAGACTATAAAAATCCGCAATGTGCTCCGATATACGAAGGGTGGTACGAAGTTTTAGTACTCGAAGAAATTGGCCGGATACGAGTAGGGCTCGCGTTCCGAGGGTGCCGTACAAATTTAATTGTCTATGTAGACTGTTCAACCATTTCGGGAATCGAGAGTATCAATTATTTATGCCTGTTATCGACATTGATAGTGGCAAGATATCAGTTCCGGAGATTCCAAGACTTCCGAGAATGTTTTAATTTCGAGTGTAAAAAAAGCAAAAGAAAAATTTTCATGTGACGTAATACAAATTAACATTTTCCTTCACTTGTACTGTGAAACATTGCTTACTGCCAAATCCCATGACTCTAGGTATAGGTTTTTATGAGTACGTTTACGAGTATCAAAATATGTGATATAAATAGCCGTACCTTTTAATTGCACTGATTTACATGTTTATATTTACTACACTCTAAAGGTACTACAGACCCCAGTATTTCAGCTCGGTTCGTCTGCTCCCTTCCAGAGAAAAATGGGTCTTAACGGACGGGCGGGCGAACAGAGACAGTCACAAAACAAATGACAAAAATTTATTTCGTGTGGTGTAATTACAAATTCACAATTTCCGGATTTTTTTTTCCCTTTGGTTTTACAGTGAAACCTTTCGTCTTGATAATTTCATGATTCTAGGACAAAGCAAAGTGCCTCTATAGGTTTCGATTAGTGAGTATGTAAATCTCAAAAGTATGTGACATAAATGGCCGTCTTCTGATTGCATTGACTTAGAAGTATCGATTTTTGTACACCGCCAAGGGGACGTAAATTTTAGCATGTGACATAAATCTCAATATGGCATGCCAACCCGCTCGTGAAAAAAAAAAAAAAAGCACCTCATATGTCAACCCGCTCGTGAGTAAAGGGGGTTTTAAACAATTGAACAACAAAGTGATCCTACAAGGCTTGCATTTTTACCGATTAATCCGGCCGCTGTGGATGAGTGGTTCTAGTTGCTTCAGTCCGGAACCGCGCTGTTGCTACGGTCGCAGGTTCGAATTCTGCCTCGGGCATGGATGTGTGTGATGTCCTTAGGTTGGTTAGGTTTAAGTAGTTCTAAGTCTAGGAGACTGATGACCTCAGATGTTAAGTCCCATAGCGCTCAGAGCCATCTGAACCATTTTTACCGACTAAGGTACGGAATCCTAAACATTGCCTCACCAGTGTGGAAGAAATTACCGAGCACCACAAATATGGGTGTGGTTGATGTACATCTACCAAAACACGCTACAACAGGGCAATGTCAGTAGGTCTGCATTCGCAAAAGCAGCAGTTATCCGTTCTGCGTTTGTGCTTCTTCACTGTCTGATTATTTGCAGACCTGCTCAAACAGATTATTGTTGTTTACTGTGGAACGCCTAACCCCCTCTCTCGCTGCACAACACGCGCCGGCGCCCAAACACACACACACACACACACACACACACACACACACACCTATATGTATTTGTGTGTGCACGTTTTGGCCTCTACTTTTACGACAGTGACACCCAGCGTTTCCCAATAGAGTGGGAAATGTGCCAGCTGCGTTGTTAGAGAGCGCACCTGTTTCCCTTCCTGCCTGCCACATGCGTCTACTATTTTTCCTAGATACTCTGGGGCGAAGGGCCAACATCAGCGGCTGTGCTAATTGTGGACCAATGAATCGGACACGTGGTATGTGCATTTTATCTCCGCACTGGGAAACTCAAGCTGTTCTGAACGATTTTGATTAAGCAGCAAACGATCACGCTTCCACGATCCTTAATCGACTTTTGGAATCACGGCCACTTGTCTATATTTTTTCCCCCTCATCTTTCATTCACTGCTCCTGGAAGTTGGGCGGGGTGTTGTAGAACATACTTTGTTCTTTTCACTCAAGTACCCTAGTAGGCTGCAATGGGGAAGGTGGAATCCCAACTGGGAATCTCTGTGAGTGAATTTGCAGTGGCGGCCTTCTTCTGAGACCCAAAAACTTGGTCGGACTGGAGGTTGGAACTATTCTAATTTATTTTTGTCCCAGGAAAAATTAAATGTCTCCCACCGCCCCTCCCCCCTCCCTCCCCCCCCCCCCACCTCTCTCTCTCTCTCTCTCTCTCTCTCTCTCTCTCTCTCTCTCTCTCTCTCTCTCTCTCTCTCTCTCTCTCTGTGTGTGTGTGTGTGTGTGTGTGTGTGTGTGTGTGTTTGTTTTTTTTTTTTTAAGTACGACACGGCACAATGTAATGAAATACCTACACGTTTACCAGTGCCAGCCGTAAAGGAAGCCGTGAAATTACACAGAATTCCAGTCGCGTTTCATTTGTATTTCAAAAGTACTTCGTCGCACAGGAGTTGCTACGGCTCTCTTTCACAAATCGTTGTTTCTTGAAGACAGTGTGGTGATGGGGATTGCAGAACAACAAGAATACATACAGGAGTTGGACAAAAATATGGAAACACCGCGAGGAATGCATGCTTGATCATAAATGGAAATGCTAGGCAAGCCTGAGCTGCTGTACATTCTAGGGGAAGGAAAGGGGGGGGGGGGGGAGGAGGGACGCACCACGAAGGAATTATCCGAATGGGACGGAAATGATTAAAATTTCAGAAAAATTGGATGATTTATTCTACAAAAAGAGCTTCACAAACTGAGCAAGTCAACAATAACGCGTTGGTCCACTCCTGGCCCTTATGCAAGTAGTTATTCAACTTGACAATGATTGACAGACTTGGTTCAAATGGGTCTGAGCACTATGGGACTTAACATCTTAGGTCATCAGTCCCCTAGAACCTAGAACTACTTAAACCTAACTAACCTAAGGACATCACACACATCCATGCCCGAGGCAGGATTCGAACCTGCGACCGTAGCAGTCCCGCGGTTCCGGACTGCAGCGCCAGAACCGCACGGCCACCGCGGCCGGCGATTGACAGAGTTATTGGATCTCCCCCAGAGGGATATCGTGCCAACGTTTGTCCACCTGGCGCGTCAGATCGTCATAATCCAGAGATGGTTGGAGGGTCCTGCCCACA
This sequence comes from Schistocerca americana, assembly GCF_021461395.2. Classification (NCBI taxonomy): domain Eukaryota; kingdom Metazoa; phylum Arthropoda; class Insecta; order Orthoptera; family Acrididae; genus Schistocerca; species Schistocerca americana. The sequence continues at coordinate 74,805,137 of NC_060120.1, forward strand.
ATGTCCCAAACTTTTTCAATTGGGGAGAGATCCGGCGACCTTCCAGGCCAAGTTGGGGTTTAGCAAGCACGATGACAAACAATTGAAACTTTCGCCGTGCATAATGACATGCACTCTCGTTTACAACAGTTTTCACACTTTCTCTCATCATCATCATCATCATCATCATCATAATCATGATAATGTACAGATTCCACCACTACGAGGTTCTGCTTGGAACGTAAGTCTCTCCTTGTCCTATAGTTTTTCCAGTACACCTCTGTTGACACTCTGGCCCAGCCTGCTACTCCCTTCCAAACGCTTTCTTCCACTCGTTTTACCCACTTGGCCTTCCCTTGGTCTCTTGACCTCCGTCTTCATCTTATACCTCTTCCCAGTTATCATCTTATCATATATTCTCTTTACATAACCATACCACTTTAATCTTTTTTTGCTCACTCTTCTCTTGCAGGGCTTCGTCACTTGTTATCTCGCGAACACTTCCATACCTCGTATCATCCATTGTTGTTATAACTATCCTAAATTTCAATAACTTCATTTCATTTGTTCGCACCTTACTTTTTTCTCTTTCTTTCATGTCCTAGGTTTCTACAGCGTACTACAAAATTGATCAATGTTTCGTATATTACATACCTTTTCGGCGATTTCTTTGTTCGTTATCATCCCTCTGACACTTCTCATAAAGCTGTTAGCTTGCTTTGCACGTTCTCTTACAACTTGATTATTTCTGCCATTTCCTTGTATTATACTCCTCAGACACTCGAAACGTTACGCCGTTTTAAGCTGCACTCCACCCAGCGCAATGCTTAGTATAGGTCTATCCTGTTCTCTTGCTGTGGCCACCAGCTCACTTTTCTTTGTATTAAATTTTGGGCCATAATATTGCAAATCTTCAATCCAGACATCTAACTGTGTGTTTACTCCCTTCTCGTTGTTCTCTCACACTATCAAATTATCAGAGCTTGTACCGTGTCACGTTGTTCCCGTAATAACGAAGTATGACATTTGAATTATAAAGCAATCTTTGTATCATTTACTTCCGACGTCAGAGTGGGAGTCATCGCATGTTATGTCAGGTAACGGCTGGTAGTAACTGATGGAACTCTGACGGCACAACGGGACGTCATGGACATCCTGCGTCCTCACGTGTTACCTCTCATCCGACAGTATCGTGGTGGCGTTTTTCAACAGTACAACGCTCATCCACACAGGCCAAGTGTGTCTATGTACTGTCTCACGTGATGCTGAATTACTCCCGTGGCGAACAAGATCCCCCGGATCAGTTCCCGGTAGAACAGGTGTGAGACCAGCTCAGACCTCAGTTCTGTACCAGAGCCAGTTTCTAGGAAACAATGAGCACTTACAAAAGTTGTGGCCCAGCTTCCCTTCTTTGCAAGAATCAGATTGTATTACTTTTTCATACAAGTAAACAACGACCAACATAAATGCGTTTCTGTGGATGCCTTGCGGCTTGTCGCATTGCGAAACGGCGAAAGAGACGATGTAATATCCAGGAGGGAGGCAGTAACAGTAACCGCGGGCAGTAAAGGAACCGGTGGCCGATCCAACGGCCGCGGAGCTGGGCGCAAAAAGCAGGAGACGGTCTGCGTAAATCTCTGCCCACGCGCGACCTTCAGCAGTGTTATTCGTATTTCACACCGAAATAGCTCTGTGCATTCTGGAGACCTGCCCCGCGCCACCGCCATCGCCCGACATTGTGCCTCGCGGCCACCTCACATACAGGCACAGGTGCGAATGTCTCGGAAACCCCGAGAGCGACCAATCCATCCAGAAACGAGTACGTGAGTGAAATCACGAACAGGTCTACGTATCACAGCACTTCCACGAAACGTGGAACTGTAGATGGTATGCCCGCATCTCGTGGTCGTGCGGTAGCGTTCTCGCTTCCCGCGCCCGGGTTCCCGGGTTCGATTCCCGGCGGGGTCAGGGATTTTCTCTGCCTCGTGATGGCTGGGTGTTGTGTGCTGTCCTTAGGTTAGTTAGGTTTAAGCATTTCTAAGTTATAGGGGACTGATGACCATAGAAGTTAAGTCCCATAGTGCTCAGAGCCATTTTTTGTAGATGGTATGCATCGTGGGTACAACGAAACTTCACATAAGCAATATGACTAGTATGTGGCAAGAAAAGCTGGTGGCCTGCGTGCTTAGAGCTGTTCCCATTAGGTTGGTGCATAAATTTGTATCGTTTTTGTTTTGCATTCCTGCTCCTATGGTTTATTTATCGATGGTCATTTGTGGTTCACTGTTGCTATTTGAGTTTACATACTGTCATTTTGTTATTTGGAGATAGTATGTGAAGCAGTAGATGCAACAAAATGCAGTGCCAAGTGGAGAAATCGGAACATTGCCGACAGATTTTTCTGTTTGAGTTCAGTAGTGAGGTCACAGCAGCGGAGGCGGCTAGAAACATTTGCGCAGTGTATAACGATAATGCCACTGAACAGAGCATCGCAAGAAAATGGTTTCCTTATTTTAAGGAGAATCGTTTTGACATTAGTGAATCTCCTTGTTCAAGAAGGCCTGCACGGCTTGGTGAAGATCTTTGAAACGCTTTACTGCACAATGATCCACGTGAGTACGCTCGAGAACTGGCAAATGTGGTGAACTGTGATCATTCCACCATCGTACGATATTTGCATGCACTGGACAACATTCAAAAACCGGGCATTTGGATGGGTACCGCATGCTCTAAGCCTAAATCACAGAAATCAGAGGGTGGCCCCTTGTGCATCTCTGCTTGCTCGTCATCAACTGCCTCGTGAACAGCATCGACCATTCTTATCCAGTATCGTTACTGGTGACGAGAACTGCCGTCTTTACGCCGACATACGGAAAAGAAAGGATTGTTAAAGCCCAAACAAAGCAACTACTTCCCGTGCAAGGACCGCATCCAAAAAAAGTAACGTTATGCATCTGGTGGAACAGCGACGGTGTGGTCTATTACGAATTCCTTCCCCGAGACCTAACCGTCGTTGGTGATATTATTGTCAAAAAGTGAGACGTCTTGTAGACGCAATCCAAATGTTTCAAATGGCTGTAAGCACTATGGGACTTAACATCTGTGGTCATCAGTCCCCTATACTTAGAACTACTTAAACCTAAGTAACCTAAAGACAGCACACACATCCATGCCCGAGGCAGGATTCGAACCTGCGACCGTAGCAGCAGCGCGGCTCTGGACTGAAGCGCCTGAACTGCTCGGCCACAGCGGCCGGCCGCAATCCAAGAACAACGACCAGGAAGACTGGGCGAGGTGATTCTACTCAACAATAACACCCGCCCGCATTCTGCTACACTGGCAAAAAATACTATACAGGAGTTGGCTTGGGAAGTTATTCCGCAACATCATTATGCACTTGGTCTTGCGCCCTCAGAAAAAAAAGTGTGTGAAATCTTATGGGACTTAACAGCTAAGGTCATCAGTCCCTAAGCTTACACACTACTTAACTTAAACTATCCTAATGACAAACACACACACCCATGCCCGAGGGAGGACTCGAACCTCCGCCGTGACCAGCCGCACAGTCCATGACTGCAGCGCCCCAGACCGCTCGGCTAACACCGCGCGGCGCGCCCTCAGAATTTCACCTTTTCTGCTAGCTATAGAACAACCCGTCAAGGAACTTTCATTGCGGATGAAAATGCGCTCCGAACATGGCTACAAGAGTTATTCGCCAAAAAACGTCGTAAATTTAAACAAGTCGCGGAGTAGAAAAGTTACTATTGCGTTGGCAGACTGTTGTAAATAGTGAAGGAGAATTTTTATTGACGACTGAAGTCTCTTTTATGTGTATCTGTTGTGTTTCTTAAACTTATGGAAAAACGCCACGGACTTATGCAGCAACCCAATATATCCACTGATTATAACAAATTACGAAAAATAACGGATACGGCAGTAACATGTAAAACGATGGCGACGGACAGCAGAGCTGCACGGAACTACCAAATACAAATTCACAGTGCTGGAATCCAATTGCGCCATCTTGCAACGTTTCCAATCACGTTAGTTATCTGTTCAAAATTTATTTATGTTAATTCTGTCACTAAAATACGAGCCATATGTGCTTCTATTAAACTACCGCCGAGTAGGACGGAGTACTGCTCTAAAGCCGCGCCCGTTTCCGCAATGTCAGAGTGACCACCTGACGCTGCTGATTTCAACACCTCTGCTAAAGCTGGTTCCTGAGCTAGGGTGTAATAGGGGCGAGGATGAGGAGGGGGTGGGGGGAGGGGGGGAATGTGTGGACAGCGAGTGGTTCAAGTGCGATGCCAAGGACTTTTTTGTTTACATCTCACTTTCTTCACATCTCAGTTCGAGTGCAAAATGAGTGACCAGAAACGAAAATATGTGGGAAAGTCTCTGAATGTATTAAAACAGTTAATCAAATAAATATATGGTATCCGAGGGTTGCAGAGCATAGTCGAGGAACCATGACTGAATCAAACGGTATCTCGCACGTTGAAGCAACTCTTGTTAGCACTCGGATGCACGGAAAGCCACTTCTCCGTGGCACAGTGCCTCACGAAACTTCCGATATTAGTATTGCGTTTAAATTGTTTCACTTTGACAGGCATTTTGCAAAAGTTATTGAAAAGGCTGTGTATGTAAGAGTAACTGATCATTTTATATCACACGATGTGCTATCAAATGTACAGTTGGGCTTTAGAAGTCATTTAACAACTGAAAATGCTATATTCTTTTTCCTGTGTGAGGTACTGGATGGGTTAAACAAATGGTTTCGAAAGCTAGGCTTCTTTATTCAACTAAGGCGTTTGATTGTGCTCATCACAAAATATTGCTCCAGAAGTTGGACCATTACGGAATATGGGGATTAGCTCACAATTGTGTCACCTCTTACTTTAGCAACAGACAGCAAAAGGTCATTAATCACAGTCTTGAGAACGGCTGTGATGCGGGGTCTGATTGGGGTACAGTCAAGTGGGGAGTACCCCAGGGATCAGTGCTGGGGCCACTCCTGTTCCTTATTTATGTAAATCATATGCCCTCCAGTATTACGGATAATTCCAAAATATTACTGTTTACTGATGACACTAGCTGGGTAGTAAACGATGTTGTGTGCAACATTGGCTCGGTTTCAAATAGCGCAGTTCATGACCTGAGTTGATAACTTGTAGAAAATAAACTAACGCTAAATCATAGTAAAACTAAGTTTTTACAGATTCTAACATACAATTCAACAAAACCTGACGTTTTAATTTCACAGAATGGGCATATGATTAGTGAAACTGAACAGTTCAAATTTCTAGGTGTTCAGATAGATAGTAAGCTGTCGTGGAAAGCCCAAGTTCACGATCTTGTTCAAAGATTTAATACTGCCATTTTTAGTGTTCGAACGGTTTCAGAAGTGAGTGATCGTTCGACACGAAAATTAGTCCACTCTGTTTATTTTCATTCGCTTATGTCGTACGGTATTATATTTTGGGGTAACTCTTCCCATTCTAAAAGGATATTTTTGGCTCAGAAACGGGCGGTTCGGGCAATAAGTGGTGCAAATCCACGAACATCTTGTCGACCCCTGTTAACGAGTCTGGGTATTAGCAATATTAACTTATTCCCAAGAATAAGCAGCTTTCACTTAGTTAATGCTCGGCAGAAATCAAACCTGCATTTGGATGGGACTACCTTAGGTCCTGTGCATAAAGGTTTGCAGTATACTGCTGCATCCATTTTCAATAAGCTACCACTATATTTCAAAAATCTTAGCAGTAATCCACGCGCTTTCAAATCGAAACTCAAGAGTTTCATCATGGGTCACTCCTTCTATTCTGTCGAGGAGTTCCTTGGAAAATTAAGCTGATTCTTGTTGCACTGCTGATTGGGTTTACTAAACTTATGGGGTGACGTTTTTGGGTTCATGAACATTGATTTTTATCTTTTATTACTTTTATGTTGTAAATTCCTGTACTGACACGTTCCGTGACCTTGGAGATTTGCTCCTCAGTTTGGTCCTGTGGAACTTGATTTGTAAATAAATAAATAAATCTTGTGCCAAAAGTAGCTTCATCAATGCACACTATCTGATCAAAAGTACCCGGACAGCTGTTAGTGGCCACTAATATGGGGCGAGTCGACCTTTCGCCTTTATGGCAGCTTGAACTCTTCTGGGGACGCTTTCAACGAGGTGTATGGATGTCTGTGGAGGGATGACTGCCTATGCTTTCTCAAGACCCGAAACGAGAGAAGGCAGTGATGTTGGACGCTAGGGTCTGGAGCGATGTCGACGTTCTAATTCATTCCAAAGGTCGGGACACCTGAGCAAGCCAGTCCGTTTGAGGAACTAATGAAAAGCCACTTCAGTTGCTTTTGTTCTTGAACTTTATTAATTTCAAATGACCAGTTTCGGGTTTTATATTAGGCGATTATCATGTACATCTGAAAGTTATGCCGTAGAGAAGCAACGTCAAACGATCTAATGCACTTGATAATGGGCTAACATAAAGGCCGGAAATGATCGTACGAACTTAATAAAGTTCCAAAAAAGAGCACCTGGGGCGGCTTGCTTTATGTTACTGACCATTTCTGGCTAGAGACCTTGCGGCAGCCTCTGGGTCTTGCATCTCCTTCCCTGTTGCATGTAGTCGGTTTTGAGAGGCTGGCTCGTAACTAGGAGACCTTCCTGACAAATTTCTGTCAGCACATCAGTTGCAGAATCAGCAGCGTCAACATCCAGACGTGGAGAAACTATTAACATTTCAGGCCACTGAGCCACACATGCTGCTTTCACAGGGTACACTTTAATGTTGATACAATCATCGCGTCCGAAATGTTCCTCTGCGTTACACAGGACACAATGCGGCACAATGTGTTCACATCCTTTCGCATTTAGCGATTTCCTAACAGCAATAAGGAAGCCAGACACTAACCATGAAAAAAAAAAACCTCATATCCTAACGCCACCTCATCCGTACTTCACTCCTGGCACTAGCCATGATGGCAGGTAACGTTCTCCAAGATAAATCCTCCCATCTGACTGACACAGGATGTAGAGTGATTCATCTCTCCAACACACCTGTTTCCAGTCATCCAAGGTCCAGTGCCGTCGCTGTTTACACCACGTCAAGTGTCGCTTAGCGGTGACTGTAGAAATGTGCGGCTCCCAAAGAGCTGCTCGACCACTGTATCCCATCCTTTTTAGCTCCAAACGCAACACCATTGTCCAATCTGGACTGCTGGTTGCACTTTGGAACGATAGAGTGATTACTTCTACTGATTTCGTACGAATATTTACAACTACACTCCGCAATATTCGACGGTCCCTGCCAGTCAAGACATGAGCTCTGACTGGTCTTTGTTTACCTGTAGTTCATTCTTCGCGTTCCCAAGTCACAACCGCATCACCAACAGTCGACTTGGGCAGCTTTAGAAAGGTTTGAATGTCAGTGGTGGGTTTTTTATCCAGGTGACATCTAGACTCATTCTCATAAATGAAGGATAACTGCAGAATGTGGTGCCACACAATGTGGCACTATACAAAACTGGCGCTGACAGCATAAGGACATTGGGAACAGACACGGCACAGATCTGTAAGTCCACGGTATTGGTGACAAGTTGAGAAAACCGTCCCGAAACACATGTGCTACAAAACGCCACTGTTTTCTGCGCATGTATCCCGACATCAATATGGGATATGATCACCATGCATACGTAAACAGGCCGCACAACGGGTTGGCATACTCTGGGGCTGCTGGGGTATAGCCTCCCATTCTTGCACCAGTGCCTGTCGGAGCTCCTGAAGTGTCCTAGGCGTGTGAACACGTGCAGCTATACGTCGACCGACAGCATCCCAGACGTGCTCGATGGGGTTTAGGTATGCAGAACAGGCAGGCCACTCCATTCGCCTGATATATTGTGTTTTAAGGTACTCCTCCACGATGACAGCTCGGTGGGGCCGTGCCTTATTATCCATCAGGAGGAATGTGGGACCCACTGCACCCCTGAAAAGGCAGACATACTGGTGCAAAATGACGTCCCTTTACACCTGACCTGTTAAGTTCCTATGTCAAAGACACACAGGGGTGTACGTACACCAATCATAATCCCACCCCACATCATCAAACTACGACCTCCATACAGGTCCCTTTCAAGGACGTTAAGGAGTTGGTATCCGGATCCAGGTTCACGCCAGATGAAAACCCGGAGAGAAACACTGTTCAGACTATACCTGGACTCGTCCGTGAACATAATCTGGGACCACTGTTCCAATGACCATGTGCTGTGTTCTTGACACTAGGCTTTAATGGTCTCCTGTGACCAGGGGTCGGTGGAATGCACCTTGCAGGTCTCTTGGCGAATAAATCGTGTCTGTTCAGTCGTCTGTAGACAGTGTGTCCGAAGACAACTGTTCCAGTGGCTGCGGTAAGGTCCTGAGCAAGGCTACCTGCAGTACTCCGTGGCTGTCTGCAGGCACTGATTGTGAGATATCGGTCTTCTTGTGGTGTTGTACACTGTGGACGTCCCGTACTGTAGCACCTGGACACGTTTCCTGTCTGCTGGAATCTTTGCCATAATCTTGAGATCACACTTTGTGGCACACGGAGGGCCCGTGCCACGACCTGCTGTGTTTGACCAGCCTCCAGTCGCTCGCCCTAGTATTCTACCCCTCATACGTCATCAATATGTTTTCTTTGAGCTATTTTCAACACACAGTCACCATTAGCACGTCTGAATACGTCTGCACACTTACTCGCTGCACCGTGTCACGACATGCACCAACACGCCTCTGCGTGTGTGGACTGCTGCCAGCGCCACCGCGCGACTACCGCAGGTCAAATGCAACGCATGGTCAGACCCCGAGGTGATTTAAACCCGCAAAACGTTCACCAGAGCGTAGTTTCACCACGTATCAACATTATCCTTAATTTCTGAGCATGAGTGTAGTAACTAGCTTACTCATGTTTGATGTCACTGAGCTGTCCTGACCGACCCATTCTGCTGTCACTGCTTCTCCACTGACAACGCAATACTCCCCGTCTCCTTTTATACTGGTGGGACCGTCTCTAGTGACATCTAGCGGATAATTCCGCATTACGTAAGGGTATCCGGGCACTTTTGATCAGATAGCGTATATGCCGACTTGATAATAATAAGTCCTATTTAAATCCTGTTCTCCTTGCAGGCACCAGAAGGGTGATATCAGCGAGTATGGTGCGCAAAAAACTTCATGAATGCGGCATGTATGTTCAACGTGATCAGCCACACGCTTACCGCTCGCTGGTTCCTTACGAAATGGAATGTTTGCAGTGGCCACACTGGACTGCAGAGCAGCATAGGCCGGTCTCTCCACGGAACAGTCTAGATTTAGTTTCCAACGTGACAACAGACGTGCTTTGATTTGAAACGAGGCCTGAACTTGTGAAAACAGGAAACATGTACCGGAACCTTGGTGCAAATCATCGTCCTCTTGCGTGATGCTGTACTTTACACCAGAGAAATTCAAGCCATCAATATGATCAGATTTTTATTTTTATCTGATCTAACGATGGAAGGCGATTATTGTACTACAGTTCAGAGAGCGCCTCTAATTTAGCTCGTACTGTGGACGATATTCCAGCGCCTAAAGATTCTCGTACGCAATAACGCCTCGGTTCTGTATGTGGAAAATGCACAAGTTACCCAATACAATGAAAAGACTATCACTAGTCCGCCTAGCAAGACACTGACTGCCATATACTCATCTGAGGGATGGAGTGTCGCGAGCATTATACCTTCAGTAGTCGCTAGTTACCGACAGAGAATCAGGGATAATGATTATAGAGCAGCGAACAATAGGGAAACACATGTAAAAATTACTCTCTCAACAATTAATGACCTATCGTGTGTATACGATTTTACGGTGCTGTAGCATACATTCACAAATTCAAGTGACTTCCCTAGTCAACTTACAGGAATCATACCTAATACCGAGAAATAATGAAGCTACTATAGGCTTTAGTTACACAATTTATATATCCTGATATGCTCGATTCTGTAGCAGGTGGTTGTTATAAATAAAACCATAATATGCTCTTTCCAGAAGAGACTGATCACACATTCTTTCACAACACTCATCATACTTCGATACAGGGAACGTCAAAATCCTCCTCATTTCGCTCGTGATTAATCTAAACAACTTCGTTCCTCTCCCGTTCACAAGCTGTCGCTCTGGCAAATAGCATGAGTAGGTAATAACATCGTGTGACTCAATGGCCAAGTGCATGTGTTTCCACTGGACGCCACTTTGGCGGCTTGTGTGTCCCCAACATATGTCATTCAGCCAACCGCTGAAAGGGGACTTACAGTTTAACAGGGAACGCGAACTGTGTGTCGTTAACGACGACTCTTCGCGTCACTGAGCGGTGAAGCCTAGATTCAACGAAGACTGAAAGATTCTGTAGCCCGGCCAGGATAAGATCCCACGACGTCTCGCTTTACAAGCACGCGTTTTACCGCTGAACTACCAGGCCTAACAGAGTAAATGGCAAGACCAATGGTAGGATCCTGTACGTATATGGTCATACTTCCCATTCCCGCCACAGATCACGACACTTGCGGTAACAGTATCGGGAAAAACCAAAGATGACGGAACTACCCCTCTTGTGCACGTGAAAACAGCGGCAAAAATTCAAGATAGCGTTTATAATCCACTTTTCGTACATAAAACCGGTGGTAAATTTAGTTTTTCCCGTAAACAGCCGAATTGCCTTAGATTAAAATCTCAAGAAAATATCGAAAGCCTCCTCCCCGTAGAGGTTAGTCACAGCGGAATGAAGGCTTCCTCGACGAAATGCGATGATGAACTATTCTTGTGAAACCAAATGATTAATGTTCCTTTCGGAGCGTTATTACGGCAAGTAAGAAACTCGTCAAAACGTCGCTCCGAAACTAACATACTACACAGCATATACCCCGAGAAGAGTTCTTCAAAGTCTGTATAGTATTCTACCCCCCCCCCCTCCCCGCCCTCTATCTTCCCTGTGTCAGCGTCTGACATCGTCCGGAGGGTAGCAGATTCGAGTACCGGAAGCAGCATTCAATGAAAATTTTGATAATTTAGAAATTTGGCTCATTCTCGAACTTTTTAAATACACTCCTGGAAATGGAAAAAAGAACACATTGACACCGGTGTGTCAGACCCACCATACTTGCTCCGGACACTGCGAGAGGGCTGTACAAGCAATGATGACACGCACGGCACAGCGGACACACCAGGAACCGCGGTGTTGGCCGTCGAATGGCGCTAGCTGCGCAGCATTTGTGCACCGCCGCCGTCGGTGTCAGCCAGTTTGCCGTGGCATACGGAGCTCCATCGCAGTCTTTAACACTGGTAGCATGCCGCGACAGCGTGGACGTGAACCGTATGTGTAGTTGACGGACTTTGAGCGAGGGCGTATAGTGGGCATGCGGGAGGCCGGGTGGACGTACCGCCGAATTGCTCAACACGTGGGGCGTGAGGTCTCCACAGTACATCGATGTTGTCGCCAGTGGTCGGCGGAAGGTGCACGTGCCCGTCGACCTGGGACCGGACCGCAGCGACGCACGGATGCACGCCAAGACCGTAGGATCCTACGCAGTGCCGTAGGGGACCGCACCGCCACTTCCCAGCAAATTAGGGACACTGTTGCTCCTGGGGTATCGGCGAGGACCATTCGCAACCGTCTCCATGAAGCTGGGCTACGGTCCCGCACACCGTTAGGCCGTCTTCCGCTCACGCCCCAACATCGTGCAGCCCGCCTCCAGTGGTGTCGCGACAGGCGTGAATGGAGGGACGAATGGAGACGTGTCGTCTTCAGCGATGAGAGTCGCTTCTGCCTTGGTGCCAATGATGGTCGTATGCGTGTTTGGCGCCGTGCAGGTGAGCGCCACAATCAGGACTGCATACGACCGAGGCACACAGGGCCAACACCCGGCATCATGGTGTGGGGAGCGATCTCCTACACTGGCCGTACACCACTGGTGATCGTCGAGGGGACACTGAATAGTGCACGGTACATCCAAACCGTCATCGAACCCATCGTTCTACCATTCCTAGACCGGCAAGGGAACTTGCTGTTCCAACAGGACAATGCACGTCCGCATGTATCCCGTGCCACCCAACGTGCTCTAGAAGGTGTAAGTCAACCACCCTGGCCAGCAAGATCTCCGGATCTGTCCCCCGTTGAGCATGTTTGGGACTGGATGAAGCGTCGTCTCACGCGGTCTGCACGTCCAGCACGAACGCTGGTCCAACTGAGGCGCCTGGTGGAAATGGCATGGCAAGCCGTTCCACAGGACTACATCCAGCATCTCTACGATCGTCTCCATGGAAGAATAGCAGCCTGCATTGCTGCGAAAGGTGGATATACACTGTACTAGTGCCGACATTGTGCATGCTCTGTTGCCTGTGTCTATGCGCCTGTGGTTCTGTCAGTGTGATCATGTGATGTATCTGACCCCAGGAATGTGTCAATAAAGTTTTCCCTTCCTGGGACAATGAATTCACGGTGTTCTTATTTCAATTTCCAGGAGTGTATTTTATAAGGCCGATTGCCCTCTCTGACGCGGAGTCCCGATAGCGAATTTTTTCGTATACTCTGCTAATATCGCACTTTTTCGCTAACTGAGTCATTTTTTCGCACTTTGCTACTAATTTCTCCCTTTGCTACTGTTAAACAAGGACACCGAATCACATCTGGGTATCAAGCCATAGCACGTCAATCAAATATGTTACTGTAAAAGATGCTACGTCTGTAACCTACAGAGCTATATCAGATTGAGTACGTATTTTTGCAACACTAGTTTAACTCGTAATTGTGTACAATGTTACAATTGTTTCAACACTTTGGATCTACTCTGTCGCTTTTGTTTCGTAACAATTACTTATGACAGGTTTTCTGCAGATCATGCCGTACAGCCAACAAATATTTTTTTGAATGTAGTCGGTCGCGTGTTCACAAAAAAAAAAAAAAAAAAAAAAAGAAAAAAAAAAAACAATGGTGCAGCTATAAGATGGTTTTGAAGATAAAGCCATTCAACAAATATCTGAATCCCACAATACTCCTAGCTAACTTGACTTAATCCCAGAAACGACAACTACGCTGTTTTTAGCATTCCTACGCAATTTTCTGACAATTCCGCAATTTTTTAGCAATTCTGCGATTTTTCGAGACATATCTCTGCTTGAGTCATGATTATGGTAATTCCTGCATACTATCAGCTGTCTCTGAAGAATGCAACGCCTCCAGGCCATCATTCTTGAATCCTCAGCCTTAAGGCCAGAGCACCTTCGTGCCCTCTGTGAAAATGGTGGTAGCATACTATGTGTGTCACAGTCCTGTTCTTCAGCTTTCAAGTGTATTTTCTGAAGTGATTCACTCTTTCTGATACGTCAGACGCGAGATAGATGTCGTAAGAATTTTACCTACTTGCAGCATGCTGAATGGCAACAAGGCAGCAACTAGGGATGTTTCAATGAAATTATTAAAAAAGTCAAATTTACACATAAATTTGTCCTTATTAACTAATGGCTAATTCTGGCTTTCCCAGTCTATTCTCAAATCATCCAAGCAAGTCGTACAACAACATCCATTCCGTGTGGACGCTGCCCGCGAAGTGTCATCACTTCTGTCTCTAAGCTGGTGGTAGGGTGTGTTCCAAAAATGAACAGCATAGAGACAGAACCACTTTCTGCAGGACCTGACCATCATTTTGCAGGACAATGTTCAAGCAGGTACAGTACAAGCTGTTACTCATTTGTTTGACTGATGGGGCTGCTAAATGCTATACCACCTACTGAAATCCCCTGATTTAAGCCCTCGCGAGTTCAACTCGTTTTCTAAAATGAAGGAAACACTTCACGGCATTCGCTTCAGAACTGCTACAAATTCGTTGGGCAACAGACCGCGCCGCTCGAACCGTCAACACAACTGGCAGCGCTAAGAGTATCCTACGACTTCCACATCGCTGGCACCGGGTTATACACAATAATGTTGACTACTTTCACGGTCAGCAAAACTTTGGAACACATATCTATTTTTTACGAGCTGTAAATAAATAGTTGCCACTGTTAAAGTTCCAAACCTCGTATTAGTGGTTCAGGAAATATGAACAGTATCCTGATACAGGAAATTTAATGTAGTTACATTTTGTACTGGGATACGTTTTCGCCAGAGGCCGCAGTTTACGAATTATTCAACAAAAACGTACAAAAGTGGCCTTCAAACGCGTACTTGTTGAATCACTCGAAAACTGTGGCCTCCAGCGAAAGCGTATCCAAGTATAAAATTTAACTACATTAAATTTCCCATAAAAAGATCCTGTTCATTTTTTCCGTAGGAATAATAGTTAGCACTTAGAGCGAAAGAATATGAAAATCTGTTGCATGGTTTTTGTAGGTGTTGCGTGTTGCATAAAACCTATCAGGTGGGACTGCTAAATCATGCTGTACATTTCTTGGCATCATTAATTTTGTAGGATTTTACTTCGACAGAGAAGCCTTCACAACATACCAGTGTTTGCCCATTAACACATCTAGTGGTTTCAATTCACTGTCAACCAATACCACAATTTGCAGAGAACTGTCACTCTGTTTACACTATTCAATAATGTACAATACCGTTTGTGTGTGTGTGTGTGTGTGTGTGTGTGTGTGTGTGTGTGTGCGCGCGCATTTATTTTCAAACATTTATGGCTTTTATGTGAAGATTACTTTGAAATAGCATCTCCCGAGAAAGGTGACGGTAACCAGTGTCACAAATTGGTTTCCTTTTCATTCTTGACTGTAACTGTAAACTGGCAAAAGTTCTAAGCTGAGTAGCAACGAAACAAAACTCAGCCAACAGGAAATCCTCAAAAACTACGACTGAGTGAATCGGTTCTGTCTGTCAGCTTACACGCGACTTTCGCACGATCGAAACTGCGTCCAACATAAGGGCTCCGCATTCCCAGACTTTCGTCTGGAGGAGGACGGTGGTCGGCCAAGGCTGTGAGATTAGAATTGTTCGTAGCAGCAAACAGATAACAACCCACACTTATGATAAAAGCAGCGAAACAAGGAGCGCAATTCAAAGAAATTAAATACGGTTCAACGCCGCTCGTCTAGGCCCCCAGTGGTGGACAAGAGTGTGTAACAAAGCCTTAGTAACGCGGTAGACTGTGAGTTCAGAGAGTACGTTCTGCATGCAGCAGTTTGCAGCTGCCACATTAACGCGAAATTTTTGCGTGTTACTCTTGGAGCTTCTAGTAGAGAATTGTTACAAGACTGATTTAACATTAACTGAGGACATTATGTTTCCAGAATGAGATTTCCACTCTGCAGCGGAGTGTGCGCTGATATGAAACTTCCTGGCAGATTAAAACTGTGTGCCCGACCGAGACTCGAACTCGGGACCTTTGCCTTTCGCGGGCAAGTGCTCTACCAACTGAGCTACCGAAGCACGACTCACGCCCGGTACTCACAGCTTTACTTCTGCCAGTACCTCGTCTCCTACCTTCCAAACTTTACAGAAGCTCTCCTGCGACCTTGCGTTGATTTTTGTCAGCATCCGTAGCTGAGAGATCAGCGTAGATGGCTGGCATGCAAAGATTCTCGGTACTGCCAAGGATTTTTCCTTGGTGGGACGACTAGTAGTACGGAGTGCACTCTGCCAACTGAGGTGGTACTTGACCGAGCAGTAGCGGCTCCGCAAAGCCGTTGCGAGAGCGGTGTGCTTGGCCACACGCTCCTCCATACCGCATCCGCATGACGCCCCAAGGCAGAGGATGACACGGCGACCGGTACACATCCCATGGGCCGGTCAGTGTGGCCGAGCGGTTCTAGGCGCTTCAGTCTGGACCGCGCGACCGCTACGGTCGCAGGTTCGAATCCTGCCTCGGGCATGGATGTGTGTGATGTCCTTAGGTTAGTTAGGTTTAAGTAGTTCTAACCAGGAAAGTACTTGGGCTCGAACAAACACAAATACACCAAAATCGTTTGAGAAATAATGTAAAGGTCTCTTATTGCACTAGTGATACTCCCGCATCTGCAAACTCTGCAGTCGTCCGTTAGAGGCCTCTGCGTATGCCATGCCGCATTGCACACTGACCTGCCGGTACGCCAGTCGGGACCAGTAGGGACGGTGCAGTGTGCCTCTGAAGTTGCGTTTTGTGACATTAGTTGTGTATTGAAGCGTCAGATGGCTCGGCGATTGGTAATCAATCCTGCTAATGTATTGCGATCGGTTGAGATGAAGTTACGGAGAACCCTTCTTCGAGAAGATGGTATTGGTGTAGAAGACGAATCATTCGCATGTTTTCTGGTATCTATTATAGTGCAGAAATATGAGCATAAGTTAGAAACAGATACTGTTGCAACACTAACACATAATGATGACGATAGGGATGGTAATGACGAACAACTCATTGCAAACGGCAGTGCTACGGCGAGTGTGGGAAGAGGTGATGGAAGCAGTGACAGTGAATACCAACCGTCTGCCAAGAAGAAGGTTAAAGTTGCAAGTATCATCACGGCGTTTGACGACAACACACTGGAGAACATGTACGATGATTATTACGTAAGAGATTTCGACTCATACGACAAACTTCTGAAAAGATACCCTAAGCTGAAGTCTAAAAGCAATATTAAAAACATACTGTATTACGTGGCAAAGAAAAGAGAAGGAAATACAGTTTTCAAAGGAAATCGTACACTGCTGTTCAAGACCATCAAGGAGCGTGTAATGGCGAAATTCGATGAAGCGCGAGAACGCGGTTCCGCCGTTCATAATTGGCATTTACAACAGTGGGCATTGGACGTAGCCAGAAATCTCGGGTGTACAAACTTTACAGCTTCACTAGGATTTATTAGTAATTTGAAAAAGGAGTTTAGGATAAATCACGCCGTATCACTATGCTCCAAGCACGAAAAGATAAGGATGACGAAGAAGAGCTGATTGAAAGAGCTCAAACGTTTGTTGCTGACGTCAATGAGCATATCACGAAAGAAAACATCGATATTAGTTCTGTATGGAACTGTGATCAGAGTCAGTTCAACTATGAACTTTCTTGTGACAAAACACCATCCATGAAAGGGGAGAGAAACACTGTCGCGATGTTGCAATCAGTTAAGTGTGCAACACATAGTTACACGATCGATGTTGCTATATCAATGGACGGACGATTGGCAGACAAACGCTATATTTGCTTCCAAGAATCCAGTGGAAAGTTTGGACCCCGCGTGTCAAGGGAAATATAAACGCGGTGCCCTCCAAATGTCGTCGTCGATGCAAGTGTGAGTGGGAAGATGACGAAACAACATCTGAAGACGTTTTCTCTGTCAGTTTTGAATCCACAATTGTCGAGAAAGTCATTAGTAATTTGTGACTCCTGGTCTGGACATAAGGATGAACGAGTACTACTGGAAGCATCTGGCGGAAAACATGTAGATTTAAAAATCATTCCGCCTAAAAATACAAAATATGCACAACCTCTGGATGTGTATTTCTTCCGGCAATATAAAATATATGCCAAGAAAATAACAGACTTCATTAAACTACGTTCCAGTAATATGCAGCCGAAATTGCACGACAGATTCTTTATCATGAATATGCATTCTGTCATTTACAATCAGTTATCTGCAGGAGTATACAGACCAATGCTTCGTTACGCGTGGCGGAGCGCTGGCTACGATATTGGTGAACAAGTGAATAACTTCAAAAGTGTCATTGACGTGGCGTTCAACACTGATATTGTAGAATGTGCAAATACGCCATGCGATCAACTTGCATTTCTTCACTGTGCGTTTTGCAGTCAGTCATATTGCTCGGAGCATTTTATTGACATTCCGCATTTACATTTATAGTTAAGATTGCTGCATTGCGTATGGCGTCTACAATTACATCTACAGTGATATCTAGAGCATGACTGCAGAGTTTTGCAGAAAAACGACACCCACCAGCACATCCAGAGGTACGTAATGGTCCTGTAACCAAACGTTCATACAGATCTGTTTGTTCGAGCCCAAGTACTTTTCTGGTAAGTTCTAGGGGACTGATGACCTCAGATGTTAAGTTCCATAGTGCTCAGAGCCATCTTTTAGACATCCCGTGGGCCTTCGTTGCCTGGCGAGCAGCTCGTTTATTATTTTGATTTACGTGAGAGTGTACGTCTGTAATTTGCGTCTACAGCACAATTTATGAGTGTTCCTGAGTATGTATGTGTGGCTGCGCCGAGAAAGATAAAATGTCACTGACAAGGGAACCTCCCCATCGCACCCCCCTCAGATTTAGTTATAAGTTGGCACAGTGGATAGGCCTTGATAAACTGAACACAGGTCAATCGAGGAAACAGGAAGAAGTTGTGTGGAACTGTGAAAAAATAAGCAAAATATACAAACTGAGTAGTCCATGGACCACATAGGCAACATCATGACAATGTAAGCGCAGGAGCGGCGTGGTCCAGTGGTAACGTGAGCAGCTGCAGAACGAGAGGTCCCTGGTTCAAGTCTTCCCTCGAGTGGAAATTTTACTTTCTTTATTTTTGCATAGTTATTATCTGTCCGTTAGTTCACTGACGTCTCTGTTTAGTGTCTTTGTTTTGCGACCGCATCGCAAAACCGTGCGATTAGTAGACGAAAGGACGTGCCTCTCCAATGGGAACCGAAAACATCGCAAGGTCATAGGTCAACCGATTCCTCCACAGGAAAACATGTCTGATATATTCTATACGACACTGGTGACGGCATGTGCGTCACATGACAGGAATATGTTGTCGAGCCACCTAACTTGTACACTTGGCGAATGGGTACAAAGATTCTTCTACCCTGCCCGATTTAGGTTTTCTTGTGGATGTGATAATCACTCCCAAAAAAGTGATGAAAACATAAGAGTTTGTCACATAAACTGAAAATAAAAAATTAAAATTTTCACTCGATGGGAGATTTGAACCAAGGACCTTACGTTCCGCAGCTGCTCACGTTACCACGCTCGTTGGGTCCACCATTCTATCACACTTGGAAAGTTGTTCAGTGAACGGAGACACATTTCCCAAGCTCTGGTTAGGGCATCTTCTAAGTCTTCTTCTGATAATAACGATATATTTAGATTCCACTGGCTTCTTACTCTTCGGGTAGGTTGTGGTGTTAAATTTACGCAGGTCAGCAACGCACTGTGATCGGAAAAACTAACGGGAACAGTTTCTGTTTTCAGTACTTTATCTGCTAAATTTTCCGATACGTAAATTCTGTCAATTCTACTACAGGAATTCGTAACAATATGAGTGAAGTTCACTATTGTTGGGTATTTTATTTCCCACGCATCTTTTAATTTTAAATCAACAACAAGACGTCTCAAGTCAGGTGAGTAATTGAAGTTGGGGGTTTGATCCTTTCGACTCAATACACAATTAAAATCTCCCCCTATTATAAGTTGGAGGGGGTTTTTCCTCAGTAAATAAATTACGCTTTCATTAAAGAATGTGGCTCTTGCAGCTCTATTACTGGTGCCAGAAGGAGCATATAAATTGACTATAGTAACTCCTGCTACATTTATTCCAATACCTCGCCCCGATTCTAATTTATCAACGTCATGTACGGGGATGCCTTCTCTAACTAAAATGGCCGTGCCAACATTCGTTTCAGTGGAAATATTGTAAAAATCAACGTAATTGGAAAAATTTAATTGTGGGAATACCACTTCCTGTAGGAGAGCAATATCCGTCGCTGACTCATACAGAAACTGTTTCAGAGCAGCTATTTTAACATCCGACTGTATTCTATTAATGTTTAACGTGGTAATCGTATATGACTGTAACATAGGGGGGTGACCTTTTTCCCGCTAGTCTATCATTTCATGCCACTCCATGCCGGATACTTCCTGAGAATCTGACTGGAGACCACCGTCACGGTTTGCATTAGAACCTTTCTTTTTACTTTTCTTGCGGTTTGCATTGACACTAGCCTTCACCGAATGTCTGCTCCGCCCACCCCCTGAACAGTTTTCCACCGAGACCGTAGTCGGTGGATCTGAGTGGCAGTCGTGTGCCACCATCTCGTCTGCCAAAGGCGGCGCAGAAGCAGTTTGCAAACACTCTTCCAATGCCCCATCACTTCTATGAACACTTTCGTTTACTGTTTGTGTGTTATTGTTGTAAAACTCCACTTCTTCGTCTTGGGATTTGGACTGTGACGTCGCCTGTTGTTGACAATCACTCGCTACCTCGTCATGTTTGCTTTCAGTTGCATCTGCGAGTGAATCTGTCTGCATTGATTGACGTACGGGTACTGCAGCGCGGGGTTGTGGTGTCACCAAGAGCAGCGCATTGCCATCTACTGGCGCGTCCAGCGCTACAGAATGGGACTCTGATGTCACTTCGACCTGTTCAGGTGATGGTAGCATATTCGATCTGTCTACTGATGTACTTGACTCAGAGTTCGAATCTATGCTGACAATATTGTCTGAAACAGTTTCCAGTACTGTTTTCTGAATGTCACCTACAGCTTTCAGCGATAGGTTGATATCTTCTTCATCTGTGCTACTGCCGTCACAAGTTCGACGTCTTTTGTTAGTGGCTATACTACTTTTTCCAGCCGGATTGTCTACAGTGTCTTTCCTGAGTAAAGGTGGAAATGCTTCAAGAGTATTTTGTGGCCTGTCGTCTACATTCCCCGAAATGTTGGAAACTTCACCACCCGTCATCTGATTTTCAGTCACAAGATCAGCCAGTGTTAACCTTTTACGCTGTTGTAAATTATTCTGCAATACAAACACCTTTTTTGGACAGTTCTGCCGGAGATGCCCACTTTCATTACATATATGACAAGTCAAAGTCTGTCCATTGTATATAACGTGCGCTTTGTAGCCACAAACCAAAATATGAGATGGAATGTTTTGTTTGACATGCATATCGACAGAACGAACGCCACTAAAGCATTGCAATCTATGCTGGCTTGACCATCGTTCATTACGAATTTGTCTGACGTCACCGTATTTAGATAATGCGTCTTTTAAGTAGCAGTTTTCTACCTCAGGAGGCAAATTAAATACTCTGACTTGTTTATAATCAACATCAGCATTTGAAATAGTAACTGTACTCACCGAATTATCGCGATGGCGGAATTCAGCTTTTCCTTCAAATTTCTGCAAAATCCGTTCCAACACCAACGGGGAAAGCAGCTTCACAAAAAAGCAGTATTGCTCCAAGTCGTAATAAGCAGTGTGCGTCTGATCCGAAGTAATGCCAATAACGTCAACGATCCAGTCATGAATTTCTAGTGAACTTGGCTGAACATTACGGGTTGCTTTGTCAAATCCAAATCTTAGGGTAAGCTTTCTGGGAAACATTGTTGCCATGTCAGCAGTTAACAGTTCGCGAATACAAGGAAACTAAAATGCTGCATCACCACAATCCCAATTTTACACAACACTGTTACGCAGAGTCATGAAATCCAAACAGAAGCGCCACAGCGCGTCCGCTCAGGACAGCCGGAAAAGCCGATATTCTGGTTCCAGATAAACGAAACTTCTGTGTAATTGCTTGTCAGAAGGCTATGAACGATAATGGACACCGCTCAAAGTGTAACTGTCTGTAATACAACTATATTTTTAAATTATTTCACAATGCGAACCAAACTGCGATCTCTGTTTACGTTGCTAAGCAGAGATAATATCGTTACCACGAGACCACAGCGCTCCTGCGTGCCTAATGTCCTTGATATTGGATATCTTCCCATGAACTACTCAGTTTGTATATTTTGCTTATTTTTTTCACAGTTCCACACAACTTCTTCCTGTTTTCTCAATTGATCTGTGTTCAGTTTTTCAAGGCCTATCCACTGTGCCAACTTATAACTAAATCTGAGGGGGGTGCGATGGGGAGGTTCCCTTGTGAGTTGAATGGACAGTGGAATATGTCTCAAAGAAAAGTGTACTTCAAATGGAGGCACGGACAGGACAGGTGCCTTTACACTGTTTTACTGACTGAGCCGTAGTTCCAACAGTCATTAGTAGGCTCGTAGGCGGTAGCGAAAGAAAGTCTGCGAGGATGCCACCGCCTATGGCGCCAAGTACACCACGTTGCTGCTGGCCTCAGCATGGCATGGGGCGGCGCGTTTCATCGTGTCTGTTTACGAGCGGAAAGTAAAAGTTACAAATATTTTGAAATTACCGCCACCATGACTCAGATCCGAGCGGTTATCACATGCACATTTGAATCAGTCAGGCGACTAGAGTGAAAATGTAAAAAGAGAGGAATAAATAAATAAAACAAATTCGCAATACTTTGCATGAAAAATGTAAAAAATAGCGAAATTGTGGCTGGTGGGAGTTAATCACGTGGCATGGTTGTAATTTGAATTGCAAGTGATATTAGAATACAACAATGGAGAATATCCAATAAATAGCAACTACGGAAACAGGAAGTATCGCCTAAACAGAGTTTTGCGTGCTACCACTAAAAGCTTTCGGGAGGACGACGGTTCAACCCCGCGTCCGGCCATCCTGATTCAGGTTTTTCGTGATTTCCCTAAATCACTTCAGGCAAATGTCGGAACGGCTCCTTTACAAGGGCACGGTCGACTTCCTTCCCCATCCTTCCCTAATACGATGGGACCGATGATATCGTTGTTTGGTCCGCTCCCCCAAATCAACCAAACAACCACCTAGAAGCGAATACTTTGGGCCAATACTATAGGATTTTTATTGTCGTGGTATAGCATATCAAGCAGACACAGAGTGATAAACGTACGTAATATTCGCTAAGAGTGAAATTAGCGGATAAGTCCTGAAAAAAAAATATCGAAACTGGAGAAAATTACAAAGTAAGAGCAATACCGGGAACCAAACACATAAGACTTCGGGCAGTAACCCATACGGAAATGTTTCACCCTCAAACAAGACAAGAGGAGGGGAGACTAGCGATTGGAGGAGAGGGCAACATACATGCGATCCTTGCCCGCCATTTTAATTTACAAGGGGAGGCCACCTTTAGTAGTCCATATAGATAACATAATGCACAAGTAATAAGGCGTACAACTTGGCGATTCCGAGAAAATCGCAAGTCAAGTTTTACACGTCAGTAACATACAGGCGTAATGCAAACCTGAGCAGGAGAGGGAGGTAGTCCTATGGTTAGCGTTCAAGCTCCGTAATTAGTGGATAGTTGGTGCTAATCCCGTTCATGTTTTTTCTTAATTTATATATTTTTTTCAGCACGAGTCACATTATTTCGAACATATTACACCTCAAAGGTATTTATTTATGTTTTACAGCACTAGACACATTATTTCATTGGCATTATATCCCACAGGTACTATGCTGAAAATATACTTCTATGTGCACGAACTTTTGTTGAATTTCCAATGTTATTTGGTTATTTGCCAGGTTTTACTATCACAACACTATAATACTTATAACTATCGAAAAGTAAACGATTAAACGACTTAAGTTTTCCTGGAAACGCATGCCTGTTGTGATTTTCGAAATCCCTGCAATCGGGAAATGTATCGAGAGCTGTTTTGTACTTGGACGCTTCGGTCTACAAACACAGGTGTCAAGGACGAGGGACAGACTTGGAAAACAAAAGTCAAACATCGATAAATCAAGGTGTAAATAACCTTATTCAATAATACAATGAGTTACAGTATGCCAAAATATCAGGGTAACGTACGATTAATTGTCGAATGGGCTTTAGACATCACAAGTTGCAATATGACACTTTTAATACAGACACGGAAAACATATATTAAAACATCAACAACTTCAAACGAATGCAAGCAATTTTCCCGTATGCGCAAGGAATCTTCACCGAGTTCCTCTGGAAAAACAAAGCTCGTTGACATTTTGAAAAAATTCTCTTTCTTTCGTCAATTTCGATCAAACATAAGTGACGCAACATTTTCGTAAATATAAGTGACGAAAATTGGCGATGTACTATTGTATGTATTTTAATAGCCTCTTCACGAGAAGCAATTTCTTGCTCGTTGCCAACCAAATACAAACAAGTCTGAAGGCGCTTCAAAAAGTTTTTAACTTGCCTGCACAAATAAAAGTCGCATAATACTTGCTGTTATAATGAAAATTAGTAAACAGCACAATAACATAGCAAATTCAATAAAAATTCATGCAGATACACGTGTCTTTTCAGCACATTACTTTTCAGGTGTAATATGTGTGAAATAACATTACTAGTTTTGAAATATTATAAATAAAAAAGAGACTTGAACGGGACTCGATCAAGCGATGCACCGGTCACTGAGCTTGAACACTAACCACATTATCGCCGCCAGTTCGTGCTCAGGGTCGCAACTCACCGGTACATCACTGACGTGTAAAAGTTC
Organism: Schistocerca americana; assembly: GCF_021461395.2. Classification (NCBI taxonomy): domain Eukaryota; kingdom Metazoa; phylum Arthropoda; class Insecta; order Orthoptera; family Acrididae; genus Schistocerca; species Schistocerca americana. Next base: position 74,829,441 of record NC_060120.1, read on the forward strand.
TTTCGTGATTTTCTCGAAATCGCTTGAGTAAGAGTGGCAGGATGTTTACAGTGCCGATAACATAGATTACAAATATAATGCTTTCCTTAACACGTTTCTCATGCTCCTTGAGAGCAGCTTTCCATTACAACGTTCTAAACGGGGTACTAACAGTACAAGGGAGCCTGGGTGGCTGACTAATGGGATAAGGATATCATGTAGAAAAAAGTGGGAATTATATCAAAATGTTAGAAGTAGTCAGAATCAAGCTACAGTAGCCCATTGCAAACACTACTGCAAGGCGCCCGCATCTCGTGGTCGTGCGGTAGCGTTCTCGCTTCCCACGCCCGGGTTCCCGGGTTCGATTCCCGGCGGGGTCAGGGATTTTCTCTGCCTCGTGATGGCTGGGTGTTGTGTGCTGTCCTTAGGTTAGTTAGGTTTAAGTAGTTCTAAGTTCTAGGGGACTGATGACCATAGATGTTAAGTCCCATAGTGCTCAGAGCCATTTGAACTACTGCAAGGTGCTTCAAAATGTTATTAGGAAGGCAAAGAGTATGTGGTACGCAAATAGAAAAGCTAATTCACAGGATAAAATTAAAAGCATATGGTCAGTTGTGAAGGAAGTGTCTGGTCAGCAGCACAAGGTCGACGATATAAAGTCAGTTCGCGGAAGAAAATATTTGTTACTGATAAACCAGATATACGTACAGTATTTAGCAATCATTTTCTGAGCAATGCTGGCGAATTAAATAAAAATTTAGTTTCCACAGGGAATCATATAACTCTCTTGGCAAATGCCTTTCCGAGATTGATGTCTGAAATACTCATCTGTGAGACAGGCAACGGGGAGATTGAGTCAATAAAACTGAGTCACTGAAAACCAAGGACTCCCATGGATATGACGGAGTGCCTAGCAGAATATTAAAGTACTGTGCTGCACATGTTACCCCTGTATTTAGCCATATTTTTCCTTTAGGAATGGTCAATTTCCTGAACGATTAAAGTACTCAGCGTAAATCCGCGTTATAAAAAGGGAGAAAGGGATAATGTATACAATTTTAGACCTATTTCTACGCCATCAGTGTTTGCTAAAGTTATTGAAAAGGTTGTTTATGTAAGGATAATTGATCATTTTATATCACACGATTTGCTATCAAATGTACAATTGGGCTTTAGAAGTCGTTTAACAACTGAAAATGCAATATTCTGTTGTTGTTTTTTCTGTGAGGTACTGGATGGGTTAAACAAAACGTTTCGAAAGTTAGGCATATTTTTTGATTTGACTAAGGCGTTTGATTGTGTTGATCATAAAACATTGTTCCAGAAATTGGACCATTACGGAATACGGGGAGTAGCCCACAATTGGTTCACCTCTTACTTTAGCAACAGACAGTAAAAGGTCATTATTCACAGTGTTGAGATTGGCTGTGATGTGGGGTCTGAGTGGGGTACAGTCAAGTGGGGGTGTCCCAGGGATCAATGTTGGATTCACTCATCTTATTATTTATATAAATTATATGCCCTCTAGTATTACGGGTAACTCTAAAATATTTCTGTTTGCTGATGACAATAGCTTGGTAGTTAAAGAATGTTGTGTGCAACATTGGCTCGGTTTCAAATAGTGCAGTTCATGACTTAAGTTCATGGCTTGTACAAAATAAACTAACGCTACATCACAGTAACACTCAGTTTTTACAGTTCCTCAGAAACAATTCAACAAAACCTAGCGTTTTAATTTCACATGGGCATATGATTAGTGAAACTGAACAGTTCAAATTTCTAGGTGTTCAGATAGATAGTAAGTTGTCGTGGAAAGCCCAAGTTCACGATCTTGTTCAAAGACTTAATGCTGCCATTTTTACTGTTCTAAAAGTTTCTGAAGTGAGTGATCGTTCGACACGAAAATTAGTCTTCTTTGCATATTTTCATTCGCTTATGTCGTATGGTATTATATTTTGGAGTAACTCTTCCCATTTTTGGCTCAGAAACGAGCGTATCGGGCAATAAGTGGTGAAAGTTCACGAACCTCCTGTCGACCCCTATTCATGAGTCGGGGCATTTTGACATTGGCCTCTCATTATATATATATTCCTTACTGTCATTTCTTGTTAACAATATTAGCTTATTCCCAAGAATAAGCAGCTTTCACTCAGTTAGTACTCGGCAGAAATCAAACCTGCATTTGGATCGGACTTCCTTAACTTTTGTACAGAAAGGTTTGTAGTATACTGATGCATCCATTTTCAATAAGCTACCACTAGAAATCAAAAATCTTAGCAGTAATCCACGCCCTTTCAAATCGAAACTGAAGAGTTTCCTCATGGGTCACTCCTTCTATTCTGTCGAGGAGTTTCTTGAAAACTAAAGCTGATTCTAGTTGTATTATTGATTGCGTTTACTTAATCTTATGGCTTGACTTTTTTCGGGTTTATAAACATTTTATTTTTATCTGGTATTACTTTTATGTGGTAAATTCATGTACTGACAAGTTCCATGACCTTGGAGATTTGCTCCTCAATTTGATCCTACGGAACTTGACGTGTAAATAATCAAAAAAATAAATTAAGTACTCTTAACTACTTGAACATTATGCTTCCCTAATGGACTGTTATAAGTGTACAAAGTTTGAAGTAAATCCGTCATCCGAACGTCGTAGCCTCATATTGTTAGTATAGTTGTCCGACTTCCGTCAATTTTGTGAAATACTTCCATTTTATTTTATTTATTTATTTATTTATTTGAGAGATGATAAGAGGTTTACTTCCGCCATCTCCAACTTGGTCCGCCATTTTCCTATGGAAGAAGTGGACTGTGTTCGTACAATTGTAGTTCCGCTATTTTATCGAAAGAAGTGTCATCAAATGACTGCAGTTATTGCGTTATTAAGTTATTTGTGTAGGAAATCGAACTAAGACCCACAACATGCACGGCACTACTGTTCAAGTCCATATATTTCTAACGTGCAAATATAATCACAAAGCAAACTCTGTCACCAGCTGAAAGTAGCCGAGAAACTATGTGAGGGAACTCAGTAGTACAATAGCTGCAGCATATTCACGAATCCAAGACAGGAGTGATGTGCTTAAGACACTATGCACCTATATCAAAATCTTGATTTCCATAATTCTCCCTGGTTTTCAAATATAGACCACAATCGATTCCCTTCATCACCCTCGCTTAAGCCGACTTTGTGATCCGTCTCTAATGTTTTCGTCTTCAGCAGGAGGTTAAATTCCGATTTTCTAATCTTTCCGAAGCAAAGAAGTTTAAAACTCTGTGCCTCCATACGAAAGGATTACTTCCTCGGGAGCTCTTGTCGTCTGCAATCACAGAAATGTATGCAGAACACAAAAACTACATAAGAATTGAAACTTCCTGGCAGATTAAAACTGTGTGCCCGACCGAGACTCGAACTCGGGACCTTTGCCTTTCGCGGGCAAGTGCTCTACCAACTGAGCTACCGAAGCACGACTCACGCCCGGTACTCACAGCTTTACTTCTGCCAGTACCTCGTCTTCAGCTGTGAGTACCGGGCGTGAGTCGTGCTTCGGTAGCTCAGTTGGTAGAGCACTTGCCCGCGAAAGGCAAAGGTCCCGAGTTCGAGTCTCGGTCGGGCACACAGTTTTAATCTGCCAGGAAGTTTCATATCAGCGCACATTCCGCTGCAGAGTGAAAATCTCATTCTGGATACATAAGAATTATTAGTGAATGCTGTGTGTTTATTTTATACTTAGCTTGCCAGTCTTGTGGATATATTTCGGTCCCTGATTTATACTATTTTTTATGGAACTAAAACATATTTTCTTGTGGCAGAAATCTGTATAAACCACACTAGACTTTAATTCCTCGTTATAAACGGTTGACTGCACCGCTTCAGATGTTCGAGGAAAGCAAGTCACACCAGCTCCATCGAGAACCTTAATTAGGAAACCTAAGAAACGGATTTCACTTTGTTAACTTTCTTTCTTAGCACAGACAGAGAGCAGCTCCCGCCTCCTTGTGGCGCTGAAAAGAAGGAAAGACACTAGCTACTTGGCAACTCAAACATTAGCTCGTCTGTTTCCCAGCTGCTAACGTGTAACGTTCTTATCTGATACTGTTGGCTGAAGGGAGAACTGTTCTCACAATGCTCACATTATGTGCTCCAGGAAAGCTAGAGCCAGAGCCAATTTAAGCTGGCGGTCCTACGCGTAATAGGTAAATATGGTTTATTTAAAAATTGTAGGGCAACGGCGAATTTTCGAGGGCCGTTAAATATCCGGAGTTCAATAGCAGGTACTATTTTATGCTTCCTTCAACTGTGTTGACACTGAAAGCGGAACATCAGCTCACATGGAAAAGTTTTGGTAGAAACTGAACCGCAGGGTAATAAGGGAACATTCTGTAATCCTTCTGAAGAAATTTACGATACGCCGATACCAATACCAGGATGCCAAATGTGATAACCTAGGTTCTCCGTTAGCAGTATTATATTTCACAATATATATAAATGACTTAGTAGATAGTGTCGGAAGTTCCATGCGGCTTTTCGCGGATGATGCTGTAGTATACAGAGAAGTTGCTGCATTAGAAAATTGTAGCGAAATACAGGAAGATCTGCAGCGGATAGGCACTTGGTGCAGGGAGTGGCAACTGACCCTTAACATAGACAAATGTAATGTATTGCGAATACATGTCCGCCCCAGTAGCTGAGTGGTCAGCGTGACGGATTGCCGTCCTCTGGGCCCGGGTTCGATTCCCGGCTGGGTCGGAGATTTTCTCCGCTCCGGGTCTGGGTGTTGTGCTGTGTTCATCATCATTTCATCCCCATCCGGCGTGCAGGTCGCCCAATGTGGCGCCGAATGTAATAAGACCTGCGATATGGCGGCCGGACCTGCCCCGCGAGGGGCCTCCCGGCCAATGACGCCAAACGCTCATTTCCATTTCCATTTCCATTGCGAATACATAGAAAGAAGGATCCTTTATTGTATGATTATATGATAGCGGAACAAACACTGGTAGCAGTTACTTCTGTAAAATATCTGGGAGTATGCGTACGGAACGATTTGAAGTGGAATGATCATATAAAACTAATTGTTGGTAAGGCGGGTACCAGGTTGAGATTCATTGGGAGAGTGCTTAGAAAATGTAGTCCATCAACAAAGGAGGTGGCTTACAAAACACTCGTTCGACCTATACTTGAGTATTGCTCATCAGTGTGGGATCCGTACCAGGTCGGGTTGACGGAGGAGATAGAGAAGATCCAAAGAAGAGCGGTGCGTTTCGTCACTGGGTTATTTGGTAACCGTGATAGCGTTACGGAGATGTTTAATAAACTCAAGTGGCAGACTCTGCAAGAGAGGCGCTCTGCATCGCGGTGTAGCTTGCTCGCCAGGTTTCGAGAGGGTGCGTTTCTGGATGAGGTATCGAATATATTGCTTCCCCCTACTTATACTTCCCGAGGAGATCACGAATGTAAAATTAGAGAGATTAGAGCGCGCACGGAGGCTTTCAGACAGTCGTTCTTCCCGCGAACCATACGCGACTGGAACAGGAAAGGGAGGTAATGACAGTGGCACGTAAAGTGCCCTCCGCCACACACCGTTGGGTGGCTTGCGGAGTATCAATGTAGATGTAGATGTAGAACTACTACCAACGTCTATTAAAATCACAGCGCTCCCTCCACCCTACCCACCTCTATTCTACTCGCAGAAAATCCCAAGAAAATATCCCGTGGCAAACTTAAATAACTGCCAATATTTCTGAATGACTATATTAAACACTTTCCGAAATTAATGCTAACATCAAACGCAAAAAGAGCATGTAGGATAAAGATGTAAGAAGAGAACAAGCACGAGTTCGATTGAACAATGATATGAATGCCAATTGAGCATCGGATGTTAGACGGCACATCTCAGAATTCGGCTTCAGTCATTTAATTTATTTATTTAGCGTTTGGCTCACAGGATTATAGTTTACAAATACATAAATTAAATTATTAAAGGAGACCAGACAATAAGCAAAAGTTTATGTGAAACCTGAGCTGCTTCTGGCATGTACAGTGCTGAAATAACTTTCGGGAATGCAGCCGAGTGAAGTCTTCGACAAACACCGATATCGGTGGTCGTTTAAGACGTCACTCGGCTGCATTCCCGTATGTTATCTGAACAGTAAAAAAGTAAATACAAAGGTAATAATGAAAGCTCAAGAACTGGTAGCAGCTAAAAGACGTCCATGTAGTCATTTCCCATCATAGTTGGACATCCGAAGATTCCAGCCACCCGACTGCTGCAGGTGTTGCGTCTGCAAAGTCTTACCAGAAACTCACGAATTTTCTTATTAGGCAATCGCGCAAAATGTAGTCCAGTGTTTGTTACTATGTTCCGCAGCTGCCCTCTATCATAGTCATAGTCGGCTCCAAGGCATGGCCAGTTCTGACACGGTTGAGGAAGCGCGGTATTTATCTTTGTTGGTTCTCTCCGGGTGGTTGAATGATCGGATCTGTTTTACCTATTTTCTCATGAGCATGGAATGACACCCACTGATGACTTCATTCTTCTCTTAGACCATAGTTTTCTGTGGGGAGCTGGTCAATGTTCACCCACTTCGGCTGTAGATTTAGTCGGCTACACAGTGAACTGTACATTGATCATGAATTTTGTGTGAAGTGTAGACAACCGCACCCTGGGCGATGTTCTGTTTACTCAAAGCGACAAATGTTCTATACACATGGCAGCCGAATAAAATGTAATCATAGCCATAAGAATCAGAAATATACAAGGCCTACAACATTGCTTCCGCCGTCTGCCGGTAGGCGGCGACAACGGTAACTAGCGGTCGAAAGAAACAGATCGCAGACGTCAGGCAGTCAGCTTGGACCCCGGTCAACATAACCTCATTCAAACATTAGTTGATTTGCGTCTGCATCATAACGTTGTTCTTGATTGAAAATGTCAGTTTACGACCCTAATTCTCGTCATTTGCGGGAGGTGTTACTGTTTTGTTTCAATATGAACAAAACAGCGGCTGAGTCTCATCGAATGCTCTCAAGTACGTATGGTAAGGACGCTATTAGTGAAAGAAAGTGTCGTGAGTGGTTTCAAAGCTTCAAGAACGGTGATTTTAACGTCGTAGTCCGGCACAGTGGTGGAAGAGAGAATGTATTCGGAGATGCAGAATTGGAGACATTGCTGAGTGAAGGCTCGCGTCAAACTCAAGAAAAATTGGCACGATTAGTGGGAGTGACACAGCAAGCTATTTCAAAACGTCTCAAGGCTATGGACATGATTCAGAAAGAAAGAACTTGGGTCCCGTGTGAGCTCAAACCAAGAGACGTTGAACGGCGTTCGTGTGTTTGTGTACAGTTGCTTCAGAGGCAAAAACGGAAGGGGTTTCTGCATCGCATTGTGAACGGGGACGAAAAATGGGTTCGTTACGATAACCCTAAACGCAAAAATTCATGGGGATATGCCGACCATGCTTCCACGTCGACGGCCAAACCGAATATTCACGGCTCCAAGATCATGCTCTGCAACTAGTGGGACCAGCTCGGCGTCGTGTACTATGAGGTGTTAAAACCAAGTGAAACAATCACAGGTGATCGTTATCGAACGCAATTAATGCGTTGGAGCGGAGCATTAAAAGACAAACGACCGCAATACAGCGAGAGGCACCATAAGGTGATTTTGCAGCACAACACTCGGCCCCACGTTGCAAAGGTCAAAACGCACTTGGAAACGTTAAAATGGGGAGTCCTACCCCACTCGCCGTATTCTCCAGACATTGCTCCCTCTGACTATCACCTCTTTAGATCAATGGCGCACGGCCTGGCTGACCAACACTTCCGATCTCATGAAGAAGTCACAAATTGGATAGATTCGTGGATCAAAAGATGAACAATTTTTTCGACGCGGGATTCGTACACTGCCACAAAGATGGGAAAAAGTAGTGGCCAGTGATGGAAAATACTTTGAATGATACATGTGTAACCAATTTGTTTCACTAAAGCCTCAAATGTTGGGGAATAAAAGGCGGAAGCAGAGTTGTCCACCTTGTACAAAACAATTTGATAAGACCTTAGAACACCAAGTCGCTGTGACACCCGCGTACCAGTCCACCATCACCGTGCCACCTCGCTCGGTGTCGTTCAACGGCGCTCGCAAGGACGACAGTAGCCTTAGAAGAAAAATGTGAATGTAGTGTTGACACCAGGCTACGAACAAACCGCCTGCGAAACACAAAGTTTAAGTCACGCGTAATAAGTAAATGTAGCATCTTTATACACTACTGGTCATTAAAATTGCTACACAACGAAGATGACGTGCTACAGACGCGAAATTTAACCGACAGGAAGAAGATGCTGTGATATGCAAATGATTAGCTTTTCAGAGCATTCACACAAGGTTGGCGCCGGTGGCGACACCTACAACGTGCTGACATGAGGAAAGTTTCCAACCAATTTCTCATACACAAACAGCAGTTGACCGGCGTTGCCCGGTGAAACGTTGTTGTGATGCCTCGTGTAAGAAGAAGAAATGAGTACCATCACCTTTCCGACTTTGATAAAGGTTGGATTGTAGCCTATCGCGACTGCGGTTTATCGTATCGCAACATTGCTGCTCGCGTTGGTCGAGATCCAATGACTGTTAGCAGAATATGGAATTGGTGGCTTCAGGAGGGTAATACGGAACGCCGTGCTGGATCACAACGGTCTCGTATTTCTAGCAGTCGACGTGACAGGGATCTTATCCGAATGGCTGTAACGGATCGTGCAGCCACGTCTCGATCCCTGAGTCAACAGATGGGGATATTTGCAAGGCAACAACCATCTGCACGAACAGTTCGACGACGTTTGCAGCAGCATGGACTATCAGCTCGGAGACCATGGCTGCGGTTACCCTTGATGCTGCATCACATACAGGATCGTCTGCGATGGTGTACTCAACGACGAACCTGGGTGCACGAATGGCAAAACGTCATTTTTTCGGATGAATCCATGTTCTGTTTACAGCATCGTGACGGTCGCATCCGTGTTTGGCGACATCGCGGTGAGCGCACATTAGAAGCGTGCGGGGGGTGGGGGGGGGGATGAAGAAGGGGGGGGGGGCGGGGGTGGATGGGACAGTTGTCAAGACCCTGTTTAATTTGGTCTGAATTTGTTATCACACACTCCCACAATTATGTACTACTATCTGTCATATTACTTGTCAAGACAATTACCTTGTCCTAGAGGGTGTGGAATTTCTGGCAGAGTATATTTCTGGCTCAGAATGTAGAGTAACACTGAACACCGCTTGTACGTATTAAGCATCATATCGAATAATATCATTATCGTTTTATGCTACAATTCAGCAGTCACCTGCAGTGAAGTAAGTTCATTCTAAGCAGAAGTTTCACAAATGAAATGTTGGGAAAACAGACACTATTCGACAATGTCATACCAGGGTCGTCCACAAAGTAAGTTCCATTTCTATTTCTATCAGCGGCAGCCCTACGATCGCAGTTCCGATCACGCGCGGCAGTAACTCTGACTCAAGGAGAACACATGTACGTCATTTTCAGGTCGCTTCTGCCGACGTGTGCTTTGTAGTGCTTCTTTATAATGTCAGCCGTAATTGAAAATGCTGCCCCGTGTGACATCAGATCTGTGATTCGTTTTCTAAATGCAGAGAAAGTGAAACCAACGGAAATTCATCGGCAAATCTGCGATGTTTACGGACGAAATGTTATGAGTGATTCAATGGTTAGAAGATGGATCAGACTGTTAAATGAAGGACGTGATCAAGTGCACGATGAAGAACGAAATGGACGCCCGTCTGTGGTTACTGATGAACTGGTTAACACAATTGAAGAGGAGATTAAGCACAACCGTTAAGTTTACTCGTAGTGCCCTTGGTATGGAAGTGCCGCAAATCTCACGATCTCTAATTCATAAAATTGTTGCCGAAAAACTGAAATTTCGGAAACTTTGCTCACGTTGGGTACCCAAAATTCTTACTGAACAACACAAAAAACAATGGATGGGCAGTGCACTTCAGTTTTTGACACGCTACAATGAAGAAGGCGATGGTTTTCTTTCTCGGATAGTCAAGGGGTATGAAACTTGGATATCGTACGACACCCCTGAAACAAAACGGCAGTCAGTGGAATGGAGGCACACTTCATCCCCAACGAAGGTTAAGCCTAAGCCAATCTTGACACCTCGAGAAGTCATGTGCACCGTTTTTTGGGACAGAAAAGCCATTTCGCGGACTGATTTCTTACCACGAGGCCAAACAGTCAATGCACATGGTTACTACGAGACCATCAAAAAATTGCGCCGCGCAATACAGAACAAGCGCCGAGGATTACTGTAAAAGGTGTTGTTTTTCCCACGATAATGCCCGACCTCACACGGCGAATGTGACCTAACAACCCTTCCGGGAATTTCACTGGAACGCGTTTGATCATCCTCCGTACAGCCCGGACCTCGCTCCTACCGACTTTCATCTCTTCTTACACCTACAATCTGTCCTTGGTAGTCAACACTTCAACGATGATGACGAGTTGAAAGAACATGTTACCACAGGGTTGAATACACAGGCAGCAGCCTTCCATGAAGAAGGCATACAAAAACTTGTGCCACGCGATGACAAGTGCCTACAAAATTTCTGAAGCTATGTAGAAAAGTAGTTTAACAGTTGTAGATTTTTGTACAATAAATATTTTTTCTGTATCTGTACACGTTTGTTTTATATAACCGAACGGAACTTACTTTGTGGACGACCCTTGTATATTTACTATTTGCAAGCTACTGAGCACCGCAATAAAAGACTTATATTACTCGCTTTTTTATGTGCTTTGGTTCCCCAAATTTTGGTATTCTCGAATGTCGTGCACTTTGAGGGAATCAGAATGTTTTCCACAACGTATAAGGATCCCAACAATTTTAGGAGAAGGTTTCCGGAACTACATAGCCACTTATTACATACACTCCTGGAAATTGAAATAAGAACACCGTGAATTCATTGTCCCAGGAAGGGGAAACTTTATTGACACATTCCTGGGGTCAGATACATCACATGATCACACTGACAGAACCACAGGCACATAGACACAGGCAACAGAGCATGCACAATGTCGGCACTAGTACAGTGTACATCCACCTTTCGCAGCAATGCAGGCTGCTATTCTCCCATGGAGACGATCGTAGAGATGCTGGATGTAGTCCTGTGGAACGGCTTGCCATGCCATTTCCACCTGGCGCCTCAGTTGGACCAGCGTTCGTGCTGGACGTGCAGACCGCGTGAGACGACGCTTCATCCAGTCCCAAGCATGCTCAATGGGGGACAGATCCGGAGATCTTGCTGGCCAGGGTAGTTGACTTACACCTTCTAGAGCACGTTGGGTGGCACGGGATACATGCGGACGTGCATTGGCCTGTTGGAACAGCAAGTTCCCTTGCCGGTCTAGGAATGGTAGAACGATGGGTTCGATGACGGTTTGGATGTACCGTGCACTATTCAGTGTCCCCTCGACGATCACCAGTGGTGTACGGCCAGTGTAGGAGATCGCTCCCCACACCATGATGCCGGGTGTTGGCCCTGTGTGCCTCGGTCGTATGCAGTCCTGATTGTGGCGCTCACCTGCACGGCGCCAAACACGCATACGACCATCATTGGCACCAAGGCAGAAGCGACTCTCATCGCTGAAGACGACACGTCTCCATTCGTCCCTCCATTCACGCCTGTCGCGACACCACTGGAGGCGGGCTGCACGATGTTGGGGCGTGAGCGGAAGACGGCCTAACGGTGTGCGGGACCGTAGCCCAGCTTCATGGAGACGGTTGCGAATGGTCCTCGCCGATACCCCAGGAGCAACAGTGTCCCTAATTTGCTGGGAAGCGGCGGTGCGGTCCCCTACGGCACTGCGTAGGATCCTACGGTCTTGGCGTGCATCCGTGCGTCGCTGCGGTCCGGTCCCAGGTCGACGGGCACGTGCACCTTCCGCCGACCACTGGCGACAACATCGATGTACTGTGGAGACCTCACGCCCCACGTGTTGAGCAATTCGGCGGTACGTCCACCCGGCCTCCCGCATGCCCACTATACGCCCTCGATCAAAGTCCGTCAGCTGCACATACGGTTCACGTCCACGCTGTCGCGGCATGCTACCAGTGTTAAAGACTGCGATGGAGCTCCGTATGCCACGGCAAACTGGCTGACACTGACGGCGGCGGTGCACAAATGCTGCGCAGCTAGCGCCATTCGACGGCCAACACCGCGGTTCCTGGTGTGTCCGCTGTGCCGTGCGTGTGATCATTGCTTGTACAGCCCTCTCGCAGTGTCCAGAGCAAGTATGGTGGGTCTGACACACCGGTGTCAATGTGTTCTTTTTTCCATTTCCAGGAGTGTATATTTACTATTTGCAAGCTACTGAGCACCGCAATAAAAGACTTATATTACTCGCTTTTTTATGTGCTTTGGTTCCCCAAATTTTGGTATTCTCGAATGTCGTGCACATTGAGGGAATCAGAATGTTTTCCACAACGTATAAGGGTCCCAACAATTTTAGGAGAAGGTTTCCGGAACTACAGAGCCACTTATTACATATTTAGTTCGTGTGTACTTCTGTGGGGCTTATACGCTGATCAGCCAGAACATTTTGACTACCTACCTAATAGCCGGTAAGTCCACCTCTGGCGCGGATAACGTCGACGCGTCGTAGCGTGGAAGGAGTGAGGCCTTCGTAGGTTGCTGGAGTTGGCACCACATCTGCACACACAAGTCACCTAATTCCCGTAACCTCTGGGGACGAGGCGATGAGCTCTGACGCCACGTTCAGTCACATCCCAGATGTGTTGGATCTGGTTCAGATCCGGCTAGTTGCGGGGCCAGTACATCAATTGTAACACACCACCATGTTCCTTGAATTATTCCCTCACATTCCTGGCCTTGTGACGTGGCGCAGTATCTTGTTCAAAAATGCCACTCCCGTCGGGAAACATGATCGTCATGGAGAGGCGTACGGGTCTGCAACTAGTGGATGATACCCCTGGGCCGTCATGGTGCCTTGCACGAGCTCCACTGGATCCATGTACGCCCGCATGAGTGTTCCCCAGAGCATGATGGAGCCGCCGCCAGCTTGTCTCTGTCCCGCAGTAAAGGTTTCAAGGAGCTGTTCCCCTGGAAGACGACGGATCCGCGCCTTCCCACTGGCATGATGACGAAGGCTTCTGGATTCAACAGTTCATGCAAAACACTGCTACTGCGCCAACGTGTTGTGCCGACGGTCACGTGCCCATTTCAGTCATAGTTGACAGTGTCGTCGTGTTAACATTGGCACATGCATGGGTCATCGACTGTGGAGGCCGATCTTTAGGAGTGTTCGGTGCACTGTGTGTTCAGACACACTTGCGCTCTGCCCAGTATTAAAGTCTCATGTCAGTTCCACCACAGTTCACCGCCTGCCCTGTTTTACCAGTCTGCCCAGCTTACGAGGTCCGACGTCTGTAACGATGGGAGGCCGCCCAACCCACGACATCTGGATGCGGTCTCACGTTGGTTACGTCACATGTTCAGGACAGTCACCACAGCACTCCTCTTAACACCCGAAAAGTCAAGCAGTTTCCGAAATATCCGTGCCGAGTCTCCGGGCCCATCACAATCTGTCCTCGGTCAAACTCAGATCACACGCCTTCCCCATTCTACATACGGACAGCGCGATCACTGATGCACTGTGCGTGAGTCTGACTAGCAGTCATTCCTCGCGCGGTGACGCTGCTATCGCCCGGACGGGTTTATATCGATAGTAGGTCCGTGGTCATAATGTTCAGGCTGCTCAGTGTATAGCCCACCAATACTGAATAAAATTCTGTATCCGTAATCTACAAGTAATTTCTTTCACACACAGATGTACGATCGAATACGGCAAGATGAAAACATCGTTCAATATGGAATTACAGGGCTGAGTACTCTGCAATCCAATGGCAAGTCTGCAAGACACAAGCGTCAAACCGATAAGATTACAGCAGTCTAATACGTATACATGCTGGATCCGAATTACAGTTTACACAAGCAGTACAAAAAAACACCGCGATCGATAAATATTTCTTCAATTTCATTCATGCCAGTCAATGTGAGGAAACAGGAAACTAATTCAATACAGCCATTAACATCATAAATCGTGAATTTTCATAAACATTCAGACAAGTTTTATAGTTCATTTTCTGCTTCTTCTCTTTTGATGATTATTAATAAAAGGCAATTGTGGGCTGATTAGTCCCGTCGACTTTGAACCAGACTTTTTGATTCGACCTGACTTTTCTATTTAAAACTATTAATTGTGGATAGAAAGTCTTGAATAAATATTCTCATGCTTTATGATTACAGTGTTGAGCATTTATTGGAACAACACGCAAGTGTTACAGACGAGCTTCAGGAACTCAAATGGGAATACCTGGAAGGAAGGACATTCCTCTCGAGTAACACTACTGGGAAAGGGTTGGGTTGTTTTGGGGAAGGAGACCAAACAGCGAGGTCATCGGTCTCATCGGATTAGGGAAGGAAGTCGGCCGTGCCCTTTCAGAGGAACCATCCTGGCATTTGCCTGGTGTGATTTAGGGAAATCACGGAAAATCTAAATCAGGATGGCCGGACGAGGGATTGAACCGTCGTCCTCCCGAATGTGAGTCCAGTGTCTAACCACTACTGGGAAAAATTTAGAGACGCAGCATATGAAGCTGACTACAGAACTATACTACTGCCGCCAACGTACATTGCGCGTAAAGACCAAGAAGATAAGATACGAGAAATTAGGGCTCGTACGGTGACATTAGACAGTCGTTTCTCGCTCGCTTTATCTGTAGTGTAACGGGAAAGGAAATGACTAGTCGAGGTACGGGGTACCCTCCGCCACGCACCGTATGGTGGACTGCGGATTATCTACGTTGATGTGAATGTTACTGTGGATGAGTGTTTGATTGAGTCGTGTGTAGATATAACTTCAGATCAAGTTCGAAATCATTACTGGTTAATGGGTATATAATAAAAGGATGCACGTATATACTCATGAAACCTTGTTTACCTAAAAATATTTTGTGGCTGTCGCTCCAGTGAGACGTAAGATTTCTATTTCACCTGTTTCCTGGCGGTGACACATCGTCATTTTCATCAAGATAGTTATATATAAGTCGGCATTTTTGGCGTCTTACTTTCTCTACTGGATAACTCTGTTAACCCTTGTGCATGATTACAACGTGAATGAAATTGTTATCCATTATTTTAGTGATTGTGACGCACATCCGTAACGAAATGTTTACTACTTAATATTATTTTACTATAGGATTCGAATGAGTATCTAGTCGTTTGTAAACATATGACAAAACTGTTGATTCCTTAACATGAATGTTGTTCTTTCTGTCATACTTCTAGTGATTGAAACAAGTGCGAGTGTTAATTTTTATTGCGCCATGTTAACTGGCTATCATCTATATCTTGGTCCCATTAACAGACATACGGGCGGGAATGTGGTGTGCTGACCACATGCCCCTCTACATCAGCATCCAATGGCGCCTGTGGGCTAAGGATGACACGGCGGCCGGTCGGTACCCTTCATGGTCTGTTCGGACGAAGTTAAGTTTAGTTTTTTTATCATCTATATGTTGATCCAACCAGACTCTTGATTTTGGAACTAACATTATAGGGCAATTGTGTTAATTTAGCAAGTGCCGTTTGTTACGTTCATATTTATTTCGGCACTCTTTGGCAGCTAATAAACACTTCTGGAGCCTTTAGACGCTCCAAGTGATTAAAATCCCACTAAGATTAAAAATGTCGAACACTGCTGAAAAAGAGAGAAGCAAGTGATAGCAACTAAAAGACAAGCAAGAAAATACAATACAGATTCGTGAAAACACATACTAAATCATGAAGAACTTCATACAGGCAGTATGGGGTCATGTGAATACGAAACATACCAAAACGTAACTGAGAGCACAAAGCATGACATAACGCCGAAGATAACAAAGTGGCCACTATGTGACGTCAGTGGTATCATATCTTAGACTGAACGCGTAATAAAAATATAATTTAAAATACATGGACGACGTAAGGAATGGTGCTACCCGTCCTGAACCGCAGCAACACAAATAAAATGCAAAAATATATAAAAAATGACATTTCTCATATATGTTCCTAAACCAATACAGTATATGTAAAACTGCAAAACTGAAAGCAGGTGTATGTGTAGAGGGGGGGGGGGGGGGGGGCGGCATCAGTAGAAGAGGATAAATTTATTTTATTACAGAGGTGATAACAACAAAGTATAAAACTATTTGAGAAGCAAAATTATGTTCCACATAAAATGGTATAGTTCTACTAAGACTCAATGTGACATCATCAAAATTACATGGAAATGACATTGTACCTTTGGTGATGGGTGACGGTTGTCTTAGGTAAGTTTTATTGTTGGTCCTCACGCTTTGCTGAAGTTTGGCATTTATTAATTATGCGTAACCAATAACTTTTACATTTTTATACTATTTTGTTTATTCCTGTCTTATCATATTTTGTAATATGTTTGACTGTTTCGTCAGGTACTTTATGGCACAACGTCGCCATTACTGACACTTCTGCTCATATACAATGTTTTTTAGTTTCTCCTGCTATTAAGTTACTTTGTTCTTTATTCGGCGGCTATCGCCCTTGGCGTGTCTACTTTCCTACCCTTTTGCTAAATATAATATACGAACTTGTCTACGTACTTCCTACCACGACACACTAGAGACTACACGATCAGTAGATTAACTTGAGCCCATGTTCCTTGAATGTTTACTTACATTACAATTAAAAATAAAGTTGTTGTATTTGTTTGTAAGCATGATACATGAACCTAAAGAAAGCTGTCAAACATTCAATGTCATTTCCATGTAATTTTGATGATGATGTGTTGGCAAATGTGCCAACACCTTGTAGATAGAGGAGGCCGAAATGCACGGTATCTAACGCAGACGGGCGTGAATTCTGGAACAGGATAAGTAGTGAATGCTAATAAGAAAAGTATGCAGCTCCTCGAATACTTAACTTTTACTTCCTCATTGGTTTACAACGATCTTGATGAGACATTTCATACGATAACTATCAAACTATGTAAGGCTAATGGCGCCTTGCTAGGTCATAGCCATTGACTTAGCTGAAGGCTATTCTGTCTCTCGGCAAATGAGAGAAAGGCTTCGTCAGTATAGTCGCTAGCAATGTCGTCCGTACAACTGGGGCGAGTGCTGGCCCGTATCTAGAGACCTGCCTTGTGGTCGCGCTCGGTCTGCGATCACACAGTGGCGACACGCGGGTCCGACATGTACTAAATGGACCGCGGCCGATTTAAGCTACCACCTAGCAAGTGTGGTGTCTGGCGGTGACACCACAGATGATGTCACATTTTAGTCCTATTAGACGTATTGGATTTTATACGTTACACAATTTTGTTTTCCAAATTAGTTTTACACTTTTTTACTTTGTCGTTATCACCTCTGTAATAAAATAAATTTATCCTTCTTCATTGATGTCTCGCCCCCCCCCCCCCCCTTACACACACACACACACACACACACACACACACACACACACACACACACACACACACACACACACACCTACTTTCAGTTACATGTACTGTATTGGCTTAGAAACATTATATGAGAAATGTCATTTTTGGTATATTTTTATATTTTAATTGTGTTTCGGCGGTTCAGCGAAGTGCACCATTGCTTACGTCTTCCCTGTATTTTCAGTTATACTTTTCTATGCGCTCAGTCTAAGATACGACACCATTAGCGCCACGAATTTTCGGCGTAATGTCATGCCTTGTGAACTCAGTTACGCTTCGGTATGTGTCATATTCACATGACCCCATACTACCTGTATGAAGTTGTTGTTCATGATTCGGTATGTATTTTCACCAATCGTATTGTATTGTATTGTATTTTCTTTCTTGTCTTTTAGTCGTTATCACTGTGCCTTTTCCAGGTACTCTGATGATGAATGTACTCGAAACGCACCAGTAAAGCAGTTGCGTTGCATCTGGTGAATATCAAATATTTATTCAGTGTCCATTTCAGCTCTGTTCAACATTTTAAGTCTCATAAAGTGGGCGCGTACCTCTTCTGCAGCTACATATCACACCTTAAAAATCTCACAGGCCGACGCAGCGAAAGTAAGGCAGAAATATTGCCATGATTGGCAACATATTGAACATCAGTGACGTCGCAGCAGGCAGCATGGCTATACATGGTGTCTCTTTCTGCACAATTGCAGGCGAAATTTCCTCTTCCATTTTTTCGTTTGGCCAACAGTTTAGTCAATAACTAACGCCAAAGATTTTTGTATTTTGGAACAAATATCGGATACAGGGCGTAGTTGGAGCAGGCAGTAGCGCGTCAGAACAAGCAATCGCGTGGGAGTCTCTGTGGTTCGTGTTGACAATACACGCCGGACGTGTAAACAGAAACGTATGCTATTACTACATTCGCTCGGAGTCATTGGCCAACTTGCGCTGTCAGCCAAGCTCAGAGGAAGTG